>NC_092376.1:30787934-31494434 GCF_030028105.1 Mobula birostris
TGGTAAGACTCTTAGCAGTGTGGAGGATCAGAGGGATCTTGGGGTTCGAGTCCATAGGGCACTCAAAGTAGCTGTGCAAGTTGACTCTGTGGTTAAGAATACATATGTTGTATTGGCCTTCATCAATCGTGGAATTGAACTTAGGAGCCAAGAGGTAATGTTGCAGCTATATAGGACCCTGGTCAGACCCCACTTGGAGCACTGTGCTCAGTTCTGGTCGCCTCACTACAGGAAGGATGTGGAAACCATAGAAAGGGTGCAGAGGAGATTTACAAGGACGTTGCCTGGATTGGGGAGCATGCCTTATGAAAAGAGGTTGAGTGAACTCAGCCTTTTCCCCTTGGAGCGATGGCCTGATAGAGGTGTATAAGATGATGAGAGGCATTGATTGTGTGGATAGTCAGAGGCTTTTTCCCAGGGCTGAAATGGCTGCCACAAGAGGGCACAGGTTTAAGGTGCTTGGGAGTAGATACAGAGGAGATGTCAGGGGGTAAGTTTTTTTACGCACAGAGTGGTGAGTGTGTGGAATGGTCTGCCGGCAACAGTGGTGGAGGTGGATACGATAGGGTCTTTTAAGAGACTTTTGGATAGGTACATTGAGCTTAGAAAAATAGAGGGCTATGGGTAGCCCTAGTAATTTCTAAGGTAGGGACATGTTCCGGACAACTTTGTAGGTTGAAGGACCTGTATTGTGCTGTAGGTTTTCTATGTTTCTATGTTTAATCTGCAATTTTAGATATCATACTACAAGATATGATACTATAAGAAGGATGTGATAACACTAGAGTTTGAAAAGAACATAAAAAAATAGTGCTAGAAATGGAGGATTTTAGCTATGAGGAGATTGGCCAGGTTGAATGAGTTTGTTTTGAACAAAGCCAACCAAAGGGAACATTAACAGAGTTGTATAAGGTTGGGTAGCTTAGAAAGAGTAAGCAATAATGATCATAATGATAACTTCAAGAATTAAATTGTAAATGTGCATCTGGTTCACTAGTAGCAACATTCACAAAATGCTGGAGGAACTCATCAAGTCAGGCAGTATCTATGGAGGGGAATAAACAGATGATGTTTTGGGTTGAGACTTCTACAGTAATGGAAAGGAAAGGAGTATACACCAGAGTAAGAAGGCAGAGAGGGAGAGGAGTACAAGCTGGACGGTGATATCTATGATTCTTTTGAGAGGAAATCTGTCATCTGCTTCTTGTGTGGCCATAATGAATGGTCTAGCCAGCTGTTCAATTCAAGGGTGGTAGGTGTGGGGCTTTGAATGTTGGTTTTGTCTTGATCTCTAGATTTTGAAAATGAATAAATGAGAGAAAGCAGACCTGTTTATTGTCTTGGTGTCTTGAGTTAAAATGGTCAAAATCATTTTAAATTATAGAATGATCAAATAGCACTGAGGTAACCACAGTTAAAGCAAATGAAATAGCTTGCAATACATATTAAATGTACTGCATACTATTTTATTTGCGTAACTTTGGATTGTATTTTACTGCAGTGAGATGCAATCAAATAATCTTAAATCAATTCTAGAAGTACTTTGGCATCAAGTTTCATATAACACACAGGATTTAAACATGAAACTATACTGCCACTACTCCTCACCAATACTTCTGCTTTCTATTTTTGTTTTGTATGTGAAGGAGGTAGAGGACGCACCTAATGCAAGCAATTGGCGTGGGCAAAGTGGCATTCACAAAATGCTGGAGGAACTCATCAAGTCAGGCAATATCTATGGAGGGGAATAAACAGATGACGTTTTGGGTTGAGACTTCTACAGTACTGGAAAGGAAAGGAGGAAAGGAAAGGCCCATTTATTTGCTTTGCTTTCTATTGTTCTGTGTTCCTGAACTGCAACAAAGTAAGAAGTAATCTGCACTAATGTGATAACTTTGCTTGAGGATCCTATTTTGGGGTGGGCATACGTGAGTGGTGTCAGAGGACATAGATTCTAACATTGGGCATGCAATTGAGCCCATAGATGGATATATTTTTCTCCATTGTTTTCTCTCTCCCTCTCTCTCCACCCCCCCCCCCCGCCCCCACCCCTGATATGGCAGTTCCTGTTATACTGGACAGAGTGGGATCCTTGTAAGGCTTTCGGTCTCTGAGGCAACATAATGTGCTGAATGCCATCTCTGCATTATACCCCCATTTCTGAAGGGTCTTTTCTTGCGCTGTGAATCTCTGATTCTATTGCTATGGTCTGTCTGGCAATGAGAAGTGAGAGTTCCATACATGTGGTGCTAGAAAGTTAGTGAACCCTGTAGAATTTTCTCTATTTGTTTCCACATAAGTATGGCCTAAAATGTGATCAGATCTTCATGTAAATCCTAAGACTAGATAGAGAATTCAAATAAATGACGCAAAAGCATTATACTTGTTCATTTATTTATTGAGAAAAATGATCCAATATTACATGTATTTGTTGGAAAAGGTATTTGAACCTCTGGGGTAATGCCTTCTACAAAAGCTATTTGGAGTCAGATGTTCCAGTCAATAAAGTGAGATGGGACGTGTGGGTTGTAGAGATACCCTGCCCTATAAAAAAGACACAGAAAGTCAGGTTACTGACAGAGCCTGTTCTTCTCAAGAAAGATCTATTTATGTGCACCATGCCTCAATCAAAACAGCTTTCAGAGGACCTTAGAAGAAGAATTGTAGAGAAGCATAAAGCTGGAAAAGGCTACAAAAGCCTTTCTAAAGACCTGAGTGTTCATCAGTTCACAGTTAGAGAAATTGTCTACAAATGGAGGAAACTCAGAACTGTTGCTACTCTCCCTAGCAGTAGGCATCCTGCTGAGATCACAAGAGCATAACGTGCAGTGCTGAAGGAGGTGAAAAAGAACCCAAGGGTAACAGCAAAAGACCTGCAGAAATCTCTAGAACTTGCTAAGGTCTCTGTTTATGTGTCCGCTGTAAGAAAAACACTGAACATAAATGGTGTTCATGGAAGGACACCACACAAACAAATCACTACTCTCCAAACAAAAACATTGCTGCACACCTCAAGTTTGCAAACGACCACCTAGATGTTATACATTGCTTCTGGGACAATGTTCTGTGGACAGATGAGACAGAAGTTGAACTTTTTGGCAGAAATGAACATGCTATGGTTAGAGGAAAAAGGACACTACACATCAACATCAAAACTTGATCCCAACTGTGAAGCATGGTGGAAGGAGCATCATAGTTTGGGGCTGCTTTGCTGCCTAAGGGAACAGACAGCATACAATCGTTGAGGAAACAATGAGTTCAAAATTGTATCAGGACATTTTACAGGAGAATGTCAGGGTAGCAGTCTGTCATCTGAATCTTAATAGAGGTTGGATAATGCAACAAGACAATGATCCGAAAAACGAAAGTAAATCATCAACAGAATAGTTTAAAAAGAAGAAAATTTGTATTTTGGAATGGCCTAGTCAAAGTCCTGACCTTAATCCTATAGAAATGTTGTGGAAGGATCTAAAGCAAGCAGTTCATGCAAGGAAACAAACCAACATCCCAGAGTTGAAGCAGTTTTGTAGGGGGAATGGCCCAGAATTCCTCCAAGCCAATGTGCAGGACTGATCAACAGTTATCGGAAACGTTTGGTTGAAGTTATCGCTGTACAAGGGGATCACACCAGTTACATAAAGTAAAGGTGCACATACTTGTTCCCATAAGTACATGTAATATTTGATCATTTTCTCAATAAATCAATGAACAAGTATAATGTTTTTGTGTTATTTATCTAATTGAGTTCTCTTTATCTAGTTTTAATATTTATGTGAGGATCTGATCACATTTTAGTTCATATTTATGCAGAAATAGAGAAAATTCTACGGGGTTCACAAACTTTCTAGCACCACTGTACATATACAAATACAATTGATTCTGGTTATGAGTACACACCAGGACCGGTACATTTTGGCCCAATTAAGTGGCTGCCCCAATTAGCTGAAGTTTCATGAATAGTTAAAAAGTATATTAAAAAAAATCTACTGTCTAACTACAGACAGTTGAGAAGCAGGACCTCAAAGGTAGTAATCTCGGGATTACTGCCTGTGCCACGCAACAGTGAGTATAGGAATAGAGTGAGGTGTGAGTACAGGAATAAGTGCGTGGCTGAGGGATTGGAGCAGGGGGAAGGGATTCAGATTTCTGGATTATTGGGACCTCTTCTGGAGCAGGTGTGACCTGTAGAAAAAGGATGGGTTGCACATAAATCCGAGGGGGACCAATATCCTGGCAGAGAGATTTGCTAAGGCTATTGGGGAGAGTTTAAACTAGAATAGCTGGGGAGGTGGGAACCGAACTGAAGAGATTGAGGAAGGGTGGTTGCTCACAAATAAAGCAAGCTTGGAAACAGTGCAAGAGGGAAGATAGGCAGGTGATAGAGAAGGGATACACTCAGATCAATGGTTTGAGATGTGTCTATTTTAACGCAAAAAGCATCATGAACAAAGCGGATCAGTTTAGAGCCTAGATTAGTATTTGAAGCTATGATGTTGTGGCCATTACAGAGACTTGGATGGCTCAGGGTTAGGAATGGTTACTTAGAGTGCCAGGCTTTAGAAGTTTCAGGAAGGACAGGGAGGGAGGCAAGAGAGATGGGGGTGTGGCACTGTTGATCAAAGATAGTGTCACGGCTGCAGAAAAGGAGGAAGTCATGGAGGGATTGTCTACTGAGTCTCTATGGGTGGAAGTTAGAAACAGGAAGGGGTCAATAACTCTACTGGGTGTTTTTTATAGACCACCCAATAGTAACAGGGACATCGAGGAGCAGATAGGGAGACAGATTCTGGAAGAGTGTAATAATAATGGGGTTGTCATGGTGACAGATTTTAATTTCCCCAATATTGATTGGCACCTCCTTAGAGCAAGGGGTTTAGATGGGGTGGAGTTTGTTAGGTGTGTTCAGGAAGGTTTTTTGACACAGTATGTAGGTAAGAGGAGAGGCTGTACTTGATATGGTATTGGGAACCTGGTCAGGTGTCAGGCCTCTCAGTGGGAGAGCACTTTGGAGATAGTGATCACAATCCTATCTCCTTTACCATAGCATTGGAGAGGGATAGGAACAGACGAGTTACGAAAGCGTTTAATTGGAGTAAGGGGAAATATGAAGCTATCAGGCAGGAACTAGGAAGCATAAATTGGGAACAGATGTTCTCAAGGAAATGTATGGCAGAAATGTGGCAAATGTTCAGGGGATATTTGCGTGGTGTTCTGCATAGGTACGTTCCAGAGAGACGGAAAGGATGGTAGGGTAAGGGAACCGTGGTGTACAAAGGCTGTTGAAAATCTAGTCAAGAAGAAAGGAAAAGCTTACAGAAGGCTCAAAAAAACTAGGTAATGATAGAGATCCAGAAGATTATAAGGCTAGCAGGAAGTTCAAGAGTGAAATTAGGAGAGCCAGAAGTGGTCATGAGAAGACTTTGGCGAGCAGGATTAAAGAAAACCCCAAGGCATTCTACAAGTTTGTGAAGAGCAAGAGGATAAGATGTGAGAGAACTGGACCAATCAAGTGTGACAGTGGAAAAGTGTGTATGGAACCTGAGGAGATAACAGAGATACTTAATGAATACTTTGCTTGAGTATTCACTGCAGAAAAGGATCTTGGTGATTGTAGGGATCATTTACAGTGGATTGAAAAGCTTGAGCATATAGACATTAAGAAAGACGATGTGCTGGAACTTTTGGAAAGCATCAAATTGGATAAGTCTCCGGGACTGGACAAGATGTACCCCAGGCTTCTGTGGGAGGCGAGGGAAGAGATTGCTGAGCCTCTGGCAGGAATGGTTAGAGGGACGGGAGAGGTTCTGGAGGATTGAAGGGTTGCAGATGTAGTTCCCTTATTCAAGAAAGGGAGTAGAGATAGCCCAGAAAATTATAGACCTGCAAGTCTCACTTCAGTGGTTGGTAAGTTGATCCTGAGAGGCAGGGTTTGTGAACATTTGGAGATGCATAATATGATTAGGAATAGTCAGCATGGCTTTGTCAAAGGCAGGTTGAATTTCGAGGATGTGACTAAACACGTTGATGAAGGTAGAGCAGTAGATGTAGTGTATATGGATTTCAGCAAAGCATTTGATAAGGTACCCCATGCAAGGCTTATTGAGAAAGTAAGGAGGCATGGGATCCTAGGGGACCTTGCTTTGTGGATCCAGAATTGGCTTACCCACAGAAGTCAAAGAGTGGTTGTAGACGGGTCATATTCTGCATGGAGGTTGGTGACCAGTGGTGTGCCTCAGGGATCTATTCTGGGACACCTTCTTTTCATGATGTTTATAAATGATCTGGCTGAGGAAGTGGAGGGATGGGTTAGTAAATTTGCTGATGACACAAAGGTTGGGGGTGTTGTGGATAGTGTGGAGGGCTATCAGAGGTTATAGTGGGACATTGATAGGATGCAAAACTGGGCTGAGAAGTGGCAGATGGAGTTCAACCCAGATAAGTGTGAGGTTGTTAATTTTGGTAGGTCAAATATGATTGCAGAATGTAGTATTAATGGTAAGACTCTTGGCAGTATGGAGGATCAGAGGGATCTGGGGTCCGAGTCCATAGAACACTGAAAGCTGCTGCCCAGGTTGACTGTATGGTTAAGAAGGCACACAGTGCATTGGCCTTCATCAATCGTGGGATTGAGTTTAAGAGCCGAGAGGTAATATTACAGCTATATAGGACCCTGTTCAGACCCCAGTCGGAGTACTGTGCTCAGTTCTGGTTGCCTCACTACAGGAAGGATGTGGAAACCATAGAAAGGGTGCAGAGGAGATTTACAAGGATGTTGCCTGGATTGGGGAGCATGCTCTATGAGAATAGGTTGAGTGAACTCAGCCTTTTCTCCTTGGAGCGACAGAGGATAAGAGGTGACCTGATAGACGTGTATAAGATGATGAAAGGCATTGATCGTGTGGATAGTCAGAGGCTTTTTCCCAGGGCTGAAATGGCTAGCACGAGAGGGCACAGTTTTAAGGTGCTTGGAAGCAGGTACAGAGGAGATGTCAGGGGTAGGTTTTTTATGCAGAGAGTGGTGAGTGCGTGCTGAAGTCAGATACGATAAGGTCTTTTAAGAGACCTCTGGATAGGTACATGGAGCTTAGAAAAATCGAAGGCTATGGGTAACCCTTGGTAATTTCAAAAATAAGGACATATTCGGCACACCATTGTGGGCCGAAGGGTCTGTAGTGTGCTGTAGGTTTTCTATGTTTCTACAGAGGAAAAATTATGTACTTAAGTAAAAGACAGAACAAATTAGAACACTAATAACACTACTATGTTACTATAAAACGGTGTATTAGTTCCTAATTTTTATCAATGGAGGAATTGATCCAGTGTACCTGAACGCTGCCGTATACTTTTTTTGTTTGACTGTAAATAAATAAAAGCAGTGTAGAGAATGGACTGCCTTCCTGCAGTGCTATTTACTATTGCATCCTCCAAATCTCCATTTTCATTGTAACATTCAAGAAGATTGTTGATACCATCAGATTTTTAGTAGTTTCTAATTTGCTGAAGAAGTGAAATAATTTCACTTTCACTCCCAGCTGTTTCTGGCATCTCCAAGCCTGAATGCTTGAAATGGCAGAGAGCAAAATAGTTCTGAATTGTCTTACTGCTTATTTATCGCCAACTATCAGTGACAAAAATCACTGGTTTTTAAACACAAACACACACAACTGATGTTATTTAAAAACTATTTACTCTAAGCACAATGTCGTGTCTAACAGCAACACAAGTGCATGTGTCTGACGCTAGTTAGAAACTGTTTGGCAACCGTCACCTGCCGAAATTAAGTAGCATAGTGCCACAAATAAACTATTTTCTCGATTAGTTTTTGTTCTTTAAGAGTTGGCCCAAATAAGTAGCTGCTTTATTAACCATTGGCCCAATTAACCAGAATCCACTATACGTGTACATTAAATGGAAAGAAACAGAAAAGGGAGGTTAGGAAAAACAATGAAAGGCTCAGTAGAATAGGAAGAAAGTGGAATAGTGAATTTATTTAGACAGAAGGAAAATTGTAAGTGATTTAGCCAGAGAGCTAAGGTATTGTCACTGAGCAAGTGAGCATCAGATTTAAAGTAAAAAGTGAAACTAAAGTAAACATATATGATTAAAAGGTTCACGGAGGATATTACCACAGGTATTAAAATGCATTGTAGATCTATCTTAATTAACTGCACAGGATGAGGTACAGAAGCTTGAAGGCACACACACAGCGATTCAGGAACAGCTTCCCCTCTGCCATCCAATTTCTGAATGGACATTGAATCCATGAACACTACCACACATCTTTTTAAATTCTGGCTTTTTTTTTGCATTATTTATTTTAACTTAATTATTTAATAGACATGTATATATTTACTGTAATTCACTTTTTTCTCTATATTTTGTGCTACTGCCGTAAAGTTAACAAATTTCATGACATATGGTGATATTAAATCTGATTCTAATTAAAGTGTAATGCAGAGAATTGGATTCAAGACTTGAATGAATGCTCGGACGTGTGTAAACTATTATTATTCATACTGGTTATTTCTCATATTTTCTATATTATATACAAAGAAGGCATTCAGTACATCGATTTTTTGCTAGCTTTCAGAGAATTCCAATCAGTTCTATTCCCTCAGTTATTTCCCTGTAGCATAGTTTCTCTTCCATACCCGTCCAACTGTCCATTTCCTTTGACATTTCTGACATCTGCCTGCATTAAGGGCAAATTACAGGAGTCAATTAACCTAGTGGCACATTTGTGAAATGTGGAAGATCTAAAATTGCTGTAAAATTGCTGAGCATTCTACAAACTCTACATTTCATCTGTAATTGACACAAATGGTTTATTTTGTTTTGTGGGTTTTAGCCTTTATGGACTGGACAATAAAATAATTACCGCTTAGTCTTTTCATGGTTAAGCACGGTAGATGGTCCACAAGGAATGTCAAACAGACAAGCACATTATTTATTTGGTCCTTTTCTGGCCAGACACCTTTATTTGCCATACAGCAAAATGCTACAAAATCCTCAAGCTGACACTAATTCAGAAATACATCTGAGTCCCTTTTGTAGACCACAAATAAAGATTTTAAAGGTTTCTGGAGACGTTCTTTTTTTCTGTATTTGAAGAGCAGGTTAAAAATGCAAGATATGAAAAGAGATCTGTAAATTCCACTGTGTGAGCTTTAGCTGAAAAACAAATAGAGGTGCTAGAAATCTGAAATAAGAACAGAAAATACTGAGATTGGGCAGCATGTGTGGAGAGAAAAGCAATGTTAATGTATCAATCAAGCCAATGACCTTCCTGCAGATTCCAGGGACATTAGAAAGCAAAAGTTGGTATTTCTCTTCCTGGTATGTATAGTCATGTGCCACAGGTAAAGGTGACCTCCTCTCCCCGCCATACACATTATGGCAGTTCAATTAATGGTAATTAAGCATCATGGAATTAACAAATCACTACCAAAAATCACAATATAGACCACTTTCTGGGAATGCAACCTCCCTGGTACACTTGTATAGAACAAGGGGTTAATGTTCAAGCCACATGAGAGACTTCTTTGCTCAGTGGGCAGAGATTATTTGGAATTCTATACTCACAAGTCCTGCTGATGTTTAGTCACAGAGTATGTTGTGAACAGGGATTGATATATATTTTTTTAAATATTAAGAGAATCAGGTGAAATTGATTTGGTGCAGAAAATTGGCAGAGAGCTAAAAGATCAACCATGATCTGACAAAATTGTAGAATTATTACTGAATGGGCCACTGCAAGAGAACATGCGTAAAGTCTTTGAAAGTGTTGAGACCAAGTTAGTGTGGCTGAGTGTACTGTTGATGGCACATTCTCTGTTGGGAATTGGTTTAATGGCCAGAGATTCTGTTTTAGCGGTCTACATTATGCAATGAGGAGCTAAATTAGATGCACATGGAAAGGAAAATTTTCTGATGAGGTCAATATGGTTGACTATTGTTAAAATCTCTTGAATTTATAACCATCAGCAAAATAAGTATTTTCATTTATGGGAAGCAATGCATAAACTGTATGCATTCTCAGCAGAAATTGTGGGTTTAATGAAAAATGCACATTTTGTTTGACTGTTAGATGTTACTGCTGTTGATATTTGGAACCCTTCATCAGGACTGAAGAGGGAAGGGGCAGAGGCCCTATAAGGAAGGTGGGGGGAGGGTGGGAAGGAGAAGGCTGGAAGATTCCAGGTGAAAAACCAGTAAGGGGAAAGATAAAGGGGTTGGGGAGGGGAAGCAGGGAGGGGATAGGCAGGAAAGGTGAAGAAGGAAAAGGGGAAAGCTATAAGCCCACTGACTCTCATAACTACCTCAACTATACCTCTTCCCACCCTGCCACATGCAAAAATGCCATTCCCTATTCCCAGTTCCTCCGTCTCTGCCGCATCCGCTCCCAGGATGAGGCTTTCCGTTCCAGGACATCTCAAATGTTCTCTTTCCTTAAGGATCGTGGTTCCCCTTCTGCTGTCATCAGTGATGCCCTTACCCGCATCTCCTCCATTTCCCGCACTTCGGCCTTCACCCCATCCTCCCGTCACCACATCAGGGACAGAGTTCCCCTTGTCCTCACCTACCACCTCACCAGCCTCCAGATCCAGCACATTATCCTCCGCAACTTCCGCCGCCTTCAACGGGACCCCACCATTAAGCACATCTTTCCCTCTCCACCCCTCTCCGCTTTCCGCAGGGATCGTTTCCTCCACGACTCCCTGGCCCACATGTCCCTCCCCACGAATCTCCCATCCAGCACTTATCCCTGTAAGCGTAAGTGCTACACCTGTGCCTACACCTCCTCTCTTGCCACCATTCAGGGCCCCAAACAGTCCTTCCAGGTGAGGCAACACTTCACTTGTGAGTCTGTTGGGGTCATCTATTGCATCCAGTGCTCTTGGTACGGCCTCCTCTACATCAGTGAAACCCGATGCAGATTGGGTGACCGCTTCGTCGAGCACCTCCATTCTGTCCGCCACAACAGACAGGATCACCTGGTTGCCACCCACTTCAACTCTGCTTCACGTTCTCATTCGGATATGTCCATACATGGCCTCCTTTACTGCCATGATGAGGCTAAACTCAAGTTGGAGGAGCAACACCTCATGTACCGTCTGGGTAGTCCCCAGCCCCTTGGTATAAACATCGAATTCTCCAACTTCCAGTAATTCCCTCCCCCTTCCTTCCCCTATCCCAGTTTCACTCTGCCCCCTCCCCCAGCTGCCTACTACCTCCCTTTTGGTTCCGCCTCCTTCTACTACCCATTGGGCTTTCCCCTTTTCCTTCAACTTTCCTGCCTATCACCTCCCTGCTTCCCCTCCCCCACCCCTTTATCTTTCCCCTTACTGGTTTTTCACCTGGAACCTTCCAGCCTTCTCCTTCCCACCCTCCCCCCACCTTCCATATAGGGCCTCTGCCCCTTCCCTCTTCAGTCCTGATGAAGAGTTCCGGCCGGAAACGTTGACTGTTCATTTCCACGGATACTGCCTGACTTGCTGAGTTCCACCAGCACATTGTGAGTGTCACTAAGAGAGGAAGTCTTCAGAGTTAGATTGCAACATCCAGTTTGATCCTATTATTGTTTATACATTTTGTGTAGTGACATTAATAGAATAATGTAGATTAACGTGAGACTTCCAGTGAGGGAGCTGCTACATTTTCTTTGGAGAGATAATTTGATGACTCAGTTTGATTGTAGAACCATTGTCCAATATGACATGCGGACTGAATTATTTGATTTATTTTTCTTAGTTATTTGGGAATGCAGAGAAGCAGCATGTAAGCAGTTGAGAAGTTTTTAATAAGGTTGCACATTAGTTGGTTTTGCATCTTGTTACTTGAGATTCCTTGTTGTCGACTTTATAGTACCAATTTAAAAAAAGGAAAAAAAGATCTTCCTCTCTTAACATACTCTTCTGAATATTTCCTTATTTCCTGAGGATCCCCTGTGAATGCGGAGCAGCATATATTGGCCAGACAGGAAGCATGGTGGAAACCTACATCAAGGAGCACAGGAAGTGTATCCATTTGGGTTACCCGGAGAAATCGGTGGTAGCATAACATTGCATTCATAATGATCATAGGATTGACTTCGACAGCGCAAAACTATTGTGCGGCACCAATAGTTTTTGGGACCACCTTGTGAAGGAAGCCATTGAAATAAATTAGAGGAAAAGAATTATAACAGACAAAGGCCTTGTTCTAAGTAAGAACAGGAATTCGATGGTAAACAAGGTGGCTCAGTAGAAACCTGATTAGATGAGGACTAACTAATTTAGAGGGACGGATGATATGGGTATAAATACCACCAGACTAGACATGCCCAGGCATCGTAGGTCAAGGCTGGTTGCCAGAAGTAAACATTTTTAAATATACTGAGAAAATACTTGCAACAACATCTTTGTTCTCTTAAATATTCCACTTAGGAGGTTTCTCCCTAACCAAATTTGAAGGCTGAGTACTAGGTTAATGGCAAGATTCTTAGCAGTGTGAAGGAACAGAGGGATGTTGGGATCTAAGTACGTAGATCCTTCAAAGTTGCCACTATCAACCCACTCTGGTTGCCTTGTTATAGGAAGAACGTGGAAGTGTTAGAGAGAGTTGTCTAGCAGGTGAGACACTGCTAGAAAGTTCAGCAGTCTAATGAACTGAGACGGCGCGAACTGAGACATGAGCTGGGAAGTCACCATGGTAACAGCTCAGAGCGGTTGAGCTAACGGACGCTGGAATTTTGGATGGATTATAAAAAGCTGATCGGTCAGTCTGATAACGGCAGAGGAGACACGACACGACTCCGGAAGCTACCCGAGAAAACCACTGGTGGAGTTTAAGACCACCACGAGGGTGGAAGCGACTGACCAATTAATTTCGACCCATGATTACCAATGCGGTAAGAGCTTGCCTGTGGGGGTCTGCTGGTGGTGAACCCGTGCTGTGGATTAGTAGACTGTTTCCTAGAAGGGGCTCTGTCCATCTGTGTCTGTGTGGGGGTCACACGAAGTGACTCTGAAGACTTGGGAAAGCTACCAACTTGAACATCAACTCAATTAACTCTCTCTCCCTCTCTCCATCAATTCAACTCGACGCAACACAAAGTGAACTGAACTGCTTAAATTTACCTGACACTGTAAGACTGATATCTACCTCCTGGACTATTATTTTTGTATCCACACACACATTTACAGATATATATATATATAGTTTATAACCTGTATTGTATTATTCGGTAATGATATTAATTCGTAGTAGTATTAAATATAGTTTTTAATTTATAGTAAACCAGACTCCAGGTGTGTTCCATTTCTGCTGGTCCTTTTCAACCCGTCACGGGGTTCGTGACAGAGTGCAGAGGAGGTTTACCAGGATGCTGTCTGAATTACAGAGCATGTCATGAGGAAAGGGCTTTTCTCTTTGAAATGAAGGAGGATGAGTGGCTACTTGATGGAGGTGTATAAGATGATAAGCATACACAGAGTGGACAGCCACTACCTTTTTCCCAGGGTGGCAGTGGATAAATTGAGGGGATATACTTTTAAAGTGATCGGAGGAAAGTATAAGATGGATTCAGAGGTAAGTTCTGGACACAGAGAGTGATTGTTGCATGGAAAACACTGCTGGAGGTGGTGGTAGAGACAGATACATAGGGTACATTTAAGAGACTCTTAGGTAGGCACATGGATAAGAGAAAATTGGAAGGCTATATCAGAGGGAAGGATTAGCTAAATTGGGGGACTGCTTCATCAAGCACCTCCGCACCATCTGCCACAAGCAAGACTTCCCAGTGGCTAAACATATTAGCTCTGATTCCCATTCCTGTTCCAACGTGTCGATCCATGGCCTCCTCTTTTGCCAAGATGAGGTCACCCTCTGGGTGGGGGAGCAATACCTTATATTCTATCTGGGTACCCTCTAACCTGAATATCGATTTCTCCTTCTGGTGAACAAATGTTCCACCTCTCCCCTTCCTCTATTCCCCACTCTGAAAGGTCACCTTTCAGAAAAAATTTCTCACCTGCTTAATACTTCCTCCTGTGTCCCCTCCTCCTTCTCTTTCCCCTATTGTCCACTCCTTTCCTATCAGATTTTTTCTTCTCCTTCTTTGACCTTTCCCAGCTACCTGGTTTCACCAATCATCTTCAAGCTAGCCTCTTTCCCCTCCCTCCACTTTTTTATTCAGACATCTTCCCCCTTCCTTTCCAGTTCTGAAGAAGGATCTCGGTCCGAAACGTCGACTGTTTCTTCTTTTCCGTAGATGCTGCCTGACCTGCTGAGTTCCTCCAGTATTTTGTGTGTGTGCTTTGGATTTTCAGCAATATATAGACTTCCTCATGTTTGAGATCTTGGAATCTGTACTGTCTTATGTTTTATGTTCCCTTGTTACTTCACCTGCTGCCCTCTAAAGCCTCCTCAAAAGCTCATTTTTTTCACCCTGCTTTTAGTGACAACAAGTGCTTGTTTCTCCTTTTTATTTTTGATTATTGTCTCCCTTAAAAAAGGCTGGAATATTTTCATTACCTTTAAAGACTAGTTCTCAGCAAGTTATATTGAGAATGTTAAAATAATTGTAATTATTCACTGCCAAAAAGGCCGAACAGCGCCTTTATATCCTGAGAAAACTAAAGAAATTTGGCCTGCCCCTAAAACCCTCACTAATTTTTATAGATGCACTGTAGAAAGCATTCTTCTAGGGTGCATCACAACCTGGTACGGAAATTGTCTGTCCAAGACCGAAAGAAGCTGCAGAATATCTTGAACATGGTGCAGCTCATCACACAAACCAATCTTCTGTCCGTGGACTCACTTTACACCGCACGCTGTCGGAGCAGTGCTGCTAGGATAATCAAGGACACGAGCCACCCAGCCAACACACTTTTCATCCCTCTTCCCTCCGGGAGAAGGCTCAGGAGCTTGAAGACTCGTACGGCCAGATTTGGGAACAGCTTCTTTCCAATTGTGGAAGACTGCTGAACGGATCCTGACCCGGATCTGGGCCGTACCCTCCAAATATCCGGACCAGCCTCTCGGTTTTTTTGCACTACCTTACTTTCCATTTTTCTATTTTCTATTTATGAGTTATAATTTAAATTTTTAATATTTACTAATTTTAACTATTTTTAATATTTTTAATATTTAATATTTGTAATCCAGGGAGTGGGAAGCGCAGAATCAAATATCGCTGTGATGATTGTACATTCTAGTACCAATTGTTTGACAACAATAAAGTATAATTAAAAATTTTGTTTTCAGAGAACTTGCTGCCAGGGATATTGATGGGAGCAGATACAATAGTGAAGTTTTAGATCCATGAGTGTGTAGGGAATGGAGGGGTATGGATTCTGTACTAGCAGAAGATATTTTGTTGATTTTGAGATTATGTTTATTGTAGACATCGATGGCTGAAGGCCCTGCTTTTGTGCTCCACTGTTCTGCATTCTATGCACATTGCTTAAAGTATTATTCTATAGTCATCTCGGGTATGTGAAAATTTTTACATTGGCTGTTATTTTTAATCTTCAATGTTGTTTGGCAATAGAATAAAGGGGCCAAACAATGTCATTCCCTAATAGTACAAATTAATACGAAAAGATATACAAGATCAAAATTTACAGATAAACCAAGAAACTAAGTTCAGGAATTCCCTCTGGCTGGATAACTCTGAGTAAGTTAATACATTTTTTTTGATATATTGGATGAGCCATTCCTTGTTCTAAGAAAACTACCTCTGCCTTCTGCCCTTTATTGCATTGGGTCTTTTTTACGGTTACTGTATATGTAGCACGCTGTGAATACTTGAAGAGTACAGTAATTAAGTGCGTCAGTGTGTAGTAGGAACCTTGCATTGCCATTTGCATAGATGATATTATTTATAAAATTAAACAAGTATTGAATGGTGTCGATTCAGAGGGACACACATCTACTGAAACCTTCAGAAAATGCTGCTTTTAAATATTTGTCCTAAGAATCCCCTTTTTGATTATACTTAAGCATTGAACAATGGTAATTAACAGAGATACAAATTACTGATGATATATTTCAAATACTTTTCTGGACTACCAGCAGCTAATCTTTACAGTAGCCTCCTATTCAAAATACCTCAGGTTCAATAAAGTATATAATCTCTCTGGTAGGATTGCAACTCCTTTCTCCATAGTCCAGATCTCTAGATGCCAGACCAATCACTTAACCACAGTAGGAAAGGATGGTTGGCAACTGCATTCCTTGTGGTGGTAGTCTAATGCTTAAGTTGCCCTCCTATTTGTAGAGATTTAAGCAATTTATATGGAGACATAAGTTTCAATCCCAGCCAGGTAGCTGAGGAAATCAAGTTCAAGAAGTTAAATAAATCTGGAATTAAAATTCTACTATCAATAATAGTAATCATGAAACTTCTCGGCAGTCATAAAAAAAAACACTTGATTCACTAATATCTTTGTGGAAGAAATTTTGCTAACTGCCCTGTCTGATTTTACTCCTGATTAAGAAATGGGCCAGCCAATCACTCAATTTAGGTTTCAATTAGGGATGGAAAATAAACTTTGGCCTTTCCACTGATGTTCACATCTTCTAATTAAATTAGAAAAGCTCCCCTTGTCAGGAATATCGATCAGCCACATTACTTACACTATTCCATTGAGTTTTATTATTGAGACCAAAATGGGAATGCAGGCAAAGTGAATCTGGCCTTATTTTCCCTCCAAGGTGTTTAATACAGACTCTATTTGGAAAACACACTTGTTCATAATTCACAAGAGCAGTTATCTATTTACTCTACTCCTAGCTCTGATTTAATTGATTAATTTGGCATTTTTTTTTCAGGAGCTGTGCTTCAAACTGTATATCCTAATACAATGTTCCTGATGTAATGAAAATGTAGAAACACAGAAGAAGGAAATCTACACATATAATCAAATTAAAGGTGTCATTTTTGCCTGCAGTTGTAATCCTTCTTGACAATATTGTGGCATCAAGGCTTGCGCAAAAGATTTGAGTGCATAATCTGGGTTGACACTTCAATGTGTGATGAGAGATCGCTGCAAATCAAAGATGCTGCCACTTTGATAAGAAATTAAGTAGCAGGCTTGTTCACTCTTCAGGATCGATGTAATGGCTGTCATTATAGCTTTTTCTTGGTTTAACCAATACTCTTCATGTAAACAATCTTTAAAAAAAAAACTTAGTTCCATATTTGTAATACTTGGTGTTGCTTTTTTATGCAGTAATTTGCTACTGCATTTTCCTAACTTCTTAAGGAAAACCATCAGGATCTGACTTCAAATGCATTTCATTGACTGTAAGGCAGTTTATACCATTCGGAGAATTATGTATGTCTTTTTAAGACTGTAGATTTTTTTGTTTTTGCATTAATTGCAAATGAAAATCATAGACAAAATGTTAATATAGTTAAATTAAAATACATTGGATTCTGGTTTATTGGGACCAGTACATTTTGGCCCAATTAAGCGGCACTCCAATTAGCCAAAGTTTCATGAAAATAGTTCTAAAGAGGTATAAAAAAAGACAAACTGTGTAACGAATTACATATTTAACTGAAATACAGAACAAATTAGAATGCTATCAATGGAACTACAGTACTATAAAACTGTATATTAGTTGGTAATAGTAATCGACAGAGGAATTCATTCAGTGTACTCAATCAGTGTGGATGCCTAGTGCAAATAATAGGCTGTCTTCAAATAATGCCATCGACAACTGTATCCACAAATCTTCATTTTCATTGGAATATTCAAGAAGATTGTCGATACCTTCAAATTTCTTATAGTTTCTAACTTGTTGAAGTAGTGAAATAGTTTCATTTTGACTCCTGGCTCTTTCTCATCTCCAAGCCTGAATGCTTGAAATCACAATGAGCAAAACAGTTCTGAATTATCTTACTGTTTACCCATCACCAACTGTCAGTGACAAAAATCACTGCTTTTTTGAACACAAACACACATTACTGATGCTATTTAAAAATTGATCACCCTAAGCATGGTATATCATCTAACAGCTGCACATGCGTGCGGTTGACCCTAACTAGAGCCTGTTCAGCAATGGTGTCTTGTCCCAATCAAGTGGCATAGTGTCCCAAATAAACCCAGGGAATCCTGGCAATTTTCTCCATTAGTTTTTGTTCTTTAAGGGTTGTCTCAAATAAGCAAATACCTTGATGAACCAATGGCCTAATTAACCAGAATTCACTGTATATGAACTTTTAGCAATAACAAGTATTACATCTTAAATGTTGTAAGTGGCTTGTAGGAAACAAATCCAACAATTTTGAGGCTTCATTGTATTTCTTGTAATTCCATCAATAAATCTGGATCATTTATTCAACTGCTAATAAGACATCACTCAAAGTTGGCAGATTTATTCGTAGCTTATTAAGTAAAACTGTAATCTCTAAGGCAAGAGATTATATTTTCTAGTCCAATTCCAAATTCTTGATTACCAATTGAAGATAGCATACCAGTGTAGTAAAAACAGTGCTGCCCTTTCTCTTGGATGATGTTATGTTTTGTAATTCAAAAATGTTAAATGAATTAGAAGGAAGATATGTGAGTTCGAAGTATGAGTCCAGGTTTGTGTTTATTTTAAGCGAGGCACGCAAGTATCGTGGTAGTGTCATGTCGTGTTCAATTCACATATTTTTACATATAACCCATAATGAATTATTTAAACAACAAGAATGCTGAATCAAACAATATATTAAGCATATTTTTCAAATACCACTGAAATATTAAATATACAATACTCCTCCCTGCTTAGGTATAAGCTCATCTCAATAAATGCATCTCAACTATATACACAGTATATAGTATAATACAACTACTATACAGAAATCCACAGCATAATAATTTTTTTAATTGTCCTATTCAAGTCTAAAGATTTAATTGCTGTGGAGGCTTTCTTATTCTTGTGGGTAACATCTTTTCTGACAAAGGGGGTCACTCTGCTTGGCAGGTGAGACATATCACTGTGAAACAATCTCAGGTTCTGGGGTCTCCTCAGTGGTGGTTGTAGGAGTTGATGCTGGAACTGCAGGAAGAGGTTCTGATAGCTCTGGACACCTGCCTTCTTCCTTTTTCTTCTTCTACTGTGTGCATATTGATCTTGAGAAGGCGCACTGGAGTATTTACTTATTAATTCTTCTATTGCTCCCTTTGTAATCTGACCTTTCCTCATGGTTTCTTCATCCATAACTTCTGACAAATCCTCTGTTTTCGTAACTCCATTGACTTCTTTCTTCTTGGGCTTCCATTCACCTAGCTGGGCTTTGGTCATTGCAGCTACTTTTAAAAGCTGTTTTTTTCTGTCTCTCACTTGAAGTTCATGCAATAACCTTAATACATGCTTGCAACTATCCTGAAGCCTCTTGAACTCTCTTCCAGCTTAAAGCTATGCTGCCTGATTAACACATCAGAAGCTTTCTCTGAAAGGTTGTCTACAAAAACTGCTGCAGTTGGACCACTGCTTTCATTACTGTTACGCTTCTTCTGAGCAGCATGGCTTTCCTTGGTCCAATATGTTTTTTCCAACCAGAGGCACAGAGGTTGGCACCAAGCCTGTTTGCCCTCTGTTGGCCAATGGTTCATGGTGTACAACATGTAGACAGTTGTGGCAACATCCTGTACCCTTCTTGACTTGCTTTTAGTTGACTTTATTGCTAGGGATGTGGCATGCAAATGATGGATGGATCTCCAATCATGTGGTAGCTATCTCAGCCAATAATGTCCCCACAATGCTGGCCCTCCTGGTTTTACCACGTACAAACCCAATGAGGCTTGTTGGTTGTTGTATTTCACTATTATGAATGTCATTCCCACAGGAGTTAACTTTTCTTCAGTGTAAGTTCTTAGTTGGATATCTGCAGGCTTCAGTTTAGTATCTTTGAAATGTTGTTCAAACTCATTTTGTTGTATGACTCCCAACAGCTGAGTCTGTGTTCAGTCCCATTTTAATTAATTTGCTATTTACTTCTGGCATAAGAGACATATTCCTTGTCTCATTAGTTTTCACATTGTAAATCTCAAGTTCACTCAATCCTGTGCCACTCTCATCAGATTTTTCATCAACAGCATGCAGAGTTGTGCTCTTTTTGAAACTGCAACTTGAGTTTTTAATCTTTTTCTCTTCCCTGTGCAGTCCATTTGTTTTTGTCTGACCGACATACTCTTTATATGTGTCCCACTTGGTTGCATTGTCTGCATTGGTCTGGTGTATGTGAGCTCTTGACACAATGATAACACGATTTGTTCAGCCAGGCATGTTTCTGTTTAGATATTGCAATTTTGTTCATGTTATCTTTCACTCCTGATTGCAACTCTGTTGCATCTTTGTCTGTGGTTTCCATTGTTACAGCAATTTCGAATGTTCTTTTAAATGTAAGTTGTGCTTCAGTTAGGAACAACTTGTGAATGTTTTCATGTAAGGTGCAAAAACTAAATGATCTCTCAGTGTGTCATTAAGCCTATTGCCGAACTGACAATGTTCACACAACTCCTTCAGTTCAGCCACATAAGCTGAAATGGACTCCTCTTTCTTTTGATTCCCTTTATGAAACCTGAATTGTTCTGCAATCAACAGTGGTTTCGAATCTAAATGTTCATGATATCAGTGAAGCTCATTTTGGTTGGTTTGGTTGGAGCAGCCAAACTTATAAGCAGACTATATTTTTCAATCCAATGCAATCAGCAAAACTGGTACTCGCTTCTCATTGGCTATTTAATTTGCTTTAAAATACTGCTCAATTGGTTCAGTATACAAAATCCAGTTATCTGTTGTGTAAACGAACACGTCAATCTTTCTGATGTAGCCAGCCATTTTTGCCCTTTTTTTCTATGATTATTATCACCCGGTATTCACTGTTTCTGAGCCCATAATTTCTTCTGTTTTCTACCTTTTTTAAAAACTGGATCATTTCGCTCCCTTCCAAAGATGTGTTGTGCTGCTTTTTAAAAAAAAAACTTAATTATTCTGCTGCATTTCAATAGGTAGGTAGTTGTCTCAGGTTTGTTTTAAAAATACCTCGTCGCCACTGTTATGTTTTGCAACAGCAAAATGTTAAACTAATTAGAAGGAAGGTACAGGAGTCCAAACTGTGAGACTAACTTCATATTTACTTTAAGTGAGATGTGGGCATATCACTTGGTAGTGGCATGATGTATGCAATTCAGACATTTTTTACATTTGACCAGTAATGAATTATATAAACAAACAATGCAGAATCAAACAATATATTTACAATATTACTCAAATACTACTGAAATACTAAATATGTAACAGAAGAGTTGATTAATCGAGAGCCTTACTGCTGTCTTAGGTAGATGCAAATGATCGATCACCCTGTGTGATTGCCCTGGTGTTCTGGCCACTATTCATCTCTGAACTAATAAATCATCTTAAGACTTCTGTGGAAACTTGCTGTGCACAATCAATTTCTAAGATTCTTTCATTGCAGTTACTTTATTTTAAAAATACAGTGGATTCCGGTTAATTGGGGTAGTCCTTTATCTGGGACAGCTCTTTAAGAACAAAATCTAATTTTAAAAAATAGTCAGGATTTCCTTCGTTTATTTAAGATGTTATGCTGCTTAATTGGGACAGGAGACTGCTGCTGAACAGTTTTAATTAGCATCAGTCATGTGCACTTGTTTGGCCATTAGGCACTTTACCATGTTTAGAATGAAGTTTTTAAATAGCATCAGTTGCCTGTGTTTGCTTTCAAAGGCAGTGATTTTTGTCACTGATAGTTTTCGAGAAATAGCTTTAATGAGAATGAATAACTGAATTTGTGTGCAGAAGATGGGGTGAAATCCTGAGAAAATACAAGTGCAACGAGAAGTTGGTGTAGCCCACTAATTGAAATATTTGAATCCAGCATATTGAGTTGTTTGTGAGAATCTTACTTCAATTAAATTAAAAATATGATAATCTTTAAATTCAAATGATAGTAACTTATATTTGGCATCATGAGTTTTTATTTCATCACAAAACTTTATAGGGAAAGCTTAGCAAGTAAGAAGCAGTAACAGAAGCTATGAAATGTACATAAATATTTGGTGTTCAAAACTGCTTGCGTTATTGTATGGAAAGATTTACTATATTGATGTTCTAGGAGGCAATTTTCCACATGTAGGTGGAATGATCTATGCTTTGTTTATAAGAGATTAGATGCAGTTTAGAGATATGATCTAGTAGATCAGTATGAATGTAAGTTACATATGTTGTGTCCAGTGACAACTAACAGCAGGTGAAACAGAGGGAGTAGGATCTGCACTAACATTTGCCTTATTGGTCATTTACACCAATGAGGGAATAAGGGATGAAACTCAAAGGAGTTCTCAGATAATCTTCTCTAAAATGTCATGTCCAAAGAAACATGAGAAATGTTTGCAGACCATTTTCCAACTGAAAATAGAGCAGTGATAGCTAAAGTTATTGTTGTTTGCTGTTATTTGGGCCCTTCACTGCCTTGCAAGAGAAAGTTGCAGGATCTAGTTGTAAACCAACCACACACACCACTATTTTTTTAAGTCAGGGCTAGCAAAAATTTCAGCTTCTTTAGCAATAAAGTCAGTCATGAGGGCTACTGCTGTTCCTTTCTGGACGGCATTGATTGAGTGCATTTGACAATTGAGTTGCCCATAGGTAATGCAAGAATACTAGACAACCTTGAATCTTCAGTGTGCAATCATAAAATGGCATTTACATGGTTAAGTACAAGGTTCGTGAACACCTACACAATGGGAGTATACCATGCATGTTCTGTAAGCTGTGAAGCAGACTTGCATGCTTGTTATTTGGACTCCAGAGATACTCACTTCTATGTAGCTGATGAAATTGGTTAAACATTACCATATATGCTCTTTAGTATAGTACCATTTAATCTTTATAATCATCTGGGAGACCAGATATGGAGAACCTCAGTTTAACATTGCATCTGAAGTTGGCTCTGTGTGGTTAGAGCAGTCCCTCAGCACTACACTGTCATCTTGACCTGGATTTTTGTGCTCAAATTTCTTCAAGTAACAATATTGATCTATGACTTTCTAACTTGGGTGGAAGTGCTATCATCACAGCGATAGGCAGTAGATAGATATTTTAACAGTTTGTAACATACCCATGTACAAATCTCCAACCATTTTCTTTGCAATTCCACGCTCAGCTATTATGAATTGGACAACTGGAAATTCTTGAATACTGGAGGCAGTGAATTCCAGTGCCATATATTGCAATATCTAGTGTTTAACGTAAATCCGTTTCCACTTTAAACCCCCAAACACTGACCTGTGTTTTTAATCTTGTGTACAAGTATATAAAGTAATGTGAATCACATGTGAATTATGCACTTAATATGAAAAGCAGACTTGGAGAGAGATTGTACAGCTGCACCATGACTAAACCTGGGCCCAAGGCCAAAGCTGAACAGACTGCAAAATGGATATTGTAGTATGTGTTGCAGGAGAGATTTTCATATATGTAGCATCACTCGATGAAATACAGTATTTTTTGTACAAGGGCAAGAAACACCACTCTTTAACTAAGTACTAATATTTGTAAATATGTATTTATTATACTTTCAACATTAACTTTTCTGTTGTAATTTTTCTGTCGTCTTTTTTCCATTCTCCTTTGCCAAATAACAATGTGTTGATATTCTCTCCAGTCACTAGGGCAAACATGTCTGGTCTATGGATGTCTGTGTAAATGTAATTAATTTAGCTCTTTGGCTGGTTTACCAGAAGTCAATACAGTACAAGCAATGTTGAGTTTAATTGCTAGCTTTTATGGGCTGACCCAGACTTAAATCCAACTCTGAATACATGGATAAAATAATGGTCCTAATGATGAGCCATTTCAACAATACCTTTTACCAGAGATACCCTTTTACCAATGTTATGTAGCCAGGATATGAAAATCACAACCCCGTCTAAACAGGTACCTTCTTGTTTAGTTACTTGTTTGCACCTCAACGTTCTTTGAATTTTTTTTGAAAATCAAACTGATTTGTATTGCCTTGTTCAATTAGCTCACGAAGTCCTTCAGCCTCCAAAGGTACTTAAAAAGTAATCTGCCTTATACAGTACAGCAGAGGTAATTGCAAAATGACCAAGAATGGGAATTAACTATTCCTGGTTATTTCTGGAAGAGAGAATCAAATGGAAAAACAAGTGGGTAGTCCTGAAATTAAAGAATGAGATAAAGGCATAGGAGAGAAAGGATCTTAGTCAAAAATCAAAAAGTGGAAACTGGGTGGAACTACTGGTGGGAGTTGTAAGTAAACCTCAAACAGTGGTGTTAATTCAGGGAGTAATGTAAAATAAGAAATTAGAGATGCATGGTACAAGGATAATGCCAGAGTAATGCAGGCCTTAATTGGTTCTTAATTTGAATAAAGCAAATTAGCAGTAAAGCAATGCACTGAATGGAACATTTTAAAGACCCTATCTAGCTGGAATGTTGTGGAACCCTGAATATTCTACATTTTTCAAGGAGAAAATTGATATGTAATTTCATAGAACATAAAACAGGACAGCAGTGGACAGGCCATTTGGCCTACTGTGTGGTTAATGCTTGCAGCCCTCTAAATTGGTCTAGCAAACACAAACATGGAGGCCCATTGCATTAATAATTGAATCTAATCAGTGCCTTCAGGTGTGCTATATTGCTGCCAGGTAAACCATGAATTTTGTATCAGCTTTGTGCCCTAGATCTTCAGAGCTGTTTTTTTCCTGAATGAACCAAAGACAGCAGGTCATTCTGTTGTTTTCTGCTCTTTTGCTATAAAGCAGGAGCACCAGGAAGAAAGGGAGAATATGAGAAGAGAGGGAGGGAAAAGAAAGAAGCAGAGCAAGAGGAAGGAGGGTATGGAGGTACATAGAGAAGGTAGAAAAAAGAAGGAAGGCAGAAATGGAGAGAGTGTGGGAAAGGGGAGAATTGCAAGTGGGGAGGTCACACTCTGATTTGTTGTTAATTCTCCTGCTCCACCCCTTGAAGATGAAGCATTTTCTTTTTGCAGTATTTAAAAGGAATAATGTTCCATTATCATTTTATAGTGCAATTGAAACCAGAATTATGCGCTCCATTTGAACTTTTTTGCAATCAGCATCAGGAATTCTGCCCATTGAATGCAATTTTTTTCTGACCAGATTGTGTCCATCGCATCAATACTAATCACATCTCTAATTGTGATGACAGACTAGATTTGGCTTATTGTTTTTCTGTTTTTGATTAACACAAGTAATAAGCAATAGAAGATTTTCATTTGTATTCCATTCATCACACAATGCTTATAATTGATGGAAATGGTATTGGAAAAATGTTGCATAGTTACACCCCTATTTAAACTAATGTTGCAAATGCACAATCCGCTATATGATGGGGACGGTTTTCCTCTGTATAACCTACACGGATTCCTGTGGGACCATTTGCTGTTACATCCCAGTTAACTTTATTGGTTGCAAAAGTGACAGCACAATTCCCAAGCAAGGTGGAAACAATTGAGTAATTCCCCTGTCAATAAAAAAACATAGGTTGCTTTGATCTAAATGACTGAATTTGATTTTATGCACATACATTTTACTTACCTATTATCTACTCTGATTTTTTTTCACATTTATCCTTGTTTTATTGAGAGGAATTGTCATTTCTCATCGGTTTTGTTTTCTTTTTAAATGGACTCTATATTCTGAGTAAATTCCTTTTGTTTACTGTATTGTCTGCTTTGAGCTGGTTATCCTCTTGGCCTGCAAGGAAATTCTAATTAAAGGCTAACAGATTCTTCAAGAGCCTTCAGCTTCTACTTCCGTATAGACAAAAAACTGGGGCTTCTGATCCACTGATCCCTGGTCCTAGATCAATTGTGTTGCACTGTTTCACTTCTTATGGAATCTGGCATTGGAAGGTAATCTTATGCTAATTTTCCAGCCAAATAGAGGAAAACCAACCAATACGTCCAAATCTGTCACCTGCTAGTAGAAAATAAAGGTTATATACATATTCAAATATGCAAAAAATGCTTGCTCCTGCCGTACTGACCTCATGTCCTCATACCTTGATTCCATTCTATCTCCCTTGTTTCAGTCCCTCCCACCTACATCCTTGATACTTCCCATGCTCTCAATCTGCTCACTAACTTTCAATTCTCTGGCCCTGACGCCTCATTTTCACCAGTCCCTGTACACTTCTATTCCTCATCAAGAAGGCCTTAAAGTTCTCCATTTCTTTCTCAATAAAAGATCCGACCAGTTCCTCTCCACTTCCACCCTCCTCCATCTGGCAGAACTGGTCCTCACCTTCAACAATTTATCCTTTGACTTCTCTCACTTTCTCCAGACTTGAGGGTTAGCCATGGGCACCTGCATTGTTCCCATCTATGCTTGCTCCTTCGTTGGCTATTAGAACAGTCCATGTTCCAAGCCTTCCCCGGTACAGCTCCCCAATTCTTCCACTGCTACATGCACCCATGCTGAGCTCATCAATTTCATCAACTTTGCCTCTAATTTCTATCCTGCCCTTAAATTCACTTGGTCTATTTTTGACCCTTCCCCTTTCTCGATCTCTCTCCCTCCCTCTCCAACTCTGGAGCCAAACTGTCAACAGGCATCTTTTATAAATCTGATTCCCACAGTCACCTTGACCGCTTCCCACCCTGTCTCCTGTAAAAATACTGTTCCCTTTTCTTAGTTCCTTTGTCTCCACTGCATCTATACCTAAGGCATCAGATGGAAAGCAAAGGCACATCACGGGAATAGATAACAAGAAATAATCTGCAGATGCTGGGATCAAAACAACACTTACAGTACGCTGAAGGAACTCAGCAGGTCGGGCAGCATCAGTGGAAACGATGAGTCGACGTTTCGGGCCGGAACCCTTCGTCAGGACTGAAGAATAAAGGAGGGGGAAGGATTTGAAGAATGCTTGTAGGTTCGGTTGAAAGACCAGTAATTTGAAAGACAAAGGGGCGGGGGAGGGAATGCTGCCCGACCTGCTGAGTTCCTCCAGCGCAGTGGTCCCCAACCACCGGGCCGCGGACCGGTACTGGGCCGTAAAGCATGCGCTGCCGGGCCGCGAGGAAACGATATGATTTAGTGATAGGAGTCAGCTGCACCTTTCTTCATTCCCTGTCGCAGCCACTGTTGAGCCATTACGCGTGCGAGGTCAATATGCAGGCGTCATCCATGTCAGCGCAGGAAGAAGATCAAACCTCGAGCTTGCAAATGATGGCGGTCAGAAAAGTATGTTTGACATAACATCTCTGCTGGCATTCCGGATCAAAGTCAAGGCTAAATATCCTGAGATAGCCACGAAAGCACTGAAAACGTTGCTTCCATTTCCAACATATTTCTGCAATGAATGCAATGAAAACTCAATTGCGGAATAGACTGGACATAAGGAACCCCCTTCGAGTATCGCTGTCTCCCATCACCCCTCGATAGGACCGTCTTGTTGCAGGGAAACAAGCCCAGGGCTCCCACTGATTCAGCGATATTGGTGTGTTGCAATGATTTTATATGTTCATACGTGGAAAATATGTGGTTTTTTTATTAATATCCAAATGTTACTTCAAATGTTATGATGCTATTGACTTACTTATATAACCAGATAACAATTACAGCGCGGAAACAGGCCATCTCAGCCCTTCTAGTCCGTGCCGAACGCTACTCTCACCTAGTCCCACCGACCTGCACTCAGCCCATAACCCTCCATTCCTTTCCTGTCCATATACCTATGCAATTTTTCTTTAAATGATAATATCGAACCTGCCTCTACCACTTCTACTGGAAGTTCATTCAACACTTACTTCAAGCTCCCCTGTCCTTCCCTGATAATTGACTTATCACTATATTCATACGAGGAAAATATGCGCTGTGTGTTTAATATTAAATTCGGTAGATAAACCCTTTTAGAAACGAAATTGAGTGTATTAGCCACTTATCACCTATATTCCAGTCGTGATTAACACCCCCCTCCCCCGAACAGAATCGCCAAAAATGATCTGTAGAACAAATCGGCACGTACACGCTTGCGCAAATCACGCATGTGCACTGGTGCCCGCGCAAGGCTTCACGGTCATTGTAGTCTCTAGGGGTAAACAATGTATTTGACTGCTACTCTTGTCCATTGGCAACCCTACCCCGCACCCCCCCCCCCCCCCAAACTGGGTCGGCCGGTCCGCAAGAATATTGTAAATATGAAACTGGTCCGCAGTGCAAAAAAGTTTGGGGACCCCTGCTCTAGCGTACTGTAAGTGTTGCTCACAGGAGTAGATGAGGGGAGCATCTATGGTGGAGGAAGGTAAACCCTGTTCTTCTTCAAAGTACAGGGTTACCCTTCCTCTACCATAGATGCTACCCTCACCCACACCTCCTCCATTTTCTGAATACCTGCACTCACTCAATCTTCCCACCACCTTAACAGTGATAGAGTTCCTCTTGTCCTTACCTACTACCTCATTAGCCTCTGTATCCAACATATCGTCCTCTGCAACTTCCACCATCTCCTCAGGGGTCCTACAGCCAAACATACCCTTATCTCCCCCCTCCCCCTCTGCTTTCTTCAGGAATCGCTTCCTCTGTGATGAGGTTCTCTTCAATGGTCTACTCTCCTCTCTTATCAGATTCCTTCCTCTCCAGCCCTTTACCTTTCCTACCCACCTGGCTTCACCTATCACCTTCTAGCTATCCTTCTTCCTTTCCCCCCCACCGTTTTATTCTGTTGTCTTCCCCCTTCCTTTCCAGCCTGAAGAAGTGTCGCGGCCCAAAACATTGACTGTTTATTCATTTCCATAGATGCTTGCACCTATCATCCACACCTCCACATACCAACAGCTATTATCCCAATCTTCAACGCCCCCCCCCCCCCCGCTGGCCCCCCACCTTCACCTTCATACTGAGCAGGTGAGAAGAGCTCTAGGGAAACTCAGACATGGCCAAGGTCCTGAAAGAGTATGCTGAGCAGCTGTGTGGAGTTCTCCAGCATATTTTCATTCTGAGTCTCAGCCTGGAAAGGGTCCCGACTGTGGAAAACGTTGAAAGATGTATGGATCTATTACCCAAGAAGGACGAACCGAAATTCGTGCATGACTACTGTCCAGTGGCCCTGACTTCACACATCATGAAGAGCCTAGAGAGGCTAGTCCTGGCTCACTTCCAATTCCTGATCAGATCAGCCCCCAATCCCCTGCAGTTTGCCTACCAGGAGCACATTAGAATCAACTACCGTGTCATCTACCTGCTGAACAGAACCTACTTCCATTTGAATAAAAAGGACAGCACTGTGAGGATCAAGCAACGCACACAAAATGCTGGTGGAACGCAGCAGGCCAGGCAACATCTATAGGAAGAGGTACAGTCGATGTTTCGGGCCGAGACCCTTCGTCAGAACTAACTGAAAGAAGAGATAGTAAGATATTTGACAATGGGAGGGGGGGGGGGAGATCCGAAATGATAGGAGAAGACAGGAGGGGAAGGGATGGAGCTAAGAGCTGGAAAGTTGATTGGCAAAAGCGATACAAGGCTGGAGAACAGGGAGGATCATGGGACGGAAGGCCTAGGGAGAAAGAAAGGGGGAGGGGAGCACCAGGGCAAGATAGAGAAAAAAGAGAGAGAAAGAAAGAGGGGGAGGAATGAATGAATAAACCAATCAATAAATAAATAAATAAGGGATGGGGTAAGAAGGGGAGGAGGGGCATTAATGGACATTAGAGAAGTCAATGTTCATGCCATCAGGTTGGAGGCTATGTAGACAGAATATAAGGTGTTGTTCCTCCAACCTGAGTGTGGCTTCATCTTGACAGTAGAGGAGGCCATGGATGGACATATCAGAGTGGGAATGGGACATGGAATTAAAATGTGTGGCCACTGGAAGATCCTGCTTTCTCTGGCAGACAGAGCATAGGTGTTCAGCGAGACAGTCTCCCAGTCTGCGTCTGGTCTCGCCAATATATAGAAGGCCGCCCTGGGAGCACCGGACACAGTATATCACACCAGCCGACTCACAGGTGAAGTGTTGCCTCACCTGGAAGGACTGTCTGGGGCCATGAATGGTGGTGAGGGAGGAAGTGTAAGGGCATGTGTAGCACTTGTTCTGCTTACAATTGTTACATACCCCATAACTGGGTTGCCAAACCAGCAGAAATGGACCACTAGTTGGAGTCTGGATTACTGGAAACTAATAAAGTTTTATTAAAGAAATAAGTAACACAGTACTCTAATCGTAAGGATATAAATGCAACAGGTTAGCAATGGTAAAACACACATGTACACAGAACTAGGGTAATAGGAATCAACTGAGCTCTATCGCAGTCTAGGGGTAAAATGATCAGTTTTAAGTGACGCAGATTTCAGTTCAGCTTAGCACAGTTCGCAGTAATCGCTGTTGTGCCGTTGGAGAGAGAGAGATGCAAATTTTGATTCAAGCAGACCTTTGATGTTCTTCGCAGTTGGCTTTCGGGTGGTCCCTTTTATGTCTTCTATCCCGCTGTGGTCACCGACTGTGACCCCTCCATTCTGCATACAACCGTTCTTCCGCGGTGATCCCAGCACCCAGGCAAGGGTGGACACACACACCAGGTTCCCGCCGATCGTACCTTTTCACCCTGTGAGTCTATGGTCGGTTCCCGCTATTCCCGGGTCTCGTTATCTCGTGATCTCGTGGTGTGTGTTGTGCCTTAACGAACCTGTTCTTTTTATCCCCCTACTGGGGTATTGCCTGTCCATCAAACTTCAAACAGTTTAGGTTCAAAGCAACCAGTCTGTCAATATTCTGAATTGTGTCTCTTTTCATTAATCTCTCTCCTCTCTCATTAACATTTTGAATGTGTCTTCATTGTCTCCCTTATCTCTCTCTCATTAGCATCAATCTTCTGATAACTTGGTTTTTCATCACACAAGGATAAGTGCCGGGAGGGAGATCGGTGGGAAGGGATTTGGGGGGGACGAATGGACAAGGGAGTTGCATAGGGAGCGATCCCTGCGGAAAGCAGAAAGAGGGGGAGGGAAAGATGTGCTTGGTAGTGTGATCCCATTGGAGGTGGCGGAAGTTACGGAGAATTATATGTTGGACCTGGAGGCTGGTAGGGTGGTAGGTGAGGACAAGGGGAACCCTATCCCTAGTGGGGTGGCGGGAGGATGGGATGGGAGCAGGTGTGCGTGAAATGGAAAGATGCGTTTGAGAGCAGAGTTGATGGTGGAAGAAGGGAAGCCCCTTTCTTTAAAAAAAAAGGAAGACATCTCCTTCGTCCTGGAATGAAAAGCCTCATCCTGAGAGCAGATGCGATGGAAACTGTGAGGATCATGTTGTTTTAATTTCTCAATGCCTTTAATACCATGCACTCCTTATTGCTGGGAAAAAAGCTCTGTTTAATGCAGGTTGGCACTTCCATTGTGTCCTGGATAATGGACTACCTGACTGGCAGACCACAGTTTGTGCAGCTTTAGAGCTGTGTGTTTGATATGGCTATAAGCAGCACTGGGGCCCCACAGGGGATTGTATTGGCTCCATTCCTGTTTACCCTGTATACCTTGGAATTTAGATACAGCACAGTTATGCAATCTGCAGAAATTCTCTGACAACTCAGCAACAGTTGGGTGTATAAAGGGAGGATGAGAGGATGAATACAGAGCTCTGGTGGAGGACTTTATCAAATGGTGCAAGCTAAATCATCTGCATCTCAATATTAGTAAAATAAAGGAGATGGTGATGGATTCAGGAAGAATCCTGTACTGTATTGCTCCTTGTTACTATTGATGGTGAAGACATGGTTGTTGTGAGGACCTACAAGTACCCGTGAGTGTACCTGCATGACAGACTTGAGTGGAGCACCAACACAGCAGCTGTGTAGAAGAAGGGATAGAGTTGCCTCTATTTCCTAGGAGACTGAGGTTCTTTGGAGTATGCAGGCCTCTCCTTCACATGTTTTACCAGTCTGTGTTGACAGTACTATCTTCTATGCGGTGGTGTCCTGGGGTAATGGCATCAACGCGGGTAATGCCAACAGGCTCAATAAACTGATTATATAGGCTGGTTCTGTTATAGGAGGCCAACTGGACACGCTGGAGGCTGTGGTAGAACAAAGGACACTACAGAAAATCCTGGGAATTTTGAATGATGTTTCTCATGCTGTGCATGCCAGCTTGACTGAACAGAGGAGCACTTTTAGCAATAGACTAAGACAACTGCGCTGCACCAAAAAACACCATATGAGGTCATTCTTGCCCTCGGCCAGTAGATTCTATAATGAGTCAACCTATAGCTGGGGAAGCAATGACCCCCTCGTATTAGACTTGATTAAGTTAAATAACTTATTTTTTTATTATTTCTTACTTTTCTTCTAATATTTGTATATCTGTGCACTTGTACTGCAACTATGACACTGCAATTTCCTTTGGGATCAATAAAATATCTATCTGATTATCTGACCTCTGAGTTCCTCCAGCATTTTGTGTGTATTGCCTTGGATTTCTAGCATTTGCAGAATTTCACAGGCTTATTGTATATTATTACTTGCTCTTTGGTTCTACAAAATCCATTTGAAGTTACCATTGCTCTCAAGAACACCTCGAATGAAAATTGGAGTAAAGCTTATGATGTTCCAAGTATAATGAATCCGTTGGATAGCCCTTCTATACTAATTTAGATAGCTCTTTAAGTTTTCTATAGATCCAAGAAGCAAGTCCTAAAGCTTTTAAAACTAAATTGGCTCTCTTAACAGCATATACTGTAGTCTCTAATGTAAAATTTCAATAGCTTTCCATAAATGTATTTTACCATTTGCTTGATTAGTTGTTCTGCATTCCCTTATTCAATGCTCATTCTTCCGTCTTAAGGCAGAACCTTTTATATTTGAAATACCTAGATAATTTAATTGGAGTTTCATCTAATATATTTGTAATGCTGATGTCATCCACAGTCCTGAGGGAGTACGTGTAAAATAATTACAATGCTGGGATATATCCCAGCTGCTCCAGGCATCTATAAGTTATTTGGTTTTTTGGCTTGGTTTGTGACCTCTTGCATGTGTTACTAATTCCCAGTTTTACTAGATATGGACCTTGTCCAAAAGTGCATACTAATATAAAAATGTACCTAATTCAGCTGTAAACCCTGTTTTAATATTATTTCTATTCAATGTTTCTCTCAAAAAAACTATCAGGTCTTCTATTTTACTTTTTTATTTATGAATAATCAATTTGTTATCTTTTCTTGCTCTTATCTCAAAACTTCCTCCTCTTTTGCTGGGACATGCTTCCAATGTTTTAACCGAATGGCCATTTTTCGATAATTTAATCGTCAGGACTATACTTGACTAAGTTTGCCAACTACTAAATTGAGTTCAGCTAGCTTAACCAAGACATAGGGGTTTAAGGTGTTCAATAAGTGCAGTTTGTTGGGGTATATGGGGTGTCAGGGAGGGGTAGCACCTCTGGTGGGGGATCATGTCGTGTCCTTTTCAGGATGGTTAGTCCACCTCTGGTCCCCACCTGGCACTCAGCTCTCACCTGTGGCTCCCCGTAGCTGTTTGCATGCGACAGCGGCCACACCCCGGGCAACAGCTTCGACAAGCCAGCTAAACCAGATGAGGGTAGCCGACGGGTCTCAAACCCTCGGTGAGATAGGGAGTTGTCTATCCCAGCATGTGAAGACAGACTCCGGCGGCTTGAGCGGACAAGACCAATGGAAGGTCCAACGGTCAAGAAGGCGGTCTCTGCAAGCGTCATGGAACGTGTAGAGCAGGACAAGACACAGAAGACTGCGCCTAGTCCCATCTCCAGCCGTCTAGACTCCGTCTTGCCACTGGACCCAGATGGGAATTGGGAAGAGAGAGTGAGGTTGACGCTGCGCAACTCTCCCTCACTTAAATCCAAATCACGCGCTAATTTCGACACCATCATTATGGTGTAGAGGTCCTCATCAACGTCAACGAAGGACGAACAACAACAACAACAAGTGCAGTGTGTAGAAAAATGCTGAGCTGACTATAATAAATATCACTGATGTTTGCACATGTCTATTTTGCACAAAATGGCTACAAATTCAAATTTCTTCCATTGTAAGTCTTTTTTGAGTAATTGCAATTGCAGAGTACAATATTGTCATAATTTAAGTATAAAAATGAATACAAAGAGCAACAGCATTCATTAGCATCTTCCCCTTCAATTATGTACTTTTGAAATGTTAAGATACAGGAATCCTAGCTTGTACATGCAGAAGTCCCTCAAATAGGAAATAACAATGACTCATTTTCTATAAGCTTTGGATGAAAAGAGGGTGACAAGTGGAAGTTCTTTGTCTTCAACTTGTGCCATGGGATCCATTGCATTAGTTTGGAAAGGAAGGTGTTTGTCTGTTGGTGTCACCTCCAAGCAGCACTGAAACATAGGCTATGTGCTCAGTTTTAGGTCTTCAAAGTTCAAAAGTTCAAAGTAAATTTATTATCAAAATACATGTATGTGACCATATACAACCCTGAGATTCATTTTCTTGTGGGCAATCACGGTAAATACAAGAAACTTCCAGTTAAGATAGCGCACCGACTGAATGTGTGCGACAACTTCTGGTAGCCAAGAAGATAAGAAGTCTGATTTAAAACATTACTAAAAATACCTTTTTTGTGGTAAATTGCATTAAATTATCGTCACAACTAATGAAGGGATGAGTGATGGCATGGCGAATTTGAAGGATGAGCCAAGATGGTTTGTTGCAGAATCTTTGCAGTTGGGGTTCCGATGCCCATAGAGCCAGCCCGGGAGCAAGACTGGATCGCTCTGGGCACCAAAAGAGGAAGAATAGGCCAGGGTGAGAAGTTCTCTTGTGCATTGAGTGTTGGTCTTTTATTTATTTTTCTTTTAATTAGGTCCTTTTGGGTTTCTTGCTTTGTGGCTACTTATGAGTAAGCAAATCTCAAGGTTGTTTCAGTTTATACATTCTTTGATAATAAATGAATCTTGAATCTTGAAACACAATAGAATCAATAAAAGGCTGCACTAAACAGGATAAACAAGCAACCAATGTGCAAAAAAAGCAACAAACTGTGCAAGTTTAAAAAGAAACAGAAAAAAGAAAAAATATAATAATTAAGCAATAAATACTGAGATCATGAGATGAAGAGTCTTTGAAAGTGAGTTCATAGGTTGTGGGAACAGTTCAGTGATGGGGTGAGTGAAGTTGGGTGAAGTTGTCCCTTCTGGTTCAAGAGCATGATGATTCAAGAATTTTGTGAAACATGTAGGAATAGGTAGGGGAGGGAACGTCGACTCAGACCATGAGAGGCCTGCGTCGGGCATTTTCATGCCTTACAAGGCACAGATCAGAAGTCTGTGTGGGGTGCCACTCCTCGCACAGACTAGAACAATGTGTAATTAAGTGCCTTGCTCAAGGGCACAAACATGCTGCCACAGCTGAGGCTCGAACTAGTGACCTTGAGATAACTGGACAAACGCCTTAACCACTTGGCCACGTGGAATAGGTAAAACTCAGAGTATTGTTTTTAAATCCATATGGTATGTAGATGTCAGAGAATGATTACTAATCACCAAAATTACATAGTTAATGCACCATTTTTAGACCACGTGGGTTATTGGAATGATTTGTTTTCAGCTAGCACTATTATTTTCTCCTTGTATGAAGCTGCTATTAATTCTTTGCTTGTTCTCAGACACCTTTGCATATGATATGCATTCTTGGAAGAGAGCCACAATAAAACAGGCAAACAATCTGTGTTTATGCTCTCCTAATTTGTATGCAATACTGTCATACTTTTACAGGAATCTTCACATTGAGAGGTGCATGGAGCTTGACTACAATATATAGAAAATATACAAGTTAGATTCTCCAATGAGACTACTGACTTTGTGCTGAGATGTCTCATCAATAACATTTTCTCAATTTAAACTTGCCTATTGTGTGTTTGTGTTGGCACAAGGCCAAGTAGTTAAGGCGTTCGTCTAGTGATCTGAAGGTCGCTAGTTTGAGCCTTGGCTGAGGCAGTGTGTTGTGTCCTTGAGCAAGGCACTTAACCACACATTGCTCTGTGACGACACCGGTGCCAAGCTGTATGGGTCCTAATGCCCTTCCCTTGGACAACATTGGTGGCGTGGAGAGGGGAGACTTGCAGCATGGGCAACTGCCAGTCTTCCATACAACCTTGCCCAGGCCTGCGCCCTAGAAACCTTCCAAGGCACAAATCTATGGTCTCACGAGACTAACGGATGCCTAGAAAAAAGATAGTGTGTTTGTAAGTACTGTATATTTATGTCTTTACACAGAACCATTACAGAACACAAATTCCACCTGGTATCTTACTATAATTCTAATTAAAACAATACACTCAGTGGCCACTTGTACTGCTGTACACCTACTTGTTAATGCAAATATCTAATCAGCTGATCATGTAGCAACAATGCAATGGGTAAAAATATGCAGATATGGTTAAGAGGTTCACTTGTTGTTCAGACCAAACATCAGAATGGGGAAGAAATGTGATCTAAGTGCCTTTGACCATGGAATGATTGTTGGTGTCAATTTGGGTGGTTTGAGCATCTCAGAAACTGCTGATCTGGGATTTCACTCACAACAGTCTCCAGAATTTACAGAGAATGATGCGAAAAAACCATAAAACATCCAGCGAGCGTAAATTTTGTGGATGAAAATGCCTTGTTTAGCAAATTATGACAGTGGTGTGCAGAAGAGCATCTTTAAACACACAACTCATCGAACCTTGAAGTGGATGGGCTACAGCAGTACAGTCCTACCCAGCACCAAAAAAAATGTACCTGATAAAATGACCACTGAGTGCAAAACATCACTGCTAATTTTTAATGCCATCCAATCACCTTTACTGGTTACATTTGTTACTTGCTCTTATTTGTGAATTGCAATTTTTTCTTGTATATTTTATATTGGATTTTTAAGAGCTTTCATACATACAAATGAATATTTTTACAGAGCCACAATGTGCAGTATTAACAAGAATGCATTCGCATGTAAGGTTCTTGGTTCCATTGTGCATTTTCAATTAAGACAATATAATCTTTATATTTGGCTTCAAAAGAACTCACATCAGTCACACCCCCATTATAGTACATTGGCAGCACAACAGTGGGAACTGCAAGCGGTCTCAAATGTCTAAGCGTGCGCATTACACATATTCTCCCGTGGTCCCAGAGCATGTCCTACACAGTCATACTCTGGTCATCTCTGGTCACTGACACCAGCCTGCCTGCTATCAAGGACCTATATACAGAAGATGCCGAAAAAGGGTCAGTAGCATCATGAAAGATTCCACACACACCCTGCTCATGGACTGTTTGTCCCACTCCCATCAGGGAGGAGGCTATGTAGCATCTACGCCAGGTCCACCAAACTCAAAAACAGTTACTTTCCCCAAGTAGTAAGTTTGATCAACATCTCCACCCAATAGCTCCACCACTATCTTTTATTAATTCCCATTAGTCACCTTACATACAACCTAGAATCACATTACAGACATACAATAAACCTATGTATAAATCCTCTTATGTATTTATATTCATTGTGTGTTTTTTTAGTATTATTGTGTTCTTTATCTTATTTGGGACTGAGAGGAATAGCAGATCAGCAATGATGAAATGGCGGAGCAGATGCGATGGGCCAAATGGCCTAATTCTATTCCTATATTTTATAGTCTTATGGTCTTTTTTGTTTCTTTTTTGTGCTGCATCAGATCTAGAGTAACAATTGTTTCATTCTCCTGTAACAATTGTTACAGGAAATGAGATTAAACAATATTGAATCTTGATGTTTGGAAGTTAGCTTAGGTTCCTGTCAAAATGTTCAACCTACTAATGTTCATGTTGTCAATAACTTTTATTTATATAATGCCTTTGTTCAGGATGGTTTGATATCATTTCCAGTACACAAGCGTAAAGGAAAATGAAATAATTATTCCTCTGGATCTGATGCAGTACAAAATATTACATACATTCAGGTTCCTTGTCATTTGGCGTGGGCGATCATATCTCTCCATCCATCACGGGCCCTGACCCTCCGAATTGTGGTGGTTGCCTCCCCTGTTTCTAACCATGATGTTATTCCATCTATCATTTTCATTTTCTGTCTGCCTCTGTTTCTTTTTCCTATCAGCTTTCCAGTTGTTCTAATGTTCTCTCTTCGCATGATGTGTCCAAAGAATTTTGATTGCTGTTTTCTGATAATTTTAAGTAATGTATGTTTTTGTTTTCATTCTCTGTAGAACTTCTTCGTTAGTTATCCTGTCCATATATGATATGCATAGCATTCTTCTGAGGAACCACACCTCTGCTGCATTGATTCTTTTTTCCATCGCATTTGTGATGGGTCCATGACTCGCAGCCTTACATCAATATAGGAAGAATGTAGCAGCTGAGAATTCTAAGGCGGATGTCAATTGCTAATGGTATGTACAAAACATACCAATAGGATAAAGACCAGAATAATAAAACAATTACAATAAATATAAATACATGAAATAGCTTATATACATAGGTTGTTAATATGTCCATAAAATGTCTCTAGGCACAGCAGTACAGTATCTGTATGTGAGGTGGCTCTGACAAGAAATGATAAAGAAATGGTGGTGGGGTGTTAATGGGTTTGAAGATATTCATCAGCCTTACTGCTTGGGTAAAGTAACTGTTTTTGAGTCTGCTGGCTGTGGTATGGATGCTGCGTTGCCTCCGCTATGATGGGAGTGGAACAAACAGTCCATGAGCAGGGTGGGTGGGATTGTTAATGATATTGCCAGCTTTTTTCTATCTTTGATTGGCAGGTAAGCTGGTGCCAGTTGTGCATTGGAAAGTTTTGACTACCCATTGTGGAGCCTTCTTGTCTGCTGCAGTACTGTTTCCATACTATGTAGTGATGCAGCTTGTTAGGATGCTCTCTACTCTGCATCTATACAAGGGTGTGAGTATTGATGTGCATAGCCCAGATCTCTTGAGCTTCCTCAGAAAGTAGAGGCACTGATGGGCTTTCTTGATTGTGTAGGATGTGTCCTAGGACTATGAGAGATTGTGCAATCCCAGGAGTTTGAAACAAATTGCAATTTCCACTTCTGTGCTGCTATGTAAAGTGGCGTTGCCATTCCTCCCATCTCCTTTGTCTTGTTGACATTGAGGAATAGGTCATGTGGCTGGAACCAGGCCTCATGCACTTCCACCTCCTCTCTGTAGGCTGTCTCATAATTGTTGGTGATGAGCCCCACCAGCGTCATGTCATCGATGAACTTAACAATGTGATTACCCGGGTGATTGGCTGAGCAGTCATGTGTGAGCAGAATGTACAGCAGTAGGTTCAGTACAGCACTCTAAGGGATATTCATATTGAGAATGATGGAGAGGGAGGAACGATTGTGCATCCTGACTATCTGAGGGCTGTTAGTTTGGAAGTCCAACACCTTGTTACGTAGTGGTGTATTTAGACCGAGGAGTAGGAGTTTGTTCACCAAGGTCTATGACATTATGTCACAGTGTTGAATGTCAAACTGAAATCCAGAAACAGCATTCTGACATAAATGTCCTTGTTTTCTCGGAGTCGGGACCAGGTGCATGACAGATGTCATGGCATCTGTTGTAGAGTAGTTCTGTCAGTAAACATATTGGTGAGTGTCCAGTGCGGCAGGATTGGAGTTTTTGGTGTGTGCCATTAGCAACGGTTTAAGGCAATTCATGATGTTTGAAGTCAGTTCCACTGGGCAGTAGTCATTTAGTTCTGAAGGTGTAGTGTTCTATGGTACAGGGGTGATGGTGGCTGATTTGAAACATGTGAGGACAGCAGACTGGATGAGTAAAGTGTTGAAGATGTCCATGAAGATATCAGTGAGCTGACGTGTACATTCCCTGAGTACTCGATTTATGAAGTTTTCTGGCTTGGCAGACTTACGAGGGGTATTGACTCTGCAGAGTCCTTTTCTCACCAGCTGGTGTTACAGACAGTGTCTGCTCACCTGGGCGTGGGGAGTGGGTGTTTGCTTTCGTGGCTGGCATTATGTTGCATGCCTCGATGTGTGCATAAAAGTTGTTTAGAGCATCAGGGCGTAACATAGTAAAACATGTTAAAGCACTTTACCATTGTGCACTAATTATAATGTCCTTTGTTGTTGTACTCTGCTGATGCAAATGGAATTTCCTGCATGGTCAGATTTTAACTACTGTGCTTCATTTGATAATCCTTACATAGGGGATTTCAGTGTGAGCTCTTGCCTGGGGCATGAAAATGCCTGAAGGAGCTTTCTTATTCCTTTTGGGATTGCAAAGGATTTTGTTGGTCCTAGTTCCCTTTTAAGTTATTTTTGTTTTTCTCTTGCCTTGGCCTGCTCTATGATCTTGGTTGCACATGAATTTTTATGATAATTGTAAATGGCACCTTTATGATATCTCATCTCCTGAGGCTTCATATTGGTTTTCTTAATTTCAATTGTGGCCTTTTGACTATTGCTCCAAATAACAGTAATACTGTCACTTCTTCAGTGGCACTAATATAAATCAGCAGGGGAGCCAGGAAGTATCTGGCGTTTTTTTCCTGCACATCTCTAAGAGATGGAGAATTCCATTAAGTGCCATTCTATGTTAAATCTACAGTAAAAAAAATCATTGAATCACTGCAACATGTAACAGGCTATTTCAGCACATTGAACCAATGTCAGGCTTTACAAGATCAAACTGCCATCTCATTCCCCAGGTCTTTCTCTCTAGCTGTGCACATTCTTCTCCCTCAGTGTTTAACTGATGAATGGGCTGATTAAATCTATGTTCACCACCCTTTCTGTTCTTGGAATGCTAAACTGGTTGCTGCATGAAAAAAGCATTTATATTTGCCAATCCTTTTAAATCTGTGCCTTCTGATCCCCATCCCTTCTGCCAGTGGAAATAATTTCTCTTTATCCATTTTAACTGGACCATTCATGATTTGTGACATTGACGTATAAAGCAGTGAGTCCTATTGATCCTTGGGGAGCACGTCTACAAACCTTCCACCAGCCTGAAAAACAACTGTTTGTCTTGACTAGACACTGTCATTCACAATGACAGTTTGGCCCCACCTCTTGCATGATAGAATGTCTTCATCCAGAAATAGGGTCCAAATTGTGTCTTTTACCAGACAGCTGCTGTTTAAGCAATTGTTGCTTTGTTGTTGCTAATGCTGTGATGTCTGTCATATAATTAAGCATACAACAAGCTTCACCACACTGGGTAGTTTTAGCACATTGTTGATTTAGATCTGTGAGAAACTCCATAGATATTGCCAGTATAGTGTTTGCCAAAGTCAGTGATTGCTGTTCTGACATAAATATTTGAAGTGACATGTAGACCTACTCTGCTGATATTTATATTGAAAAATGGTGTTCCACTCATCTTTAGTGTTCTCTGTGCATAAGATTGACTATATTAGGAAAAACTTCTCATGTCCCAAAGATTATGGCAGATAAGTTCACGTACACGTTAGATATTAAGCAGAACAATGGAAAGTGTATAAAATTAGAATTGAATTGGAAGTAATGCCAATTCCTGTAAAACATTTACTGGGATAGAGGGGAAAATTGATGGGCTGTATATACTTATGTACCTATATATTACATAGAATATAGATCATAAAACATATTGATTATATCTTCAAATATAAAAAATGCCATATTAAACATAACTAAATAATGTACTTAAGAAAAATGCAACGAACGAAATAATTCTGTTACTGGTATGTTCCATACATAGCACATTACTTACAATTTCGGAATTATTCATCGGCTTGTCAGTTAAATTATCCTGACTTTAGTACAATGTTTACAATATTAAAAACAAATACTACAATGTTAAGTATTCACACAAGGAACTGAGTAGTCCTGTATTTATCCCTATGTTCACATCAAGAAGTTTAACTACAAAAGTGCCATATATAAAAACCATCATAATATATTGAATAGACTGGTATCTGATTAGTACTATCCTACATAGCTCCGACTTTTTATAGTCCAAGCACTCACAAGTATGTGCCCATATTTATTGTATAAGCTGTTCGATTTCTGTGTGGCTATGCCAGGCAGCTGGTGTGAATTCTTGCCCTTGTCAGCACTTCTGCAACAACAGTGATGTCATTACTGCATAGCCCAGTGTGGAGTGAACCAGTGAGTTAATGTACAAAAGTCACTAAGGAGGGCCGGTTTTGGGCAGGCTAGGACAAGCATGCAGCAGCTCAACATTGAGAGGCAGGGCAGGGTTCAGGATGTACCGTTCCTTGTACAGTGATTGCAGATCATTGCTGGACACTAGTTAGCAGTTGCTTTATGTGTTGACAGAACCTGCAATCTCTCAGATACCATGGATTTTGTTGCTTGCTCCTCCCTTGTTTCTTTGCGCAGTTCAGCCCAGGCTATAGATTTCTTTATGATAACAAGCTCAATGGCAAGAGACTACATTGAATGTGTCATTGCCCAGCCAGTACTTGCATGGAATGTATTTTATTTTCTACTGAGCAGTATGTGGACAAATGGTATCTTAAGTTTTTCTGTATGTACATATGGACAGCTTTATTTTCTGAGACGTTGCGAATGGGATTGAGCATTTTACAGTAATCAGCGAACATCCCCACTTCTCATCTTGTGGTAGAAAGGAAGTTATTGATGATGTGACCAAAGAATGTTGACCAAAAGACTTTGAATTATTAGAGGAAGATTTAAGAGTGGTGGCAAATTAGTTATTAAAAATGGTGGCATTCAAGAAGACTTTAAAAGGAGGTAGGTGAGTTCTCAGATTAAATTTAGCTATCTAGTGAGTTAAGGGTAATGGCAGGGAGATTGAGAGACAGGCTAGGAGAATATTGGAATTGAGTCAGAAAATGGCAAATGTGTGGAAGAAGGTGAAAGATTAGAATTATTTGCTTAATTCAATGAGCATTCTAAAGGATTTACATTAAATATGTTAAAACCAAAATAAAAGCAAAGTAACACTATAGAGAAAGCTGAGATCAGGCATTAAATGGACAAATGGGGATGTCATTTGTCAATATTGCAAAATAAAGTGGACAAGTGGACGGCACAAGTTAATGTAAGAAGTGAAACATTCTCACCTACTTGTGAGAAACCCATACTGAGTGAAAAAATATCTGGGATGCAACATGGAGGTTACGTACAAAGAGCAGAAGGACTGGGCCACATCCCAAACAAATCATCAATGAGCAAATCAACAGATCCTGCTTAGGTCTCTTCACAACCATTAAAACTGGAATGGAAATAACTTATTGATCTTCAGGAACTGCCAAAGGAGAGTTGCCGAGGGAGTTTCTACCTTAATTTCCCCCGCCTCCCCTTCAACCTTTTATATGGGTACATCAAAAGCTTTTGTCACTACTTAGTTCTCTGTCCTGCTATTGCTTTTGATCCTTCTCCTGCAATACTACTTGAATCTTTGCTCCCCGTGATCAAGTGGCTTATTTCAGATTTTTTTCTACATCGATTATTTGCTGAATGATTTAAAAATTAAAGCATCCGATGAGGTCAAATGGGTGAATAGTATACCTGCTGTGTCAGGCTTGGCAAGGCTTGTTAAGAATTGTCATTAATTTAGATTGCCATATTCAGCACATTGCAAAAGGGTATGCCAGTAAGAAAGAGCAGTTTGGTTTTTTTAAAGCTCCACTTAATTGGGAATATGTAATCTTGTAACAATAAACCAATTTCTTCATGTCAGTGCCACACATTTTTAATACAATTAGGTCAGATTTAAAGCAGTCAAATACCATTTCCAACAACTCTAAATTACAACATGCAATTAATAGAGGAGAGTGCAAACAGTCTATATCTATGCCAGTCATCTTGTAAAACCAGTTGGATATGGATTTGCACTACATCACTGTCTGTTGGCACTCACTCCTAGTGTTTACCTTGAATTTGTGTGTTGGAAGAAGGGAGGGAACTACAACTTCAATGTAGTTCGATTTTCGTTCAGAAGATGACCTTTTTTTTGTTAAAGAGACATATAGATTTGTTAAAAATAATAATATTAATGGAAGGGGATAACTTATTTACTGTTCCAAATGGTTTATAAGAGCATGTTCACAGATAAGAATCAGTACTGTAGCATTTATAGTCCATCATTCTCAGCTGGAAGTGTGAAATTGGTAAATTTACTCCACAGTGATGGTTTTGGCACTTTTTTTACACAACAAATCCCCAGCAGATGTCTATATCCTTGAACCAGTAAAAAAAGCACAGGGACAAATTGATGTCATTGTACAATAATAGCAATTCATGTGTTTCTTTGTTGCCTGAATGTTGTAATTCCTGCCATTTAAGAGAGAATTTATAGTTTCTTTCATATACCAGGCATTTTTAAAGTTGTTTCATGGTTGCATAGTTGGAAAATATCACACAAGGTCCATGTAGCAGTAAGGTAGTAGTTTGGATGACTGTTTGGAATACTACTTAGAGTCATAGAACACTACAGCACAGAAACAGGCCCTTTGACCCATCCAGTCAGTGCCAGACTATTATTCTGCCTCGTTCCATCAACTCTTACTTACACCATAGCCCTTCATACCGCTACCATCCTTGTACTTATCCAGATTTCTCTTAAAATTGTGTTGAAATTGAACAAGTTAAATAATTTATTTTGCAGATATTGATAAGTAGTAAGTATTGGCCAGTAAACTGATGATAACTGCACTTATCTTTAAATATTTTCTTGAGATTTTTCACACGCCTTTAACAGAGCAAACTGGGCCTGGAACAAGATATTGTTAATGAGAGAAAGTGGTGTGTCAGGACCACGATATTGAAGACAAAATGTATTGTAGAAACCTGTTTTTGGAATGTTTCATTGGTAAGCCGTGATAATGGCTGGATCAACCAACAATTCCAACAGTTAGATAGGAATTTTAAGATTAAAGATTATTTATTGTCATTCTTCAGTACACGAGTGTAAAGGAGAATGAAGTGATTGTTATTCTTGATCTAATGCAGCATAAAAACACAATAAATATAAATCTAAATGCAATCCTATAAAACATAACATATAAGTAACATATAAGTAAATACATAGACTCTAGTTGATGTGTATGTAATGGTGTTGGGGTGGGCTAATGGTTGGAGGTGTTGATCAGGCTTGGAGGGCGTAACTGGTTTTGAGTCTAGTGGTCCTGGTGTGGATACTGCGAGTCTTTTCCCTGATGGGAATGGGACAAACAGTCTATAAGCGGGATGGGTGGGATCCTTCATGATATTGCTGGCCTTTTTCAAGAATGTGATTTGATGTGGCAGCATTTACAAAGTAAAAACATTTAGTTGTGTTCTAGAGTTAGGTGATATCCTCAGTATGCAGTTAATGGTATTTCTCTCCAGGAACGCTCACATTTATATAGGCCCCTGTTCGCTTGCCTGGGTCCTGATTGGCTATCCCTTTAGATGACCTTTGAATTCTATTGGCTCATGTTTCTTTGGCTCTTAGGGGTATATAGATGGCATCTATTTTGATATGTTTGTTTACAGAGTTATCAAAAGAGAACCACGCTTCTAAAAATTCTCGTACCTACTTTGTGTTTGCTTGCACCAGAACTTCCGTGGTGTTCCAGTTAAGGTTGTGTCATTCTCTGTCTTCATGTGCCAAGATCAGTAACAGTGGATCACATCTCTACACCACCGGTTTATGTTCCCATAAACGATTTGAGAGCTTATGTCCTGTCTGTCCAATGCAGTTCTTGTTGCAGTCTCCACAGGCGATCCTGTACATCGCATTGCTGTTGTTAATTGAATTTACTGATACCTTGGTTCTTGAGACACGTTTCCTTAAAGTCTGCATTGGTTTGTGAACAACTGCGATGCTGAGTTTCAAGCAGTCGAACTGTCATCGAGCCGCCCAAGCAACGCGAGCCAGTTGAATTCAAAGGTTAACAGAAGGGGTAACCAATCAGGATCAAGAGAAGCAAATAGAGGTCTATATAAATACAAGCACTCCCAGAAAGAAACACCAACAACTGCATACTGAGGATGTCTCCTCGACTGCAAGCTAATTGCCAACCTCAGCGAACACAGCAACATCAACCAACTTAACCTGAGCTAACGATATTCACCATCATCCTGAAGTGTATATTTGTTTCACAAATGTATTAGATGCTTCTTGTTTATGTACTCACTTTTTGCTTGATCTGAGTTATTGATAAAGTGGTCTTTCATATATTTTAGTTTCCTGACATAGACCTGACTGATACTATAATCACTGAACAGTTCATACTCATTGCCAAATCTATATACTGTCAACACAGTTCAATCAAAGGCATAGATTGATAGCCAATATCTTTTTCCCAGGGTTGAAGTTTTTAATACGAGAGGACATGGATTTAAGATAAGATCACAGGAGATGAGTGGGGCAAGTTTTTTTACACAGAGTAGTGGGTGCCAGGTGTGTGCTTCCTGAGGTGCCAGTGAAGGCAAATACAATAGAAATGTTCAAGAGGCACTTAGATAGGCACATGAATGTGCACAAAATGGAAGGATATGGACATTATGAAGGCAGAAGGCATTACTTTAGTTGGGCATTTGATTACTAATTTAAGTAGTTTGGCTCAACATTGTAGGCCAAAGGGCCTGTTCCTCTGCTGTACAATGTTCTATTAAGTCTTGTGAAACAATATTTATGAATAAAAATTAATGTACTGTGAAGAAAAGGTACAATATAATAATGATCTATGCAAGGATTATTCCTCATACTCAAAAATAAATTACAAAAATACTGCAAGTGTACTAGGGATTCTGGGGAGCCTGACAAAATTTGGCAAATTAAAATTGATAAATTGATTTATTATTGTCACATGACCTGAGGTATAGTGAAAACCCTTGTTTTGCAGCTCTCCATATAGATCATTTCATCATAACAGTGCTTTGGGATAATATTAGAATCAGGTGTATTATCACTGGCATGTATTGTGAAATTCCTTAACTTAGCCCCAGCAGTTCAATGCAATATATAATATAGAAGAGAAAAACAAAATAAAATAATAATAACAAATAAATAAATAAATTCATTACAGTATACATATATTGAATAGATTAAAAATCATGCAAAAAACAGAAATAACATATATTATAAAAGGTGAGGTAATGTCCAAGGGTTCAAGGTCCATTTAGCAATCGGATGGCAGAGAGGAAGAAGCTGTTCCTGAATCGCTGAGTGTGTGCCTTCAGGCTTCTGTACCTCCTACCTGATGGTAACGATGAGAAAAGGGCATGTCCTGGGTGCTTAATAATGGACGCTGCCTTTCTGAGACACCGCTACTTGAAGATGTCCTGGGTACTTTGTAGGCTAGTACCCAAGATAGAGCTGACTAAATTTACAACCCTCTGCAGCTTCTTTCAGTCCTGTGCAGTAGCCTCCATACCAAACAGTGACGCAGCCTGTCAGAATGCTCTCCATGGTACATTTATAAAAGTTTTTTGAGTATATTTGTTGACATACCAAATCTCTTCAGACTCTCAATGAAGTATAGCTGCTGTCTTACCTCCTTCATAACTGCATCAATATGTTGGGGCCAGGTTAGATCCTCAGAGATCTTGACACTCACGAACTTGACACTGCTCACTCCCTCCACTTCTGACCCCTGTATGTGGATTGGTATGTGTTCCTTCGTCTTACTTTTCCTGAATTCCACAATCAGCTTTCGTCTTACTGACATTGAGTGCTAGGTCGTTGCTGTGACACCGCTCCACTAGTTGGCATATTTTGCTCTTGTACACCCTTTCGTCACCATCTGAAATTCTACCAAAAATGGTTGTATCATCTGCAAATTTATAGATGGTCTTTGAGCTATGGCTAGCCACAGAGTCATGGGTATATACAGAGTAGGGCAGTGGGCTAGGCACACGCCCCTGAGCTGCACCAGTTTTGATCGTCAGTGAGGAGGAGGTGTTATCACCAATCCATACAGATTGTGGTCTTCTGGTTAGGAAGTCGAGGATCCAATTGCAGAGGAAGGTACAGAGGCCCAAGTTCTGCAACTTCTCAATCACGATTTTGGGAACATTGGTATTAAATGCTGAGCTATAGTCAATGAACAGCATCCTGATATAGGTGTTTGTGTTGTCCGGGCGGTCTAAAGCCGTGTGAAGAGCCACTGAGGTTGCATCTGCCGTTAACCTATTGTGGTGATAGGCAAATTGCAATGGGTCCAGGTCCTTGCTGAGGTAGGAATTCAGTCTAGTCAGGACCAACCTCTCAAAGCATCTCATCACTGTAGATGTGAGTGCTATCGGGTGATAGTTATTAAGGCAGCTCACATTATTCTTAGGTACTGGTATAATTGTTGCCTTTTCGAAGCAAGTGTGAACTTCCGCCTGTAGCCATGAGACGTTGAAAATGTCCTTGAATACTCCTGCCAGTTGATTGGTGCAGGTTTTCAGAGCCTTACCAGGTACTCTATCGGGACCTTCTGCCTTGTGAGGGTTCACTCTCTTTAAAGACAGTCTAATATCGGCTTCTGAGATAGAGATCACAGGATCATCAGGTGCAGCAGGGATCTTCACAGCTGTAGTTATATTCTCCCTTTCAAAGCGGGCATAGAAGGCATTGAGTTCTTCTGGTAGTAACATCACTGCCATTCATGTTATTGGGTATCGCTTTGGAGGAAGTAATGGCTTGCAAACCCTGCCAGAGTTGTCGTACTTCTGATGTTGCCTCCAACTTTGTTCGAAATTGTCTCTTCGCCCTTGAAGTAGCCCACCGCAAATCATACCTGGTTTTCTGGTACAGGCCTGGGTTGCCAGACTTGAATGCCACAGATCTAGCCTTCAGCAGATGACGTACCACCTGGTTCATCCATGTCTTTTGGTTTGGGAATATACAGTAAGTCTTTCTAGGCACACACTCATCCACACCTGCTGCATGCTCATCCAGGTTCGAAAATGAATCCCTGAATACAAGGTAAAACAATAATAAAATGCAGTATAAAGTATTGCAGTTATTGAGGAAGTGCAGTGTAGGCAGTGAATAAGATGCAAGGCCATGATGAGATAGATTGTGAGGTCAAGAGTCCACCTTATTGTACTAATAACTGTTCAATAGTCTTAGGATAAAAGCTGAGCATGAGGTGAATATGCTTATCGGTGAAATTCTTTTTCAATATTTTTATTGATTTTGAGTTCTATATATTAGAAGAATACAGAGTTTCAGAGAATACATATTATAAAACAAAAGACAAAATGTAATAATACCAGATACATTATATTGAATTACATTAACAAACTCCTTACTCTGTATTCATATGGATTAGATGAGCTCGTATATTAGAACAGCGGTCCCCAACCACCGGGCCACGGACTGGTACCGGGCCACAAAGCATGTGCTACCGGGCTGTGAGGAAACAATATGAGTCAGCTGCACCTTTCCTCATTCCCTGTCACGCACTGTTGACATTGAACATAGGATTGCCAACTGTCCCGTATATGCCGGGACATCCCGTATATTGGGCTAAATTGGTTTGTCCCATATTTCCCCCTCTAAGGTACAGCGTTCCTATGAAACCTTTCGTGCCGAAATGGTGTGAAACGAAGAAACAATTACCATTAATTTATATAGGAAACATTTTTGAGCGTTCCCAGACCCAAAAAATAATCTAACAAATCATACCAAATAACACATATAACCAAAAATAAATAACACTAACATATAGTAAAAACAGGAATGATATGATAAGTACCCAGCTTATATAAAGTAGAACTAATGTATGTACAGTATAGTCAGGAAGATGAAGGCAAAACTGATTAGTGGGGGAAAAATTCGGCACGCACGTGCATGCGCACACAGGTGCCTACACAAGGCTTCATGGTCATGGTAGTCTTTCCAGGGGTGAAGTGTCCCGGGATTTGACTGCTACGTTTGTCCCTTAAGAAAGTTGGCAACCCTAACTGTAAAAGACATGTTGAGGTAAGTTTAACCCTACTTGTACACCCCCCCCCCCCCCCCCCGGTCAGCCGGTTCGCAAGAACATTGTCAATATCAAACCGGTCCGCGGTGCAAAAAAGGTTGGGGATCCTTGTATTAGAATATAAACAATTTTATTAAGAAAAAAAGAGATCTACACCCACTACCAAAGCCGAAGCTGTTTGGGAAAAAAAAAGGAAAAAGGAACATCAGATATTAAAATATACTATTAACCAACTTCTGTACTTTAACAAGAAGTCAAAGATTATGAAAATAATTTAAAAACGGCCCCCACAAATTTTGGAAATCTTGGTTAGATTCAGAAATTGTACAACGAATCTTTTCTAAATTTAGGCATGCCATAAAATCCCGTAACCACTGAGCATGATTAGGTGGAACAGCATACTTCCATTTAAACAAAAGTGCCCTTCTAGCCATAAGAGAGATAAAAACCAGAATGTGCAGATCAGATGTCTTCAAAATAATATCTTTGCTTCCAAAAATACCAAATAGGGCAGTCAAAGGATTAGGCTTAAAATTTACTTTAAAGAGTACAGAAAAAGTTTGAAATATTTCCTTCCAATATTTTCCAAGACTTGGGCAAGTCCAAAACATATGAATAAGTGAAGCTTCTCCATTATTGGACCTATCACAATAGAGAGATATATCTCTATAAAAACAAGATAATTTATCCTTGGTCATATAAGCCCTCAGTGGAATTCTGTATCAATATAAGTGTGCAAAACTTTGATTTGATACAATTTAGGTGTCCAAATTTAAGGATATCAAAGTGCACAGATTAAGAAATTTTTGATAATTGCCAACTTACTTATCCCCCCAGCTCAATGTTTACGGTGTATTTTAAAAGTATTCTGCCACCAATCCTTTGTTCACAACCACAGAATTTGATCAATTTAACTGAGAATTTTTATTTATAAATCATATGCTCCTTTTTTCACAGAGGAGCCCAAAAACATGGAAATTGTAGGGCATGAAAAACTAAAAATCAAAAACTGAAGTGTCAGCAGTTCAAAAATATTCATTCCCCTTCAATAGTTCAGTAGTTCCATTTTAATATCAGAGAATGTATATAATATACAACCTGAAATTCTTACTCTCCGCAGACATTTTCAAAACAGAAGAACCCCCCAAAGAATGAACGACAGAAAAAAAACGTAAGAATCCCAAAGCCACCTGTCCCCTGCCACGCATAAGCAATAGCAAGTAGCATCAACGCTCCCCAACTTATTCCAGCATAAACATCAGCATTCCCACGCCACCATGCTAGCAACAGCAAAGCCCCTGAAGACAGACTATGGTCTACAACACAAAATAAACTGCAGATGCTGGAGTCAAAGCAACACTCACAACACGCTGGAGGAACTCAGCAGGTCGGGCAGCATCCGTGGAAAAGATCGGTCGACGTTTCGGGCCGGAACCCTTCGTCAGGACTGTAGGGGGAAGGGGCAGAGGCCCTACAAAGAAGGTGGGGGGAGGATGGGAAGGAGAAGGCTGGTAGGTTCTAGGTGAAAAACCAGTAAGGGGAAAGATAAAGGGGTGGGGGAAAGGAAGCAGGGAGGTGATAGGCAGGAAAGATAAAGAAAGAATAGAGGAAAAACACATTTGTGTTTTTGTGATTTGTGTTTTTCCTCTATTCTTTCTTTATCTTTCCTGCCTATCACCTCCCTGCTTCCTTTCCCCCACCCCTTTATCTTTCCCCTTACTGGTTTTTCACCTAGAACCTACCAGCCTTCTCCTTCCCATCCTCCCCCCACCTTCTTTGTAGGGCCTCTGCCCCTTCCCCCTACAGTCCTGACGAAGGGTTCCGGCCCGAAACGTCGACCGATCTTTTCCACGGATGCTGCCCGACCTGCTGAGTTCCTCCAGCGTGTTGTGAGTGTTGCACAGACTATGGTCTACAATTCATCAAAAACTAACTGTTCACTCCAGTGTTTTGACATCCCACAGGCACTCTCTCTTAATTCCAGGGAAAGACAGATAACATCCCTTCCACAGTGAGAGGGGAGACAACAATTGCTTTTTCATGTTACAGTCCATCTGAAGTGTTGCTTTTTATTTCGAGTTCCTCGACTCGAGAATCGGCAACAAACTCTCCCTCATCGAGAGAATGAGATCGATTACTGAGTGCAGAGGCCCCTGACAGCCACTCGTGTTGTGTTCAATGTTCCGGCTCCCACTACATTTCAGTTCGCAACACCGGCGAGGGTTCATGTCCTCAGGGACCGCTGCACAAAACCCCAAAAGGGTCCAACTCCAGGCCAAACTGGACATACCGAAATGCAGCCTTTTGGACATACCAAAAGGCAAGCTTCAAGAACGGAAACAAACCACCATGCAAAGCCAGAGTTTTGAGTGCTGGTGGAGATCAAGATCCCAATAGGACCTCAGCCATCCTGAAAAGGAAAATAGAGACTTTAGAATAGGAAGAATTTAACTGTTTCACTGATAAACTGAGAGAAGTCGCACTCTGGCACCGTCTCTAGCTCCACCCCCGCCCCCTTTGTTGAATCACCTCTCGCAGTTATTACAGCCAGTAGTCTTTTTGGATAAGTCTGTATTATCTTTGCACAATATGATAGAGGAAGATTTGCTTATTCCTCCTTGCAAAATTGCTCAAACTGCCAGGTTGTTGAGTTTGAGTGGGATTGAGTTTAGGAGCTGAGAGGTGATGTTGCAGCTATATAGGACCCTGGTCAGACCCCACCTGGAATACTGTGCTCAGTTCTGGTCATCTGTCTATAGGAAGGATGTGGAAACCATAGAAAGGGCGCAGAGGAGATTTGCAAGGATGTTGCCTGGATTGGGGAGCATGCCTTATGAGAATAGGTTGAGTGAACTTGGCCTTTTTTCCCTGGAGGGATGGAGGATGAGAGGTGACCTGATATAGGTGTATAAGATGATGAAAGGCATTGGTCATATGGATAGTCAGAGGCTTTTTCCCAGGGCTGGAATGGCTAGCACGAGAGGGCACAGATTTAAGGTGCTTAGAAGTAGGTACAGAGGAGATGTCAGAGGTAAGCTTTTTACACAGAGGGTGATGAGTGCGTGGAATGGGCTGCTGGCAATGGTGGTGGAGGTGGATACAATAGGGTCTTTTAAGAGACTCCTGGATAGGTACATGGAGCTCAGAAAAATAGAGGGCTATGGGTAACCCTAGGTAATTTTTAAGATAAGGCCATGTTCGGCACAGCTTTGTGGGCCGAAGGGCCTGTATTGTACTGTAGATTTCCTATGTTAGTTGGGGATCGAGATGGACAGCAATCTTGAGGTCTTGCTAGAAATGTTCAATGGGATTAAGGTTAGGACTCTGACTGGGCCACTCAGGGACATCATTTCCTTCATTGAAGCCACTCCATGGTTGTTCTGGCAGTGTGCTTTGGGTTGTCGTCCTGCTGAAAGATGAATTTGCTGAAAGATGAATTTCCTCCCCAGTTTAAGCTTTCTGGCAGAGGCTAGCGTGTTTTTATCCAGGATCTTCCTGGATTTAACAGCATTCATCTTCATACCAATCCTGACCCAATTCCCAGTCACTGCTGCTGAAAAGCGTCCCCATAGTATGATGCTGCCTCCATCATATTTTACAGTATGGTTGGTGTGACCTTACTGATGCACAGTATTAGATTTATGCCACACATATGGCTAAAAAAACATATCCTTGCTCATAAAGACTTTGCAAAGCATCACTTAGAAGATACCATAAAGATGTGGAAGAAGGTCTTGTGGTCAGATGAGAGAAATAAGGAACTTTTTAGCCTCAGCATGAAGCAGTATGTGTGGCATTAATCTAATACTGTGCATCAGCCCAGTCAGAATCCAAACCTTAACTCAATTGAACATCTCTGGTAAGACCTCAAGATTATTGTCCACAATTAGTTTAGGCAAATGACAAGGAAGTGCGGAAATGGAGAAATCCTTATGAGAGTTCATTCCATTGCCACCCATTTTGGGCAGTCAGACTGATTTTGAAAGACCAAAAAGTAAGGCAATGTATATTTGCTGCCCAGTAATAAAGACGAAAATCGGGCAAGGCCATACCGCCTTCCCTTTTAGGTTTTCTAAGGTGAACTTTATTAAATCTAGAATGTTTGCCCTTCCATGGATAGGACAAAATAATAGAATCTAACGAATCAAAAAAAGCTTTAGAAATAAAAATTGGTAAAGATTGGAATAAGTATAAAAATTTAGGAAGGATATACATTTTAACAACATTAATTCAACCTACCAGAGACATAGACATGGGTGACCAGTGTGCCAAACTCTGTTTTGTATGATTTAAAAGATTAGTAAAATTTTCTCAAAAAAGATGCTTAAAGTTCCTCGTTACAGTAAAACCGAGGTAAGTGAATTGATTAAGTACTACTTTAAAAGAGAGGTTATGAAATTCTATTATTTGTGCTTCTCTGTTAATTGAGAAGAGTTTGCTCTTGTGTAAATTAAGTTTGTATCCAGAAGGGTGGCTAAATTTATTAAGAAGTGAAAATATTGGGGGTAAGGTGGTAGTTGGATTTGATATAAAAAGTAAAAGATCATCAGCATAAAGAGAAACTTTATGCTCAATGCCCCCCCCTCCAATCCCCATCAATTCAGCGCAGCTACAAAATGCAATTGCCAATGGCTCTATGGCCAGATCAAAAAGTAAGGGACTTGAAGGGCACCCTTGCCGGGTGCCACGTTTAAGGTTAAAAGGTTGGGATTGCTGAGAGTTGGTCAAAACAGAAGCAGTAGGACATGAATATAGCAATTTAATCCATGTAATAAAACTTTGTCCAAAGTCAAATTTTTCTAAGACCGCTAAAAGATAATTCCTCTCCACACGATCAAACACTTTCTCCGCATCAAGAGAGATGGAGTCCCAGTTGAAGGTGAATACAAGATATTAAATAGACACCGTATATTAAAAAAAGGGAGGTGATTTTTAATAAAACCAGTTTGATCTTCAGAAATAATTGAGGGTACAATGTTCTCCAATCTACGAGCCAAAATTTTAAAATCGACATTTAACAAAGAAATCGGCCTATACGAGGAAACTCTGTTGGGTCTTTGTGTTTTTTTCGTTAAAAGAATGATACTTGCTTCATTAAATGATGCTGGCAATTGACCATATTTAAATGAGTCAGATAAAACTAAGGTTAATTGAGGCAAAAGCAGTGTGGAAAATGATTTATAGGCATCTGCAGAGAACCCATCAGGTCCAAGATATTTACCAGACTGCAGTGCAGAAATGGCTAAAGATATTTCCTCTAATGATAATGGCTCATTGAGTTTTGCTTTGAGATCAGGAGAAAGCGAAGGAATATTTAAACTATTTAAGAAATGCCTGACAGAAATGCTATCATTTAAAGATTCAGAGGAATAGAGTCGAGAATAATAATTCTTGAATGTATCATTGATTTCAGAATGATTAAATTTTCCCATTTCCCATTCAAATTTTAGTACTTTGTTGTTTAGCTTTAGAGCGTCTTAGTTGATTGACTAAAAATCTACCGGATTTATCACCATGAATATAAAACCAGCTCTTACTTTCAAAAAGTTGGCATCCAATTGGATGAGTGGAAATAAGGTCAAACTTAGTTTGAAGTTCCACTCGCTTCTTGTACAGTTCTGGAATTTTGGTCTGGGCATATAGTTGGTCTGTTGCTTTAATTAACCAGATCTAATCGCTCTGTATAGGTCTTTCTTTTTCAAATTCAAAGTATATGAAATTATTTGACCCCTTAGATATGCTTTAATGGCATTCCAGACAACCTGAGTTGAGGTTTCAGATGACATGATTGTTAATGATTGTTAATCCTCTCATTAGACATACTCTGAGAATACGGGCTCAGTTCAGAAAACATTATGGTCTTCATGGTTTCTCCCTCTCTAGTCCTATCTTTCATAATGATCTTTTCTGACCTTCTAAGCAAGACTTAACATTTCATGATTGGTATAGAAAGGGCATCAGGCGTTTTGTAGATCTTTTCATAGACAATTGTATTGCAACCTTTGAACAACTGTCTGCAAAGTTTAACCTACTCACTTCTTTAGATGTCTTCAAATTAGACATTTTATTAACCCTTTAATACAAAACTTTCCTGAGATGCCCGAAAAAAATGTTGTGGACTTGTTTCTTTGTAGAAACCCACTGGGTAGAAGTTTAATATCTACTGTTCATGATAAGTTAGCGACCTTGAGGTGTGCCCCCTTTGATAAAATTAGAACTGTCTGGGAGCACGATTTAAATATTTCTCTGTCAGACGAGGTTTGGGATTCATAAGTCAGTTAACTCAACCTCTTTATGTGCTCGCCACTGCCTTTTGCAGTTCAAGGTTGTACATAGGCCTTATAAGTCTAAAACTAAATTATCGAGGTTCTATTCTGATATTAGTCCCTTTTGTGACAAGTGTAAAGTGGGCAAGGCTTCTCTTATCCATATGTATTGGGCTTGTCCTAGTTTGGAGAAATTTTGGAGAGATGTCTTTTTAACTTTATCCCATTTCCTTAATTGCCACTTAGAACCTAACCCTCTGATTGCTCTTTTTGGCATTTTGGGTGAAGTTGACACGTGTTTGAGTCCGACTAAACGTCAAACATTGTCTTTTGCCTCTCTTTTGGCTAGACGTTTAGTTCTTAGGTGGAGAGATGTTGCCCCACCCACTCATGCACAATGGCTTAGAGACGTTATGTCCGGCTTAGACCTTGAAAAGATTCATTATTCACTTCTTAATTCGGACATAAAGTTCCATAAGGTGTGGGGACCTTTTCTTGAATATTTTCATAACTCCTCTTTAGATTAAAGGTTTATCCCCCTTTTTCTTTCAGTACTTTAATCCCTTACTTCCAGCTTTCTTTTCTGGTTAATTTTTATGTTTTTTTTAATGATGTGAAATATATTATAGCTTAGTTAGTGGGCAATACACTTTTTTTTTATACTCACAGCTCTGTGGTGACAAAAGCTCTGATGAAATTTTCTTTATATTGTAATGGTTGGCGTGGAGTTGTGTAGTGGGAGGGTCAGGAGGAAATTATCTTTATATGATTTTATTTTTGGTGCTTTTTCTTTACTGTTATGAATTGTACACCAGACACGTTGTTTTTGCACTGTATAAATCTCCTTTTTGTTGGTGTTTTTTTTTTGTTGTACTGTAGAAACTCATTAAAAAAAAGATTGTTGTCCACATCAGTCCCCAACTAACCCTGCACTGTATTGGTATCTTAAGTTTGTTTTTCTGTCTTTATTTTTTTGGATATCTTGCTGTGTTCTCAGTTTAGAATGGGCAGCATTGGGGCACACAGCAACATAATGCCTCAACGTTGTCTCTCTAAACTGAGAACTACCAGCAATGAAATTTACTACCATTGGCTTTGCACTTCATTTACTGAGTTACTTTCTCCCAGTATCCCACAGTTAGATAGACTTTTGGAAAATATTAACCAGTGGCATTGTGTTTCTGCTACTGTTTTAACATTTTTTCAATAAAATTCCTCTCCTGATATTGAAGCAAAGTATTAACAATTTCATTTTAATTTAACTGTGTCACTAATAGCAGGCAGAGGTATTTTGTATTACTGCACTAACTTGTCTGCATGCTGTACTAACCTTCAACACCTAGATTTTAAAAGTGAAAATCAGCTGCTTTATTAAATAGTGCCACCAATTTGGTGCCAAACTTGTTCCTAGAATAAATCTGTCTTCCAATTTATTGGGGTCACAGGAGGATATAATGAAAAGTGAGGCACTGATCGCACATTTGTATTGTGTTGGACTGTGATCAAGCAACATGCTGGAACAGGTCCAGCCCACACCCACCTCTCAAGGTCAATAGGCTTGAGCTAGTAATTAGATTTTAGTGAGTGTGACCTGGTGAAGCAGACGGAACACACTTGGACCACAAGTTTCCTGTTGAGGTACATGTGCCCGTACATAACATTTCTGAGTTCTGAAGGAGAACAGAAGACAGCCAGATTTAAGGTGTGGAGGCTTGATCTTTGAGTATATTTCAGGTAAATATTTAGAAGATTGAGGACTATAGCAAACTGGCACAGAAGAGGAGTTGAGGTCAACATATATCAGCCATGGCGGCCTATTTGTATTCCTAATCAGAATCAGGTTTAAAATTACTGGCATATGTCATGAAATTTGTTAACTTTATGGCAACAGTACAATGAAGTCCATGATAAATAAATATAGAGGAAAATAAAACAAATACAGTAACTATATATGTCTAATAAATAGTTAAGTTAAAATAGGTAGTGCAAAAAAAGGAAATAAAAAATTAATGAGGTCATGTTCGTGGGTTCTATGTCCATTTAGAAATTTGAGGGGAAAGGGACAGAGGGGAAGAAGCTGTTCGTGAATTGCTGAGTATGTGCCTTCAGGGTCTTGTACCTCCTTCCCGACAGGAACAATGAAAAGAGGGCATCACCGGGTGGTGGGGATCTTTAACGATGGATGCCGCTTTCATAAGGTGCCACTCCTTGAAGATGTCTTTGATACTAATTGCTTGAGTTCTGTGTTCTAATTGTTTGTCTCCTTTAAAGAGTACCTTGTAATAGAAAGTTGCAGCAAAGTTACCCTAGATTGTTTCCCCACCTCTCAATCAGTAGTAAAACAAAAGGAAATGCATTGAAAAAAATAAGTCAGTGTCTTGCATTTTTTAAGAAAATATTTAGAAATTTGGTAGTGTATTGCAAAATTTCTTACAATTGTAAGCAAAAAATATATATGTGCTGTAGGTGCTTTTCAAAGTTCAAAATAAATTTATTATTAAAGTACATATACATACACATACAAAAACAAACAAAGAAACAAACCAGGCCAGACCAATTGGCACACAAACCAGATAGAGTCAAGCATTTACAATTCTCTCACAGAGAAATTATCTTTGGATGATCATTATTTATCCGCAAAGACGTCATCATTAAAAGAAAGCTTCATCTTTTAAATTCACAATGAGCTAAACAATTAAGATTTTAACTTTGGAATCTGATCATCTCAGGTATTAAAATACATTTATTTTAAAGCCTTGGAGAAGGAAAACTCTGACTTTAAACCTCCGCTGCTGCATGGCCATACCCACCTGTACGAAAGGCTTCGGGAGTAAACTCTGAGGAAGAAATTTGGAGCTGGGGTCCCTAAGGCAGTTTGATGTTGTTTACATTTTCACTCTGGCAATCTCTGCGAGCAACGACACTGGTGCGAAGCTGTATTGGCACTTGCCCTTCCCTTGGACTACATTCGTGACATGGAGAGGGGAACCAGCTGCATGGGCAACAGCCGGTTCTTCAAATCTTCCTGCCCAGGCTTGCGCCCTGAGGAGGACACAGTCCACCAGAGGCACAAGCTCATCATCCCCTGGGATCGATGGCTGCCTGCTGTTTTAAAGACTTATTTGAAAGGCTCACATGTAAGACTATATGTGTATGTATGTATGTGTGTGTGTGTGTATGTTTGTTTGTTTATTTATTTATTTGTAAATATGCATCCAATAGATGAGCCCCAAACACAAAATATACCCTAAAGCAACTGAATCGATAAATGGATTACCCCTTCAAAGTATACCACTAAATTTAAGTGTATCTCTTTCAGTCATAAACACATTTAATTTTGACTTTTGTAACCTTGTATTTTCTCTCTTCTGCTTTATGTCAAAATTATCTTCCATCTTAGTATTAGAACATACACTCTTAATCAATACAATGATCTGATGTGTTGATTTACTAGTGGATGAATGCCTGTATAGCATCACTTAGGTATTGGAGCTCTTTTTTGAATTATTACAGCAACATTTCATTTTGAATTGGAAATAAATATTTATATTGTTTTCAACGCAATAATGTCAACATATCCTTTATAAGGAACATTTTGTTTCCTGGCAACTGGCAAATTTTGGCAATGCTTTTTGTTGTGCTATACCCTTAATTTTCTCTTGTCACGATCTGAGTTTATTCGAGGGGACCAGGCATGTTAGAAGCCTACCTCACCCCTTTTGCATTAAATGCTGTAAAGGAAATTCGATCAACCTACAGTCACCCAGACATTGTGACTGGAATGCTTCCAATGAAGAAGGTCTCAAGATCTTCTGCATTTGGCAGTGTTAGATAAAAGATTTTAAATAGCAGAAAGCTTAAATTTATGTATTTATTGCCACTTGAAATCCTGTTTCTATAAGCTAACTGATTCTCTGACTCTGAGTATAAAAAGGCAATAATCTTCAAGGTCCCAGTGTGAGATTCTGAATTGTATTACAAATTGGTCGGGGGTGAGAAAATAAGAAATTACTGAGAAAACAGAACTGTCCATTTGGCTAAAATGCAAGTCAGAGAATATTCTGTTGCAGTGCTGGATTTAGGAGGTCAGGGACAAGTGAATCCCCTTGCTGACTATAAGAAGATTACAGATACTTTTAAGATGGAAATGAGGACAGGGTATGAGATGGATCTGGCAGGTAAGATTAAGGAAAATCCTAAGAGGGTCTATAGCTATATTACGAGTAAAAGAATGGCTAGGGAGAGAGTGGTTCCCTCAGAGATCAGCAAGATCACCTATGTGTTGACCCGCAGGAGATGGGTGGCATTTTTAATGAATATTTATCCTTTGTGAATATTGAGGAAAAAAAATCATAGTTGCTGAAGAGATTCAGGAAACAAATGGAGATATTTTGGAGAAAAACTATTTGCAGCTTTACAGTACATTAAGGTGGATAAATACACAGACCTTACATGAATGCATACTCAGACTTTATGGGAGTGTGCAATGAAAATATTGGGGGCTCTTGCTTAGATATTTGCTTCATTGTTAGCCACTGGTGAAGTCCTTAAAGAGTGGAAGGTGGCTAGCAATGTTTCCCTTGTTTAAATAAGGTAGCAAAGATAAGCCAGGGAGCTGCACGTCAGTCAACTTGAGACCAGTAGTAGGAAAGTTACTGGAGGGAATTCTGAGGGACAGGATCTACCAGCATTTAGATAGATAGCATCTGATTAAGAAAAGTCAGCATGACTTTGTGCATGGGGAGTTGTGCCTGATTAACCTTTTGTTGCTTTTGAAGAGGCAAACAAAAATGTAGATGAGGACACAGCAGCGGATGTTGTTTCTTTGGATTTAGCAAGGCCTTTGACAAGGTCCCACATGGTAAACTGGTCTGGAATGTTTGGTTGTATGGAATCCAGGGAGATCTAGTTAAGTAGATTCAAAATTGCCTCGGAGGTGGGAAGCAGAGTGTTATAGTAGAAGGTTGTTTGTCAGAATGGAGGGTGGTTATTTGGGGCTTTATTTTGTAAAATCAAACCATGTAGAATGATATGAATGATAGGGCTAAAGGGAATGTAATGGACTTAGGAATAGAAGTGCATAGTTCATTCAAAGCAGTGTTACAGATGTACAGGGTGGTGATAAAGGCATTTAGCATGCTGGTCATAAATCAGAGCATTGTGCATAGGAACTAGGCATTATATTGCAGTTGTATAAGTTGTTTGTGAGGCCACAGTTAGAATACTGTGTACAGTTTTGGTTATAGGAAAGTCCTGGTTAAGCTGAAAAGAGTGCAGGACTAGAGGGCCTGAGTTACGGGGAGAGATTGGCCAAGCTGGATCTTTAATCTTTGGAACATAGGGGAATGAGGGGTGACCTTATAGAAATGTTTAAAATTGTAAGAGGCATGGATAATATGGATGGTAGCAGCAGCACTAGAATAGTGGAATCCAAAACTAGGGGATATAGATTTGGGATGAGAGGGAAAAGATTTAAAAGGTCTTTGAGGGATAAGTTTTTCATGCAAAGATTGGTGAGTGTATGGAATGAGCTACCAGAGGAAGTGGTTGAGGCAGGTACAATAGTCTCATTTAAGAAGTACTTGGATAGATACATGGAAAAGTAGGGTTTAACAGGACTGAATGCAGGAAATTGTACTAGCTGGGTGTGTACCATGGTCGGCATTGTCTCACTGGGCTGAAGGGCTTGTATCTGTATTGTATTGCTCTATGACTGTCTTAAGTTTTAATGAAAAATTGTAGCAGTACTGGCAAAATAACTAATTCTGCTCTCGACTTAAGAAAAATATACGTCGGAGGTTGCTGCCAGCATATACTTATACACTGGCATTCACTTCTTTAGCTTTCCTTGCCCATGTCTGCTCTGAGGTCTAAATATGGTCAATGCAATTTTTTACTGTTGCACCTGACGCTCTGTCTAAGCTCATTGTGTTTCTCTAAATTGAGCAACTGTAACAATAATTCAAGTTAGTAAAGCCAAACAGTGTATTCTGCCTGGGAATTTGAGTGCTCTTCCCTCAGAGTGGCCTGGTACGCAAACATTTGGATATTTTTTTCTTCCTTTATTTGCCAATGGATTGCACATATTATTCATTCCTAAATAGCACAGAACTGAGAAGTTAGTTAGTGTCTGAGTGTGAAATTGCATGTAAGCCGTGTCATTTAAAGACAAATGAAGGATACGACTGGGCCAGATGCACTTTTGTAGTTTTATAGTTACCATTACTAAAGCAAGCCATATTTTTAAGTTCCAGATTTATTTAATGCGTTGAATGGTCATGGCTGAGATCTTAACTGAAGACATCTGATCTTCTCCTCAGGAGGAAACTGCAGTTAGAAATTTTAGTGATGAAGTGAAATTAGAAATGAATTACGCTGAACAGGAGATAACAAATGCCTTAGTGGGCTTATAAGTGAGTAAGTCACCAGATCCTGATGAGAAATATATCCAAGGTTGCCATGGGATGCAATAGAGGAGATTTCAAGAACCCTAACTGATTTTTAAATCTTTACGAGCCACAGCTGGAAAACCAGATGACTTGCGGATTGCAAAATTGGTACCTTCCTTTAAAAAGCGTAACAGGGATATGCTAAATAATTACAAGCCTGTGCATCTAATGACAGTGCTATATAAGTTACTGGAAAATTGCTGATGGACATAATTAATCGATCTGCAGAAAATGAAAAATACTCAAAACGGTTGGCTTTGTTAGTAGGAAGACCCTATTTGACACATTTGATTGAAATTTTCAAAGAGATGACAAAATATACTGATGAGGGCCCTGTGGTTAAAGTAGTCTATAAAATTTTGACAAATTTACCGAACTTCTTTAAGAATGTAGCAAGCAGGGTAGTTAGAGGGAAGCCAGCAGATGATGATGTTTCGATTTTGAGAAGTCATGTGATAAATTGCCATATAAATGGTTGCTGCACAAGGTAAGAGCGCATGGGATTGAGGCAAGCATTAGAAAATGGCTAAACAACATAAAATAGAGAATCAGGATTAATGGGTCACTTATGGACTGACCATTAATAACTAGTGGTGTGCCACAGCGATCAGTGTTGGGGCCTTTATTTAGTGATTTGAATGACGAGATTGTGTGCACAGAGTCCAAATTTGTTATTGATAGAAATATGGTTATTTAGCAGGATGTGTGGAGGATACACAGAACATGCAAATAAAAAAAAACACGAAGTTACAGCACAAGCATAGGCCCTTCAGCCTACCATTTCTACGCTGATCACAATGCCAAATTAATTTCACATGCCTGCACAAGGTCCATATTACAGCATTCTCTGAATACAGCAATTGTTGCGTGGGTGAGGTGCTTTTTTCCCCAGAAGCCATGTCCTGCCACATAATATATTGATGAGCTAACAGCTTCATGGTCTAAAGCCCTTTCTGTTGCACAAGTTTGCCATTGCGAATCAGGCACCCTAAAAAGCCAAAAGTGACGAATGCAGGCGCTAAGCCATTGACCACAGCACTTAATTGTTTATCTTTCATGTAGCTTGTTCTACTGCATGTTTCCAGCATTTTTAGTTGCATCTGACTAGAAAGAAACCATATGATAATTTTTCCAAAGTCACAATGGCTTGCATTAATTTGTTGTGAATACCATTCTGATTGGTCATGATCAGATTGGAGCAGAATCCATATTGTTTTGTAGAAAACCAGACACTGGAATTTTCATAGCAGTGCGCGTGCGCGCGCACACACACACACACACACACACACACACACACACACACACAATGCTGGAGGAATTCAGCAGATCTGACAGCATCTATGGAAATGAATAAACAGTCAATGTTTTAGGCCGTGACCCTTCTTCAGAACTGGAAAGGAAGGGGGAAGATGCCAGAGTAAGAAGATGGTGGGAGTGGAAGGAGGATAGCTAGAAAGTGATACGTGAAGCCAGGTGGGTTGAAAAGATAAAGGACTTGAGAAGAAGGAATCAGATAGTAGAGAGTGGACTATAGGAGAGAGGGAAGGAAGAGGGGATCCAGGGGGACGAAGGAGAGAGGAGGAGAAGGGATTTTTTTTACTGGAAGGAGAAATCGATATTCATGTCATCAGACTGGATGCCTCTCTTCTTCTATACCCTACTCTGGCCTCTTACCTCTTCTCACCTGCCTATCACCTCCCCCTGGCCTGAAACTTCGACTGTTTATTTAGTTCCTTGGATGCTGCCTAACCTGAGTTATCTCAGCATTTTGTGTCCGTTGTCTGTATCTGCAGACTTTCTCGTGTTTATGATGTTCTGGAATTTTCATAAATCCTATCTCCATTATTTTCAAGCTCAACAGTATTAATGTAAATAAAGTAGAAATTCACTGTATTATCTTCTGAGGTAAGATAGTTTTTCGTTTATGTTTTACAATTAAATACAGATGTCAGGGGTAAGTTTTTTTATGCAGAGAGTGGTGAGTGCGTGGAATGCGCTGCCAGCGACGGTGGTGGAGGCGGAAATGAAAGGGTCTTTTAAGAGACTCCTGGATGGCTACATGGAGCTTAGAAAAATAGAGGGCTATGGGTAAAGCCTAGGTAGTTCTAAGGTAGGGACATGTTTGGCACAGCTTTGTGGGCCGAAGGGCCTGTATTGTGCTGTATGTTTTCTATGTTTCTATGTTTCTAATCATCAAATTTGTTTTAAAAAGGTTATTCAGGATAGATTAAAATAGTCATATCCCATAGAATAACCTTGCAGATAGCACTAGTTGTATTAATGCACATATTTGAAATTAACACACTCTTTATGACTTTGAAAGTCCAGCATTATAATTAGAAATGCTTAGATATTTTACTGTATGATCTTAATACTTGGACTAATAATGAAGCATTAATAATGATTTTCTGTCTGCAGCCCAAGGTTTTAATGGTTAGTGAGCGTGACAACAAAGAATTCTTGTCCTCTCTCTTCTGCCAGACCATCCTTGCATTCAAAATGGGATGAAGTAGGGATGATGAAGGGATGGCAAGCCTGGGAAAACAGAGAACTGTAACAAGTATATATGTAGGAAATTAACTGGAATATGCTTGCAAAAATGCAGAAGGCAATGTAATAGCTCTATTTATAAATGGTGCATCTGGAAAGGAATGATGTTTGGTGATGTGGAAGGTGGAGGGGGAAGGGAATGACAAGATTGCAAGCAAATAATTTTTAATATTTAAGCACAATGGAGGAAATTGTGCAGAAAATTCCAAACTTTCATTGTACAGGATTGCTTGTATGAAACCTATTGCTTGTGCCGTCCTATGATCAGTGTGAATTAATCATTGGACAAGAGAGGTTAGCAGGGCCTAATTTGTAATAATGCTACCTGAGAATAATAGAAAAAACATATGATATGGTTGGATTCCTTTAAATATTTCCTTACTGACTCATTATATTAAACTGGTACTTTTTATTGGGCATTATTTTTCCAAACATGTGAAACATTATTTTAATACTGCATTGGAGAGAGATACAAAAAATAAGTTTTAAGCAAAGTTTTATCAAAAGCATTCAGTTGTTTATAGGATGCAATGTTTCATAACAATTTGCTTAGTGGATTGCAGACTGAAAAATTTCCAATTTTCCTATCAAATTGAATATTGAAAGCCCTGCATAGAGTGGGCGTGGTGAGGGTGTTTCCAGTACTATACTGAGAAAGTCTAAATCCAGAGGACACAGCCTCAGAATAAAAGAACATCCATTTAGAACAGAGTTGAGGAGGATTTTCTTCAGCAAGACAGTAGTGAATCTGTGAAATTAATTGCCACAGACAGGTATTTTTAGAACAGTGTTTGGTAGGCTCTTGATTAGTAAGGGTGTCAAAGGTTACGAAGAGAATGGTATTGAGAGGGCATGATAAGTCAATCATGATCAAATGGCAGAGCAGTCTTGATGGGCTGAATGGTCTATTCTGCTCTTATGTCTCGTGGTCAATACAGAAAGAGCGAGAACAGCACAAGCCAATCAACCTTCCAGCTCTTAGCTCCATCCCTCCCCCTCCTGTCTTCTCCTATCATTTTGGATCTCCCCCTCCCCCTCCCCCCCCCCACTTTCAAATCGCTTACTATCTCTTCTTTCAGTCCTGATGAAGAGTCTCGGCCCAAAATGTCAACTGTGCTTCTTCCTATGGATGCTGTCTGGCCTGCTGCGTTCCACCAGCATTTTGTGTGTGTTACAAAAGATTCTTGGTAATTATCACAAAAAGGAAAAGGAACACTTTGTTAAAAGTGTAACTTTAAATTATAATTTCCTCTTAAAGCAAAAAGCTATATTAGGCCTCAGATTCACCAGGGTGCAGTCTTTTTACACCAAATACGTACTACTACAACCAGGCCAACGGATTTAGTATACACCTAGTTTTCAAAATGGAGTAGATTGACAATTAGTTTATGAAAATAAAGCTAAAAGAGAACAATTACCTGGGTACAAAACAGTTTCCTTCATTCTCATGGTATTCATGTATTTGTATTTGCTTGCAGAATAGATAAGGATGCCATTTACTTTTGTACAGCTCCCCCATTCATGGAAATTTTAACAACGGCCAAAATGTTCCTCAGGGACTCCATTATACTTGGCTTCAGATAGCTACGTGAATTCATTCTGTAATTTGGACACTATATGTGGCAGGCAGTTCTTTCTTTCGTCATAAGTTTTGTTTAGGTTTTTTGATATTATATGATCTTAAAGTTTTTCCACTTTCCTCCAGGAATGGTGACTTGCTTGGAAACAGGTCAACTGTTAGTAGGTGGATAAGGGTAGCTGAAGTAAATCAAAATGTTAATTTTTGTTGAACAATGCTATCTTCAACTATCCAACTTCAACTTTATAATTCAGAAAAATAAATCCTCAAATTTAACCAGCTAATGCTATATCCACTGATACATATAGTAAATAAAAACAGGCCATTTCGATTGGCAATGTATTATTTATCTCTAATAGCACAGGTTTCTTCTTAATCCTGCATGAGCTAAAATATTTATCAGTGAAACTCTGCTGTAATTTAACTCCATTTCTATGAAATGCTCTGTGCCACATCTTTTAAATTTTATCTTGGCTTTACAAAGAAAATTGGTACAATTTAATAAGAGCTCTCCGCCAAAGCTGTATCTACTCTTTGCTAGGGACAACTAAGTCATGCTAATATCGTAAACCGGGCAGTCCAGATGTTGCTTTGAGTCATGTTCCTGGAAAGCACGGGCAACATATTGACTGCAGGGAATATCACATCAGAGATTAACTTATCTTATTAATCACTACAAAAAGGAAAAAGAACTATCTTTTAAATTTTAACTTTAAATTATCATTCCCTCTTATAGCAGAAAGCTATATTTGGTCTCAGATTCACCAGGGAGCAGTCTTTTCGCACCAGCTACATACTACTGCAATCAGGCCAACAGATTTAGCAAGCACCTAGTTTTCAAAATGGAATAGATTGACAATTAGTTTGTGAAAATAAAATTAAGAGAGAACGATTGGGTACACAACAGTTTATTTCATTTCTGTGGTATTCATGTATTCGTATTTGCTTGCAGAATAGATAAGAATGCCACTTACTTTTGTGCAGCTCCCCCATTCATGAAAATTTTAACATTTAACATATGATAACAGCTAAGTAATCATACTTTCCATCAAAGTTGGCTAGCGAAAAGCTAGCAGGGGAACTCTGTCTGATGTGTTTCCTTCTCTGTTCATGATAATTGTATACAGTTTTCTTTGCAAGTAAAATTGTGAATTTTATAAAATAATGTGATATGTGGTGCATATGTTTGCTTTCAAGAAGAACGGAAATGTTGTGTTATATTTAATGAGTAGTTCAATCTAAAACTATTTTTCCTGTAAGCTTATACACTACTTGTTGATTAGCAATACCCTTGCCAAAAAAAAATTAAAATGGAAGCATAGGCAAAGTCATACACATACTGCTCTATTTTTATTTCAATATCATTGATGAAATACATGCATACATTTTAATCTGTGTTGTATATTTCTGAATACTGTGGTTGTTCTTACAAATCCTGGTGATACACAAATTCCAATCCTTCTACTTGATCCACTCCCACTCACAGCCAAGAAGTTATTTTGGGAGCTCAATCATTCGAAAAGTACAGCAAATTCAACCAATATGTGCCAACTTTTCAACATTACTCAGATGAAATGACTCCCAGTTTTCTATTGATATTGTTGATTCTAAGAAGGTTGCATTCTTTTGCTGCTGTTTCCAATTGTTTAAACCACAATTGTTAAGCAATGTTGGAGGTATGGGAGCAGGAATTCACATCAATAAAATTTAAAAACATAGTTATTTTCTTTTATAAAATAAATGTAATAAGTTTATTGACAACTTTTTTTTATTCCAACTATTTTCAAATGAGATTCAGATGAAAGTCAGGTGGAACTACAATAATATAATTAGAATAAAATATTATTATGCTAGTCCACCTTCTTAGCACAAGAGCAGGTGTTCCCAGCCTGGGTTTCATAGGCTCCTTGCATAATGGTATTAGTCCATGGCATAGAAAAGAGATTAGGAACTCCTGCTCCAGAAAATATTGACCTGGTCCATTCAATCTCTCTTCACATGAGAGATCCACTGCTCCTGGAAAAAGTCTGGTGAATTTTTCTTACTCTCTCTATAGCAAGTATAAAGTAAACATGTAAATTCAGCACTTTCATATTTAATGTATTAAAAGGAAATACAGCCCCAAATCAAAGGAAAAGTAGAGTATTCTGTAAGAAATTAAGATGGACACTCTATTTTATTGATGAACTTTCTGACCTCTGTAATCAACATGGATATTCTAGAGGCAAGTAAAACCCAGTACAGTAGTCAGGAAACAGTGGAGATCATTATTTGCTGACTGCTAATTTCAAGAATAAATTATAACTTGTCTCAGCATTCCTTCCAGAGGGGACTTTGGTGATTTTGTACTTGGCATAGTAAATGCCCCACTCATGAAAACAGCACCAAGTGATTAAGCAAATGGCTTTGACAGTTGGCTGGTTTGGGGCATGGCTGTGCGAGAGGGAGGAAGGAAGAATAACATTGCCAACAGATTGCCATGTGCTTAAGTGGGAAATTGACTGCCATGTATGATAATGTAAGATGATTTTTTGTTATCTGGATGTTCAATATACAAAAATCAATTTAAAATGATCACAGCTGTTTAGCAGTCTGCAGAATGAATCAAGGTTCATTTATTGTTAAAATATGTATACCATGTACAACCTTGAGATTTATCTTCTTGCAGGCAACCACTAAGCAAAGAAACACAATAGAATTTGCAAAAAAAACCGACACCACAAAGACAGAAAAACATTCAAGGTGTGAAAAAGAAAGAATAAATTGTGCAAACAATGAAAAGAGCAAACAAACAATCCACAGAACATGAACTGTAGAGTCCCCATAAATAGATCCACAGCTAGAGAGCCATTTCTGTGCCTCAACTGGTCCAGGTGCCTGCTAGCTACAGGCCACAACCATAGAGCCAGGTTCACCACTGAGACAAGTAAGGGGTCACAGAGTACTGAGCTGAACACTGATTTGTCCTTTGCCCTCAGTCTTGATGCCTTAATCTTTTAAATCTGGCTCGGCGCTTGAATTAGCCAAACATCAGTTCATTATTTGTTCTTGGGCCTGGGTTCCACCCCTTCCATCCGGCCGATGTCTACTCCAGCAACTGCCAATGTGTACCTGTGTTCTTAATAGTCCAGTTTGACGAATCCTTCAGGATACCACAAAAATGCCAGGTCGTGCAGACAGTTCGAAAGCACAAGGAAATTACAGATGCAGATTGCAGTGATTGTCCTAAAATGTATATTTAGTAGAATTTTTTTGTAGTTTTGTTAGTTGCCCACAAAGCGTCACTATGTCTCTCCAGCATGATCTTGTTCAGATATAGATCTGAGCAAAAGATTGTGATGTCTTTGATATTCTAAGAGCACCTCCAATGCCAAGGATTGCTATCCTTCTTTTATTCATTCCTCCTGATAGACTTAGCAAAAGGCTTGCTATGGCTCAAAATGATACAACGAGCAGAAAACCTTGCCTCCAAATTGGAGGTCTTTTTGATTTCCATTCTTTAGTTAAGATAGTGCTACAAATATCTTTGCCAATCATTTATCTTCAATTGTCAATTCCCTCCTCAGTTCCCGTTTTTGAGAACCGAGTTATTGTGTATGTGTGTTTTGTCAAAAGCTGCCTTCAAGCCTAGCGTGAGGCTTTTAGAGAACTTCTCACCTGATACGACAGAGTGAAACATTAGTGCCTGTCCAGACTTGATACGATTGGACAGAATTTTGTAACAGACTAAATGACATTACTTAGCTAGTTTCTTTTTAACCCCTTTGTGCTTCTAAATGAGAGATGAGGATAATAAAGCTTTTTTTAATGGGTTCTGACATATTGCCAGTAGAGAAGTTACAGCTATATAAACACAGCACATTTGAACTAATCCAATCCCACATGAGGACTTACAACTTAACTAGAGAATCATCATAACCCAGGAGTTAGATTCTTCTTACAGCAACAAGTTTTGACGAAACCATGAAGTACAAAGTATTCTCAACTACTTTTCGATAGCTTTTAAACAGCAAAGATTCATTAAGAGCAGAATTTAGGAAGACCATTACAAAAACAATTAACACAGGGCTTTCACCACTGATCTTTAACCACCTATGGCAACATTGTATTTGTAGTTAGAGTCAAATAATAAAGAATCAGGTGATTTGGCTCTCCATGTCCATGCATGGAACCATACATGAATACCCATTGTAACCATCTACACTAACCCATTTTATTCTCTTTAGTTCCATAGCTTTCCATACCTTTGGATTTATCTACTTATCTCGATCCTTATTAAATATCATGAGAGTAGTTCCCTTATCTGCCTATTCTAGCACTTAAAGTAATTTATGGAACTATAATCCTTCTGTTTAGCAACACTCCCTAGCACACTGGTTGTTTGCTAGTTTTGTTTATGTAAAGTTTTTGGTAGTTCTATTGCATTTCTTTATTTTTCTTGTAAATCCCTGCAAAAGAATGAATCTCAAGGTAGTACGTTTGTACTTTGCTAATAAATTTACTTTGAACTTGTTACTGTGCCTCAGTTTCCAGAATGAATTTACTAAGGCGCTGCATCAAAAATTATTTCAGAAAATAGAACCTTATAATATTGGTGGTAGCACAGTGGATTTCAATTAATTGGGGCACATCAGGACCAATACGTTTTGGCTTAATTAAGCGGTTGTCCCAATTATCCAAAGTTTCATGGAAATAGTCAAAAAACTGATTTAAAAAAAAGTCAAACTAGCGTTCAACTGTGTAACAAATTATGTATTTAAATGAAATACAGAACAAAATAGACCACTATCAATACTATACTAAAGTACAATAAAATTGTATATTAGTTCCTAATAGTTATTGACAGAGGAATTCATTCAGTGTATGCAGCCATGTTCTTTACATTGACTGCAAATGAACAAAATCAGCGCAAACACCTATTGTAGATAATGGACTACCTTCCTACAATGCCTTCGATGACTGCACCCTGCAAGTCTTCATTTTTATTGTAAAATTCAAGATGATTATCAATACCTTCAAATTCTTCACAGTTCCTAACTTGATAAAGTTATGAAATTGTTTTATTTTCACTCCCAGTCATTTCTTGCACCTCTAAGCCTGAATGCTTGAAACCGCAGTGAGCAAAACAGTTCTGAATTGTCCTATTGCTTATTTCTCGCCAAATGTCAGTGACAAAAATCACTGCTTTTTGAATACACGCACATGTAACTAGCTCTATTTTTAAAATGTTCATTCTAAGCTGAGTGTAGTGCCTAATGGTCACACAAGTGCACATGTCTGATGCTAGTTAGAAACGTTTCGACACCAGTCTCCTGCCCCAAGTAGGCAGTGTTGTGTCCTAAATAAAAGATGGCAGTCCTGGCTATTTCCTCGATTAGTTTTTGTTCTTTGAGAGTTGTCCCATATAAGTGGCTGTTCCAATTAACAGGAATCTACTGTATACTGTAGTGGAGAAAATATTGTCTATCCAACAGGAATCAGAATGGGTATAAATGGGTGGATATTGGCAATATTTAATTGAGTGATACAAAGTCAAGAAGATCTGCAGATGCTCAAATCCAAGCAACCCAAAAAATGCTGGAGAAACTCAGCAAGTCAGGCATCTATGGAAAAGTGTAAGCAGTCAACAGTTCATGCTGAGACCCTCAGTCAGGACTGGGGAAAAAAGGTGAGAATTTAGTGCAAGAAGATGAGGGAGGGGTGGAAGAAGTTCAAGGTGGTAGGTGATAGGTGAAACCAGGAGGGGGGAGGCATGAAGTAAAGAGCTGGGAAGCTGATAGGTAAACTCCTTCAAAGAAAGCGGCTTATTTCCTTACCTATCCATCACCTCCCTCTGGTGCTCCTCCCCCTTCCCTTTCTTCCATGGTATTCTACCCTCTTCTCCAACCCTGTATCCCTTTCATCTGCTAGCTTCTCAGCTCTTTACTTTATCAATCCCCTTCTCCCAGTTTAACCTATCACCTACCACCTTGCACCACTTCTTCCCCTTCCCACATCTTCTTGCTCTAACTTCTCATCTTATTTTCCAGTCCTGATGAAAGATCTCAGACTGAAGCATCGACTGTTTACTCTTCTCCCTTGATGCTACCTGACCTGCTAAGTTCCTTCAGCATTTTGTGTGTGTTGCTCGTATAATTGAGTGGTGTTCCATAGGGATTGGTGCCAGGGCCTCAATTTCTTACAATTTACATAAGTGACAAATGAAGGTTCCATAGGCATGGTTACTGAATATAGATAGATTAGATTGACAGATAGAAACATTGCAAGTGGAGTCTTTGTACAAATTTGGAGACTATTTATTGAAATAAAGTAACATTTAAGCATATTATTTAAGTGCTGAGAAGTGGAAAGCTTTGAGATGCAAAGGATCCTCGGTGATTCAAAAAATGCTGGATTGCAGGTAGAGCAACTAATACAGAAAGCTAACAGAAATGTTATCATTTATTGTAAGGATAAATGAATATAAAGCTAGGGAGTTTATACTGCAGTTATATGAAATACTGATGTGGGCTTGTGTGCTGTCTCCACCACATCCTCAGGTGTGTTGGTTGCTAATGCAAATGGCGCATTTCGTTGTATGTTACGATGCACACATGATAAATAAACTTGAATCTTGATTTTTGATGAAACCACATCTGGATACTGTGTACAGTATTAATTATATTAAGGAAATATGTAAGGAAATCTAGAACTAAGGATCACCCATTTAAGGCAGAGTTGTGGCAAGATAGAATAGAATAGAATATCTTTATTGTCATTGTTGTGGAGCAATGAAACACAGTTTAGCAGCTCAATGTTTTGCAGCATGACAAAGAATATATACATAAAATAAACTCTAAAACCTCAGGAATGCAGTCCAAAATTAATAATATGTGGATGGGGGGGTAGGACTATTGCACACCTGCCATTCCTGGAAGTGTGATGCATTTAGCTGCTGCCGTCTTAGGAGGGGGGCAGGAGAAGGGAAGGGGGTGTTATACATTTCACTGCTTGTGGGTAGAGGCTGTTAAGGAGTCTCTTTGTTTTTGTCCTTAATGCTGTGTACCTCTTCCCAGAAGGTAGAGGGGAAAACAGGTGATGTCCAGGATGAGTAGGATCCTTTGAAATACATAGCCTTCTTTTGAAGTCTGCCAGTATGAATGTCTCTGAGAGAGGGTAATGTTGTGCCAATAACCTGCTCTGCTACCCTCACCACCTGCTGCAAGTCCTTCCTGTTTTGTTCTGTGCAGCTGGCAAACCACACTGCACAGCAGTACGTCAGGAGGCTCTCTATAGTTGTCCGATAGAAGTTGATCAGCAGGTGATGAGAGAAGAGAGCGTGCTTTAGCTTCCTTAGGAAGTAGAGCCTCTGTTGGGCCTTCCCCACCTGATAAGAGATATGGGCTGTCCAGGTGAGGTCAGCCAAGATGTGGACGCCGAGGAACTTGAAACTCTCTACTCTCTCCACCTCTTTCCCATATATGTGCAGAGCGGAGTGCTCGACGCGCCTTGATTTCCTGAAGTCTACTATCAGCTCCTTGGTTTTTGTGATGTTCAATTCCAGGTTATTATGACAACACCATTCTGTCAAATGCTGTACCTCCTCCCTATAGGCTGATATTCTCTCTCTCTCTCTCTCAGGTTTATGAGACTATAATTCTCTTCCTCAAAGAAAATTGGAAAAATTATTTGAATATTTTTAAGGCAGAAGTAGATACATATTTGATGAAAGGTTATGAGAGTTTTAATGGAAATGTGGAAATGAAATACTTATTCCAGCTTACTCCTGCTCCTTGTTCATTAGCTTGTGTTGAGCAGTTGCTGGAGTAATGTTGGTGCAGTTCTGTTTAAGCAGCATTAGGAGTAATTTGTGAAAACTGGGTCAGTTGTAGCCCACTATTTCACATAATAATCAGTGGTTGGAGTGAATTTGACCTATTTTAAGGATTCATGTATACATTTTTAAAACAAATTATGAATTATTTGCTGCTTTCTGAATAACTAATTCCATTTAAACCCCTGTGTTCTAAGTCTACATTTCATTTTGTTTTTGTACCAGTGCCATTAATCACTTGCTTCAAGAATGCCAGGTCTTTTGGAAATGAGACACAGTTCAAATTCTTGAGCCAAATGTGCATCATTGACTGGAAGCATGTTAAATATGTTAGCACTCCACCTCCCCCACCTAAACACATGTGTGTGTACACAAACACACCCATATGTGATATGAAGTGTCTTTTTCAGTAGTTTGGTGTTGAAAGTATGAATGGCTTAGCCTGCCCAATCAAACAGTTCACTTCTTGCATTTAGTCACATTATCTTGTACAACACGAAAGAACTAAGCAAGCAGTTACTGGATTATTGAATGTACACCAAGGGCTGTTAAGAAAAGCTCAAATTCAGTTCAGATTTATGGATATAAAAGGTCTCTAATCTCCACCTAGACCTTTCATTACTATTTGAATTTATTTTTGTGTTTAGAAAGACTAAAAATCTATTTAGAAAATACCAGAAGAATATTTAAGAACAAAGAAAAATACTGCAAAGACTTGCATGTTATTCTATTGCAAGCATTTAATTTGATACCCAGATCATTTAATTCTTCTTTTTGAATACTTGACCTGTTTAAAGTGAAGTTGGTTTTGCATCTAACCACACCATTATTTGTTTATTGATGCATTTATTTTTTTCTGTATATTGACCTCAATAGCCTTTCTGTTAAATCATTAACAACAATTTAAGTGTGAGAGAAGGGTGTGGTATCTTTAAGGTTAGGTTTTCTTTTCACATTAACAGTTTTCTTCAATATTTAATCAAGTTGTTATTGCCATTATGATATTAATAGGATAACTACCAGATTATATGTTTACATCTATAATGTTTATTGTGAAGTATTAAACAATGAAATATGGTAGAAATAAAGGAGACTGGGAATGTTTATTATGCACTTCCTAGTGTTAAGGAAGTAGGTATTTAAAACCTAAACTAAAATCATGCTGAGTCTGTGAGAACTTTGATATTTCTCCCATCTTTTTCTTGCTTTACATACCATGCTAAAGCATCTCTATAGCAACTTTTCTGCCTAATCAATCAAATACTTAAATTGCTGAGGATGATTTTTGTAGAGCAATGATATAAAAGCTGTACAGCACTTCAAGATGAAACTACAATACATTAAATAAGACTTGTCTAGGTAAAATAATTGTATGAATGCAATATAGAGAATTGCAAAAATTGTAAGAAAATCTAATTAAATAATTAAAGCAACATCTTTAACAGGTTGAAGACTAAGTAAAGGATTTCTCTCTATAAATAAGAACAAAATGAATACTTAACACTTTTTAACATCAAAGACATAATTTTAATTGTCTCCTTTTATAAGGAGTATCATAAGCCCTTGTTAGACTAACTTGGCTTTCCTGCACCTTGCTCATTAAATAATGCCAGTTCAATTATGGTTGGTCATGTATTTGAACCACATGCAATCAAAGGTTTAGTCTCCAATGGTACTGAGCTGCAGTAACACAGAATTCAGGCAGAAATTCATATAACCACAAAATAAGTTACTGGAGGCTCTGGCCAAATTAAAAAATTTCAGTGATTTAAATACCTATGGCTCCAATTCAGAGCAGCAACTTCATTGCTTTCTATGTACATTATTTGCAATGGCAGGCAGAACAATACTGCTTTTGCAAAGCTAAAGCAGAACACTGTAATGTGAACAACAGTGTCTGGATATTAATATTTAGAAGTACATCTGTACCGCAGTTGCTGCACCAATAGTGCACGATATTTTGCCAGTGATTTTTGTCTCAGCATGTTTCATGTGGCCGAGTGGCTAGAAAAGGAGGTTCATTGAATTCCATTGCATTCTTGCCAAAAGCTCTTCTCTACCTTGGGAATTCCGCTAAAAGAGCTGAGCACAACATAGAGATGAGGCTCTTTCACAGTGTTGTAGAAGAATGATTTATCTGAGCAACAGCACTTCTAGCATTGTTATTTGAAGGTTCACTTACTTGAGGTTCTTCTCTCACACTTTAAAATAGAATTTATCCATGTTGTTCACTTAAGGTATTGTTCACCTTATGTGACCAGAACTGTGCACAGTGTTCAAGCAGCATCTTTACAAAATCTTGCTGGCCATATATTAAATGTATTGTCTAATGAAGGAAAGAATCTCATAAGTTTCCTAACACTTTATTGATTGCTGTGGTACTTCCAAAGTTAACATACACTCATTCACCCACAGGCCTTGCCTTGGCCTCACTCCACTTCCAAAGAGTAGAACTAATTTAGTAACAGGATGAGAATTTAAGAATTTGCTTTAAAGTATTAGTAAATTTAATTCAGACTTATTTATCACATGTACCTTGAAACATACAGTGAACTGCTCATTTGGGTTAAGCAATGGATGTGCTGGGGCAGCCTGCAAGTGTTGCCACACATTCTACTGCCAATATTGCATGCCCACAATATTTGACAGAATAATGCAGAACACAACAAACAACAAAAGCAACTACAGAAAAACAATCCCCTTTCCCTCTCCCACCTACCTACACGAGACAGACAGTCGTCAAACTCCAAGACAAGCCTTTGGGCCTCCAGACTTCTTGCTTAAGCCATCGAGCTTCGACTTCCAGATTTTTGATTGCTTTACTAATGCTTTGATAGAATGAAAGTAAACTGAAAAATTCTCTTCTTTTTTGACAATATCAGGATTAAGCAGATAATTGATTACAAAAAACAAGCAATGTTTATAGTTATTGACAGAAAACTAATTTAAAAATCAACATAATGCTCATAGAAGGTCCCAACTCTCTTTAAGGATAATATTTTTATTAGAATTAAAACAAATCTGTGGATGAAATTAACTGTAGGTGCCACACCACCAGGTTCAGGAACAGTTATTACCCTTTAACCATCAGGATCCTGAACCAGTGTGGATATCTTCACTCACATCAATACTGAGCTGATTTTACAACCTATTTACAACCTGATTTCACTTTCAAGGACTCTTAAACTAATATTGTCAGTATTATTTAACATCAACATCAAACATCAAAGTACATTTATAATCAAAGAATGTATAAAATATACACCTTGAGATTTGTTTGCTTACAGGCAACCACAAAGCAAGAAACCTGAAGAACTCAATTAAAAAAAGAAAGACCATAACCACTGCTCAGGGAAAGAGGATAAAAACAATAGATGCAAACAACAGCATTCCAGACCAGGTTGAGTCCTTAGATCTGCTCCTCAGAGCAGCTGAAGTAGTAGGCCCAAGCATTGATCTCAGTTCATCATATTAGCGGGGCAAAAATGCCCATGAAACTCGCAGAGACAACAGCACCAGAGAGAGAAATGCACAGGAGAGCGAGTGAAATCAGCCCAACCCTCGCCTCTGCACGGGCTTTCCAGTCTACCTGGGCTGGCATTTAAATTGTCTGAGCACTGGGTAGTACCTCGCTCTAGGACCTGGGCCCTGGTGTAGTGACACACCTGAGTTGCACAGCCTGAAGCCGTTCTTGATCTCACCAAATCGGCTTGGTGCTTGGAGCAATCCAAACTCACAACTAGGTTACATGGATGGGCATCGAAACTCTTCCACATCAACTCCTCTCCAAGTTGTTCACTCCAACAGTGACAGCAGTACCAACTCCATCTGCGACCGCAACTTAACCATGTTGTGTTCCGGCTTTGCGATACACCAGTACAGCTCATCCTTCGAATCAGCTTCGCCCCTGTTTGCTTCTTCATTGTTTGCAGTGATAGTTGACCACAATTTATTTCAGAAAAGGTATTATTAGTACAAACACAAGAAAATCTGCAGGTGCTGGAAATCCATGCAACACACTCAGAATGCTGGAGAAACTCAGCAGACCAGGCAGCATCTATGGAAAAGAGTACAATCGATGTTTCGAGCCAAGACCCCTCATCAGGACCCGAAAAAATAAGTAATGTTTTTAGTCATCTTCCTTGCCTTCTGAGCTATCAGTAAGCTGTGGCACAATGTCAGTAGCGCCATCTACTTTATTTATTTATTGTATTTGAAGTTTGTCTTCTTTTGCTCTTTGGTTCTTTGTCCGTCTTTGTGTATAGTTCTCCATTGATTCTATTGTATTTCTCTATTTTGCTGAGAATACCTGCAGAAAAGTGAAAAGTATTTGGTGACATTTACATACTTAGATAATAAATTTACTTTGAACTTTAAACTTTAAAGTTTCAATTCTTATTGTTTGTGTATGCCTTCTAACAGGAGTTAAGCCATCTGACCCCTCAAGCCTGTTCCATCATTCCTCAAGACTTTAGCTGATCTTCTACCATCAGTCTATTTTCCTACACTATCCCCATATCATACAATGTCTTTAGTATCCATATTACCTCTGTCAAATCTCTGTTTCAAGTGCACTCAGTCACTGAGCCTCCAAAGTCCTTTGAGGCCAAGAAATCCACATATTCCTTGCCCATTGAATAAAGAATTTTCTCCTTACATATGGTCAGAATAACCTAGCCTGATCTTAAGACGGTAAAATTATCTTCAGCTTGGGAAAACAGTATTCCTGCATCTACATTGTCACGTTGTGTAAAAATATTGTAATTTTCGATAAGATCTCTCAATCTTGCGTTTTACAGGCCTAGATTGTTTAATCCTACTTCATATGAAAAATCCACTATCCCAGGAAGCAATCTGGTGACTTTTTGTTATGCTCCCGTTTTAAGGGCATCAAAAGTCTACACGAAACTCTGAGTGCAGTCTCCTTGTATAATTACAATACAGTATCTTTACTCCTCTACCAGTATCCTCTCATAATGAAGGTCAAAATTCTATTCTACTCAATTCCATTCACAACTTTTCAACCAAATGAACCAGTCATGCATGCACCCAGCAAGACCTCAGCAGATAAATGGCAAGTATCACATGTCCCAAAAATATCAGGTAATAGACATACCCAACAAGAAAGGATCCAACTACATACCTTTGATATTGGATAGCATTATCATTGTCAAACCTTCCACAATCACTGTAGTGCCATGCAGCATGGAACCAGACCATTTGTCCCACCATGCCTATGTCAACTAAGCATCCTTTAGTCTTGTGAGACCATGGATTTGCACCTTGGAAGGTTTCCAGGGTGCAGGCCTGAGGAAGGTTGTATGGAAGACCGGCAGTTGCCCATGCTGCAAGTCTCCTCTCTCCACGCCACCAATATTGTCCAAGGGAAAGGCACTAGGGCTGATACAGCTTGGCACCAGTGTCGTTGCAGAGCGATGTGTGGTTAAGTGCCCTGCTCAAGGACATAACACGCTGCCTCAGCTGAGGCCAAACTAGTGACCTTCAGATCACTAGACCAACACCTTAACCACTTGGCCACATGCCAACATGCACACCTATCCATATTAATCCGATCTTCTAGCACCTACTTCATAGTCTTCTATGCCTGGGTGATACAACTGCTTGTGTATACCTTTGTAAAATACTAATAAAAAGTCTGTTTGCACCATTCTCTCCATTAGTATATTCCAGGTACTTATCACTTTCTACATGACAAAGGTTCCCCTCAGAGCCCATCTAAATTTTTTATCCTTTTCAATTTGTGTTATTGAGCTTAACTACCTCTGATATAAGACCACAAATGTTTACAATCTACGCCGTATCCTACAGTATAATTGTTCAGAAACCCTATGGTTTGATATCTGCCTCAAAAGGTGTAGAATTTTGTGCACTTTTTAACACACTGAGGCCTTGTTTATCTGTGCTTTTAACATATCAGGGCTCTTGCTCCCATACGCCCTTTAAACCAGGGTTTCCAACCTGGAGTCCACAGACCCCTTGCTTAATGGTATTGATCCATGGAATAAAAAAAGGTTGGGAACCGCTGCTTTAAACCTTCTGGTTCCCATTAACTTAACCTACCCACCCTTTAAATTCACTTGGGCCCTGTTTCCATGCTTCCTTGAGACTCAATGAGTTAACTGGAAAATGTATTACACTAATTTGTAACATCTAAAGAAATTTAAAAGTGGTTTGATGTATGAATAGGAGTAGTTTAAAAAATCTAACAGTCTAGCACCAGCAAGGTGCTAAGGATGCTGGATTATCACTTCTTTGGATGTGTGCAGCTTGATCTTGATCTGATGCAGTTCAAACAGTTGCTTGATGGTACACCATCAGCCACCTTAAATATTCAATCCCTTTGACAGCAGTACATAGTGGCTGCTGTGTGTATTAACTATAAAGTGTCACTGTTATTTTCCAAAACCCATAATCCCCATCACCAAGAAGGACAAGGGTTTCAGATGCATGAGCACACTACACTTCAATCTTCTTCTCCAAATAACAAGCAGTTGTGACTTGGGGATATAATTACTGCTCTTTCTTCATCATCTAAATCAAGTCTAAATCCTAGAATTCCTTCTAAATGAAGGGCTGCAGCAGTTCAAGTAGGTGATCACCACCACTTAATCAAGGACAAGTAGGAATGACTTTTGCTAGTTGTCTGTTTTGAAATAAAAGTTGATTACTGTTTTTGAAGGTTATGCTGACTGATCTTTGCAATACTCCATAACATTGACCCAAAGGACACTCATAGCATTTCATGCTGCACAACTACAGTTCAGCAACTGTTCAAGCAAAGGACTAGATACTTAGTTGTTTCATCAGCCTGCATCCCTGCACTTGGACTTTATCCCACGTTTCTGGTTGTTAATTCAACATTTTTCCCGCAGGCTTTGCAATGGATTTAACTGCCATTTGAAATTATTCCAAACACTTCAAAAATTTGTGTTGCCCTCTTTGCGAAACACTTTGATTTACTCTGTTATGTTTTTTACTCTATTATTTTGCAGTACATTTATTGTCTTGAGTGTTTTTAGATAGTCTACAGTCATTTCTTAGAATCAGAAGCATGTTTATTGTCACTGACATTCGTCATGAATTTTGTTTTATGGCAGCAGCACAGTGCAATTACTCTTAAGGTATAATAAAATTAAATAAATCGTGCAAAAGTAGACTAGTGAGATAGTGTTCATGGACTGTTGAGGAATCTGATGGCAGAGGTGAAGAAGCTGTTTCTAAAACATTGAGTGTGAGTCTTCAGGTGACAATCTGTCTGTTAATATACGTCTGTATTTATGCATTAAAAGTATTAACTTTTCTTAACCATAATTAATGTAAGTTTTTGAAAAACATCTCAAAATTACAAGAAAAGTAACATTCACCTAATTGATGTTCCAAGGTGATTCAGCTTCAGTAAATTGTGCTGGTGGAAAAGGGAAGGGTTTTCTACCATGTTAGCATCATGTTCTTGGTTTGTGCAGGCTCCACAGTCCATAATGTTGTGCCAGCCTTTTTACCTACTCCAAGATCAATCTAATGCTTTTCTCCTACATGGCCCTCCATTTTACTTTCATCCATGTGCCTATCTAAGAGTCTCCTCAATCTCCCTCATTTATCTGCCTCTACCACCATCCATGGCAGCTCAAACATCATCTATAAATTTGTTGATGACACAACTATTGTTGGCAGAATTTCAGATGCTAATGAGGAGACATACAGGAACGAGATAGACCAGCAGGTTGAGTGCTTTTAGAACAACAACCTTGCGCCCAACGTCAATAAGATGTTGGGGGAACACACACCAGTTCTCATCGAGGGATCAGTAATAGAAAGCGTAAGTACTGCCAAGTTTCTGGGTGTCAAGATCTCTGAAAATCTATCTCTGAAGATGCAACCGTGGGTTGTACTAATGTCTGGTATGGAAGGGCCATTGCACGTGATTGGAAAAAGCTGCAGAAAGTTGTAAGCTCCATCATGGGTGTTAGTCTCCCCAGCATCAAAGACACCTTCAAAAGGCGGTATCTGTCGTTAATGGCCCCATCGCCCCGGACATGTCTCTCATCGGTACCATCAAGAAGGAGCTTTAGGATCCTAAAGATGCACACTCAATATTTTAGGAACAGCTATTTATTAATTTATTTAATTTATTTTTTTTTATCTGTAACTTCTTATTGTAATTTACAGCTTTTTTTATTATGTATTGCATTGTACTACTATGGCAAAACAACAAATTTCACAACATATATCAGTGATATTAAACCTGATTCTGATTCTTTTGCTCCAAGGAGAAATGCCCTAGCATGCTCAACCTTTCCTTAAAAGAGAAGATGGCACCAGGTATGGCAGCCATGTTATGTGCTCCGAATTGGCGTTGTAGTTTTCTGCTCTTTTCTGTGCATTTTTCTGCACTTTTCTTACAAGAGGTTTGGGCAATATCCTCACACATTTCCCCTCTTTATTGCTTGTACATTGCAACGGAGACGCAACTTAAAGATTTTTACTCCCTCGGATGTAAGAAATAAAATAAATACAAGTACTATACAAATGTTCTGTAATGCAGAGGTATCCTGGTAAATCTCCTCTGCACCCTTTCTGAAGCTTGCATATCCTTCCTATAATGAGGCAATCAGAACTTAACATAATATTCTAAGTGTGGTCTAAGCAGTTTTACTGAGCTACAACTGCAAAAGCTCATTAGTCAGCTTTTGAATTAAATCCCCTTGACTAATGAAGGTCAACAAACATATATGACTTCTTAACCAGCTATCAACTTCTATTTTATAGTAAAATGTAAGTTATTTTAGATAAAATTATAAAGCTAAGATATTTTTTCTGGAATTAAGTAAAAGATTTAAAATTAACTGAAGTAAATTCACATTATGAACTTGTTTACCTTTATGGCCTACAAAGCTAATCGAAGCAATGTTTAGTTTGAATATACAGTATATTGATATCAAGAATCAGTCAGCAATGATTTGTACTTTGGTTTCCTTTGAAGTAAGAGAGCTAAGAGCATTAAGATTAAGATGCCAAATTAAATTCTTGCTTCAGCTAGATTGGCTAGTCAGCTACAAAGATTCTCACATAATCTAGCATTGGTATTTCTTGTTGGCAGCAATCATTTTGGTCCATGGTCCACACTCATATCAGATTCTTTATTCTCCATCCCTTTACCTTTCTCACCCACTTAAGAGTTTTGCTGTTCATTTTTCCGGCAACAACTTATCCAAGTTACAATAACATATATCTTTTTATGAAAGTACTGCATATGAACTCTGACGTGCTCTTATATTGTGTCAGAAAAATCCACTATTAGTTCCTCCGGCTGTTGTCTTAATCACTTCCAACAGTTCTATTTGACATATAATTTTCATTGAGATATTTTTACATATGCATTCTAAAGCAGTTTTAATTGTTTCAGATTAGTGTCATGGAAGGACAAGTACCAGAATAAAATTAAACATTGCATTAATAAAATTATTTTGCAGAGAATGAACTATTTACCATATTATATCTAAATCAAGCTGGAACCTTCCCTACTTTAGAGAAATTGCCTCATTTTAATGGCATATTGGGCAAGTGGAAGTTCAACAGGGAACAGCTAAAGTATAGTAACAAAACAAGTGTGCAGTTATGTATGACTTTAAATAATTTTCTGCATATATTCAGCATGAGAGATAAGAAATTTACATACCTCTGGTTGATCATTCCATGAAGAGTACTGGCAGAATCACATGTCAGAATGCTTTTGATTTCTATATCTCTAAGTCAGAAAAAAGCTAGTAATCAGATGCCAGTATGTCTGATCTTCTCTCCCTCCCTTTCCCTCCCTCTCCCTTCTCCCTTCCTCTCTTTCCCTCACGCTCCCATTTGGTCTCTCCCCCCTCATTCTTTCATTCCAACTCCTTTCTCCCCCACCCATCTCCCTCTCCCTGCTGATCGACTTGACTTGGCAGCAGAGTATTAATGTGCTTAGCTGTGGAGCTGGATGCACTTTGCATCTGAACTTCCATGACCAGTACAAGTAATACAATGCTATCAGCCTTCAGTAAGAAAGTGTATAGTTGTAAAAGTGGTTTAGTTGTTGTTTTTGTCTTATTCCAATATACTAAGCCTTTATAATTAATTTTATTTATTTTTAATTAGTTCTTACCAAAAATTTTTTAAAGATTACTTAAACTGCTTTCACTTGTCTCTAAGCATTTCAAGCTTTGGCAACGATGAACTGTCAGTAAGTTATCAGGGTGTTTTAAATGAGTGGCCTTAAGGTCTACTCCTTGAGACTAGGTAATCAGTACTGAACCTGTCCCATTTTGTGTTAGGATTGTCAATGACAGAGTATCACCTCAGTTAGCCATTCATATTCCTGTCAAGTCAGTGCAAGGAGGCTGCTATTACAGGCAGAGTTTTGGTTCTTAACCGGTCCAATGTGATACACCACAATACCTTTCACAATCTGTGGCTTTCCCAAGTTAATTTACAATCAATTAAAGTAACAGATAGTTTAAATTTGATAATGGAAGCAACAGATTACTTGTCCTCTCCATTTTCGCAATATCTGCTCAAATAATTTTTATTGAAAGTGCTGTATTAATTATTTGTAATACGTCATAAGCAAATAAAGATGAATTTAAAAATATTGGTCAACTTTACAGGCATATGAATTATAAGCATGTAGTGAAAGGAATGGGTATGGTGAAGATAACTTGTGCATCAAGGAATATTAAATAAGGTGAAAAGGAAAGAATACAGCCCTAAATCTCAGTAACTGGTAAGAGGGTGAAAATTAAAAGTGTGATGATAAGTTCTGTTTGACCCACTACCATCAGGAAGGATGTATCAGGTCTAGGATTGCCAGACTGGGTTATGCTGTAAGACTAATGAGTACCCTGCCACCACTGTGGTCTCGTCACTAGGACAGCAAACTGTTTACTGTTTACCTGTGTTGCATAATATATCATTTTGATTTACATTTTATGAACTTATTTGTGTTTTTTTTGTGTGTTGTGTGTGATGTATGTTTTGTGGGTGCATCATGATCTGGAGGAATATTGTTTCATCTGGTTGGGTTGTGTGTGTGTGTATATATATATATAGTGTTCTCATGCAGTGTGTTGAAATTCTGACTAAACACCAAGTTAAACCGGAGCCAATGAAGACAGAGTCATAGTAAGGTTAACCATTTACTGTTCACTCTTCCACATTAACATCATATGGTGAAAACTGTTGATAAAAAAGATACAAACATATACAGCGTCTGTTTCATTCTGCAGACCACGCGCTCTCTTCTTTTAGCAAGTGTCTCCAGCTGGCCCGAGTAGCGGGCGAGGGGATCACTTCAAACCGCCATCGGACTTGAGCCGACCCCGAGTTTGAAATTGAAAAGCTGGCACGCGCATCGCCCCAACCACCGCTTCCTTAACAGAAACCACGTTAATATTTTTACTTCAAATACATACGTATGAACTTACGGTGTTGCTTCTATAATGTTTCTTTGAGAGTAGAAACGGAGCTCTTCACGATCATGCTGCACACATGGCACCCACCTTCACACCTTCTCCGAACCAGAGGTTACAGATAAGACGCGGCGAAACCGGAGGTGATGTCATCACGTGCTGCAATATACCATAGACAATGAATTTATCTTTGTTAGACTGTAACATAATTATCAACCTTTAACTTTAACTAGAAAATAGTTACAAATAAATCATCTAAAGCGTAGACCCAGCAAAGTCAAATAAATGCCTTAAGGGCAACACTATATATATATATATATATATACACACACACATATACACAGTCAGATGATAATAAATTTGAACGTAAGTTGTTTATGCTTCATCTAATTGGGGTGCTCTAGGTTGCCGTGTGAAATATGAATGGAGATTGAAGAAGGATTTACCATAATCTTCGAGTTATCCCTTGATGCAGAGGAGATACCTGAGCACTGGAAATGCAAAATGTCCTTTGTTGCAAAAAATTACACCAAGGCAATGTTAGAAACTGCCAGTCAGTTTAAATCTTCAATGTTGAGAAACTTTAAGGAATAATAATTAAAGGAAAAATTTGGATTAATAAAAGAATCAGTGTGGGTTTGATAAAAACACTTTATGTATAACTTGCTTGAATTTTTGAATAAGTAACAGAATGTTGATGAAGGGAATATGATAGATATTGTTCATAAGGATTTTTGCCAGGTGTTCAATTAAGCCCAATCTAAAAGGTAAATTAGTAAAATTGAGGCCCATTGAGGAATTGAAAGATCAGTAACATTAAAGGCAGGAAATATGCTTTAAGAAGAAAAACGGGTATTATAGTAAATGCTCTTTTTCTCTTCCAGAGATCAATGCTGGTTCCATTGCTATTTGTGATTTCTGTAATTAATTTAGATATTGGTGTGTGGAGTAACGTTTCCTAATTTGTAAGTTAAATTAGATACAAAATGTGATGAGCACCAAGGAAACAGTAGTAGATTGTAAAGATATTGATAGGATAGCATAATGAGCAAACAGACAGTAGATGAAGTTTATTATAGAGAAGTGCAGTACAAGTTTTGGCAGAAGTAGCAAGAAAGGATTAAAAGCTTGAATGATGCAATCTTAATGGTGTGCAATATTTGGGTATTTATATAAGAGCATTTTGAATGGTCAGTTAATAAAGCCTTATAAGATCCTTATATTCATAAATGTAGCATACAAAATTCAGAAAGACTTAAGTTAAACCTGCATAAATCAATGGTCAGTCAGTTCGCAATTAAAGTATTGGTGGTCACTTCATTGAGGAAAGGGTGTGAAAACAAAAATTTATTAGAATGGTTCAGCTGGTTTCTGTATATAGTTGGAATGGAGAAGCTGGGTAGTTCATGGAGTAGTACAGATGTGCAAGATCATGACAGGTTTATATAGGGCAAATAGGGAGAGTAATCATGTACTGTAAATAGTTCAAGGATGAGTGCATTTGAAGTTATCAGCAAAGGTGATCAGAAAGATGTGAGGAAAGCATTTTTTTAAAATATGGAGAATACTCATGATCCAGAACTTGCTCTTTGTGAAGATGATGAAATTGGAGTCAACCAAAGCTTAAAAGGAATTGAGTGGTAACTTAATGGTCAGGGTTGGGGGAGGAGGGGTGGAGGTGGGATAGGAGTCACCAGAACTGTGGGGAAAGAGAAGGAATAAAATAGGCAAGCTTGGTGACTGCCAAATATGATGGACTGAATGGTCTGCTGGTTTGCAAAGAATTTTTTTTCTCCTCAAGCTTAAATGAAGAAGGAATGAAGACACAAACTTGAAATGTGGCTTATAAAATTGCATGATGTAGTATCAAACACGTTTGCACGTACAGTATTCCAGCTCCCTCATCCTAACCAGTTGGGAAGAAAATTATTGACCTTTATGAGCCTGTAAGCTGTTCTGAGGTTTTATTTATTTTACTTTATGTGTATGTATAGCTGATGCATGTTTACTCTATTAGATTAATCTAGGTGAGTACAATTAAGAATTTTCTCTAATCTTCAGCTCAAACTATTTTATCAGAAGTTTATGAAATGAACTTATAGTAACCACATTAGAGAATAATTTCCCTTCAATGTGCTATTGAGATAAACGCTATATTTTAATACAACTGGCAAAAGGCTGGTTCTCTGCATCATTAATGGATTAGTGTACCCATTAACAAAGATTTGTGTGAATTGTTGCATTACAAAGAACATTGTTACACAATTGAGACATTTATAAATGTAGAAACCTCAATGTATGTCATTTTTTCCTGCTATGTTGCATAATTTAGCAAAATAGCTAATGGAAAAATATCAAAGAAGACTGATTTTTTTTTGTCAGATTTTTTCTCTTCCTTCTGATCCCAGAAAGCATAGTTTTACCACTACGTTTATTTATGCTACGACTTCTACTATGACTGTTTTAAATGAACTTTGGCTGCAACAAATGCTCCACTCAATATAGCATTAATATGACTTTGGGGTCCTAATTGCCCTTTATGTATATTTATGAATCATGTCTTGAAAAACATCAACCTTCGCTTGGCCTGATTTCCACTTGGAACCACACCACATTGTTCTTTCAATTGCAAGCTTGCTGATCTGATCAGCTTATCAGATGCACTAGACAGACCATTCAGCATTCATATCTGTTAATGTATTCAATCAGGTAAAAGTTGAACTGTGGTATAACCGGTTTTAGATGCAATAGACTTACTTTGAACTGTGATTTTTTAAAAAAATACAAATTAGTTGCTGAGATGTGCAATGCTGTGAAGACAAATCCAAAGCCTTTTTTTGTTATTACAGGAATTTTGTTGAAATATTTTAAACAGGGCCTCCATCATTAAGGCTACATCCACACTACGCCAGATAATTTTGAAAATGCTGGTTTCGTGTAAAAACGACAGGCGTACACACTAAACGTTTTTCAAAATATCTCTGTCCACACTAACAGGGCTATTTGGGCGAACCTCCTCTACTGGGCATGCGCAGGACACACAGAAAACAAGCGAAGAGGAAACAATATACTTGGTGCGCGTTTGTCCATTTACAGAGTAGAAAAACTTCAAAGGAATTGCTCTTGGCTCTCGCGCAGGAGGACTTAAAACTTAAAAAAAAACACAAATACTGGAGTGTATGGAGGCAACCGACAGGGAGTTCATGGACAGTATGACACGGCTGACGACGAACATTGAAAAACTGACTAACTCTGTTGCATTAATAAAGCACCTTGTTAAATGTATAAAGCACGTCTGCATCAGTGTTATCTTGTATTTCCATACAATGTTACATTAGGCTGTTACACATCTATTGTCAGAGAAGTACTTGCATAATTAGGTAAACCACCTTCATACAAGCAAGGACAGAAAACAGGGCAAAGTGAGTATACTTATTAATTCAGTAAGCTATGGGTCAAAGTATTTGGTGAGTACATTTCTAACTCTTCTGGCTTCAGTCTCGTTGCTGTCTGTTCTGAAATTGTTAGGTTATGTGGGGGGTTGCGTTCAAGAAAACAACGAAATGCCGCCCTGCGGCCATCTGTTCTGGCATGTCATGACAGCGTTTTTAAATAGTCAAAAAAGCTCCTTTACAATTTAACTCTCACGCCGTTCACACCGACCGCGCGTTATAACAGCCGTACGGCAGTGCTTGCACAGTACTAAGCAGAAGCAGAAAATGCATTGTTGTTGTGGTGTTGTCATGACAGCGTTTTTAAATCTCTCCGCTTACCCCGTACACACTACAACAGATATTAGGCGTTTTCAGATTTATTCACTCTGGAGACCGTTTCTGAAAATCTCCGTTTTCGGGGGATGAAAACGCCGCTTTAGTGTGGACGGAGGGTCAAAACGAAGAGAAAAAGCTTCGTTTTCAAAATTATCCGGTGCAGTGTGGACGTAGCCTAAGGATCCCCATTACATAGGACAGCCTTCTTCTCATTGCTATAATCAAGGAAGAGGTACAGAAGCCTGAAGGCACACACTCAATGTTTCAGAAACTGATTCATTCCCTATGCCATCAGATTTCTAAATGAACAATGAACTCACAAACGCTACCTCATTTTAAAAAAATCTTTTGCTCTCTCTTTGCATTATTTATTAAATTTTTATATCTGCTTATTGTAACTTATAGTTCTTTTATTATTATTCTTATTATGTATTGCAATGTACTCCTGCAGCAAAACAACAAATTTGATGACATAAGTATGCCAGTGATATTAAACCTGACTCTGATTCTAATTCCTTGCTGGAATTTTGATGAGTAAAATGGCATTTAAACAATACATTTGAAAATATCTATTCCAATTGCAGATTCAACTGAAACTACTCTTCAAGAAAAAAAACATGAGGAAAGTTAGGCTAAGGAATCCATCTAATCATTTTGGGGGCACTACTAAAGCCTCATCATCAAATAAAAAGAACCAACATGTGGTGCTTCAGATTCTGTCATCCTGATGGTGTGACCAATAATCCAAAAAGCGAAATTAAGTACATGTAGGCAATTGTAAAATATTGTCCTTGCAAAACCACTGACCTACCTCAGCCTCAACTGAAGTGTGTGTGGTTATTTCATTTTTCCAATTGATGCGCTGCCCATAAAGGGATTGTTGAGGTTCTCTATTTTCTTTCTGTAGCACTCTTGCTCTACCTTCCTGCTGTGTCCTGGTGGCACCCACGTCCTTGCTAGTGTATCATTGTTATCGATCCAGAAAGAAACTAACTTTTGACTTGTTTTACCGACATTCAATGCTGCAAGAAATGAATATGTTTTAAGTAAAATTTCTACCCTTATTAACACTAGTATAAATACTTTTGTAAAATGCTGTCCAGATGAGATGATATAGGTTTGTGTATAAAGCCTTTTACAAAGATTGCAGATTTTAACTTAACACATGTTGGTGGAATTCCTTGTGTAACATAATTAATAGCTACATATATATTTTGTTACCGAGTAATTTGGAAAAAAGTCTTTTGACCCAGTTATATTTCACCCATTTTAAAATCACTATGACAAAGGTAGTGTTTCTGACAGTCAATTTTTCCAAGTTTCTAAGTTCTGTAATGAGGTTTCTATACTTTCCGCTGTGTCAGGAACTGAAACTAGACTCACACTGGTGACATTGTGGATTATTATAATTAAACACATTGTAATATCACTACATATCTTTCCTGTTGATCAAAGATCATAAGAAGGTAATCTTATTCTCCAGGTACAATACTGGGTTATCAAAAGAGTTTATAGGTACTTATAGAGATATATTTCAGCTGCTTGGAGTGTTGATGGAAAACTGATTTCATACAGTACTTGCTGAATTTTGCACCTCACTTGTATTATAAACAGCTGATTAAACTGCTTTTGCATGCATCTAGTTGTTGACCAGTGGTTTTGTGCACTTACCTGAATACCATTGATTGAACCAGACCAAGAAAGCAAGAATCAAATTGATTTAAACTGTTGAAGATGAATTCTGTTTATGTAGCTATCAGAAGCCACCATGCAGTTATGTAACTCAGCATTAGTTAAGTTTACTGCAGCCACAAAATATTGAATCAACAAACATTTTGCAATTCCTAACTGTTTTGTAAATTACTTACCATAATTTCAGGTTAATCTATATTAATAATTTCATAAACATAGTTCTGTCTACATATTTAACACAGCATAAAATCCAAGTAATTGAGCTTAACATGGTCAGCTATTCCTGCCTCCTACCTCCTGACTTTACCAATGCAGATTTACAGAATGATTTTGAGGGCTTATGAAGGGTGTTGGATGGCAGTAGTAGTGTCTGATAATGACATGGATTTGAATTATTATTTCCTCCAGAGAATGATGTAACAATTTCAGACAAGCTACAGTAATAATGTGTTGAGAAGGATACTTTTGTAGAATTGATCATGCCATGGAGACATATCAAACTGTTGCATATGAAGAATTTTTGTTTGGAAAATGAAAGATGTTATTTGTTTGTTTATTTATTTATTTGTGTTTTTTTTTTCTTTTGTACTTGCACATTTTGGTTTTTCTCACATTGTATGTTTGTCCATTCTGTTGGGTATGGCCCATCATTGATTCTAATGTGTTTCTTGTATTTACCGTGATTGCCACAAGAAAATGAATCTATATATAAGTGTCCATAAGACTTTTTCACAGTACTGTATGTACATTGATTTACAAATTTATTTTGAACTTTGAGCTTTGCTCTTACATGGGCAAATCATTGGAACAATTCAATGCCAATGTCATTCCACAGTCAGGTAACAATTGACGGAGATTTATTTTGTCAAGGCGCTAGGATAACGTATTTTTCTTTAAAAGGTGTTCATTTTTATCATCAGATATGCACAGGTACATGGGATCGTACTGTAGCATCTCACCCTCCACCAATCTACAAACGTAATATGCGCTCAGTTGCTCTAAACTGCAGTCCAAGACCACACACTGAGGTAAAATAGTTTAACAGAAGTGGTTGTACAGAAAGGATGCTTGTGCCCCGAGGGGATTGCATGATGTGATGTTAACATGGAAATATGCCATCCATTACAGATTCATGTTTGTGTCCTACACTTGGGCTCATAATCCCTGCTGCCGTCACTATTCGTTTTGTTTCTTTATTATCCTTTTCTTCAATAACAAATCTTTCTAACCTGTTCTTCATTGTTACCATGATGTCTGCTTTAGTCATCACTCTTACAGGTATTTACAAAGCTCTGCAGCCCATTCTATAAAAACAAGTGTCCTTTGTTGTCTGGCTTAAACCTTTGCAATTCCTTGCAGGAAATTGTTAGTCACTAAAGAACTAAAAATTCTGGAATTGCCTTGAAAGTTGGGTCGTATCTGTTAAGAGTAATATTGATAGCCTTTCATAAGCATTGGGAAAATTATAGATAAACTAGATAAAAGTTACAGATCTATGATTCCATGGTTGTATAAAATAATTAAGGATTTAGAAGAAAAAGAGCAATCAAAGGAAGCTGCGTAATAAGGTAGAATAATCTGAGAGACTAAATAACAACATTGATGATAAAGCAAGGTGAAAGAGGGTAGCAAGGGTATTAGTGAATAGCAGAGGATGACTCTAGTGGAAGTATAAATAGGAGAATGTGAATGTTATCTGAGCTTTCAGAAGAAAGCCCATTCTGTAGAAGTGAAATGCATACATTGTCAATTGCTGATTAACAGAAATTGTACACACCAGGCAGTGATGTTGATAATTGGAAGAAGATGTAATGAGTTGTATAGTATAGTCTCAAAGATAACAATGGAGACAATATTTTCCAGAGAGTGGTTACCAGTCCAAGTGAAAGAGACCATATGATGCATACAAATAAATCACACAGTACCAAAGCAGGCCCTTTAGCTCTCCAAATCCATGCCATTCATCAAGTATCTGTCTCTACCAGTGATTCTCAAAGTGACCAATATTGCCTCCCTGTAGGCGGTGGGAGTTTCTAAGGGGGTGATAAGTGCCTCATAATTGATTACAATGATCAGTTAATCACCTCATCCATTGCTAACCCATCATTCTCGTAGGCTTTGTTCAAAGTGCATTATAGTTGTTGAAAACCAATGTGACACTTCTGTATTTGGCATATCAGAAGAAATCTGGACTGAATAAATCGTGTTATTTCCAGGCCCAGCCTGCACGTTATTGCTGTTCACTATTATAGTACATTACTATATTAGCTAGTATGGTTCCTGTACTCTAATCGTGCAGTGACACAATTCCTGTGAATTAGGATATGGCGTTCATTGGGCTAAAGTTCAGAAACTGCCCTTGTGAATGGTCTTTAGAAATGACTGCATTTTCTAGTCCACAGGTCAACTGAGATATCACTGCCCGACTTTGTGCACCCTCAGGCAGAGAGTCAGGTTTTGTCTGAGCTATGATGATGTAAAATTTTTCCCTTATATTGATCATAGAGCATGAGGTTGGACTTAAACAATAGGTAATTGACCATGGTAATTATTCCATAACAAAAATGGCAGAAGCAGACCAAATGAAAAAGAAGTGTAGACAGTATCATGTGGTGTATCTGTAATATGGATTTATACCAGTACCAAGCAATCAAGAGCAGCCAATGTGTCTGTTGTGTGAAAAAGCTTTTTTCAAATGAGGCAATGAAATGATCCAGGCTCCTTGAACAGTTGAAGAGAAAGCAAACAAGAACTTGGCTTAAGTTCAGTCACTTCATTGACATTTCCAGAGACTGAAAACACTTCAAAACATGTTTGCCAGCATTTCACACCAAAACAGTGATGGTTTATGTTCTTCATACAATATTTCATTGCTAAATCTGGAAAACCTTATACAATTGGAGAAGAACTAATTCCACCTGCAGCAAGGGAGGCTCTGAGTATAGTTTTATGTAAGTCACCAGACCAAATAATTAAAGTGATTTCACTCAGCGACAATTCAGTTTAAAGATGAATAGATGAAATGTCTGAAAATGTGGAGAACACATTGTGCACCATACTTACGACAATGGAATTGCTCTACAGTTAGATGAGTCAACTTTGCCAGGCAACAAGTCTTTGCTTCTTGGCTATGTTCACTTCATAAAAGATGAAAGCATAGTTCAAGTGTTGTTATTTGCAAGGGGACTGAAACAAGTACAAATAGAGTGGAAAATTTTACAAAAGCTTAAGGATTCGGACCGGTTCATTACGGGTAAAGCCCTTCCAACCATTGAGCACATCTACATGAAATGTTGCAGTAGAAAAGCAGCATCCATCATCAAAGATCCTCACCACCCAGGCCCTGCTCTTTTCTCGCTGCTGTCATCAGGTAGAAGATGCAGGTGCCTCAGGACTCACACACCAGATTCAAGAACAGTTACTATCCCTCAGCCATCAGGCCATTGAAGAAAAGGGGATAGCTATACTCATTTAAGGACTCGGTTATATTGTTATTTCATGGTCATTATTTATTGCTATTTATTTGTCTCTGCATTTGCACAGTTTGTTTACAATTTACAGTTACTGCTCTATAGATTTGCTCAGTAAGCCTGCAGAAAAAGAATCTCAGGTTGTATGTGGTGACATGTATGTACTCTGATAATAAATTTTACTTTGAACTTTGAATTTATTTCAGGTTGTTGAGCAATTTTTCACAGAGAAGAACATTCAGCTCACAAACATTCTTATTAAACAGATGGGGCAGCATCAATGACAGGACATCATCTTGGGATTAATACTTGCTTGAGCAGTACCTAATATACTAACCATTCACATTGTCATTTACAGGTAACATTTTGTCACAAAAAACCTAAGTGATCAGCTTCACAAATTATTAAATACTGTTATCACAGCGGTAAATAAAATCAAGTCCCATGCTCTCAATTCTTGATTATTTTAAGAGTTTTGTATTGCGAATGATGAACAGTATGAAAGCTTGCTATTGTACACACAAGTCAGATGCCTCTCAAAAGAAAACTGCTTGAGACATTTTTATGCTTTTTGAAACTTTGAAGACGGAATGTTCAACTTAAGAATGTTAGGCATGACAATTCTTATTTGTCAGAATTGTCTGCAAAGTTTAATGAAATCAGTCTTCGGTTGCACGGAAATTATGTCAATCTTACCATTGTCAAATTAATCCTCTCCATATTTCTATCCAAGCTAACCATTGGGTGCCACACCTTTTCCATTTTCCGAACAAGCCTGACTTAGAGGAGAAAGAAGGAATACCAGATAATGATCTTTAAGCGTAATGTGCAGACCTGAGCGAGCTGCATAAACACACGTCAGAGAGATTTCAGGATCTTCTCTCAATCCAAACTGCAGATTGTGTAACCTATTCATTCCTGAACACTTGTAAAGAGGAATTAACAAGGATGGAGGAAGGACTGATCGCACTACAAAATGACTTTGAGCTGAACCTAGGGTTCAAAAAATCATATCAGGACTTCTGGTTGCAGAAAGAAATCTGTGAACACTATCCTACACTGTGGAAAAAGGTCACGATGTTCTTTATTGCCTTTCCAACATCATATTTAGTGGGCGCTGTTTCAGTGTAGTCACCCAACTCTTTCAAAGTTTAAGTATCACTAGCATGAAATTTGTTGTTTTGTGGCAGCAGTACATTGCAATAAATAGTAACAACACACACACACACACACACACACACACACACACACACACACACACATATTTATTTATATAATTAAGTTTTGCAAAAAGAGAGCAAAAAATATAATGCAGTAGTGTTCATAGGTTCATTGTCCCATTTAGTATCTGCTGGTGATGGAGAAGAAACTGTTCATGATATGTTGAATGTGTCCCTTCAGGGTCCTGTTCCACTTGATGATAGCAATGAGAAGAAGGCATGCTCTATCTGGTGGGGTCCTTAATGATGCATTCGACCTTTTTGAGGTATCACCTTTTGAAGGTGTCTTCAACGCTGCGAAGGCTAATGCCATGATGGAGTTTGCAAATTTCTAATGCTTTTTCCAATCCTGTGCGGGGTCCCCTCCATATCAGTCAGTTAGAATACTCTCCACAGTACTTCTGTAGAATTAGAATGCTCTCCAAAGCAATGAAACAGACCGCAAAGTACTAAGTATGGGGATCTGAGACTCCTTCTGAGTGACATTCAGCCTGATGTTAAGAAGTTGGTGTCACTGCAACCTCTCATTGAAAGGTGAAAATGTAATGAATCATTGGACGACTAATGTACACTCTAAAATTCTTGATGAAAATTGTTTTACTGTAATTAAACAAAGAAATAATTTTATTTGTGGCTTTAAATAAATTTGATTATTTTTTGCAATTACTTATCACTGTTTTAAATTTGCAGTTCCTATTTTCTGTCACTGTGCATTGTAAATCAAAATTCTTTATCAGAAAGGGAGAGGGAGACTCTAGGGATGTCATCTGGGAACCAAGGGGGCAGTAATCCAAAAATGTTGTGAAACCACTGATCTATACTAATCCCATTTACTAGCTCTTCGTCTGCAGTTTCTAGCACTCATTCCGTAGTCTGAAAAACGTACAACTGCTTTAGCTGGAAACTGTTTTTGGAGTATTGAGGAACAAAGAGTTCCTAATGCACAAATTCAAACATCCTAAGTACTTGAATCAACCCAGGGCTATGGCCTAAGTGTTGGTCAATGGGATTTGTATAAATAGGACATAATGATGTGGACTTCGTGAGCTTAAGGAATATTTCCATGCAGTGTAAATCTGTGATGGGAAGCAATGGAGTAAAGGGGTTGATGGGCATTGAATGTGGCTGCATATGAAGGTGCCGTAGAAAGGAGAATGGAAGAGTGAAATTGGGTTCATCATATGGGGAGCTAGTGGAGTGTAAAGTCAAGACTAAGGCAGCCGTGTTTATGTCCTGAGCAGTAGATTAAGTGGTGAAAGTTGCAATATAGGAAATGGAATATGCATAGAATATGGCCCAGTCAATTATGGTGTGGAGAAAATTATCGATCATTGCTCATAACTTAATTCTGTCAATTCTGCATCATATCTTGAAAGTTGCACCTTACTTTCCTTTGTAGAAAATAAGCTATTTTTCTAATGGAGTAATTTCAAAATTAGGATTATTCATAATTCATATTTATAAATTGAATGATGCAACATTGTAAATTTAGGATACAAGTTTAACATTTTTGATAATCCATTGATGTATTAATATTAGATGAAAATATGGAGACCTGTATATCAAAGGCAAGACAACATTTAAATTAAGAAGCAGAGTAAGATGAGCAGCTCTGTGTGAGCAAGTGGTTTTGGATTAAGCCATGTCAACAAATAGCAAAATGTTTATTGTAACTAAAGTATGCATCATCTTAATGCATGGGAAAGAAAGGTAACAATATAACAATATCTCAGATGTGTGCTGGTTCAGTTTTAAACATTGACTTAGTATTCCAGTACTGTACAACACAGATTCACCAGAATCCATGGTGAATTGGCCATTTGGATTCAGAACTGGCTTGCTCATAGAAGACAGAGGATAGTTGTCGAAGGGACTTATTCTAGCTGGAGATCTGTCACTAGTGGTGTTTCTCAGGGATCTGTGCTGGAAGGACTCTGCTGGTTGTTATGTACGAAAATGACCTCTATGAAAATGTAAATGGATGGGTTAATAAGTTTGCAGATGATGTGAAGACTGGTGGTCGTGTGAATAGTGTAGAAAACTGGCAAAGAAAACACTAGGAATTAGATCAGTTACAGATTTGGGCAGAGGAATGGCAGATAGAGTTTAACTCAGCGAAATGTGAAGTGCTGCGCCTTAGTAGATCAAATGTAAAGAGAAAGTACAGTACAGTACATTGTTAACAGCAAGACCTTTAACAGTGTTGATGAGCAGAGGGATGTTGGAGTCCAAGTTCATAGCTCCCTGAAAGTGGCTACACAGGTTGATAGGGTGGCTACGAAGCCATATGGCATGCTTGCTTTTATTAGTCGAGGCATTGAGTTAAAAAGACAGGAATTTATATTGCAGCTTATAAAGCTCGAATTAGGCTGCATCTGGAATATTGCATACAGTTCTGTTTGCCCCATTATAGGAAGGATGTTTGAGGCTGTCGAGAGGGTGCAGAGGTTTTACCACCATGCTGCCAAAATAAAGAGGGTATGTTTTTTCTGGAGCAGTAAAGGCTGAAGTGAGATCTGATAGGGGTTTCTAAGATTATGAGAGGCATAGATAGAGTAGACAGATAGTATCTTTTACCCAGAGTTAAAATATCTAATACCAAAGGGCATGCATTTAAGGTGAGAGGGGGTAAGTCCAAAGGAGATGTGGCGGCAAGATTTTTCAAACAAAGTACTTGCTACTGGGGAGGTGGTTGAGGCAGATATATTCAGGACTTTTAAGAGATGTTGAGGTAGGCACGTGAATGAGAGGAAAATGGAAGGATATGTACATTGTGTAGGCAGAAGGGATTAGTTTAGTTGGCCATTTGATTACTAATTTAATAGGTTTGGCACAACATTGTGGGCCGAAGGGCCTGTTCCTCTGCTATTCTGTTCTGTGTTCTATGTCATTGTACTGGAAGTTAACATCATTAGGATAAAAAATTGATTTATATTCATAGTCATAGTCATACTTTATTGATCCCGGGAGAAATTGGTTTTCGTTACAGTTGCACCATAAATAATTAAATAGTAATAAAACCATAAATAATTAAATAGTAATATGTAAATTATGCCAGGAAGTAAGTCCAGGACCAGCCTATTGGCTCAGGGTGTCTGACCCTCCAAGGGAGGAGTTGTAAAGTTTGATGGCCACAGGCAGGAATGACTTTCTATGATGCTCCGTGTTGCATCTCGGTGGAATGAGTCTCTGGCTGAAAGTACTCCTGTGCCCAACCAGTACATTATGTAGTGGATGGGAGACATTGTCCAAGATGGCATGCAACTTGGACAGCATCCTCTTTTCAGAGATTACCATCAGAGAGTCCAGTTCCATCCCCACAACATCAGTGGCCTTACGCATGAGTTTGTTGATTCTGTTGGTGTCTGCTCCCCTCAGCCTGCTGCCCCAGCACACAACAGCAAACATGATCGCACTAGCCACCACAGACTCGTAGAACATCCTCAGCATCATCCGGCAGATGTTGAAGGACCTCAGTCTCCTCAGGAAATAGAGACGGCTCTGACCCTTCTCGTAGACAGCCTTGACTTCAAAAAATTATTGATTGATCAAAAAATGGTAGAGATTTGGTAAGGTGTGTGGAGAAAAATAATATCCTCTCTTGTGGAATCTAGAACAACTAACAATAAGAAAACTAGTCCCAGGTTTATTAAGAATGAAATTAAAAGGATTGTTGCATTCAGAGTTAACATTTTCTCTAATAGCCTATGAATACCAAATCAATTTAAATTTTTAATACCCAAAATGATAAATTTTCAAGAGTATCTAGGGATTATTGAACAGGTTTAAGAGATGACTAACCTACTTCTGTTCCTGAGTTTGTGTGATATCTATTGCAGAAATCATGAGGACAAAATAAGCTTAAAAGATCTGCTATTGATCATGTTTAGTGAAGAAATGGAACATCTGAATCAAAAGCAAGATATGTTTAATCTAGAATAAATTTTATGTAAGGAGTAAGCACACGTGTAGGAATAGTTTATATCACTTTCAACTCTCACTGGTGTTAGTACTGGAATCCAATAAAATGGTCTTCCAGTGTGTGGCACTGTTTTCTTTTCATGACTATGTGTGGGTGTAAAGTGGCTCTGTTTAAGGTCATGTTTAAAGAACATTTTAAAATCTGCTAATAAGGTACACATAAATTTGGTTTTGACTTTGTGAGGTCTATTCACAGAGAATAGAAATGTATCTTGTAAGCGTTCTCTAAAGTATTATTCTCCTTATTCTCCAAAGTATTATTCAAGTTTTTGTGCTCATTGTACTTCTGTAAATTTTGCTATTTTAAATGTATAATTTCACACTGCATTAATAACATCTCAAGCAAACACTTGTTCATTTTTACACCTATCATACTGATGACAAACATTGCCCTAATTTTTAAAACTTGAACTGTCCATTATTGATATGAATATCATGTAAGTAGAAACAGTTTCTCAGGGTTGAAGCTCTTTAGATGAGGTTATACAGTATATGTTTCAAAGATAATATGCCAAATATTAATGTGAAAGGGGTAAGCTAAGGATGAGTTAGGACCATGAAAGTAATCAACAAGACTTTAATCTGTCATTATAAGCTAACTTGCTTTTTCAGGAAAATGGAATCAGTGCCCCATTTCATCTGTCCAATGTACGATTTCAACCCCAATCTACGTGGTTGACTTTGATATTGTTTGAATTGCTTTAGCAAGTTATTCCATCATTAACAATCAATGCAAGGCTTGTTTCTGCATTGTGTCCAGTTGTTCCAGGGTAGAACAACTGACCATTTATTGTAGAGGGCTATTTGCTCCTCTTTGGAGTTTCCAAACAGGGCAAATCCTAATGATGAAATTTGTTCTTTTTTTGTTTTTGAAACATGCAGTAATTTAAACCACATAGCACCCGTTTCATGGCCCAGCATTGTGGTAGTTCCACAGCTAAACCTGTCTTTATTTGTCTGTGCTATTAATGATCATAAAACATGCTGAAAAATACTAAGCTATCAATTTTTGATTTCCTATCCAACAGGGCATAGATTGCGCTTGCTTGTAAACCTCATAGGGTGAGGTGGGGCTAAGATGAGCATAACTAGTGACGAAGTAAATTTCCTGGTTTATCGTTATCTCCAAGAATCAGGTAAGGCTATTTGTGTAAACAGCAAATGGTTTTCAATAGATTAGTAAACTAACTGGTTTATGTAAATCCTTTTTTCATGCAGACACTTTAAGTTTGTAATAAAATTTGTGATTTGATAATAGGAGCTTAGCTTTTTAAAGAATGGTTGGCAGATTCGTAAGAAAATTAAGCCATAGTTTACTCAGTCCCTGAATGTAAGCATATGCAAGCAAGCCCTTAGAACTGGAAGGTATTCACATCATACAGGTGGCTGCTGTGTGTGGGTGAGAATTGTACAATAGTAGCTTTGTCTACACAGTTTGGCATAAAATTATGCAGACTTTACATGTTCACAGTTTCAAAAGAGAATTTATAGGTATTGGAGACTTTCCTTATAAACTGCTCAATCAATTGGTACACTTAAGTGTTTCTTCTTTACAACCATCTGCTCACAATCTTTCTTTTGTCTGATCAATAATCCTTTAACATCGATTTATGAAATCAATTGGTAGGCCAGACAATCCCTGAGGATATGATTTCCTTTATCTGTTAGACCATCACAATTGGCAGCAGATGAGTAGCATAAAGAATAAGAGAAAATCAAAACAGTGTTTTAATAACTTAATCAGCACAATTATAATATTGTATAATAGTAAATATTATTTCACTAACTGCAGTAAAGTATTTATAAAGTTCACTATATGCTGCAACATTAAGTTTTTTAATGCATGTTATATTTGTTTTCCATTTAATATGTTAATGAAAATGAATCAGTGCTGTTATGTAGATGTGAATTGTTATTTGAATGTTAACACTTAGCTTGTTAAATATTTTTTCTTTTTGCATATTTGTATTGTTACTCAGAAAATGTTAAGAAGTTACTGCAAGATCTCATTAATTGTACACATGAATGCATGTTAGTTGACAACTGCCAAAATTTTAAAAATATTATTTGCCATGTCCCTTAGTCATTCTTCTTTATTGCAATTATTTGAGGAGAATGTTCTGTATTAGGGTGGTGAACTTCCCACATTTCATCTCTAACTGGTGGTGGAAGCTGAATCATTGTAAATATTTGATGGATCGAGGAATAGAGGGGCATGGGGAAATAGCACAGAAAATGAGTGGAGGTCACATATTAAATAGTAGGGCAGCCTTGAGGGGCCTGATCGTCTACACCTTCTAACTTCTTGTGTGTTTTGTGTCTAAGCTGATACAGGATTTTTTGAACAGGTTCCAAACTGTTCCTCTTCTCCCATACAAAATCTTTCACCTCAGCACCACTCTCCTACACTAACCTCATTCCTCTTGATTCCTTTATTATATATAAAATGCTACTGATCTCTGTCTTGAATAGATTGTGCAACTGAACACTCACTGCCCTCTTACATTAAGAATTCCAAAGATTCAGTACCCTCTGGAAGCAAACTTTCTTCTCATGTTGTGAAGGACTGACTCCTTATTTTGAGAATGTGATATCTGATTCTAGTAATTCCAGCCAGAGAAAAAATCAAGTCTGCATTCACCCTGTCAAGCTCCAAAATAATTTTGTACGTTTCAGTGCGATCACTCCTCGCTAAAAAGAGTGTAGGCACAGGCTGCCTGATCTCTGTTGGTAAACATACCTGACATCCCAGGAACCAATCTGCCGAGTGCAAATAAGGTTCCAAGTATGAATGGTGGTCTATGAAAAGAATATTGTGAATTTTCATGTCCATTGTTATTCTCAAGATAAAGAGGAATAGAACAATAAAAATGTAAAAATGTAAGTGCTTTCCTACTCCAACTGTGGCACAGGGCACTTGCCAGCTTGACACTCACTTTGAAGTACAGAATCCAGGTGCCCATGGCAAACTATGAAGCCCCGTAAGATCAATAGGGCCCCGTAAGATCAATAGGACCCCAAAAGAATTTTGAGGAACTGCAATAATATGTGTGCTGATTTATTTATATGAAGATTATTCGCAAAATTGATTGAATCACCAGCTATTTTTTTTTGCTTGTAATTTATCCATTTAAAGCAGATCACTTAAATCCACCTCAAGTAATCCAAATAATATCTATTTTTGGTACAGGTAACCATTGAACATTTTTAAATGCATTGTTTGTAGTTCAGAAGATCAAATCATAAGTTCAGAAGGCATTTTATTTAATTCACAATGCGTCGGGTACCTTTCACAAAACATAAGCCATCTTACTTGACATGTGGCACATTTCATGTGAGGGCAATTGACTTTGACTTCTCCAATAAATTATAAACAACTTTTGGAAATAATTTGAATGACAGTGTTTGATGGGTAAATAGAGAGGTATAACCTGGGCCTTTGCACCTCCCTCTGTAATCGGAGCCTCGACTTCCCAACCGGAAGACCACAGTCTGTGTGGATTGGATAACATATCTTCTTCGCTGACGATCAACACTGGCACACCTCAGGGGTGTGTGCTTATCCCACTGCTTTACTCTCTGCATACACGACTGTGTGGCTAGGCATAGCTCAAATATCATCTACAAATTTGATGACGATACAACCATTGTTGGTAGAATCTCAGATGGTGATGAGAGGGCGTACAGAAGTGAGATATGCCAACTAGTGGAATGGTGCCGCAGCAACAACCTGGCACTCAACGTCAGTAAGACAAAAGAGCTGATTGTGGACTTCAGGAAGGGGAAGATGAAGGAGCACATACCAATCCTCATATAGAGGGATCAGAAGTGGACAGAGTGAGCAGCTTCAAGTTCCTCGGTGTCAAGATCTCTGAGGATCTAACCTGGTCCCAACATATCAATGTAGCCATAAAGAAGGCAAGACAGCGGCTATACTTTATTAGGAGTTTGAAGAGATTTGGCATGTCAACAAATTCACTCAAAAACTTCTATATTTGTACCATGGAGAGCATTCTGACAGGCTGCATCACTGTCTGGTATGGAGGGGCCGAAAGAAGCTGCAGAAGGTTGTAAATCTAGTCAGCTCCATCTTGGGCACTAGCCTGCAAAGTACCCTGGACATCTTTAGAGAGCAGTGTCTCAGAAAGGCAGCATCCATTATTAAGGACCTCCAGCACCCAGGGCATGGCCTTTTCTCACTGTTACCGTCAGGTAGGAGATACAGAAGCCACTCAGCGATTCAGGAACATCTTCTTCCCCTCTGTCATCCGATTCCTAAATGGACATAGAAGCTTTGGACACTACCTCACTCTTTTAATATACAGTATTTCTGTTTTAGCACATTTTTAAAAATCTATTCAATATATGTAATTGATTTACTTGTTTATTATTATGTTTATTTTATTTTTTTTTCTCTCTGCTAGATTATGTATTGCATTGAATTGCTGCTGCTAAGTTAACAAATTTCATGTCACATGCCGGTGATAATAAACCTGATTCTGATTCTGATTCTGGTCCTTACCTTAAAACTGAGAAAACTGGCTACAATCTACTGCATGTCTGCTACATTATGTTCTCGTATAAATTTTATGAAGTAATAAGTGTCTGCAATGGAAAAGATTTCTTTTCCACTCACTGATGGCAGTGCCTCATAATATCTGGTTCTATAAAACCAGCACCCTCTCAGTAAGTCATTGTTTATATAAGATTGTAGTTGATAAGTGCCAATAGAAGTCACATGGTAGATAGAACAGAAGGATTTCAAAATTTGGCATAAATTTATTCTACAACACAATTAAGATTTGAAATTGCTATTATGTGTGTATGAAATTTAGAATGATAACAGCCCAAAGGGGTAAAATTCAAGAGAAATTACATTAGCAAAGTGATGAGATCTTGCACTGTATCTTCATTCTCCGTGCAATTGTAATCAGGTTTACGCTGCAGAGTGCCCACATCTCAGAGGATCTGTCCTGGGCTCAACATATTGATGTGATCATGAAGAAGGCACACCAGTGGCTCTTCATAAATACAAGAGATTCTGCAAATGCTGGAAATCCACAGCAAAACACAAAATACTGGAGGAACTCAGCAGATCAGGAAGCATCTATGGGAATGAATAAATAGTCAACATTTCAGGCCAGGACCCTTCATCATCCAGTCCTGATAATGGGGCCTTGGCTCAAAACACCAACTGTTTATTCATTTTCATTGTTACTGCCTGACCTTCTGAGTTCCTCCAGCATTTTGTATGTGTTACACCAGTGGCTCTACTTTGTTAGGTTTTTGAGGAGATTTGGTCTGTCACCAAAGACTCCTGCAAATTTCTTCTTTTTTTCTGGCTTGTGCCTGCATGCGTGCAAGTCTGTGCATGTGTGTGCGTGCGTGCGTGCATCCGTGATGATGTCTTTTTCATGGCGTTTTTACAAGGCGCGGAACGAGAGAGAGAGACTGTGTGGCATGCCACTCCCCGCACAGACATTTTCGCAGCATTTTCCCTTTATTTTACGAGATTGAGTTGCAAACTCGACACTGAACCCAGCAAGGATGGAAAGCGTACTCGGGAGCGGACCGGACTGTTTTCAAACCCAGGAACCTCCACTCCCGGGTCTGGCGCTGATGTCATTGCGCCACCAGCCAGCCCCTCCTGAAATTTTCTGTAGATGTACAGTGGAGAGCATTCTGACTGGTTGCATCACAGCCAGGTGTAGATGTTCCAGTGCACAGGACTGCAAGGGACTACAGAGGGCTATAGACTCAACCATCTCCATCATGGATACATCCTTTCCATCGAGAATAGCCCTGGGCATTACAGACCAGCGTATCTTACATCAGTGGTGGGTGGGCAAACTATTAGAATGGATTCTTAGAGTCAGGATTTACAAGCATTTGGAGAAGCATAATCTGATTTGGCATAGTCAACATGGTTTTGTGAAGGGTAGATAGTGTCTCACTTGAAAATTAATGGTAGAATTTGGCAGAATCAACATGCACTTTTTTTTAGATTATGAGAACATTCAGTCCTCTTTTATTGTCATTTGGAAATGCATACATGCATTAAGAAATGATACAATGTTTCTCTGGAGTGTTATCACAGAAAACAGGACAAACCAAAGACTAACACTGACAGAACCACATAATTATAACATATAGTTACAGCGGTGCAAAGCAATACCATAACTTGATGAAAAACAAACCATGAGCACAGTAAATAAAGTCTCAAAAGTCCCTGAGTCGATCAACTCCCAAGTCCCCGATAGCAGGCGGCAAAAGGGAGAAACTACCTGCCATAAACCTCCAGGCACCGTCAACTTGCCGATGCCTTGGAAGCAGCCGACCACAGCCAACACTGAGTCAATCCGTCCGAAAACTTCGAGCTTCCGACCAGCCTCTCCGATACACCCTCCCGAGCGCCTTTGACCTCGACCCGGCCGCTGAAACACACAAAGCCGAGGATTTCGGGCCTTCTGCTCCGGAGATTCCGGTTACCACACAGTAGCAGCGAAGTGGGCATTTCAGAAGTTTTCCAGATGTTCCTCTGTACTCTCACGGCCATTTCCATCAAATCAGAATTGTGCACGGTCCCCTACTTGACAGATAACAGACATTACCACCAAAGTGGTCGCGCGCGCTGCCATCTTCTCCTCCTAGAGCAGAAGACACACTGGTGTCCCTTGTAAGAGGGAAATCATGTTTCCTGAATCTGTGTTTTTTGATGCCGTAACAAGATCAGATCAGATGCAGAGGGAGCGGGAATCAGGTGATGTGGTATATTTGGACTTGCTAGCAGTGTTTCAAAAGATGTCACACAAGAGATTATCAAATAAGATTAGGGCACACGGATATTGTAAGTACTAAACTGCCTTAGATTAGTTACAGAAAAATAAAACGAGTACAAACAAACAGATTATTTTAGGTCTGGGAGACTGTAAGTGTAGGGTGTCGGAGGAATCTGTGCTGTGGCCCTTGCTGTTCAATCATCTGGATGAGGGAATCAGGTATAAAGTATTCATGTTTACTGATAATATGAAACTAAATGGTACTGTTGGCTGAGAAGATTCATGGAGACAGGCTATATGAATGTGCAAAGACATGACTGATCATATAAAATATAGAAAAATGTGAGGTTTGTGGGAGAAAAAAGTAGCAAGGTGGGATTTTTTTTAAATAGTAAAAAAGCAAAACATATTAAATGCAAGAGATTCAGATCAGATCAGATGCAGACATTTGAAATCCAGAGCAAAACACACAAAACACTGGATAAATTCAGCACATTAGGCAGCATCTTTAGAGAGAACTGTCAACATTTTGGACTGAGACTCTTCATCAGGACTGGAAAGAAAGAGGGAAGAAGCCAGAATAAGAAAATGGTTAGAGGGGAACGAGTACAAGCTGGCAGGTGGTAGGTGAAACTAGGTGAGGAGGAAGGTGGGTAGGGGAGGGGCGAATGCATTAAGAAGCTGAGAAGTAAAGGGCTGAAGAGGAAGGCATCTGACAGGAGAGGACAATGGACCATGAGAGGAGGAGGGGCACCAGGGGTAAGTGATGGGATAGGTGAAGAATGGAGAAGGATGAAGGGAGGGGGGCAGAATGGGAATTGAAAAAAGAGAGAAGGGGGAGAAATTACTAGAATTAGAGAGCTAAATGAGCAAAAGTACATGTTTGGCACAGCATTGTTTCCACCCACCTCCCCAGAAGTGTACTGGTATATAAATCACCTCCAATAGATCGCCTCTTAGTGTAGATGAATGATAGAAATGGTTAAATAGCAGTTCTCAGTCTTGTTGAGAATGAATAGGTTAGGGTAGTGCAAGGAAATAAGAGGACTAATGAAATCACTCCTCTAGAAGCCAGCATGAATCCAATGGCAGACATCCCACCCTGTAAAAACTCATATCAGGGAGATAGCACCACCATTTCAGGGAGGTAGCACCCTCACCCCCCGCAACCCTATATCCCCCCCCCACCCCCCCGGTCGACCTCCAAGGGTGTATGTAATACTTTGTTTAGTGATTTTGTCTAATGTGTAAACCAAGTTGGGTATATGCAGGAAATGTGACATTAAAATATGTACTTATATTATCATGTTTATTCTATTACAACTTTAAGCAAGTCGACAGGGAGTTTGGCCTCATCAAGTAGGACATTAATAGCGTAGCTCCTTAGCAGCCAGCCAGCTAGTTTAAATAACGTTAGCTATGTTAATGAATGAATGACACCTGTTAAACTCACCTCAACATGTCTTTTACATTTTACCACACCATGGACAATAGAAAAGTCACTGTTGCAAACAGTGCAGCGACCAACACTGTCATTATTTTTGAAGTCGACTGTAAAGCCCGCCCACAGAGAAAACTGATAGGTCTACTTAGCAGGGGTCCGCAATCGTTGTTGCACTGCAGACCGGTTTAATATTAACAATATTCTTGCGGACCGGCCGACCGGGACGGGGGCGTTAATCACAACCGGAACATAGGTGATAAGTCAATTGCATCCTAACATTTTAAGTAACATTTGGACATTAAACACACAGCGCATATTTTCCCCGTATGAACATATAAAATCATTGCAACACACCAATATCGCTGAATCAGTGGGAGCCCTGGGCTTGTTTTCCTGCAACAAGATGGTCCAATCGAGGGGTGATGGGAGACAGCGATACTCGAAGGGGGTTCCTTATATCCAGTCTATTTCGCAATTTAGTTTTCGTTGCATTCATTGCAGAAAACTCCGCTTCACAGAGATATGTTGGAAATGGAAGCAACATTTGAAGTGCTTCCATGGCTATCTCAGGATATTCAGCCTTGTCTTTGATCCAGAATGCCGGCAGAGATGTTATGTCAAACATACTTTTCAGCCCACTGTCATTTGCAAGCTCGAGGAGTTGATCTTTTTCCCACGCTGACATGGATGATTCACCGGGGACATTCACAAATGGGTCATGGACCCATTCCTTTGCACGTCTTGGGTCACTGATGACCTCGCGTGCGTTCAAATTCAACAGTGCGTGACAGAGAATGAGGAAAGGTGCAGCTGACTCATATTGTTTCCTTGTGGCCCGGTGGTTGGGGACCACGCTTAGCATGAAGAGAGACCAATCAGGATGCTCGCTCTCCCTCTCCCTCTCAAAAAAATCTATTTCCGGGATATTGTATATAATTTCCAGGCGTCAGGGAGCCACTATCGATATGCGGGAGACTCTCAGAACTTCTGGGAGAGGTGGGATGTCTGCAATGGGCCAAGTAGCTTCCTCTGGTGTCACTGTAAATATAAGATGAAATAATTTGGAATTATTATCAATTACAATTGAAAATAGGAGTAGGTTTTTCAACCTGTAGAATATAAAAGACCCCATATGATCACATCTGGAAAATTGTATGTGGGTTGGGCCTACCTCCCTAAAAATAGAGTACACTTATGATAAAGGAAATACAACATAAATTTACTTGTTTGATTTCTGTCACTGATTCCACATATGGGACAGTAATTTATTTTGTCTGTATAATTTTATTTTGTCTTTGTAATTTTTTTTCCAGTTGTAACAACTATCTTTGTTGTGGGTTGCATAAAAATAGATTATCCTTTACTGATACCAAAGTGATGTCAATTCTGATGATAGCTTGACGTAAATTCTTCTTGACCTATCTAGTGGTACAGTGGCTGTGCAAGAGTTTAGTTCTCAGTGATTCAGAGGTCTGGACCAATACCAAGATGTGAATTTGGATCCCACCAAGGCAGCAATGGTGGAACTTAAATGCAGAATAATCTAGAATTGGGAAAAATAATTAGATGACCATAAAACTACTGAATTGTGGTCAGGAGAGGGAATCTAGGCACTAAATTTAGACACATGGATATCTGTCCCAGGCTGGTCAACCTTGTAGAAAGTTCTTTGTGTATGTCCTTTATGTGACCTCAAACCTACTTCCCATGTGCTTGCCTCTCAAACATCCTATGAAAATGCTTGGTAAGCAATTCATTGCATCATTGCTGCTATATTTAAAAAAAGAATGAATAAAACTGGATGGACCTGTTGGTTAATTCCAGCCCAGTGAACTTAGCAAAGTTCTACAGACTAGTGAAGCAACAGTCTAACATAGTTATACTTATACAGTTATAACTTATCAACTATGTGCCAGACTCCTCAAAGAAAATCTCTTGGTACAGACTGACCTAATGTCAGGACAGACATATGGATAGTAGCACAGCGCAATACTGGTGGCTAGGTGTAACCTCACTAAGTTACACATCATTCTGACCTGAAAATATATCTTCTGCCTATCCAACAGTACTGTGGAATACCATCACCTGAAAGACCACAACAACCAAGAAGTTATTTCGCTATCACCTTCTTAAGGCTATTCAGGATTGGCAATAATTGTTTTTCTAGACAACAATTGCCCACAACCCAAACATTATATGCACTTAGAAAATTGGTGATGCTGTGTTTTTAAATTTTTCAAAATTAATACTCATCTTTCTAAACAAATATTGCAATTAATAGTTCATCCTTACTGCTCAAAAACATTTTGTACCAAGATCAATCAAGTACATTGTAGACTTCAGTAATTGGCTTGTGCAATAATATGATTCATGAAGAGCAACAAGCCGTGATTTTCAACAGTGAAGTGACTGAGGCAGGTTGAAAGGAGCTTCTTCAGTAACCCATAAAGAGAAATTATAGACTCCAGCAAAGGTCGAGTACTCAATGATTGATGAAGGAATGGTTCACACAGAAGCCATATTTTCATTTTCTGTTTATGTCAATGCAGCTGGTTAAACAGGGCTTTGCCCAAATGCTACCTCATTGGCAGGAAGCTAAGAATCCTAATTTGTTAATCCAAGTGTCCATTTTTAAAAACTATTATATTAGATTAGATTAGATTAGATTATGAGGACACTCAGTCCTTGTTTATTGTCATTTAGAAATGCATGCATTAAGAAATGATACAATGTTCTTCCAGTGGACACGTGGCCAAGTGGTTAAGGCATTGGACTAGCTACCTGAAGGTCGTGAGTTTGAACCCCAGCCGAGGGGAATGTGTTGTGTCCTTGTGCAAGGCACTTAATCACACATTGCTCTGCGATGACACTGGTGCCAAGCTGTATGGGTCCTAATGCCCTTCCCTTGGACAACATTGGTGTCATGGAGAGGGGAGACTTGCAGCATGGGCAACTGCTGGTCTTCCATACAACCTTGCCCAGGCCTGCACCCTGGAGAGTGAAGACTTTCCAGGCGCAGATCCATGGTCTCGCAAGACTAACGAATGCCTTTATTATGATATCACAGAAACACAGGACAGACCAAGACTAAAACTGACAAAAACCACATAATTATAACATATAGTTACAACAGTGCGAAGCAATAGCGTAATTTGATAAAGAGCAGACGGTAAAAAAAAATGTATTTTGAAGGTTCAAGCCACAGACTTTTGTTGGATATTCTTCATTTCATTAAACAGAATACTATTAGAGTACACAAAGCACTTGAAATGGTGTAAGTTGATGAAAATGTTTTGTGAAACTAGGATAAATTTCTAAACCATTCTATAAAAATGCCATATTTATATCTAGTATTAGATTGGTAACCTTTCTTTTAAGTCAATTAACAATTATTAAAGAACTTTAAAATCACTTAAGCTTTATACTTCTGACTATGAAGCTAAGCACAGCTCCAATTCCATACTTAAGTTTGCTAATGACACCACTGTCGATGGCTGAATCAAAGGTGATGACGAATCAGCATGTAGGAGGGAGATCGGAAATCTGGCTGAATGGTGCCACAACAATAAATTCTCACTCAATATCAGCAAGACCTAGGAGATGTTTATTGACTTCAGGAGGAGGAAACCAGAGGTCTATGAGCCAGTTCTCATTGAGGGTCAAAGGTGGAGAGGGTCAGCAACTTTAAATTCCTTGGTGTTATTATTTCAGATCTGTCCTGGGTCCAACATGTAAGTACTTCATTAGAAGTTTGGCAAAGATTCGACATGTCATTTAAAACTTTGGCAGACTTCTATAGATGTGCGGTGGAGAGTATTTTGACTGGTTGCATCATGGCCTGCTGTGGAAACACCAATGCTCTTGAGTGGAAAAAGCTACAAAATGTAGTGGATACAGCCCAGTCCCTTACAGAAAAGCCCTCCCCATTAGTTGACATTGACATGGAGCACTTACAGAAAAGCCCTCCCCATTAGTTGACATTGACATGGAGCACTGTTGCAGGAGAGCAGCATCCATCATCAAGGACCCACACCATCCAGGCCATGCTTCTTGCTGCTGCCACCAGGAAGAAGGTACAAGAGCCTCAAGACCCGACTGCCAGGTTCAAGAACAGTTATTACACCTCAACCATGAGATTTTTGAATCAAAGGGGATAACTTCACTCGTCCCATTACTGAACTATTCCCACAGTCTATGGACTCACTGTCAAGGACTCTCTATCTTATGTTCTCAATACTTATTTATGTATTGTTTGTTTGTTTATTTATTTAATTATCATCATCATCATCTCTTTTTTTGAATTTGCAGTTTATTGTCTTTGCATGTTGGTTGTTTGTCCATTCATTTGTGTGTAGTTTTTCATTGATTCATTTGTATTTCTTGTATTTACTGAGAATGGCTGCATGAAAATTAATCTCAGGGTTGTATATGGTGATATATATGTACTTCGATAATAAATTTACTCTGAACTTTGAGTTTAATTTTTCATCCCACCTCAAACTGATAAACTTTAACTTAATTCTAAATAATTAAAAGGGATTCAGTTCAAAAATATCCAGTGGAGTGATATTTCTTATGTTTATTCATTTTTCTGCACTCTGCACTTTTGGCTTTTATTTCAGATTTCCAGCATCTGTATTTAAAAAAATTATTGCAAAAGATGTTAGTGATTCAACTGAACAATGGTGAGCTCTTTGATATTTTCCATCAATCAAAGCTATGTAGATTATTTCCAAACAATTCTTTATTTTGTATTTTATCCATAATAACAGAAAATGTTTTAATTTTAAATTGACTAAGGTGTGATTACTCCTAAGAGAGATTATCTGTATATTGGTAGATGATTATGTATTCCACCGATTACCTAGCAATACCTAATTGTATATGGTTGAATATACTGTATATGCAAAGTTATGTGTATGAACTGAATAATTATTTCTATAGATCCACAATCCCAAAATAAGCAAAGGGTATTGTGACAGCAGTCTTAAACAGCAGAAGCAACCAAAGCTACTATGATTTCTTTGTTTATTTTACAAGTTTGATATAATTACTGACAATCAATTTTGAGTGTTGTGAACAGTTATTCAAGATGCATTGATTGCATTCAGAACAAAAATGCAAAAATTCATTAGATTTCCTGCTGGGTTGCAAGCTGCCCATATATATTACTGACAAGTGATAAAATTAATGGATGACACAGTAGCATAGCACTGGAATTTAGAAGTATGAGAGGGGATCTCATTGAAACATTTCAAATGTTGAAAGGCCTGGACCGAGTAGATGTTGGTAAAGTCTAGGACAAGGCAGCACAGCCTCAGGATAGAGGGGCATCCATTCAAAACAGAATGCGGAGAAATTTCTTTAGCCAGAGGGTGGTGAAATTGTGGAATTTGTTGCCACATGCAGCGGTGGAGGCCAGGTCATTAGGTGTATTTAAGGCAGAGATTGGACATGGCATCAAAGGTTATGGGGAGAAGGCCAGGAAGTGGGATTGAGGAGGAGGGAAAAAAGGATCAGCCATGATTGAATGGCGGAACAGACTCAATGGGCCAAATGGAACAACACCTTATATTCCGTCTGGGTAGCCTCCAACCTGATGGCATGAACATTGACTTCTCTAACTTCTGCTAATGCCCCACCTCCCCCTCGTACCCCATCCGTTATTTATATACACACACACTCTTTCTCTTACTCTCCTTTTTCTCCCTCTGTCCCTCTGACTATACCCCTTGCCCATCCTCTGGGTTTTTCCTCCCCTCCCCCTTTTCCTTCTCCCTGGGTCTCCTGTCCCATGATCCTCTCATATCCCCTTTGCCAATCAACTGTCCAGCTCTTGGCTCTATCGCTCCCCCTCCTGTCTTCTATCATTTTGGATCTCCCCCTCCCTCTCCCACTTTCAAATCTCTTACCAGCTCTTCCTTCAGTTAGTCCTGACGAAGGGTCTCGGCCTGAAACGTCGACTGTACCTCTTCCTAGAGATGCTGCCTGACCTGCTGCGTTCACCAGCAACTTTGATGTATATAGCTCTTGTGATACATGGCTATGTTGTCACACAAAGTTTCCTGGTCTTTGGCGAAGAGCCAAACTGCTCTTTGTATTTTCATCCTCCTACCTTGTTGAAAGAAGCTTCAGTGCAGTGAATCACATATTCGCAAAAAACAGAAACCACTTGGACATTGTTACACATGGGGACTTGAGGCTTTTGCTATCACAACTTGAATCAGATACGTCAATTCTTGTTAAAAACCATCAAGTGAAAGGATCATGATTATATCGAAGCTGCTGTACAGCACACAGGTACTCTGTAAGCTAGGTTTAAAGACAAATAAAAATTTAAAGTAGAATTATTTTTCTCATGTTAGCATATGGTAGACATATTTTTACACTATGGAGCGCCAGAAAGTATATTGTGCCTAAGAGGGGCATTGTCAAGTTTGAAGGTGCTTTGGGGCAGGTGGGGTTGGGGGGGGAGGTTGGGCTGAAAAAAGTTGGGAAAAACTGCACTAGACCTATAGTTCTCCACTATTTCCACAAAATTTTTTTTATTGTGTTTGTTTGTCCATGAAATATTTGTTTAATTTGTTGGTTATCTTTTTTGCCTGATATAATTTTTCTTATCTCAGTTTATAAAATGCTTATATTCAAAGGATATACTGTATAAATACAGTGCATTCCGGTTAATTGGGACACATTGAGACCAGTACATCTTAGCCCAATTAAATGGCTGCCCTAATTAGCTGGAGTTTCATGGAAGTTGTTAAAAAGGTATAAAAAACTACCATTTAACTGAGTAACAAATTATGTATTTAAATGAAATACAGAACAAAGAACTTTATCAGTGTCACCGTAGTCCTATAAAACAGTGTGTCAGTTCCTAATAGTTATTGATGGTGGAATTCATGCTGCTGTGTTAGGGGGTCCAGAGGTCCAGGGAAGGGTTAGCACCTCTGGTGAAGGGGCTTATCATGTCTATTCTGCAGCTGCTCGCTCAACTTTGGTCCCCCACCAGACACACAGCTCTCACTTGTGGCTTCAAGTAGCTGTTTGCATGCAACAGTGGCCATACCCTGGTACACCATTTTGACAGGCCAGTTCAAAAACCAAAGCATTTAAAACAAAGATTTAAAAAAATGTATGTTTTTAAAACATGCATGTAAACTAAAACTTAGCCATAGTGATTTGTAAAATTTTGGGAAATTGCTACAACTTTGTGTTCTATACTTGCAAACAACTGTCGGCAAGTGTTTGTCATCCATGTTTCTAGCTTGCATACGGAAATCATGAACTTGCTGACAACAGTGAGAGAAATGTGGGCAATTAAGTGCTGAACTTCAAGCATTTCCCTCAACATGTAGGCCACTATATTCAAAGCATCTGTTATTTGCTGCTCAGTCAGTGGTTTTCATTTCACTTGCTTTAACAGTGTAAAAATCATAGGCTGATGAAAACAATTAGTCAAAGCACAATATGAAAGTTTAGATACTAAGTACATGTACATTTAGTGTTATTAACGCAGGAAGTAAAGCAAACCAATACTGTAGGTACTAACTGCAACAATTTTCTGCATATTGGATTTCCTCAATTGCAGGATGTTGTGGGCTATTTGCATTTTCAAGTATGGAAAGCCTACTTTCCTCTTTTGTTTATGTTAGAACATAGAGCAGTACAGATAGTGTTAATCTAAGTGCATTCAAGTGTACATAATGTTTTCTAAAATTTGTTAATTTCAGTTCTTATTTCTCTTTGTAAATCTTCCAGATCAGTTTTGGACCAAGATATTCTGCTAAAAGGATAATAATAATACTAATGATATCATTCATCAAAAGCTTGCTTTAAAATACAAACTCATAAAAGAAATCGTACCTTGCTATAAATACAAGCCTGATCCAGCTTTAGGGTCAGAGTCCCCACAAATTGTATTACGACCGATCTGTTATTGCAGATAGGGCAAACTATAATAACGGTCTGGATATAAAACAATACAGAATAAACAAGCAAGGATAACTTACGTAACGGATATAGCTGTTCCAAACACACATAACTTACAGAAATCAGTAAGTGACAAACACCAGAAATATGCTGAATTAGAAGAGGAAATTGAAAGACTTTGGAACATGAACATACATTGTCCTGATAGTAAAATCTACAACTGGTATCACACCAAAGGCACTACACAATAGTATTAAACAATTAGGGCTACATAGCAATACTTATGTAAACTTTCAGAAAGCCACAATACTAAACACCACTAGAATTGTCTGAAAGTTCCTAGCAATTGAGAAATGAGTGTGCTTGGCTATGCCCGTACCTTAGGTTTTACCAGCTTGAGATGAGAAAAAAAAATAACAATAATAACTATAATATGAATAATTATTATTATATCATTATTCTCACATATTATTGGCCTATGGCAGTAACGTAAGTGTATCTCATGTTGCATAGTATTTTATGTTTTTTACATTCTGTAGCAAAATGCATCATTAATTGCATAATTTGTGATTATTTGCAGCAATTGTTATCATGCTGTGCTTCGATAAATAGGAAATGAGAGATAAATTTGTATTTATGCACTAATATTAATGCAAATGAGGAAATGGTCTTCAATCATGAGTATGAGAAAAATAAGGAAAACAGCTGAAGGTTTGCTCAAGAAGCTTAACACGAGATTATGAAGAGCAAAACATGACAAAGCAGGAAGCAAACCACAATGTCCCATGAGAAACCAATGAACATTTAGGCAAAGGAGTGCACTGAGTTGGCTGAGTGCCATATGGGAGCTGGAAATGAAGGAGATAAAAAATATAGCTATGGGGATAGCTGCATGCCACAGGAATTTAAGTCTGACCACTTGCAGAATGACACCTTGAACAGATGCCTAGAGTACATTTATATGCCTGTTGAGTTTTGGGATGGCTTGTACTTCTGTTCCTCATTTTTCTCCACCCTGTGCAACCACAGGATGGATTGACGTAAAATCTGAGGACTACGAAGACAGCACAATGGTGGATAAAAGGACAGCTGAGGCTGGCAAGAACTGGAATGTGTGCAGAAATTTGAGTGAGGTCTGTCATTGCAGCAAAGTTTTACAGGGGTTTAATATTTTTAAAAGTGATATCCAAGTACCTTAGGAAGCATTGGATACATTGGGTTTGTAAGAATTGTGACTGGGGGCCAACGTAGCAAATAATCTGACATCAGAGCTATAATGAAATGGAGAAAGGGAGTCATTCATGATGTGACAAATTACATTGTACCAATTGGATAGACTTGAGTGAAGAAGAAGTGAAAAATGAATGCTCCTACATCAATCTGCAAGAAACATGAAAATACTTGAAATAAACAACATAAAAATACTTGAAATAAAGTTTATATCTTGATATACAGTAGTGTACTACTGCTCTTTGTAAACATGGTGACCTCTGTAATGTTGCTTACTTGTAACTTTTTAATTAATGGTGGTTTTTCTCATCCCCTCAGGTTTCTCTCATTCAGCATTCACATTCGGAATAGAAAGTCACATAAGTCAGTCAAACATCAATGGGACACTAGTGCCACCTGCAGCACTGATCTCTATCCTTCAGAAGGGTTTGCAGTATGTCGAGGCAGAGATCAGCATCAATGAGGTGATTTGATAAACAATGTATATAACTTGCATCTCTGTTAATTTTTGTTACTTCTATTTGGTTGTATGCTCAAATAGAAAGAGCTTGAAGGAGATTGAGTGAATTTCTCAGATGTTAATTGTGTTGAATAATAGTTTCACTAAAGCATGCCAGAAACATCTCAAAACCTTTGGTATTTCTTAACACATTGAGGGCTTTTACAGTTCTGGTTATGCTTTTGGAAGTAGATATAAAACTCTAAGTGAACACCAGGAGCAGCCTTATTATCTACCTAAACTCTCATCCAGCTGTGGCAGTAAATTAAATATTCCACTTGCCTTGAGAATTATAATAATAACAGCATTGTGCATTCCATAGTAATATATAGCATTCTATTCTATATTAATAACCCAATAAAAATCTGTCTGTTGCTCACTTTCAAATATGTTTCTGATTGAAAAATCCTTGACAGTGTATATAACAAATGGTACATTCAGGTGATGTCCCAACATTACTATTCATGATTTGTACTTAAGTCAGGATCCAATGACAGCTAATGCATTCCTAGTAATATTGCTGGAATAATTAAGCCAGAGTATGAACTGTAAACCTTTTACTGTTAGCTTTGTATACAGGAAATAATACAGCCCGTCCACCCGGCATTCCGAGTTTCCCTAAACAAAGGCTATTTTCACTTTGAAGAGCTTTCTAAATCAATATCAAACACAGTATTTGGAAAATATGTAACTGTACCATAAACAAGAAGTAAATCTTTTTTCTAAAACAACAATGATATCCTTAAACTCAAACAAAAATACAAGAGTTTTTGACTGTCCTAGGTATTATCTTCAAAAAGTTGTACATGGGCTGTGGAACTGCATGAATTTAATTGAACAGCTCCCCAATTGAAAGAATTTTAGCATAGTCAAGACAGTGAACTAAAAGAAATAATTGCTGTTACCGATATGTAACTACGTTAACTTGTGAGATTTCACAGACATAGGGATGTAAAATGCATTCAAAACCTCACCATTTAAAATGGTGAATCCACTTGAGTATTATGGTAGAGGGAGGGTTTTCTTTGCATGAAGAGTAAAACTTTGGACAAAGGTAGATGTTGATATATTTATATTGTTTCCCTTTTTATGTTATTTATATTTTAATGTAATGTTTTAATTATTACTCTGAATGGGGTCTGCGTCTCTCAGCATGTTCCAGTTAGAGAAACTCCGTAGAACAAATACAAAGCTTTCTATGGGTCAATAACTTAAGTGGATGGTTTACCACTGATCACAGATTCTTGGCCATTGTTTTCCATGCTTTTCATCCATTTCAGCTGAAAAGTACTGGTCCAAGATGTGTTTAGCTAGCTTCACTGTGTCAAAACAAAGCGAAAATTTGACATTGCATAACCTAGCCAAAATGAACCTGAAGCAGGTCTTCATTTTTTAACAAATCAACAACCTTAATATCTAATAATAGTAACTTAAGAATTTTTTTTTACACAAAGGTGCTCTAAATGCACAACTAAAACAAATCTAAACATTTTAGTATGCAAGTACTTAGTATGCAGTGTCCATTTCCTTGTGAAGAGCTCAGCAACTTTTAGAAAACTCATGTGCATTCATTTTGATCAAGCAGCTATTTCAATCCTACTGCTTCACTGTGGTGTGCAATTTGGATTATTGTAATCCTGCATTAACAATCACCATACTGATGTGCAAATAGCTATGTGATCTGCAAAACAAACTCTTGCCTGTGTCTGTTCATCCAATTAAGCACTTTTTTTTCTAGGTGAGAACATTATTTAGAAAAATGTGGCAGTCTAAACATAACTGTTGAAATGTGCTTTGCACTATCAATTTTGGTAAATGAACGGGAATAGAATTACATCATAGCACTTGAATTCAATTAAGACATGCCTGGAGTAAGCAGAAGTTGTAAGTAAGATTGGTGGTCAACTAAATTATTCAGAGCAGTGCAAGTTTTTGGATCAGATAGCATCAATTTTATACCTGTAGTAGCTCAATGCTATATTTAAACTTTACAAAATGTTGCATATACTGTTGTTTATTCCTCCACTTAAGCAGCTATCTCTACATTAATTGCAAACTTTAAGTGTGCATTGACTGTCTATAAGTCATTTATGTATGGGATGTGTTCATCTTTTTGTTCTAACTTTAACCCTTTCTTGAAGTTTGGCACTTCATTGCCCCTGATTCCCTCATTCAAAATACAAATCTTATGTATTAGTCCACTATTAACATTGTGCTGGATTGATACTGACTACCTGGCCTAGCAAGTGGAAAAGTGAACAGGATACATGCCGCTGCTTTGTCAACATTGTATATTTTAGAACTTGGAACAGTACAACACAGAATCAGGTCTTCTGCCCATGGTGTTATGCCCAACTAATTAAGTTAATGACACTTAAACCCTTCTGGTTGCATGTCATCCATTCTCTGCAGATCTGTGTGTCTTTCTAAGAGCCTCTTAAATGCATCTGTTGTATCTGCTTTCACCCAAGGCAGCATATTCCTTGCACCCACCACTCTGTGTCAAAACATCTGCTTTGCACATCTCCTTTGAGCTATTCCCCTCTGACCTTACATGCATGCTCTCTACTATTAGATATTTCGACCCTGGGAAAAAGATTTTGGCAGTCTAGTCTCCCTTTGCTTCTCCTAATTTTATAAGCTACTGGTAGATTTTCACTCAGCCTCTGCTACTCCAGAGAAAACAATCCAAGTTTGTCCAACCTCTTTCTTGGCCCTCTGATTCAGGCTGCATCCTTGTAAACTTCTTTTGCCCCCTCTCTATAGCCTCTGCATCCTTCCTATAATGGGCTAACCAAAACTAAATGCAGTACTCGAGATGTGGCCTAACTGAAGTTCTATAAAGCTGCAATATAAATTTCTGACTCTTGAACTCAGTACCTCGAGTAATAAATGCAGGCATGACATATGCCTTCTTTACCACTTTATCAACAGGCATGTCCACTTCAGAGATCAGCAGACTTGAACCCCATGATCCCTCTGTACATCAATGTTGTTAAGGGTCTTGCCATTAACTGCGTACTTTCCCTTTACTTTTAATCTCTCAATATACAGCACCTCACACTTTTCCTGTTTAAATTCCATCTGGTATTTCTCCATCCACACCTGTAACTGATCTATACCCTATCCACAACACCACCAATCTTCATCCAAACTCCAAATTTAATGACCCCATATTTCAGATTTTCATACAATATATATAAGCAACAGCAGAGGTCCTAGTACACTAATCACAAAAACTTCAGCTGTAGTTATTTTACAAAATGTGGACTTGAAAATATTGTCCTAGATGTTGTGGTTGTAAGAATAGCAAATCTTTCGTCTGTTCCATTTTCATGAAACCGATGCAACTTTATATGCATATATAAATCCTAAACATGCTGTTAGTGAAACTACTCCTCCAATAATTACATTGTTTGGCAGCCTTCTGGATATCAATTAATTGAGGAAAAGAATTATATATTTACAAACTAATTTCAATGTAAAATACCCTGAAAATGTTTTAATTGTGGAAGATTAAGATTGTTTTTAATGGAATACATTGCCACATCTTTGCCTACCAATTTCTGTGACCCTTTAAAAGAAAAACAATGTGGATTATTTTTCCTTCAAGTAAATGTATTGCATTTAAATTGATCTTTTTAAAAATGTTGCTAATATTTCAGCTCTTGAATGTTTATCGTAATATACTCTATTGTCTTTGAATGCTTCAGTGATGACAACACAGCTGCAGCATTTTAGGCATCCATTGAGCCTGAATGTCAGCAAAGATAAGGCTATGCTACAGGGACCACTAGATTGTTTCAATCTAGGTTTCTTCAAGGTTAACATAAAACATTAGCCACTTTGCCACTAAACGCAAAATTGTAGACAAATGTTGTCTTTGTAGTTAGTTCTTTTCTGCAAGAACTAAGGTTCCAGTGTGCTCATATATAGGTTTAGATTTCAAGCTCAAGCATAGAATTTTGGGCAGCAGGCGGAATGAACCACCTGTTCCTTCATGTTGGCAGCTATATCCATAATCCAGAGAATGTTCTGATTGCCATGCCAACAACCAGTTGCATGCAGGTAATAGTCATCATGCTACCAAAGCTGGTCCTAGGGTGATGTGAAATCAGCTGAAGGCTGTAGGCCAGGTAATGGGGTGAGGATATTCAAAGTTCACAAGCTCCTATAAATACTGATGGTGGTATGCAGACAAGGCAGTGATTAATGTTGTATTGCCTCTGCTGTTCCATTTTTGCTGAGTCATAAAATTGGCCTTCATGTGAAGTGGATTATTTAATGACACAATGGCAGTTCTTTTGTCTATATTTTATCTTTTGATCAGGCAACTGGAGATTGGTCAGAAAATTCACTGAGGTCTGAATATTTGTAGCAATTAAACTTTAAAATTCAGATGCTTACAGGCTTTGTATCCCTGAGTGAGCTAAAATGCATTTTCATCACTTAGTCTAAAACTGCTTCCAGTCCTCTCATAATTAACTACTAAGGCTCGATTATGAAAGAGCAAATAAGGCTCCCTGATGGCTCAGGGAATTTATCTAATGAGTATTTAAACAGGATTGATTTCTGCTCTGAGCTGTGTGAACTTATCTTAGCCAAGTCAGTGAGAAGTGAGGCATCACGATTGGCATGGGGTTCCTAGTGTAGTGAGCAAAAGCCTTGCTTCAGGAACTGGTGTTTGTGTACATTGGACTTGTTATATGATGCCCTTTTCGTGAACAATTTCAGTTAAGGTGCTCCTGGCATACAGGAGGTTACTGTCACTCAAGGTCCGAAACTCATCAAAGTGTATTTATTTCTTTCAGGAATTAACCTAAAATAAAAATGATTAAAGAAGAAATAAGTAAAAAAGTTCTCGGAACTGAAGGACCAAAGCATATATTTATGGTTGATGTTGCAGCACATTAGACTTTAAGGGGTTGTAAGTGCATTCAGTTATTGCCCTGCTGGAAATGTTGCATTTTCCAAGACATATCATCTTACTTACTAAATGCAGCAAATTAAGGCACTAATCATTACACAAATGCAGAGATCATAGCTTGGCACCTATATAACCAGGAAATAAGATACTTGACCTCTAAGTCCCTGGGAATTATGTAAGTCGATTGCAAGATGACAACCATTGTACTACAAAACAGGAAGGGATGATTTATATGAAGCCTTAAGCAATTGTGATAATGCTGACTGTGGCCAAAATTCTGAAGATTTAGAGAAAGGTCTCAGATGTGGCTGAACTGAAGCAAAATACAATTTGCAGTGCTGCAAATTTTCTAACACAAAACTGTGAAGCTGCTTGTTCTGTCACCGGTAAAATGAATCCAGTACAAACCCACCTGATGATGCAAGACCAAATGCAAGAGGATTTATTCATTGTTAGGATGGAGCTGGTTGTGGTGTGGTTAAAGGAAGAGAATCCAGACATCCCACCCTGCAAAAAGTCATTTCAGGGAGGTAGCACCATCAATTTGCGGGAGACTCCCGGAAGTTCCGGGAGAGGTGGGATGTCTGCAATAGAGTAGCTCCTGAGCAGCTAGCCAGCTAGTTTAAATAACGTTAGCTATGCTAATGAACGAATGACACCTGTTAAACTCACCTCAACATGTCTTTTACAGTCTTAACCCATCATGGGCAATAGAAGAGTCACTGTTGCAAACAGTGCAGCAAGCAACACTATCATTATTTTTGACCCCTATTAGGCAGGGGTACACTTTAGTGTAGTCTGGGGTGACGTATGTTTTATATATATTTTTTGGAACACGCTGCCATGGCGCACTCTCTCTTGCTCTCTCTCGCTCGCTTGCTCACGCTCGCTCTCACTCTCTCTCTCTCTCGCTCTCTCACACTCTCTCTCTCTCTCTCTCGCTCGCTAGCTCTCAAAAAAATTGATTTCCAGGACATTGTATATAATTTGCAGGCATAAGGAAGCCACTATTAATATGAAGGAGACTCCCGGAACTTCCAGGAGAGGTGGAATGTCTGAGAATCTAGTCATACTGAATATTTAAATGTTCACTTTTTAACATTGTATAAGATTTGAATTTTATGTGGGTGTTCAATTTTGTGATCTTTTTACACTTGCAGAATTCGTAGAATTTTTCTATAAAGTATCAAGGGGTATGGATGGAGATCAGGAATACGATATTGTGACCAATTATCAGCCATGATTATATTGAACGTCGGGGAAGAGGCAACAAGCCAAATGGCTTATGCGTTCTATTTTGATTCTCATTTTCAGTATTATCATTTGAATTTTGTCTTGGAAAGGTAACAGAAGTTAGGAAAGTAAGAAAGTGTTGGAAACACTCAGTCTTTTCAAAAGAGAAAAAACTGGGTTAATGTTGAAGCCAGATAAGCTTATAACCAGTTATAAACCTGTTATTATTCTGAACTGTTTGTATCAGAACTGGCCAGTTGTACTGTAAGGATATGCATCTTTAATATAATTCAGCTTTTCTTTCTCTAGACACATACTGGCAACTTCACTGTGAAGCATGTTTTATTCTTCTTTGTCATCATTGTGGAACAACTTTACGTACAAAGCTGCACTGTAACATTACAATGTGTACACTACCCTTGTAAAGTCAAAATAACAAGTATTTCCTTGGCCTCTCTCCTAAGTATTTAGTGTAGCAATATGTGTATATTGTACTTATCTTCCAAAATTTGATTCTATAACTATAGTGGGAGTGAAACCCAATGCAGAGTCTCCGCTATATCAGCTCAAACAATCCTATAAGAACCAATTTGTACCCCAGTTTGTGATATTCATATTTCACTTAAAAATCAATGCAAAATGCACATTAACAGTGCATTTGTTTCCTGACTGCATTTATTGTTTTAATCTTTATATTAACTCTGTTATGGGGGATTTCAACATGCAGGTAGACTGGGAAAATCAGGTTGGTACTGGTCCTCAAGAAAGGGATTTTGTGGAGTGCCTCCAAGATGGATTCTTAGAGCAGCTTGTACTGGAGTCTACCAGGGAGAAGGCAATGCTGGATTTAGTGTTGTGTAATGAACCGGATTTGATAAGGTAACTCGAGGTAAAGGAGCCATTAGGAGGTAGTGACCATAATATGATAAGTTTTTATCTACAATTTGAGAGGGAGAAGGGAAAATCGGAAGTGTTAGTATTACAGTTGAACAAAGGGGACTATGGAGCCATGAGGGAGGAGCTGGCCAAAGTTGACTGGAAAGATACCCTAGCAGGGATGACAGTGGAACAACAATGGCAGGTATTTCTGGGAATAATACAGAAGGTGCAGGATCAGTTCATTACAAAGAGGAAGAAAGATTCTAAGGGGAGTAAGGGGCGGCCGTGGCTGACAAGTGAAGTCAAGGGTGGTGTAAAAATAAAAGAGAAGAAGTATAACATAGCAAAGTTGAGCGGGAAGCCAGAGGATTGGGAAACTTTTAAAGAGCAACAGAGGATGACTAAAAAGGCAATACGGAGAGAAAAGATGAGATACGAAGGTAAGCTAGCCAAGAATATAAAGGAGGATAGTAAAAGCTTCTTTAGGTATGTGAAGAGGAAAAAATTAGTTAAGGCCAAAGTTGGGCCCTTGAAGACAGAAACGGGTGAATCTATTATGGGGAACAAGGAAATGGCAGACGAGTTGAACAGGTACTTTGGATCTGTCTTCACCAGGGAAGACACAATCTCCCAGATGTAACGAGGACCTAGAGTAACGGAGGAACTGAAGGAGATTCACATTAGGCAGAAAATGGTGTTGGATAGACTGATGGGACTGAAGGCTGATAAATCCCCAGCGCCTGATGGTCTGCACCGCAGGGTACTTAAGGAGGTGGCTCTAGAAATCGTAGACGCATTGGTAATCATTTTCAAATGTTCTATAGATTCAGGATCGGTTCCCGAGGACTGGAGGGTAGCTAATGTTATCCCACTTTTTAAGAAAGGAGGGAGAGAGAAAACAGGGAATAATAGACCAGTTAGTCTGACATCAGTGGTGGGGAATATTCTGGAGTCAATTATAAAAGATGAAATAGCGGCACATTTGGATAGCAGTAACAGGATTGGTCTGAGTCAGCATGGATTTATGAAGGGGAAATCATGCTTGACTATTCTTCTGGAATTTTTTGAGGGTGTAACTATGAAAATGGACAAGGGAGAGCCAGTGGATGTGGTGTACCTGGACTTTCAGAAAGCCTTTGATAAGGACACTAGGACATTAGTGGGCAGAAGTAGAGCACATGGTATTAGGGGTAGGGTACTGACATGGATAGAAAATTGGTTGGCAGACAGGAAACAACGAGCAGGGATTAACGAGTCCCTTTCAGAATGGCAGGCAGTGACTAATGGGGTACCACAAGGCTTGGTGCTGGGACCGCAGCTATTTACAATATACATTAATGATTTAGATGAAGGGATTAAAAGTAACATTAGCAAATTTGCAGATGACACAAAGCTGGGTGGCAGTGTGAAATGTGCGGAGGATGTTATGATAATGCAGGATGACTTGGACGGGTTGGGTGGTTGGGCAGATGCAGTTTAATGTGGATAAATGTGAGGTTATCCACTTTGGTGGCAAGAACAGGAAGGCTGATTACTATCTGAATGGTGTCAAGTTAGGAAAAGGGGAAATACAACGAGATCTAGGTGTCCTTGTTCATCAGTCACTGAAAGTAAGCATGCAGGTACAGCAGGCAGTGAAGAAAGCTAATGGCATATTGGCCTTCATAACAAGGAGAGTTGAGTATAGGAGCAAAGAGGTCCTTCTGCAGTTGTACAGGGCGCTGGTGAGACCACACCTGGAGTATTGTGAACAGTTTTGGTCTCCAAATTTGAGGAAGAACATACTTGCTATTGAGGGAGTGCAGCATAGGTTCACAAGGTTAATTCCTGGGATGGCGGGACTGTCACATGTTGAAAGATTGGAGCGACTGGGCTTGTATACACTGGAATTTAGAAGGATGAGAGGGGATCTGATTGAAACATATAAGATTATTAAGGGATTGGACACGCTAGAGGCAGGAAACATGTTCCCAATGTTGGGGGAGTCCCAGGACCAGAGGCCACAGTTTGAGAATGAGGGGTAGGCCATTTAGAACAGAGTTGAGGAAAAATTTTTTCACCCAGAGAGTTGTAGATCTGTGGAATGCTCTGCCTCAGAAGGCAATGGAGGCCAATTCTCTGGATGCTTTCAAGAAAGAGTTAGATAGAGCTCTTAATGATAGCGGAGTCAAGAGATATGGGGAGAAGGCAGGAACGGGGTACTGATTGTGGATGATCAGCCTTGATCACAGTGAATGGCAGTGCTGGCTTGAAGGGCCGAATGGCCTACTCCTGCACCTATTGTCTATTGTCTTGCATTATGCTTTACTAAAACATACAAGTTCTCACCCATTTTTATATTGAGGAGAAATCAGTGTAACTGATGTAGCTCACCACGAGTTGCTTTTTAAAGCGTTGCTTTCATGTTGCGTGCTTGCTAAGACAATTCAGATTTTCTCTTAACCTTATCAAGGATAAGAGTAATCATAGTTTTACTTGTTGCCTACTCCTCAAGGTACTAAGTAGTTCTTGGGTAATGCCGTTAAGATGGCTGTGAGAAGACAATATTTTGTCAAAGGGTGCATCACACCAGAGTCTGGTATTGTAACAAACATATTCTTCTCTGTGGAAAGACAATATCAGCAGGAGTTTTCCATGATTTTTCCCCCTTTCTAGGAATAAAGTTCAAGATTGTTGTCATCTGTCTGTGTATATATATACAGTGGCATGCAAAGGTTTGGGCACCCCGGTCAAAATTTCTGTTACTGTGAATAGTTAAGTGAGTAGAAGATGAACTAATCTCCAAAAGTCATAAAGTTAAAGATGAAACATTCTTTTCAACATTTTAAGCAAGATTAGTGTATTATTTTTGTTTTGTACAGTTGTAGAGTGAAAAAAAGGAAAGGAGCACCATGCAAAAGTTTGGGTACCCCAAGAGATTTGAGCTCTCAGGTAACTTTTACCAAGGTCTCAGACCTTAATTAGCTTGTTAGGGCTATGGCTTGTTCACAGTCATCGTTAGGAAAGGCCAGGTGATGCAAATTTCAAAGCTTTATAAATACCCTGACTTCTCAAATTTTGTCCCAACAATCAGCAGCCATGGGCTCCCCTAGGCAGCTGCCTAGCACTCTGAAAATTAAAATAAATGATGTCCACAAAGCAGGAGAAGGCTATAAGAAGATAGCAAAGTGTTTTCAGGTAGCCGTTTCCTCAGTTCGTAATGTAATTAAGAAATGGCAGTTAACGGGAATGGTGGAGGTCAAGTTGAGGTCTGGAAGACCAAGAAAACTTTCCGAGAGAACTGCTTGTAGGATTGCTAGAAAGGCAAATCAAAACCCCCGGTTGACTGCAAAAGACCTTCAGGAAGATTTAGCAGACTCTGGAGTGGTGGTGCACTGTTCCACTGTGCAGCGACACCTGCACAGATATGACCTTCATGGAAGAGTCATCAGAAGAAAACCTTTCCTGCGTCCTCACTAAGGAAAGGTTTTCTTCTGATGACTCTTCCATGAAGAGTCAGAAGTCTACAAAATTCAGCGTCAGAAGTTTGCAAAGGAACATCTAAACAAGCCTGATGCATTTTGGGAACAAGTCCTGTGGACTGATGAAGTTAAAATAGAACTTTTTGGCTGCAATGAGCAAAGGTATGTTTGGAGGAAAAAGGTTGCAGAATTTCATGAAAAGAACAACTCTCCAACTGTTAAACACGGGGGACAGTGTAATCGCGGGACCGTCGCAGCAGGAGGAGGAGTGAGGGGCTTGGGAGAGCGCTGAATGTTGGGAAGCAGCTGAGGAGCTGAGGTGAGTGTGCTTTAAAAGGAGCGTGGAGGGCAACTGAAGGGTTAAACAGAGTGTTGATTAGTTTATTAGAGGGAATGAGTACTTGAGATAATTGGCAGGGACACATAAAAGGAGGGGTAACTGAAGAGGAACGGCCAGCGAGGAGCGGCTCAGGGTAGGAGTGGAGCTTTGTGGCTTTGGCTCGAGAGGCTTCGGTGAGCTGAGGACGAGCTTGCTCCCAGTGAGGTAAGGCTGGGTAAGTTCCTTTAAATTAATTTAATTAACTTAAGAGTAGGTAATGGAGGCAGCAGTCAGGGCAGTTGAGTGCTCCATATGCAGCATGTGGGAAGTCAGGGACAGCACAATTGTCCCTGATGACTACACCTGTAAAAGGTGCTTCCAGCTGCCCCTCTTGACAAACCGAGTTAGGGAACTGGAGCTGGATGATCTTCGGATCGTTCGTGAGGCAGAGGCATAAATAGACAGGAGTTTCAGGGAGACAGTCACCCCCAAAAGTCAGGAGGCAGGTAGCTGGGTGACTGTCAGAAGAGGGAATAGACAGAAAGAGCAGAGCACCCCCGTGGCTGTTCCCATCAACAATAAGTATACCGTTTTGAATACTGTTGGCGGGGACGACCTACCAGGGACAAGTTGCAGTGGTCACATCTCTGGCACCGAGTCTGGACCCTCAGCTCAGAAAGGAAGGAGGGAAAAGAGGAGAGCAGTAGTGATAGGGGATTCGATAGTTAGTTAGGCAGATAAGAGGTTCTGTGGGAGAGATTGAGAATCCCAGATGATCTGTTGCCTCCCTGGTGCCAGGGTCCGCGATATCTCGGATCGAGTTCTCGGTATTCTCAGGAGGGAGTGTGAGCAGCCAAATGTCGTGGTCCATGTATGGACCAATGACGTGGATAGGAAGGAGGAGGAGGTCCTGCGAAGAGAGTTAGGGAGTTAAGTGCAAAGTTGAAGGATAGGACCTCCAGGGTTGCAATCTCAGGATTGCTACCCGTGCCATGTGCTAGTGAAGCTAGAAATAGGAAGATAATGCAGCTAAATATGTGGCTAAGGGGATAGTGTGGGAGGGAGAGCTTCATGTTTCTGGACAATTGGGCTTTGTCCCAGGGAAGATGGGACCTGTTCTGACGGGACAGCTTGCACTTGAACTGGAGGGGGACTAACATCCTTGTGGGTAGATTTGCAAGTGCTGCTCCGGGAGGTTTAAACTAGATTTGCAGGGGGAGGGGAACCAGAATGATAGAGCAGATAGTGTGGTGGAGGAGGATACAGGTCATGCGATGACTTCATGTATAGACAGAAATCAAAGATTTGTACGTGATAGAAATGTTCTCAGGTGCATCTATTTCAATGCAAGGAGTATTGTAGGTAAGGCAGATGAACTTAGGATGTGGATTGGCACATTATTGCTATTAGTGAGACTTGGTTGCAGGAGGGGCAGGACTGGCAGCTTAATGTTCCAGGGTTCTGTTGTTTCAGACATGATAGAGGGGGAGGGATGAAAGGGGGAGGAGTGGCATTACTAGTCAGGGAAGATATATTACAGCTGTGCGTAGACAGGACAGCCCGGAGGGCTTGTCTACAGAGGCCATATGAGTGGATCTGAGGAATGGGAAAGGTGTGACCACACTAATAGGGTTGTATTATAGACCGCCCAATAGTCAGAGAGAATTGGAGGAGCAAATCTGTAGAGAGATAGCAGACCGATGTAAGAAACAGGAAGTTGTAATAGTAGGGGATTTTAAATTTCCACATATTGACTGGGAATCCCACACTGTGCAAGGGCTAGATGGCTTGGAGTTTGTCAAATGTGTTCAGGAAAGTTTTCTAAATCAATATATATAGAGGTACCTACGAGAGAGGAAGCAATACTTGATCTCCTATTAGGGAACCAGACAGGTCAGGTGACAGAAGTACAGTATGTGTAAGCGAACACTTTGGGTCCAGTGACCATAATGTCATTAGTTTCAAGTTAATTATGGATAAGGATAGGTCTGGTCCTCAAGTTGAGGTTCTAAATTAGAGACGGGCCAATTTTGTGGAAATGAGAAAGGATCTAGGAAGAGTGGATTGGGATAAGTTGTTTTCTGGCAAGAATGTGTTCAATAAGTGGAAAACCTTCAAAAGCGAAATTTTGAGAGTGCAGAGTGTTCATGTTCCTGCTAGGATTAAAGGCAAAGTTAACAGGCATGGGGAACCTTGGTTTTCAAGGGATATTGGCGATCTGGTTAAGAAAAAGAGAGAGCTGTGCAGCAGGTATAGGCAACAAAGAACAAATGAGTTACTTGAAGAGTATAGAAAATGTAAGAAAATACTAAAGAAGGAAATCAGGAAGGCAAAAAAAAAAGACGTGAGGTTGCTTTGGCAGATAATGTGAAGGTAAACCCGAAGGGTTTTTACAAGGATATTAAGAGTAAAAGTATAGTAAGGGACAAAATTGGTCCCCTAGAAGATCAGAGTGGTCATCTACGTGTGGAGCCTCACGAGATGGGGGAGATCTTAAACAGTTTCTTTTTTGCATTAGTATTTCCTAAGGAAACTGGCATAGTGTATATGGAAGGAAGGGAAACAAACAGTAGTGTCATGGAACATATGGAGATTAAAGAGGAGGTGGCGCTTGCTGCCTTACAGCGAATAAAGGTAGATAAATCCCCCGGGCCTGACATAATATTTCCTCGGACCTTGAGAGAGACCAGTGTAGAAATTGCAGGGGCCCTGGCAGAAATATTTAAAATGTCCTTAGCCACAGGTGCGGTGCCGGAGAATTGGAGGGTAGCTCATGTTGTTCCGTTGTTTAAAAAAGGCTCCAAAAGTAAACCAGGTAATTACAGGCTGGTAAGCCTGACATCGGTAGTAGGTAAATTATTGGAAGGTGTTCTGAGAGATCGGATATACAAGTATTTGGACAGCCAAGGGCTGATTAAGGATAGTCAGCATGGCTTTGTGCATGGTAGATCGTGTTTAACGAATCTTGTAGAGTTTTTCGAGGGGGTTACCGAGAAAGTAGATGAAAGAAAGGCTGTGGATGTTGTCTGCATGGATGTTAGTAAGGCCTTTGACAAGGTCCCACATGGGAGGTTAGTTCAGAAGGTTCAGACACTAGGTATCCATGGAGAGGTTGTAAACTGGATTCAAAATTGGCTGTGTGGGAGAAGACAGAGAGTGGTAGTGGATGATTGCTTCTCAGACTGGAGGCCTGTGACTAGTGGTGTGCCTCAGAGATCTGTGCTGGAATCATTGTTGTTTGTTGTCTATATCAATGATCTAGATGATAATGTGGTAAATTGGATCAGCAAGTTTGCTGCTGACACTAAGATTGGAGGCATTGTGGACAGTGAGGAAGGCTTTTAAAGATTGCAGAGGGATCTGGACCAACTGGAAAAATGGGCCAGAAAATGGCAGATGGAATTTAATGCAGACAAGTGTGAGGTGTTGCATTTTGGAAGGACAAATCAAGGTAGGACATACACAGTAAATGGTAGGGCACTGAGGAGTGCGAAGGAACAAAGGGATCTGGGAGTTCAGATACATAATTCCCTGAAAGTGGCGTTGCAGGTCTTGATCTCCCTGTAAACTGGTCTGACTCATTTAATCAGTGGTTTGTATGCAGAGATTAGCAAAATGGATACGGTATGTGAACTGAGTATCCAAGGCAGAGACTGGGGGCAGCCTTGTAGGCTCCACAAACATTGGTATAGACCAGGTTTCATATATTCTCTCCTCTGGTTGCGAAATTGACATGCTGGTAGAACTTTGGCAGGACTGTTTTTAATTTGGCATGATTGAAGTCACCAACTGCAATAAAGAAACCATTGGGGTGAGTGGCCTCAAAGGTCACAGATTGTGCCATAGTGCTCCTGCAGTGCTTCCCCAGCAACAGCACAGAAGGTTACATAAACAGTAACAATCACAATGGCAGGGAACTCTCTCAGTAAGTTAGCAATGGGCTGTTTACTACCAAACCATTCACACACCAGTTTATTGACGGAGGCACACAAACTTCCTCTGCGGGTCTTACCATAGGTCACAGCACTTCTGTCCACTTGAAAGGAGATTAGGCCTTCTACTTGGATGGGCAAGTCTGAAACGGTGCCCTGGAGCCACATTTGTGTCAGGACGAGTTTGCAGCAGTTCCTTATCTCCTACTAGTACAGGCACAGATGCAGGTAATCTCGCTTATTTTCTAGCATTTGGACGTTATGAGTCGCATCGTCAGGAGCATGGGCCTGCAGTTATCCACTTTGTCTCGCATGAATACCAGCACACTTACTGGGCTTTTATGTCCTTGCACACAGGCTCTGATGTCCACTTCTCCGAGTAGCTAGTAGGCCACAGCACAATTCAGTGGCCCACTGTACATGTTAGGCCATAACTGAACAGCATCTTCATTATCCATTTCACTAGTGAGGGAGATTTACAGAGTTTAGTGTTTTTTTTATGAGCAAAGTGCTTTTCAATCATAGAAAAGACCATTGATTGGAGCTGGAGAGGTCACTGTGACTATGCATGCTGCCATCTTGTAAAAGACTGCAGTTTCCTCAGACAACTCGAGTGTTCATTGCTGTTTGATATATACTCAGTGGCCACTTTATTGAGTATACCTATACACCTGGTCGTTAATACAAATATCTAATTAGCCGATCATGTGGGAGCAACTCATTGTGTAAAAGCATACATACATGGTCAAGAGATTCAGTTGTTGTTCAGACCAAACATCAGAATGGGGAAGAAATGTGATCTAAGTGACTTTGACCGTGCAATGATTGCTGGTAACAGATGGGGGTGGTTTGAGTATCTCAGAAACTGCTGAACTCCTGGGGTTTTCTCTAACAACAGTCTCTAGAGTTGACAACGAATGGTGGGAAAAATAATTAAAAGCAGTTTTGTAGGTGAAAATGCCTTGTTAATGAAAGAGGTCAGAGAAGAATGGCTAGACTGATTCAAGCTGACAGGAAGGCAACAGTAACTCAAATGCTGCAACATGCTGTAATAGTGGTGTGCAGAAGAGCATTTCTGAATACATTGAAGTGTATAGGCTATAGAAGTAGAAGACCACAAACATACACTCAGTCAACACACACACAAAATGCTGAAGGAACTCAGCAGGCTAGGCAGCATCTATGGAAAAGAGTATAGTCAACGTTATGGGCCAAGACCCTTCATCAGGACTGGATTTCCAGAATCTGCAGATTTTCTCTTGTTTGTAATTGAACATACACTCAGTGCCCATTTTATTGGATATAGGAAGTACTAATAAAGTGGCCACTCTGTGTATATACAGTACGTATATTAGAGGAATTCTGAAAATGCAATAAAACAAAGTACGAAGGATCCAAATCATCCCAACCACAATCTATTCCAGTTGCTACCATCCGGGAAGCAGTACCTCAGCACAAGAGCCAGGACCAACAGGCTCTGGGACAGCTCCTTCCACTAGGCCATCTGACTGACGAACTCATGCTGGTTTAAGTGTATTCTATGTTACATTAACTGTTCTATTTATTATAAATTATTATAAATAACTATGATTGCACATAGCATATTTAGATGGAGACATAACAAAGATTTTTACTCCCCATGTATGTGAAGGATGTAAGAAATAAAGAAATAAAGTCAATTCAATTCAATTCAATATAATCAAAGAATAGCATAGCAGACAGGAGAGGCCAAATTGCTGCCTGCTAATTCTATTTTTATATTTTTCTTTTGTCATTATGAAATCCCAGGCAAGAATAAGTTACCTAAAGTCATTTAGAGTAATTGAAAGTAAGAATTCACATAATTTCTGGTAAAAGATTTTTTAGATACTGTATATAATATTAAAAACAAGTTCAGAAACTCAAAAGTGACATACCTATGACAACCTTCTTGTTAAAATGAGTCTTATTCTATCTAATGAATTTCATTTGGGATTTGCTGAATTTGAGTATGCGGGCAAACCTTTAGTCTGTTATTTTACATGTAATCTTATTCAATAGAAGTATCTCTGTCACTGTTTGTACTTTCTCAGTGTGAAGCCGGTGTTTCTATGGCAGTGTTGTATCAGACAGTGTGGTGGGAAAGTGGTTAAGACTTTGCAAGACTTCAATGAAAATATGTGTTTGTGTGTGATTTGTTTACATTTCCTATTGCATTTGTTCACTTTGATCCTGTGTTGTTAACTTTTTTTCCCTCTTTGTAGGATGGCACAGTGTTTGACGGCAGGCCAATTGAATCGCTGTCTCTAATAGATGCTGTGATGCCTGATGTTGTACAGACTAGACAGCAAGCATTCAGAGATAAACTGGCACAACAGCAGCAAGCAGCAGCTGCATCTTCAGCTCCACAGCAAACAACACCAAAGAATGGAGAAGCCACTGTTAATGGGGAGGAAAATGGGGCACACACTATCACAAGTAAGTATCGCAGGATACTTATTCATCTAAAAATTGGAACATTTAGTTGCTAACACTAAGGAATTATTTCTGTTTGTAATTTCCAGGAATGGTAAATTTAAGGATACGATACGTTTAAAAATTACAACTAGATATGTAGAAGTGAATGTTGTAGAATTATCTGCCATTCTTAATTGGAATTCTATTATTTTATTTTAGATATATATGCATTAGCCCTTATACACTTCTTGGGGCCTATTACTTCTAGATAGCATATTCTAAGAATATTTATAGAATATTTTATTGTTACTATTTGGAATTGTGTTTATTTATTAAACATCAGTATAACTAATTATATAACTATATGTTAGTATGCCATTGACATCTCACCTTCCCATTGCCTTGGTAAGCAGCTAGCAGAGTCATCACTTTGACATGTATATGTGTATACAACCTATGGAGGTATATAGTTTGTAGAAATTTTACAAATCAATCATTTATAGCTATACTAAGAGTCCAATTAGAACTTAGTTTGATGCTCATCTTGTTTTTTCTAGAAGTATCACAAATTCAATACAATTATTAAATATAAATTGATTTGGACAAATTTTATATTTCCATCCGTCCTAAATATAACTCATTTCTGAAATATGCGGCTGGATGCCTTCTTTAGGTTCTGCATTCCAGAGGTGCAAAGTATTAGTATAGGAGGCCAGCAATGCAGAACCCCCTCCCCACCCACCCACTAGAGCAAAGCTGTTCCCCTTTGTCTCAGACGGCATTAAAAAACTGCTGGTGGTTCTGTGGTAATCCATGTTGGGAGAGAAAATCACACAAGTTGGGCATGGGGCATTGCTCAGATTCTGGTTCTCCAGATGCAGACCTACTCAAGCTGAGGACATGAGCCCTCAGTATCTACACCTGATTCTATGCTCAGGACCATGCTGACTTAGGATATGGGTCTGAAGGGGCCAACACAGGGGACTGAAACGAGGAGGGAATTAAACAAAAGGTTGTAGACAAGATTCTTTGTGTGTGTGCATGTGTATACTGTGTGCTGTGATCCAAGTACATGCATATATGTTTGGAATGTATGAGCGCATGCATGTGTGCCAATTAATGAACTCCATACAGGTGATAATGCTCTGCAGCAGAGGTATTTCTCCAGTTGTCTCAGAACTTCTTGCCTGTGGATCAAGACCTTACTATGGTCATGCTGTATCATAGCTGATTTATAATGACTATCAGTGCTAAAAAGATTCATGCCTAGCATCTTTCACTCCTCAGAACTAACATGGAACCAAACATGCTTGACTGTGAGAAGCTGCCTAAGAATCTGAGGCTTGAAGATACATATGTCAACCAAGAAACATAAAATTTACATTTCCACCGCCAGTTGGTCACTAAAATCCCAAAGCATTTTTATCTTTTTGCAGCTAATAAATAGTGCTGCTAATTTTAGTATTCCTGCTGTTGCCGTAGTTTTCAGCTGATTCAATACAAAATGGAAATTGAATCTGTTCTCTTGGAATTTCAGCTGTGTGCTGGTACACTTTTAACCATTGTAGGAGATCATTTTGAAACTTAAAAGATGCATCGTAAATAAAAGAAATTATTGTTAAAGCAACATTACTGTATCCAGTGACTGCAGAATATAATAGATCTTTACCATGGCTAGGTTTGCCTTCATTAATCAAGCTAAGATTTAAAATAATTTTTTTCTAAGTGTCTAATACTTGAAATGTGTTTTTTTATATATAGATAATCATTCTGATGCTATGGAAATAGATGGAGATGTTGAAATTCCTTCAAACAAATCCACAGTCTTAAGGGGTCATGAATCGGAAGTATTCATTTGTGCCTGGAACCCTGTCAGTGATCTTTTGGCATCAGGGTAGGTATTGCATAAGATATAGTATTGGACTGAAATATAAATGACATAAAAAGATACGGATAAGTCTTTTGTCCTGACATCAGAAGCACAGTTCTCATCTTTCTCATCTCTCAGATAGCTAGAACTATGATGTGTTTGTTTATATTCTAAAACTTTTCTATGCTGGGTTTCTATGTGCTCCAACCAAAGAGACACAAAGTTCTCAGTGCCACTGAAAATGTTCTTTCACCATTTTGAGATAATACAGGCCAGTGGGAATGTTATACTTTTTGAGCTGGCTCTGAGAACAACCTCGAATCATTTCTCTCCAACTCATAACCTCTTCCCTGGATAGTATTCAAATTAAGGTGTTTGCAGTCTGGATCCTGGCCTGGAATGACATGGTCTGCCTCTCAGAATTGACTGAATACAGTAGGGGTTTCAGTGCTGGTGTTAGCTGCCTGGGAGAAGATGTTGATGTTGTTTTATCGCAAACAAGAGAAAATCTGCAGATGCCGGAAATCCAAGCAACACACTGGAGGAACTCAGAATACTGGAAAAACTCAACAGGCCAGGCAGAAAAGGTACAGTCGACGTTTCGGGCTGAGGCCCTTCAGCAGGACTCCTCCAGGGTCTCGCTGGAGGGTCCTGCAGAAGGGTCTTGACCCAAACTGTCTACTGTACTCTTTTCTATAGATGCTGCCTGGCCTGCTGAATTCCTCCAGCATTTTGTGGATGTTGTTTTACAAACCCCATTTCCAGAAAAGTTGGGATATTTTCCAAAATGCAATAAAAACAAAAATCTGTGATATGTTAATTCACGTGAACCTTTATTTAACTGACAAAAGTACAAAGAAAAGATTTTCAATAGTTTTACTGACAAACTTAATTGTATTTTGTAAACATACACAAGTTTAGAATTTGATGGCTGCAACACACTCAACAAAAGTTGGGACAGAGGCATGTTTACCATTGTGTTATATCACCTTTCCTTTTAATAACATTTTTTAATCGTTTTGGAACTGAGGATACTAATTGTAGTAGATTTGCAAGTGGAAATTTTGTCCATTCTTGCTTGATATAAGACTTCAGCTGCTCAACAGTCTGTGGTCTCCATTGTCTGATTCTCCTCTTCATGATGCGCCATACGTTTTCAATAGGAGATAGATCTGGACTGGCAGCAGGCCAGTCAAGCACACGCACTCTGTGTCTACAAAGCTACGCTGCTGTAGCCCATGCAGAATGTGGTCTGGCATTGTCCTGCTGAAATAAGCATGGACGTCCCGGGAAGAGACGTCGTCTTGATGGCAACATATGTCTCTCTAAAATCCTAATATACGCCTCAGAGTCAGTGGTACCTTCACATACATGAAACTCACCCATGCCATGGGCACTGATGCACTCCCATACCATCACAGATGCTGGCTTTTGCACCTTTCGCTGATAACAATCTGGATGGTCGTTTTCATCTTTGACACGGAGAACTCGATACCCATTTTTTCTGAAAACTAGCTGAAATGTGGACTCATTTGACCACAGCACACGGTTCCACAGTCTTTCGGTCCATCTGAAATGAGCTCGGGCCCAGAGAACTTGCCGGCGTTTCTGCATAGAGTTGATGTGTGGCTTCCTCCTTGCGTAATACAGTTTCAAATTGCATTTCTGGATGCAGCGACGGACTGTGTTGAGTGACAATGGTTTTCCGAAGTACTCCCGAGCCCAGGTGGCTATAATTGTCAAAGTAGCATGACGGTTTCTTAGGCAGTGCCGCCTGAGGACTCAAAGATCACGCGCATTCAACAGTGGTTTCCCACCTTGCCCTTTATGCACTGAGATGTCTCTGAATTCTCTGAATCTTTTCACAATATTATGTACTGTAGATGTTGAAAGACCTAAATTCGCTGCAATCTTGCGTTGAGAAATGTTCCTTTTGAACTGACTAACAATTCTCTCACAAATTTTGGCACAAAGGGGTGAGCCACGACCCATCCTTGCCTTGCAAAGACTGAGCCTTTGATGGACGCTACTTTTATACCCAGTCATGATACCTCACCTGCTACCAATTAGCCTGCTTAATGCGGAGTCTTCCAAACCCGTGTTACTTGAATATTCTGTGCACTTTTCAATCTTATTTTAACTTTGTCCCAACTTTTGTTGAGTGTGTTGCAGCCATCAAATTCTAAATTTGTGTATGTTTACAAAATACAATTAAGTTGGTCAGTAAAACTATTGAAAATCTTTTCTTTGTACTTTTGTCAGTTAAATAAAGGTTCACGTGAATTAACATATCACAGATTTTTGTTTTTATCGCATTTTGGAAAATATCCCAACTTTTCTGGAAATGGGGTTTGTATGTATCCTTTCAGAGGATTTACAGGGTACTGCATCAGCAACATTGGTATTGCTTTTCCAGTGAGGGCTCTTGTTGTAGTCCTTGTCTCAAAAGCATCCAGCAGCATAGGGAATCAGAATCACCTTTAGTATCACCAGCATATGTCATCAATTTGTTGTCTTTGCGGCAGCAATACAATGCAATACGTAATAGAAAAAACAATGAATTACACTCAGTGTATATACTAAATAGTTAAATTAAGTAGTGCAAAAATAGAAATAAAAAAGTAGTGAGGTAGTGTTCATGGGTTCATTGTCCATTCAGAAATTGGATGGCAAAGTGGAAGAAGCTGTTTCTGAATACCTCTTTCCTGATTGTAGCAATGAGAACAAGGCATAATCTGGGTGATGGGAGTAGTTAATGATGGGTGCTGTCTTTTTGAGGCATCACTCCTTGATGATGTTCTGGATACTACAGAGGCTAGTGCTTATAATGGAGCTGACTGAGTTTACAACTCTCTGCAGCTTTTTTCGGTCCTGTGCAGTAGCACCCCCCACCCCCACCCCTCCATACCAGATGGTGATGCAGCCAGTTAGAATGCTCACCATGGTTCATCTGTAGACATCTGTGAGTGTCCTTGATGACATACCAAATCTCCTTAAACTCCTAATGAAATATAGCAACTGTCATGTCTTTGTAGCTGCATCGATACTTTGGGGCTGGGATAGAACCTCAGAGATACTGACCCCCAGGAACTTGAAATTGTTCACTCTTTCCACTTCTTATCTCTCAACGAGGACCAGTCATCTTACCCTTTCTGAAGTCCACAGTCAGTTCTTTGATCTGACTGACATTGAGTGCAAGGTTGTTGCTGCGACACCACTGTTACTGTTGCCTGGTAGACTGTGAGATTTAAGTTGTGAGTTGTGGTTTGAACTCCTTTCCTCATTTGGCAGAAGCTGCATAGATGGTCTGAGAATAATGTTCAATTTCCTCAATGAACTCTGCCTTGTTTGAGAGATGCCTCCCAAAATATGGGAAGCAATTTATATTTCTCACAAACTTATGGATAATAAGGGGTGGGGTGTTGTGCAGTACTTTTCTATATCTTAAATATACAGCAGTTTTTTCATATGCTTCAGAGCATGATTCAAAGATAACTTAGAGCTTGGCCTCCCCAAATGTAGACATTAACGAGCATCATCTGTGAACTACAACTCTATGATGGGTTGAAGTGATTGTGATTCCAGAGTGGGGGCAACATAGGTTGTAGTTTCTGATTTATTCTATAGATTATCTCCACTCCTTCTGAAAACCTTTTGGAGGTGAGGGGTAGCATTGCAGTAAGAACATTAGGAAAACCATTAATTCATTAAGGTTTGGTCATTTGTGGACTATTAGTTAAGGTCATAGCTTACATGTTATCATTTAGCTGGTATAAGTTGGGTGAATCTCTATAGCAGCCTCAATGAGGAACACACTAGTAATTATTTAATTTTCTAGTTAAACAGAAATATTCAGAACAATTTTTAATATGGATCAATTCATAAAAATTTTAAAATAGAGCTCAAAATTTTGTAGCTGGTGATGCTGTCTTAGCGATGAAACCACATCGTTGTTTCAGATGGGGAGGATGAATTCTTGACAAAGCACTTATAGCACCACCATGCCACCTAGTGGCACAAAGTCAAGTAAAGTGAAGTCACTTTTTATTGTCATTTGGACCATAACAGCTGGTACAGTACACAGTAAAAATGAGACAACATTTTTCAGGACCATGGTGCTACATGAAACAATACAAAAACTACACTAGACTACAGACCTACCCAGGACTGCATAAAGTGCACAAAACAGTGCAGGTATTACAATAAATAATAAACAAGACAATAGGCACAGCAGAGGGCAGTAGGTTGGTGTCAGTCCAAGCTCTGGGTATTGCGGAGTCTGATAGCTTGGGGGAAGAAACTGTTACACAGTCTGGTCGTGAGAGCCCGAATGCTTCGGTGCCTTTTGCCAGATGGCAGGAGGGAGAAGAGTTTGTATGAGGGGTGCATGGGGTCCTTCATAATGCTTTTTGCTTTACGGATGCAGCATGTGGTGTAAATGTCTGTATTGGCGGGAAGAGAGATCCCAATGATCTTCTCAGCTGACCTCACTATCCGCTGAAGGGTCTTGCGATCCGAGATGGTGTAATTTCCGAACCAAGCAGTGATGCAGCTGCTCAGGATGCTCTCAATACAACCTCTGTAGAATGTGGTGAGGATGGAGGGTGGGTGGTGGACTTTTCTCAGCCTTTGCAGAAAGTAGAGACGCTGCTGGGCTTTCTTTGCTATGGAGCTGGTGTTGAAGGACCAGGTGAGATCCTCCGCCAGGTGGACACCAAGAAATTTGGTGCTCTTAACGATCTCTATGGAGGAATCGTCGATGTTAAGTAGAGAGTGATCACTCCGTGTCCTCCTGAAGTCAACAACCATCTCTTTGGTTTTGTTCACATTCAGAGACAGGTTGTTGGCTCTGCACCAGTCCGTTAGCCGCTGCACCTCCTCCCTGTATGCTGACTCATTGTTCTTGCTGATGAGACACACCACGGTTGTGTCATCGGCGAACTTGATGACATGGTTCGAGCTGTGTGTTGCAGCACAGTCGTGGGTCAGCCGAGTGAACAGCAGTGGACTGAGCACACAGCCCTGGGGGGCCCCCCTGCTCAGTGTGATGGTATTGGAGATGCTGCTCCCGATCTGGACTGACTGAGGTCTCCCAGTCAGGAAGTCTAGGATCCAGTTGCAGAGGGAGGTGTTCAGGCCCAGTAGGTTCAGCTTTCCAATCAGTTTCTGAGGAATGATTGTGTTGAATGCTGAACTGAAGTCTATGAACAGCATTCGAACATATGTGTCTTTTTTGTCCAAGTGGATTAGGGCTAGGTGGAGGGTGATGGCAATGGTGTCGTCTGTTGAACGGATGGGACGGTATGCGAACTGTAGGGGGTCCAGTGAGGGGGGCAGCAGGATCTTGATGTTCCTCATGATGAGCTTCTCGAAACACTTCATGATGATGGATGTGAGTGCAACGGGACGGTAGTCATTGAGGCAGGACACTGAAGACCTCTTCAGCACGGGGACGATGGTGGCGGCCTTGAAGCATGTAGGAACGACGGCGCTGCTCAGGGAGATGTTGAAGATGTCAGTGAGAATCTCTGCTAGCTGGTCTGCACATCCTCTAAGCACTCTGCCAGGAATATTGTCTGGCCCAGCAGCCTTCCCTGGGTTGACCCTGCACAGGGTTCTCCTCACATCAGCCATGGTAAGACATAGCACCTGGTCATTTGGAGGAGGGGTGGTCTTCCTCGCCGCGACATCATTTTCCACCTCAAAACAAGCGTAGAATTTGTTCAACGCATCTGGGAGGGAGGCATCACCAGCACAGGCAGGTGGTGTTGTCTTGTAGTTGGTGATGTCCTGAATGCCCTTCCACATGCGCCACGTGTCGTCACTGTCCTGGAAGTGGCTGTGGATTCACTGGGTGTGTCCACATTTCCTAGAAAAGCATTATTATAAACATTAAGAAGCCTATTCACGAAAGGAAATGGAGGAACAGATGGTCAAAAAGAATGCTTTTAAGGGGCATCTTATATGGAGAGGAGCTGAGTAGAAGCACAGGTATTTAGAAAGGGAATTCCAACGCGTAAGGGTTTGGAGGTAGAGAAAGCTATTGGGAAGAGCTTAGAATTGGGGATGTGCAAGTCACCAGAACAGAAAGAAGACAGATATCTCAGAGGGTTGTGAACTAGATAAGATTATAGGGATAGGCAAGGCTAGAAAGATGAATGGTTTTCAAAATAAGAATGAACATTTTAAAATCTTGGAAACCCAGAATCCAATGCAAGTTAGTAATAAACAGAACACTGTGTAAATATGGATATGGGAAACAGGATTTGGAATGACCTGGGACTTGGAGTTTGTATAAGAGAGGTCAGCTAAATGTACCTTGGGAGTTCTCAAGTCCAATCATACACAAGGTATTCATAACAAATGATATAAGGCGGGGATAGAGCTGATGATATCATAGACGTGGAACTGAGTTGGAAGCACACCTTGAACTTGAATAAGATAGCATGGTTAAAAGTAGAAAGTAAATAGATAAATGGAGTTGTCGGCTTGTAAATAGTTTGTGGCAGGATAAAGGTAATGGCTTCCATCCTCCCAATTACCTAGGCATGTAATATTTCTTTTTATGGAATATTAAATATTTGCTAAGCAGAGTGTATCTTAGAGACATATACTAAGTGGCCACTTTATCAGGTACACCTGTTAATGCAAATACCTAATCAGCTAATCATGAAGCAGCAACTCAGTGCATAAAAGCATGCTGACATGGTCAAGATGTTCCGCTGTTGATCAGACCAACCATCAGAATGGGGAAGAAATGTGATTTAAGTGACATTGACCATGGTTGGTGGTTAAGGATGGGGTCGTTTGAGTATTTCAGAAACTGCTAATTTCCAGGGATTTTCATACTCACCTCGATAATAAGCAAGTGCTTTGAGACGCTGGCCAAGAACTACATCTACAGCATGCTACCACCCACACTGGACCCCCTACAATTCGCCTACTGACACAACCAGTCGACAGATGACGCAATAGCCGCAGCTCTGCACACATCTGGAGAAGAAGGATGCTTATGTGAGAATGCTGTTCTTGGGCTACAGTTCAGCATTCAACACCATAATTCTCTCCAGGCTCAACAAGAAACTCAGAGACCTCAGCCTTCACCCTGCCTTATATAGCTGGGTCCTGGATTTCCTGTCAGATCGCCAGCAGGTGGTAAGAGTGGGCTCCCTCACCTCTGCCCCTCTGGACCTCAACACAGGTGCCCCTCAGGGTTGTGTCCTAGGCCCTCTCCTTTACTTCCTGTATACCCATGACTGCGTCGCCACCCACAGCTCCAATCTGCTAATTAAATTTGCTGACAATACTACACTGATTGGCCTAATCTCAAATAATAATGAGGCAGCCTACAGAGAAGAAGTCATCACCCTGACACAGTGGTGTCAAGAAAACAATCTCTTCCTCAATATCGCAAAACCAAAGGAGCTGGTTGTGGACTACAGGAGGAATGGCTAACCCCTATTGACATCAATGGATCTGGGGTTGAGAGGGTGAACAGCTTTAGGTTCCTTGGCATACACATCACTGAGGATCTCACATGGTTTGTGCATACCAGCTATGTGATGAAAAAGGCACAAACAGCTCCTCTTTCACCTCAGACAGTTGAAGAAGTTTGATATGGGCCTCCAAATCCTAAGAACTTTCTACAGGGGCACAATTGAGAGCATCCTGACTGGCTGCATCACTGCCTGGTATGGGAACTGTACTTCCCTCAATTGCAGGACTCTGCAGAGAGTGGTGTGGACAGCCCAGCACATCTGTAGATGTGAACTTCTCACTATTCAAGACATTTACAAAGACATGTATAAAAAGGGCCTGAAGGATCATTGGGAACCCGAGTCACTCCAACCAGAAACTGTTCCAGCTGCTGCCATCTGGGAAATGGTACTGCAGCATAAAAGCCAGGAACAACAGGCTCCGGGACAGCTTCTTCCACCAAGGCCATCAGACTGGTTAATTCATGCTAATACAATTGTATTTCTATGTTATATTGACTGTCCTGATGTACATAATTTTTATTATAAATTACTATCAATTGCACATTGCACATTTAGATGGAGACGTAACGTAAAGATTTTTACTCATTTATATGAAGGATGTAAGAAATAAAGTCGATTCAATTTAATTCACAATAGTCTCTAGAACTTATAAAAAATGGTGTGGAAAATGAAAAATATCCAGTGAGCAGCAGTTCTGTGAGTGAAATCACCTTGTTAATGAGTGAGGTCAGAGAATGACCAGATTGGTTCAAGCAGACAGGAAGGTGACAGTAACTCAAAAAACCATATGTTGCAACAGTAGTGTGCAGAAGGGCATCTCTGAATACACAACATATCAAATGTTGAAGTAGATGGGCTACAGCAGAAGAAGACCAAGAACCTATACTCAGTAGCCACTTTATTAGGTACAGGAGGTAATTAATAAAGTAACCACTGAGTGAAATGGTAAGAGGAGGGAGTTTGGGAAAGATCCTCAAGTGGGACCATTATGAAGGTTTGGAACTGAAAGGAAAACGATAGCAGATGATTCTCTAACTGCAACTAGAGAGGTAGGAATGCAGAATAATTAAAAATGTGCATGCTAGTGATCAGAAATAAAAACAATAATTATGGAAACCCAGAGCATATCAGGCAGAATCTGTGAAAAGTAGAGCAGTTAATAATCCAGGTCAAATACTTTTCAAAACAAGTGTCTTGAAATGAAACAATAATTCTTTCCTTCTTTCTTTCTTGCCTGAACTGCTGAGTATTTTCTGTTTCTATTTTAAATAGTGAAAGGTGGCACAATAGTGTAGTGTTAAAGCATAATGCCATTTCATTGCCAGTGATACAGATCGTTTTTCTCCACTGTTTGATAGGAATTTGTATATTCTCCTCATGACTGCCTGGGTTCTCCTGTTACCTCCTACATTTCAAAGACATGTGGATTAGTAAGTTAGTTGGTCACATGGGTGTAATTGAGCAATGTGGACTAGTTGGATAGAAGGGTCTGTTACCATGGTGCATCTCGAAAATAAAAATAAATAAAATAATGAAAGCACATATGCATAATTCCACCCAGATGAATCATGCATTGAGAAGGTGGAAGGTACTGTGGTCAGCCATGTATGATTATAGAAAGATACAAAGGGATGAAGATGGATGGTTACCTCTGTCGCAATATTTACCTCTAGAGTTGATTTCTTGGTTAATCCTTATGCACTGGGGGCTCGAAGATGAATGTTTCAGACATCTAATTACCAAGATGGGGAATATGAAATTTCATAACTTGTAAAAAAAAAAGTAATTTGTCATCTTTCTAGTTCTGGAGACTCAACTGCAAGAATATGGAACCTCAATGAAAATAGCAATGGTGGCCCTACTCAATTAGTACTAAGGCATTGTATCAGGGAGGGCGGACAGGATGTTCCCAGCAATAAGGATGTTACATCACTCGACTGGAATGTAAGTTTCTATGGTTATAAAATCAATTTGTAACCTTGTGTGAGTCATTGTAATTAAAATCTATTAACTCAATCTTTAATTGTCAAGAGAACATCATTAGGAATCAAAAGTAGTGCTCCCAAATAAGTAGTCTTTGTGAGTTAATGAATTACAAATAATGTTTTGTTTTGTTTCATTTATATTACTGTATTGAAAACATCCTGTCACTAAATAATGTCTTATTTTGGCAAGAGTTCTTTAAACAACCATTCCATGCAATGTTCATGTAATATCCATATAGTTCAGATTTAATAATCAGTCACTTTCTAATCCTCTAAATTATTCTCTGAAAGCTTCCTCCTTATATCAGTCATCAGCTAGAAATTGTATTTCAGAAATTTAATTTTCACTTGCCTTTGTTGATGTAAAAAATAAATATTTGATTGAGTTAGTAGTTTGCATGCAATTACCTTGCTTTTTATTTCTTTTGGGTGTCATCATTGTTAGAGGGAATTCCTTGCATTAATTTAATTGATGAAGTTCAAGGGTATTTAGGACAAGCCTAAGGGAAAAAACAGCAGTACCTACTCCAAGCTTACTGTGATGAGTCAGAGCAAACTGATTACACGTGTGCCTTAGTACATCAACATTACAGATTACTGTGCTAAATGACTTTTTTTCTGCTTAGTAAAATTCTGTTCCACACACTGATTTTGTAAGTACACTTGCTACAGCCCACACCCACCCTCCACAGCTGCAATTATGATGTAATCTGGCATACCTCCAGAACTAGAAGCTACAGTATGCTAATAGTATTATTAGTATGGGATTTGTAAATGTGATATGAGAAGAGTTGGCACAAACCTTGAACCAAAATTGATCTGAATTTTGGCTCACTTTGAAGGATTCAGGGTCAAGTACTGAGTTATGTGGGAACATGAGCATTTCAGCTGAATGTTTAGTGTGATTTATACTCTACTGAAAATAGGGTATTCTGTGCTGAATTGCACTTTCTACTGTACCTGGTTAATTTTCACAGACAAACTTGACTTGCTGCACTATTTTATTCAGTTTTGATCTCACCTTTTTCTGGCCATTAGATCTTCTGTAACATGTCAAACCTGCGTCTACATTTCACAAAAGAACTAGTACTAGAAATAACCTTGGCATAATTAAAGGTATCCTCTTCAGTTCCAACATAAAACCTCACACTCTATTTCCTGATTCCAACCTCTGCTCAGCACCAAAGGAATAAAAATAACCTTGCATTGTTCAAAGGTTCATTTATTATCAAGCATGTATCCATATACAACTCTGAAATTTGTCTTCTCCAAATAACCATGAAATAAAGAAAGAACATGAAAGTCATTCAGAGAGAAACATCAACCCCCCCCCCACAAAAGAGAATGGCATCCAGATCATCAACCCCCGCCCCCCCTTGCACAAAATGGAACAGGAACATTGACCCCCAAAAAGCAACCCCTCCGTCACACAAAAAACTAACAGAAAACAACACAATATCAACCCCCAAATACCCTCGCACAAAAAAACAGAAAAGGAACAGGTGATTAAAAAAAACACAGAATATGAAAACCAAAAGTCAGAAAAAGTCCACAGTCTTTAAATGCAATAGTCCAATCAATAAATGCAGAACCACGATACCATCCTTTGATATCACCTAGATTCATTGAAAGAGAAGGACACCACACGAACACAGAGAGGCTTACCTACCTGCCACAGTGAGCCACACAGCAATAGGCTGCTCACAGACACAGCAATCAAAAGGCAGGCAGTCAATGCTGAAACTGTCACGGTCCCAGAAGCACATTTAAGGTGAATAATAGATGTAAAAGAAGTAAAAAAGGATATTTTTGTGAGCTATCTGGAAGATGTTGACCAAGGGAACATTCTATACTGGTGCCATCTTTCATGGCCTTTTGGGTGTCCCAAACATTAAGGAGATTTAGATATTATATAAATTTGCTGGTCAAAATTGTGTGCTTCTATTTCTATGGTATCACTAATTTTTACTCTCCATCTAAAATTTAGCTCCAATCTTAAGGGACTTACATTTTGCTTTATTACTGTTTTGAATTGCACCTTCAACATCCTTGAACTTTCCCTTTGTTCTGTCCTTCCAAGGTGCAATTTCATATGTAGAAACAGACCTGATGCAGAATGCTGTGCATTTTATCTATTCTTTGGTTGCAGAGTATTCAGATGTTTTTCTGATCTGTCTGGATCATCCTCTATTTTGATGCTTCCTAGTCACTTCAAAATCTGCTCTGTTGATTATATCTTCAGTTTTCTAACCCACTTCTGGAATATTATCTTTCTTACCATTTTGTATTCGTTATGCTAAAGGTGGTCTTAAATTGAAAGTTAGAAAGGTGCGCAGTGGTGTAGCTGTTAGGGCAATTACTGTACATGCGCTAGCAATCACTGATTAGGGTTCTGTTCCCACCATTGTCAATAAGGAGTTTGTATGCTCTTCCCATGATTGCATGTGTTTCTTCCAGATGCTCCAGTTTCCTCCCATATTCCAAAGGTGTACGATTAGAGGTAGTAAATTGTGGGCATGCTATATTAGCACCAGAAGCCCCTAGCGCAATCCTCACTGATTTGATTTGAAGCAAATGATGCATTTCACTGTATGTTTCAATGTCCATGTGACCAATAAAGCTAATGTTTATCTTTAATTTTCACAAGGAGAGCTAAGCATTGATAGGATTCTTTTTTCACAGAGTGACGGAACACTTTTGGCCACTGGATCATATGATGGATTTGCTAGGATATGGACAAAGGATGGTAGGTCATAAATAAAAATAGTTATCTATGGTTTGTAAAATGTCTGATTCTTACCTAATTGTATCAATGACATTGGATATTATTTTGCACAGGCAATCTTGCAAGCACCCTCGGACAACATAAAGGGCCCATATTTGCTTTAAAATGGAACAAGAAGGGAAATTATATTCTCAGTGCAGGAGTTGATAAGGTAAGATTAAATTTCAGGACCAGTTTGCAGAAAATTGAAACCACACTTTTTATTTATTTTAGCTGATATTTTCTCCATATCCCTGACCACATAGCCTGCTGCATTTTTACCTCATTATCCTGCCAATGGATCTCTGACTTGGTCATGGGCAGGTGAATGTCAGCACAACATTCATTATTCTTTTCCTCTTCCAACTAGTGCATCTGTCATATCCTGGGTTCTATGGCTTATTCCTGATGTAGATCACCAATGAGACTGAATCTCAATGGTATGGAGGAATTTGGGCTTAGACACATATTTCATATAAGAGCATTGGAGACTTCCGGTAGAGCTCATGGAGTGAAGTCGTGCTCTTGACTCGCTCCATTACCTCTGAGTTTTTTTTCTTATGATCAGCTATATTTAACTAACCATTAAGGCACCGACTTTTACAATAATCTGAAACAAATTGGGCTTTTTGATATTCGGATGCTTTTAAGGTCTGCTATGTCCAAGAACGGAAAAAATGGGAAAGACGGCAAACCTCCGGTTAGACCGAAAGGTACCGATCTCCTTCTGACTGAACCACTGTTGACTCTGAAAGCTATATTGGATCTAATTCAAAGGGAAATTTCAACCTCTATAACGGAGCTGATTCGTGCGGAAATTTCAATTAATTTCCAGAAAATTGCAAATTCAATCGATAAAATGCAAACATCTATTATGGAACATCAGTCGGCTATATCTAATCTTCAGAAATCCACGCAACAAAATGAACTCAAGATGGAGAAAATTGAAGAAACAATTACTACAATGAAGAAAAAACTGGACTTTCTGACTTTTAAAAACTCTGACTTAGAATCCAGAATGCGACGGCAGAATATTTGAATTATTGGTGCTCGTGAAGCTGTTGAATCTGACAACCCTATGAAGTTTTTTTCTCAACTTTTAAAAGATGCATTTCCTACCGTATTTCCTGACCAACCACCGTTATTGGATCGGGCTCACAGAGTTCCATCACATTCGTCTAAGTCAGATAAACCTCGACATGTCATTTTACGTTTTCATTACTTTCAAGACAAGGAGAAACTGCTTCGATTTGTTCGATCTAAAGGTTATATTGATTTTTTGGATCTTCAGTTCCGATTCGTGGAGGACTTCAACAAACAGATTCGGGATCAACGGGTTCGTTACAGATCTGTGATGTCGGAACTCTACAAGATGGATTTAAAACCAGCGCTGCTTTACCCTGCGCGTTTAAGGATACGTACGCCTGACGGAGCCCTTTGTTTTTGTGAATCTCCATCGTATGCCCAGAGTTATCTGGATCAATTTTCACCTTCAACATCTTAATCGTAATTTTTAATTATCTCCGTTTGATCGGAGGTTGTGAATCTGTCAGGTTTAATTTTTGGTTGCTTTATATGGGCAGAAAAGTTTTTTTTGATTAATTAATATGGTTGCCAAACTTTCTTTCTAACTGCGTCATTCCTTTCTTTTTCCCTGGGGATTATGGGTGGTTATTCCCTCAGCATCATTTCGTGTATTTCCTTTGAGGCCTTAAATTTCGTAGTCTTTAAATGTACTTTTTTCTGTAGGTTTTCCTAACTAGTTTTATATTAATAATTTTGTTTCTTTTTTTTGGTTATCATAGGGTCTGTAGTCTGTTACGGTTTTCTTTATATTTTCTGGCTTTTTTTCTGTTTTATATCGTGTTTGTCTTAACTGCTCTACTTTTTTTATTCTTTTACTGTTTTATAACTAGCTGATCTTTTTTATATTTACACTTCTTTTAGTGAGCGTCTGTCAGAAGTCATGGGGGTAGTTCTAGTGCTTGCTTCTTTCTGGCGGGTCTGCTTTAGATTTAGCCTTGGGGTCATGGGGTGGGGGGTGGTGGGAGGGGCTTCACGTTTTAGTTTTTTTTTCTTGGGCTATTTACATTACTGAAGCATTGGTTGCGTTCTCCTACCCGTTATCTCTGGTTTGTTCTGTTCCCTTTCCTGGTTCATGGGTCGAACCTATCGTCAATCCTCTTTTTTGCGGGTTGACTTTAGGGTTTATGGAGTCTATTATTAATTTTGTCTCCTGGAATACTAATGGTCTTAATCATCCTATTAAAAGGAAAAAAGATTTTAAAGTATTCCAGAGACTTAAAGCACATGTTCTATTTTTACAAGAGACCCATGTGCGGAGGGGGGACAGACTACGTTTTTTTAAATTCTGGAAGGAACAACAGTTTCATTCGAATTCTAACGCTAAGATTCGAGGTGTCTCTATTTTTATAGACTCCTCAGTTACTTTTGTACAACATGATATTTTCTCTGATCCGAATGGTAGATTTCTACTGGTTAGTGGTCTACTATTCAATAAAAAGGTAGTTTTGGTTAACGTTTATGCTCCCAATATGGGCTGTCCGGAATTTTATAAATCATTATTTAATCGGTTCCCGAATTTGAATGAGTTTTCATTGATCTGGGGCGGAGATCTTAATACTTACTTATCTCCAGTTTTGGACCGTTCGGCTCCTCTACAGACCTTACCTAATAAATCTGCAACTTTGATTAACTCATTCCTCTCTGATTCTGGGTCGACGGACATTTGGCGTTTTTTGCATCCTCAGGAAAAAGATTTTTCTTTTTTTTCGCATGTTCACCATTCCGATTCAAGAATTGATTATTTTTTTATTGACTCTCGGCTTATCTCTTCAGTGATTAAATATGATTATGATTCTATAACCATTTCAGATCATGCTCCACTTAAGCTTTCTATTAAAATTCAGGTCAATACACAAAATAATAGACAATGGCATTTTATTTCGTTGCTGCTTCAGGACTCGGATTTTGTTAACTTTATGAATGAACAGATTGATTTCTTTTTTACAATCGACTACACAAAGGATATTTCTGTGAACATTCTTTGGGATACTTTTAAAGCTTATATTCGTGGTCAGATTATCTCGTATTCTGCTGCTTTGAGGAAGAAGTTGAAGCAGGAGGAGTTGGTAATTGTGGACAAGATTAAGGAAATTGATAAGAAATATGTTACAGCTCCCTCTGAGGAGCTGTATAAACAAAGAACTGAACTTCAAATGGAGCACAGCTTATTACTTTCGTCCTCAATTGTAAACCAATTAAAGAAAACAAGAAGTGAATTTTATGTACACAGTGACAAAGTTGGTAAACTGTTGGCTAACTAACTGAAGTCTAATTATACTAAATCTCAAATTAATCAGATTTATAATCAAAATGATCGACTGATATTTGATCATGCGGAGATCAATCAAACCTTCTTTGATTTTTATTCTTCCTTATATCAATCTGAGTCTTTACGAGACTCTCAATATATGAATGACTTTTTAGATAACCTAGATTTTCCTGAGATTTCACAGGATATGTCTTCTATGCTTGATACTTCCATTACTACTGATGAGATTAAGAATGTTATTTCCTCTATGAACCTGGGGAAAGCTCCTGGCCCTGATGGGTTTACCATGGAATTCTATAAGTTTTTTGTACCTTCATTAATCCCTTGGTTCTGTAGGGTTTTAGAGGCTTCATTAAAACTTGGTAAACTTCCCGAATCCTTTTATAGAGCGTCAATCTCTCTAATATTAAAGAAGGATAAAGATCCTGCTCAATGCGCATCTTATAGACCAATATCTTTATTAAATGTTGATTCTAAAATTTTTTCTAAATTATTAGCAAACAGATTAGAAAAAGTACTCCCTTTTATTATTTCGGAAGACCAAACGGGTTTTATTAAAGGTCGTTACTCTTTCTATAACATTCGCACACTGTTAAATATTGTTTATACCCCCTCACAAAATGTTCCTGACTGTGTTATCTCTTTAGATGCTGAAAAAGCTTTTGATAGAGTAGAATGGCCTTACTTATTTAAAGTGTTTGAAATGTTTAATTTTAGCTCAAAATTTATATCCTCGATTAAACTGTTATATCATTCTCCTATGGCCTTGGTCTGTACTAACTCTTTAAGCTCACCTTTTTTCCCTCTTTTTCGAGGTACTCGACAAGGTTGTCCTCTTAGTCCTTTATTATTTGATATTGCATTAGAAGCTCTTGCAATTGCCATTCGAGAATCTCCAAATATTATTGGGATAACTCGGGGCCTAAAGTCCCATAAAATATCCCTCTATGCTGAAGACTTACTTTTATATATTTCTAATCCTCAAAAATCTATCCCTGCTGCTTTAGATTTATTAGCACAATTTAGTCTTTTTTCAGGTTATAAATTAAACCTTAGTAAGAGTGAACTTTTTCCGATTAATAAACAACTTCCCTTGTATCATAACTTTCTGTTTAAATTGATTAATAATTATTTCTCATATCTTGGGATTAAAATTACTTGTAAATACAAAGATTTATTTAAGACTAATTTTTTACCCTTAATTGTCCATATTACTCAACTTTCACCTAAATGGTTTCCATTATATTTAGCTTTGATTGGTGGTATTAATGCAGTTAAGATGTTTATTCTGCCAAAATTTTTATATATATTTCAGGCATTACCGATTTTTGTTCCAAAATCTTTTTTTGATAAAGTTGACTCTAAAATTTCTTCATTTATTTGGCAAAATAAAAACCCGAGATTGGATAAAATACATTTACAGAAAGCCAAGAGAGATGAGGTCTAGCATTACCTAACTTTAGATTCTATTATTGGGCAATTAATATTCGACATATGAAATTTTGGTTACTTGACCAAGATATACTATCCATTCCTAAATGGGTAGTATTGGAATTACAATCTGCTCAGGGCTATGCACTTCGTTCTATTTTAGGTTCCTCTCTTCCTTTTGATTTGAAACGCCTTAAACTGGTCTCTAACCCGATAGTTAAGTATACCTTGCGTATTTGGTTTCAATTCAGAAAATTTTTTGATCTTAACCAATTTGGGCTAGCGATACCTATTTTAGGTAACATATTTTTTCCTCCCTCTTTCACGGATCGTGCGTTTCAAATTTGGAAGACTAAGGGTATTTCACGGTTTTTGGATTTATTTTTAGATGGTTCCCTTATGTCTTTTGAACAATTATCTAGTAAATATAATTTACCAAGAATACATTTTTTTAGATATCTCCAAGTTAGAAATTTCCTAAGTACTATACTCTCTTCCTTTCCAACGCTACCTCCTACATATATTTTAGATAGTATAATTAACCTTAATCCATGTCAGAAAGGTGTAACGGCTATTATTTATAATATTATTATAAAACTTAGGAAAGCTCCATTTGATAAGATTAGGTCAGATTGGGAACAAGAATTGGGTTCTATTATTTCCGTGGATGACTGGGGGCAGATTTTACAATTAGTCAATACTTCCTCTATCTGTGCTAAACATTCCCTAATTCAATTTAAAGTTGTTCATAGAGCACATATGTCCAAAGATAAATTAGCTCGTTTCTATTCTCATATTAATCCTTCTTGTGATAGATGTCCGGGGCAGATAGCCTCTTTAACTCATATGTTTTGGTCTTGTCCTACTGTGGAAACTTTTTGGAGAGACATTTTTAATATTATCTCAAAGGTATTGAATATAGATATTTCTCCTCATCCTATTACTGCTATCTTTGGATTACCTAAAATTTCCAGTAATCTTTCCCCTTCAGCCTGTAGAATGATTGCATTTCTTACTTTAATGGCGAAAAGATGTATCTTACAACATTGGAAAGAGCCTAGTGCTCCAACTACCTTTTTTTGGTTTTCCCAGACGATATTATGCTTAAATTTGGAGAAAATTAGAAGTAATCTTTATGATTCCTCACTTAAATTTGAACAGACCTGGAGATCTTTTATTCAATATTTTCATTTAATGTAATTTTTTTTTCTCTTTTGTTCCATATTTATATTTCCTTCTTGCCTTTTTTTTAACTGTTTTTAATGGAGGTCGGGTTTGAGGACGTGATTTTAAGTTCTTTAACTCTACCTGTTTCCAAGTTAGCCCATTGCTTTGCTTTTAGTTTAGTTGCACGGTGGGTTTTTTTTGGGGGTCTTTTTTCCTTTTCTTTATTGATATAAAAATCAGTATACTATTATTTTACCATATCATTTTATGTTTAAATTGCACTGTTTGTATCAATTTTTTCTTCTGTATTAATATCTCCTGTAATTTCTAACAGTGTATTAGTGCCTTTATGGTTTACCCTTTGTATACTTATTCAATAAAAAGATTTAAAAAGAAAGAAAGAAAGAGCATTATATCTTCCATGATTATTTCCAGCATCAATTCACTTTTTGAACAAAAAGAAAGCAAACCAATGATTGTCACTTAGTAATTCTCCTGTATCAGACAAGAAACCAATTTGCTTCCAATTTGTAATATCTTTTTCATTATTCCTCTTCAGACAACAATAATTTGGGATGCTCATACAGGTGAAGCAAAGCAACAATTTCCATTTCATTCAGGTAAGATGGAATAGTTTTATATATTTAACTAGCCATTATGCATTAATTATCTACTTTGGATTTCAGTTGTGCATAACTTCATTGTCTGATGCAGGGTTTCAACCTGAAATGTTGACAATTCCTTTCCTCCCACAGATGTTGTTTGGCACACAGAGTTCCTCCTGCAGATTGTTTCCCCAAACTCCAACACCTACATTCTTTTATGTCTCAAAATTTGTTTTTTTTGACCAACAGGCTAATATAAACTATATGAACAGGAGGCTATGCAGAATTGGGAGCATGGCTAAGGAAGCAAAACCAATTGGAAAATATCACTTATCATAATTCCTGTCTGATTCTCCACTGCAAAAACATCTCCAATGAGATTGCAGGACCTGAACAGCAAAAGAAGCTGAACATTCTTTAAAAAAGCTGCATTCCCCTTGTCCTGCTTGATTGGTTTTGTAATGTGCTATTGACTTCAACTTTGGAGTTCTCTGCTTTCAAAAATCATTTGCTATTTTTGCAGCTCCTGCTTTGGATGTAGATTGGCAGAACAACACTACATTTGCATCCTGCAGCACTGACATGTGCATTCACGTGTGCCGACTCGGCTGTGACCGTCCTGTAAAAACATTCCAAGGGCATACTGTAAGTTAACAATTTCAGTGGAGGTGAACGATATTTTTGTGCAGTGCTGACATTACATAGCTTTAGAGCAACTATATATTGTATGTTATTGACAATGAATAATACTTTGCAGGGAGTTTTGATCTGAAGGAATTCTTCTGAATCTATTGCTCTGTGTAACTTTTTTTATCAAATACATTTTCTGAACCTTCTAAGCAAAAATCTGTTGTTTTTTAAGAGGACGTATTTTTTTTTGCTAAGAGTGTGGGATAGGCTAACAACTATTTAGATATGTAACATATAGGAAATGTTATCTTTAGGTGTAAATGTAGTGTGGTGCTGATGGTGAGCACAGAAACAGGCTCTTTGACTGAACTCATCGGTGTCAACCACGATGCCCACCTAAGCCAGTTCACTTGCCTGCATATGGCCCATATCCCTGTAAACTTTTCCTATCCATGTACAGTCCAAGTGTCTTTTGGTTAGTAAATTTTCTGCACGTCAATTAAGTAATTAATAAGATAATGAATTTATCCAGTGCTATGTTAATAAGAGATTGAATAGGTAACAACACAAACAATCGTTTTCTACTAGTTTTTGAGCAAGATATTAGAAATTGTGTTTTGCTGAAAAAACTTTTGGTATTCTCTTTGATAATACTGGCTAGCTTACCTTCATATATCATCTTTTCTCTCCTTATGGTTTTTTGAGTTGCCTTTTGTTGGTTTTTAAAAGCTTCCCAATCCTCTAACTTCCCACTAATTTTTGCTATATTACATGCCCTCTCTTTTGCTTTTATGCTGTCTTTGACTTCCCTTGTCAGCAGCAGTTGCATCGTCCTCTATTAGAATACTTCTTCTTTGGGCTAAATCTACCCTGCACCTTCCAAATTGCTCCCAGAAACTCCAAACATTGCTGTTTGACTGTCAGCCCCGCTAGTGTCCCCTTCCAATCAATGTTAGCCGGTTCCTCTATCATGCCTCTGTAATTCTTTTTACTCGACTGTAATAATGATACATCTCAATTTAACTTCTGACTCTCAAACTGCAGAGTGAATTCTATCATATTTTAATCACTGCCTCCCAAGTTCAAAGTAAAGTTATTATCAAATTACCAAGCAGAGTTCACTGCCAAGAAGGACCACCAGCGCCTTTACTTCCTGAGAAAACTAAAGAAATTCGGCCTGTCCCCTAAAATCCTCACTAATTTTTATAGATGCACCGTAGAAAGCATTCCTCTAGGGTGCATCACAACCTGGTATGGAAGTTGTCCTGTCCAAGACCGAAAGAAGTTGCAGAAGATCGTGAACACAGCGCAGCACATCACACAAACCAATCTTCCATCCGTGGACTCACTTTACACCGCACGCTGTTGGAGCAGTGCTGCCAGGATAACCAAGGACACGCCCACCCAGCCAACAGACTTTTCGTCCCTCTTCCCTCCGGGAGAAGGTTCAGGAGCTTGAAGGCTCGTACGGCCAGATTTGGGAACAGCTTCTTTCCAACTGTGATAAGACTGCTGAGTGGATCCTGACCCAGATCTGGGCCATACCCTCGAAATATCCGGACCTGCCTCTTGATTTTTTTGCACTACCTTACTTCCCATTTTTCTATTTTCCATTTACGATTTATAATTTAAATTTTTAATATTTACTAATTTTAACTATTTTTAATATTTATAATATTTAATATTTGTAATCCAGGGAGTGTGAAGCGCAGAATCAAATATCGGTGTGATGATTGTACGTTCTAGTACCAATTGTTTGGCGATAATAAAGTATAAAATATAAATTACCTATATGTTACCACATACACCAAACATATGAAACGTAGAAACATAGAAAACCAGCACAATACTGGATCTTCAGTCCACAAAGCTGTGCCAAACATGTACTTACCTTAGAAATTACCTAGGGTTACCCATAGTCCTTATTTTTCTAAACTCTATATACCTATCCAGAAATCTCTTAAAAGACCCTATCATTTCTGCCTCCACCACTGCTGCCGGCAGCCCACGCCACGCACTCACCACTCTGTGCGTAAAAAATTTACCCCTGACATCTCCTCTGTACCTACTTCCAAGCACCTTAAAACTATGCCCTCTTGTGCTAGCCATTTCAGCCCTCGGAAAAAGCCTCTGACTATCCACACGATCAATGCCTCTCATCATCTTGTACACCTCTATCAGGTCACCTCTCATCCACTGTCATACCAAGGAGAAAAGGCCGAGTTCACTCAACCTATTCTCATAAGGCATGCTCCCCAATCCAGGCAACATCCTTGTAAATCTCCTCTGCACTCTTTCTATGATTTCCACATCCTTTCTGTACTGAGGCGACCAGAATTGAGCACAGTACTCCAAGTGGGGTCTGACCAGGGCCCCATATAACTGCAACATTACCTCTCAGCTCTTAAACTGAATCCCACGATTGATGAAGGCCAATGCACCATATGCCTTCTTAACCACAGAGTCAACCTGCACAGCAGCTGTGGACTCGGACCCCAAGATCCCTCTGATCCTCCACACTGCCAAGAGTCTTACCATTAACACTATGTTCTGCCATCATATTTGACTTACCAAAATGAACCACCTCACACTTATATGGGTTGAACTCTATCTGCACTTCTCAGCCCAGTTTTGCATCCTATCAGTGTCCCGCTGTAACCTCTGACAGCCCTCTACACTTTCCACAACACCCCCAACCTTTGTGTCATCAGCAAATTTACTAACCCAACTCTCCACTTCCTCATCCAGGTCACTTATAAAAATCATGAAGAGTAGGGGTCCCAGAACAGATCCCTGAGGCACACCACTGGTCACCAACCTCCATGCAAAATACATAGTACAGGCAAACACAGTAAATCCAATAAACATAGTAGAATCGGTGAAAGACCGCAACCAACAAGATGGACAATATAATCATGTGCAAAACACAATAAACAAAAGAAAAAAGAAATAATAATGATTAATAAAAAAGCAATAAATGTTGAGAACATGAGATTAAGAGTCCTTGAAAGTGAGTCCATAGGTTGCAGGAATAGTTCAGTGATGGGTTGACTGAAGATTTCTTCAATGTTCAAGAGCCTGATTGTTGAGGGGCAATATCTATTCCTGAACCTGGTGATGTGGATTCTGCAGCCCCTGTACCAACTTCTTAAAGAAAGGGTTCCTTTACCTTAAACTCTGTAAACAAATCTGGTTCATTACTAACACTCAATCCAGAATTGCTTTTCTCCCAGTGAACTCAACCACAAGCTGTTTTAAAAGCCACCTTGTAGGCATAATATTTAATCCTGCTCTCTAATCTACCTGCGTATTGAATTCCCCCATGAATATCGTAACATTTTCCATTTTACATATCTTTTCTATCTTCTGTTTTTTTAAAATTTGTACCAGGAGAGGGAAGGGCAAGAGTCAGATACTAGACAGTACCCCTGTGGCTGTCCCCTTAATGTTAAGACCTCCTGTTTGAGTACTGTTGTGGGGGGGGGGAGCCTACCTGGGGGAAGCAATAGAGGCCACCCCTCTGGCACAGAGTCTGGCCCTGTGACTCAGAGGGGTAGGGAAAGGAAGAGGATGGCAGCAGTGATAGAGGACTCTATAGTTAGGGGGGGCAGACAAGCAATTCTGTGGACGCAGGAAAGAAACACGGATAGTAGTTTGCTTCCCAGGTGCCAGGGTCCGAGATGTTTCTGATCATGTCTACGTTATTCTGAAATGGGAAGGTGAACAGCCAGAGGTTGTGGTACATAATGGTACCAACGACATCGGTAGGAAAAGGGAGGAGGTCCTGAAAACGGACTACAGGGAGTTAGGAAAGAAGCTGAGAAACAGGACCTCAAAGGTAGTAATCGTGGGCTTACTGCCTGTGCCACATGACAGTGAGCATGGGGAAAGAGTGAGGTGGAGGATAAATGCGTAGCTGAGGGTTTGGAGCAGGGGGCAAGGATTTTGATTTCTGGATCACTGGGACCTGTACAAAAAGGATGGGTTGCACTTGAATCCAAAGGGGACCAATATCCTGGCAGAGAGGTCTGCCTAGGCTATTGGGGAGAGTTAAAACTAGAATTGCTGGAGGGTGGGAACTGATCTGAAGAGACGGTGGAAGGGGCATTTAGCTCACAAATAGAGAAAGCTTGTAGGCAGTGTGAGAGGAACGATAGGCAGGTGATAGAGAATGGATGCACTCAGACTGATGGTTTGAGATGTGTCTATTTTAATGCAAGAAGCATCGTAAACAAAGTGGATGAGCTTAGAGTGTGGATCAGTACTTGGAGTTATGATGTTGTGGCCATTACAGAGACTTGGATGGCTTGGGCAGGAATGGCTACTTAACGTGCCAGGCTTTAGATGTTTCAGAAAGGACAGGGAGGGAAGCAAAAGAGGTGGGGACGGGGCAGAGATAGTGTCACGGCTGCAGAAAAGGAGGAAGTCATGGAGGGATTGTTTACTGAGTCTCTGGGTGGAAGTTAGAAACAGGAAGGGGTCAATAGCTCTACTGGGTGATTTATAGACCATCCATTAGTTAATAGGAACGTCGAGGAGCAGATAGAGACAGATTCTGGAACGCTGCAGTAACAAAGGGTTGTCATGGGGGATTTTAATTTCCCCAATATTGATTGGCATCTCCCTAGAGCGAGGGGTTTAGATGGGGTGGAGTTTGTTAGGTATGTTCAGGAAGGTTTTCTGACACAATATGTAGATAAGCCTACAAGAGGAGAGGCTGTACTTGCTCTGGTATTGGGAAATGAACCTGGTCGGGTGTCAGGTCTCTCAGTGGGTGAGCATTTTGGAGATAGTGATCATAATTCTATCTCCTTTACCATAGCATTGGAAAAGGATAGGGACAAACAAGTTAGGAAAGCGTTTAATTGGAGTAAGGGGAGATATGAAGCTATCAGGCAGGAACTTGGAAGTGTAGGTTGGGAGCAGGTGTTCTCGGGGAAATGTACGGCAGAAATATGGCAAATGTTCAGGGGATATTTGCATGGTGTTTTGCATAGGTATGTTCCAATGAGACAGGGAAAGGATGGTAGGGTACAGGATCCGTGGTGTACAAAGGCTGTTGAAAATCTAGTCAAGAAGATAAGAAAAGCTTACACAAGGTTCAAAAAACTAGGTGATGATAGAGATCTAGAAAATTATAAGGCTAGCAGGAAAAAGCTTAAGAATGAAATTAGGAGAGCCAGAAGGGGCCATGAGAAGGCCTTGGTTAGCAGGATTAAGGAAAATCCCAAGGCATTCTACAAATATATGAAGAGCAAGAGGATAAGGCATGAGAGATTAGGACCAATCAAGTGTGGCAGTGGAAAAGTGGGAATGGAAGCGTAGGAGGTAGCGGAGGTACTTAATGAATACCTCGCTTCAGTATTCACTATGGAAAAGGACTTTGGCGATTGTTGGGAAGACTTACAGCTGACTGAAAAGCTTGAGTGTATAGACATTAAGAAGGAGGATGTGCTGGAGCTTTTGGAAAGCATCAAGTTGGATAACTCACCGGGACCAGCCGAGATATACCCAGGCTACTGTAGGAGGTGAGGGAAGAGATTGCTGAGCCTCTGGCAATGATCTTTGCATCATCAATGGGGACCGGAGAGGTTCCGGAGGTTGGAGGGTTGCAGATGTTGTTCCCTTGTTCAGGAAAGGGGGTAGAGATAGCCCAGGAAATTATAGACCAGTGAGTCTTACTTCAATGGTAGGTAAGTTGATGGAGAAGATCCTGAGAGGCAGGACTTATGAACATTTGGAGAGACATAATATGATTAAGAATAGTCAGCATGGCTTTGTCAAAGGCAGTTCGTACTTTACGAGCTTGATTGAATTTTTTGAGGATGTGACTAAACACATTGATGAAGGTAGAACAGTCGATGTAGTGTATATGGATTTCAGCAAGGCATTTGATAAGGTACCCCATGCAAGGGATCCAAGGGGACATTGCTCTGTGGATCCAGAACTGGCTTGCATGCAGAAGACAAAGAGTGGTTGTAGACAGGTCATATTCTGCATGGAGGTTGGTGACCAGTGGTGTGCCTCAGGGATCTGTTCTAGGACCCCCTCTCTTCGTGATGTTTATAAATTACCTGGATGAGGAAGTGGGGGGATGGGTTAGTAAATTTATTGATGACACAAAGGTTGGGGTGTTGTGGATAGTGTGAAAGGCTGTCAGAGGTTACAGCAGGACATTGATAGGATGCAAAACTGGTCTGAGAAGTGGCAGACGGAGTTCAACCTAGATAAGTATGAGGTAGTTCGTTTTGGTAGGTCTAATATGATGGCAGAATATAGTATTAATGGTAAGACTGTTGGCAGTGTGGAGGATCAGAGGGATCTTGGGTTCCAAGTCCACAGATGCTGCGCAGGTTGACTGTGTGGTTAAGAAGGCAAACGGTATATTGACCTTCATTAACCATGGGATTGAGTTCAAGAGCCAAACAGTAATGTTACAGATATATAGGACCCTGGTCAGACCCCACTTGGAGTACTGTGTTCATTTCTGGTCGCCTCACTACAGGAAGGATGTGGAAACTATAGATAGGGTGCAGAGGAGATTTAAAAGGATGTTGCCTGGATTGGGGAGCATGTCTTATGAGAATAGGTTGAGTGAATTTGACCTTTTCTCCTTGGAGCAATGTAGGATGAGAGGTCACCTGATAAAGGTGTATAAGATGATGAGAGGCGTTGATCGTGTGGATAGTCAGAGGCTTTATCCCAGGGCTGAAATAGCTAACACAAGAGGACATCGTTGTAAGGTGCTTGGAAGTAAGTACAGAGAAGATGTCAGGGCTTAAGTTTTTTATGCAGAGCATGGTGAGTGTGTGGAATGGGCTGCCGGCCACAGTGGTGGAGGTGGATACAATAGGGTCTTTTAAGAGGCTCCTGGATAGGTACATAGAACTTAGAAAAATAGAGGGCTATGGGTAACCCAAGGTAATTTCTCAAGTAAGTACATGTTCAGCACAGCATTGTGGGCCAAAGGGCCTGTATTGTGCTATAGGTTTTCTGTGTTCTACGTTCTACATCCTGACGACTGTTCAGAGACCTGCGCGTAATGCCATCAAGGTCTATTTTAGTGTTGAGGACCATCAAGGTCTATTTTAAGTTTCTTAACTATACCCACAAGGATTCTACATCTTCTGATCTTATGCCACCTCCTTCTAAGGATTTGATTTCATTTTTTACCAACAGAGCTATCCCACCTCCTCTGACTACCTGCCTGTCCTTTCAATATAATGTGCATCCTTGGATGCTAAATTCCATGATCTTCTTTCGCCACAAATCGAGGTTCTTCTACATGACAAGATCATCTACCTTATTTCATATACTGCATGTATTCAGATACAACACTTTCAGTGCTGTTTTCATCACCATTCTAAATTTTCCCTTCATGTTATACTTCAACTCACTCCACTGACTGCAATTTTGTCCTATCATCTGCCTGTCCTTTCTCACAGTCTCACTGCGCACTATATCTACTTGTAATGTATATCAACTGCCCCATTTTCAGCTCTACCGTCCTGGTTCCCACTTCCTGCCAAATTAGTTTAAACCCTCTTCAATAGCTCCAGCAAGCCTATCCACAAAAATATTGTAGCACCTTGAGTTCAGTTGTAACTCATCCTTTTTGTATGGGTCATTCTTTCCCTAGAAGAGACCCCAAAGATCCAGAAATCTGAAACCCTGGCCAGGCACCAATTCCTCAGCCACACATTCAACTGTCAAATCATCCTATTCTATCCCTCACTGGTGCATGACACTGGCAGCAGTCCTGAGATCACTACCCTGGACGTCCTGCTTTTCAGCCTTTTACCTAACTCCCTATATCCTCTCTTCAGGTCTTCCTTCCTTTTCTTACTGTGTCATTGATACCAGGTGTCACGTCTTCTGGCTGCTCACTCTCCTTATGAATGCTGTGGACCTGATCTGAGATATCCCTGACCCTGACACCTGGGAGGCAACATACCACATACCATCCAGATGTCTCTTTCATGTCCACAATATCCCCTGTCTACTCCTCTAACTGTGGAATTCCCCACCACTACTGCACTCCCTCTTCTTCCTCCTTCCCTTCTGAGCTACAATGCCAGAGATCTGGTCGCTGCAGTATCCCTGGTAGGTCGTCTCCCCCAACAGTATCCAAAGTAGTGTACTTATTATTGAAGGGAACAGCCACAGGGGTACTCTGCATGGGCTACCTATTCCCTTTCCCTTTCTTGACAGTCACCCAGGTACCTGCCTTCTGCAACTTAGACCATAAAATATAGGAGCAGAATTACGCTATTTTGTCATGGCTGATCCATTTCCTTCTTAACCCCATTCTCCTGCCTTCCCCTTGTAACCTTTCACACCCAGACATATCAACCTCCACCTTAAATACACCCAATGACTTGACCTCCATAGCTGTTTGTGGCAGCGATTTCCCTTCCCAACCACTGACGTCAAGCTGAGAGTGGAGTGACATTTATAATTTTCCAGTCTTCAGGAACCGGGCTGGAATCTAGTGATTCTTGAAAGATCATTACAAATGCCTCCACAATCTGTCCAGCACCTTTTTCAGAACTGTGGGGTGTATTCCATCTGGTCCAGGTGACTTATCTACCTTCAGACCTTTCAGCTTCCTAAGCATCTTTTCCCTAGTAATAGCAACTCCACTCACTTCTGCCACTGACACTCTCAAACTTCTGGCATACTACTAGTGTCTTCCACAGTGAAGACAGATGTAAAATACTTAATTAGTTTGTTTGCCATTTCCTTTTCCCCATTTCCTACCCCTCCAGGGTCATATTCCAGTGGTCCAATATCCATTCTCGGCTCTCTTTTGCTCTTTCCATATTTGAGAAAACTTTTGGTATTACCTTTGATACCTTTGGCTAGCTTACCTTAATATTTTATCTTTTACCTCCTCATGGTTTTTGAACTGCCTTCTGTTGGTTTTTAAAAGGTTCCCAATCCTCTAAATTCCTACTACTTTTTGCTCTATCACATGCCCTCTTTTTTGCTTTTCTGTTGTTTTTTGACTTACTTTGTCAGCCACAGTTGTCTCATCCTGCCATTAGAATGCTACTTCTTCTTTGGGATGTATATATCCTGGGCCCTCTGAATTGCTCCCAGAAACTTCAGCCACTGCTGTTCTGCCGTCATGCCTGCTAGAGACCCCTTCCAATCAACTTTGTCCAGCACCTCTCTTATGCCTTTATACTTCCCTTTACTCCACTGTAATACTGATATATATGACTTTAGCTTCTGCATCTCAAATTACAGGGTGAAGTCTTATCATATTATGATCACTGCCCCCTAAGGCAGTGGTTCTCATACTGGGGTCCACAAAGCTGTTGCTTAACGGTATTGATCCATGGCAATCCAGTGCATTATGCAACACCCAATCCAGAATAGCCTTTCCCCCAGTGGGCTCAACCACAAACTGCTTTAAAAGCCATCTCGTAGGCTTTCTACAAATTCTCTCTCTTGGGACCCAACACCAACCTGATTTTTTACAATCTACCTGCATATTGAAATTCCCCATGACTATTGTGACATTGCCCTTTTGACATGTATTTTCTATCTCTCAGTGTGATTTATAGCCCACATCCTGGCTACTGCTCAGAGGTGTGTATGTATCTCGCATCAGAGTATATTTACCTTTGCAGTTTCTTAACCCTACCACAAGGATTCTACGTCTTTTGATCCTATGTCACCTCTTTCTAAGGATTTGATTTCATTTTTTACCAACAGAACCACCCCACCCCTCCACGTACCTGCCTGTCCTTTTGATACAATGTGCATCCTTAGATTTTTAGTTTCCAACTATAGTCTTTCAGCCATGGCTGGTTGATGACCAGGACATCATACTTATCAATCTCTAACTGCACTACAAGATCATCTACCTTATTCTGTACACTACATGCATTCGAATATAACACCTTTAGTCCCATATTCTTCACCCTTTCAGATTTGTCCCCATGTTGTACTGCAACTTATTCCACTGACTGGGATTTTGCTTTATCATCAGTCTGCCCTTCCTGATAGTCTCACTGCATTCTTCATCTAGTTGTATACTCAACCCTATCACTAGTTCCCATCCCACAGCCAATTTAGTTTAAACCTTCCCTAACTGCTGTGGCAAACCTGCCAGCTAGGATATCGGTCCCTCTTGGGTTCAGATGTAACCTATCCTTTTCGTACAAGTCATGCCTTCCTCAGAAGGGATCCCAATAATCCAGAAATCTAAAGTTCTGCCTCCTGCAGGAGTTCCTCAGTCACACATTCATCCACCAAATCATCATATTCTTACTCCCACCTAGGGGTAGCTCCTATCTATCACCTCCTAATTCTCCCAAATCCTCTCTGAAGGTTATTGTGCTGCAGCTCCAGTTCCTTAACATCGTCTGTAAGAAGCTGCAGCTTGTTGCAGTTTATGCAGATATAGTTATCAAGGAATAAGAATCAGGTTTATTATCACCAGCATGTGACGTGAAATTTGTTAACTTAGCAGCAGTAGTTCAATGCAATACGTAATCTAGCAGAGAAAGAGAGAAAAAAAATAAATTAAATAAAACATAATAATAAACAAGCAAATCAATTACATATATTGAATAGATTTTTTTTTAAATGTGCAAAAAAAAGTGAGGTAGTGTTCAGAGCTTCAATGTCCATTTAGAAATCGAATGGCAGAGGGAAAGAAGCTGTTCCTAAATCGCTGAGTGTGTGCCTTCAGTCTTCTGTATCTCCTACCTGATGGTAACAGTGAGAAAAGGGCATGCCCTGGGTGCTGGAGGTCCTTAATAATGGATGCTGCCTTTCTTTGAGTGGATGTTTTCCAGAGTTCTCACATTTCACACAAAGAACATGCCCCTTAACCTTGGACCCATTCTCACCACACTATCTATGTACTAATAGACAAAGAAAGAGAGAAAAAATCTTACTAGAAACTTGAGCCTGTTATTGCCAAAGCCTGACCACTCTAACACAATCCACTCCAACAATGGCTGCTCCACATATACCTCGCTTCTTTTTATTGACCTTTGCTGAGTCCCTTAGAGATCTTTATGATTGCATCCCACTAAAATGTCCTGAAAGGCCCCAAGTTCTTTTTAAACCTTCCACTTCCTTAGCCAAACATTAACTGCTTGAAATGATTGCAGCCTGCCAAAAATTCCCAAAAGGCCCTGAGCTCTTCTGTGAGGAAGATGATATTGAGAAGCAAAGATTGTCCTCACAGAACTCTCAGTACATTATTTCATTATCCCTCTCACTACTAACTTGAGCTTTTTCTCCTCCTGAATTTCTTTCATTTCTTCTCTATCTCGATCTGAACCTTGGATATGGGAGTATGCATCAACACAGATGTGGGAATGTGCTTCGAGGGAGAAGTAAATTAAAAGCAAATTGTACTGAACAAAAGCTGCTCCACAAACCCCATTCCATTCCCTAAAATTGATCTTTGGGATCTTGTGCAGTTATAATCGATTTATTACTATGTTTGCACTTATAAAGCATACATGTTCTATATGTTGTGTTGTACGTGAACATGTTATCACATAAGAAAGTCACCATAAAACAATATAGAAAAACATAGTTCCTGAGTAACTTAAAAAAGAAAATAGAATATTGACTTATAGAATAAGTACATACCCAGGACAAATTATTCACAAGAATGGAGGAAAAAATGATAAAGAAGTACCTAAAGTCAGACATCCCGCCTCTCCCGGAAGTTCCGGGAGTCTCCCGCATATTGATAGCGGCTCCCTGATGCCGGTAAATTATATACAATATCTCGGAAATCAACTTTATTGAGAGAGAGAGCGAGAGAGAGCACCATGGCAGAGTGTTCCAAAAAAAGAAAATATAAAACGTACATCACCCCAGACTACACTAAAGTGTACCCCTGCCTAATAGGGGTCAAAAATAATGAGTGTTGCTCGCTGCCCTGTTTGCAACAGTGACTTTTCTATTGCCCATGGTGGGTTAAGACTGTAAATAGGGTTGCCAACTGTCCCATATTAGCTGGGACATCCCGTATATTGGGCTAAATTGGTTTGTCCCATATGGGACCGCCCTTGTACCGTATTCCCCCCGGTAAGGTAGAGTGTTCCTATGAAACCATTCGTAAGCCAAAATGACGTAAAGCGAAGAAGCAATTACCATTAACTTATATAGGAAAATTTTTTCAGCGTTACCAGACCCAAAAAATAACCTACCAAATCATACCAAATAACACATAAAACCTAAGATAACACTAACATATAGTAAAAGCAGTAATGATATGATAAATACACAGCCTATATAAAGTAGAAATAATGTATGTACGGTGTCGTTTCACTTTAACAGAATCGGGAAGATTAAGCCAAAACCGATTTGTAGAAAAAAAAACCGGCATGTACACGCATGCGCACACAGGTGCCCGCACAAGGCTTCATGGTAGTCTTTCTCAGGGTAAACACAAGTGTCCCATATTTGACTGCTACTTTTATCCCTTATTTGGGAGTGAGAAAGTTGTCAACCCTAACTGTAAAAGACATGTTGAGGTGAGTTTAACAGGTATCATTCATTCATTGGCATAGCTAACGTTATTTAAACTAGCTGGCTAGCTGCTAAGGAGCTACTGTATTGCAGACATCCCACCTGTCCCAGAAGTTCTGGGAGTCTCCTGCAAATTGATGGTGCTACCTCCCTGAAATGAGTTTTTGCAGGGTGGGATGTCTGTAAAGTTTCAAGATGCATTTCCCAGGGGTTGCAATACTCCATCAAAAGTTTATGAACTGTTCAAAGAATTTCAAAGATGAGAATGTAACAAGCTGTCTTCTAGAGAAAGTTAACACTTGTTTTTACAATTTTTATTAGTATTGCTCATTTGCACTTCTTACATTTCAGAATGAAGTTAATGCAATCAAATGGGACCCATCTGGCATGTTACTTGCATCGTGCTCAGATGACATGACACTGAAGGTAGGACAATTTAATTATGGCTTAAATCCCTTGTTAACTCTGATAATAAATCTTTGCAGCAGCTATGTTTTTAACTAAGTGAGAACTAAAGGTTTCCAATCACTTCATTCCCAAATTTCATGTGGAAAATAAGAAAGCTTTTAAGTCCATGATCCCATTATTTGGTCTTTTTTTTAAAAATACACGCCAATCTGAAGTAAAGGCACGCATCTTAGCCTCATCTACACTGCATCATATTAGTTACAAGGATATTTTGCTTCTGTGTAGAAAATTGGATAGAAACATAAAGAAATGATGGTGTCCCTCATAAAGATATGGACCCTCACTTTATTTCAGTCATCATAGCAGTTTGTGTGGAAACACAACCCTATCCCTCGCAACTCAAATGAGTGTTCAAATTTTGTTTACTGTTTAATGCTCTAATTCCCTACTTGTATAAAGTTAACAACCATTTAAATTAAACAAAGGTGACAAGATTCCATAGCTTATATGGTTTAAAGGCAAAATCAGCTGAGAAAAACAGCACAAGTTGACAATGCCTGTTTATAATTTTATTAATATTGCCACCTTTTCTTTAGAAATAAATGTGAATATGTTACATTTGTGAAATATTTTTAATGATGTGTGCAGAGAAGATAATACAAGATTGCTTTTCTTAGATGTCAAAGGACAACCAGCTTACTGTTATCATAAATTCCAGCTTTTGTTGTGCTGCAGGCTCAAAATAAGTTATGTAGATAAAGTGTTACTGTAGATCTGTGGCAAGCCATCAGTAAATAATTATCCCACCTGTGTGATGCCATACAATAGTCTTTTATTCAACAGTAATTAGCAGATTATACATATTTCAAAAGTTTGACGGGAGATCTATGATTCCAGATGGGATCACACATTCCAAGTACTGTGAAAGGCTCAAAGTGGTATTATGGCATTCACATTAGCAATAACTGTGAAACAGTCTGTAGCAAGTGATAGTGCAAAATTGCAGACCTCAAGACAACTTACTTGGCTGGTGTCAAATGCTCTAATCATCTCCCTTGCTACTGTTGTTTCCAGCATACTGATTTACAAGTTGAAGTGACATATAATTTTATACTTTTCAATGAGTTACCGGAGGTAATAACAAACCGTTTCATGTCGTACTACATGTAATAATTTAAATTTAAAGTAAATTTGAAGCTAGTTCACAATAAACTATACCAAAAGAAGTTACAACATAAAGTTCTATCAAGATAATTCAGCGTTCCTTCTTCATTTCAGTGTTGGTAATGCAATCAGATTCAAAGGACGATTCAGAAAATCCTCTTTGCAGAGTCAACTTTAGTATTCTTCTTAAATTTACTTCTCATTGCAGATGATGTGTGGAATTCTAGTAATTTTAAAGCAATTTTCTATATTTGCAGTGGAATGGTATCCATAGATCACTTGTTTGTGCTTTGTTCTTGTACAGATCTGGAATATGAAGCAGGATGCATGTGTACATGATTTACAGGCCCACAATAAGGAGATTTACACCATAAAATGGAGCCCTACTGGTCCAGGCACCAATAACCCAAACTCCTACATTATGTTAGCCAGGTAACATTAATGATTTCCTAAACAATATGTACAGTATACCGTATCTGTAATTAAAAATTCAAAATTTTGTTCAGCAACTTCTGTGAAAGTCCACGGGAACATGTTGTTTCAAATTATCTACACTTATTACAACCTCAAGGCACAGAGGGATTGTAGTTTTAAGCTGCACAGAGAAATTGCACTTTGTTACCTTGGGTTTGTAAGAGGCAACCTTCAAACAGAGCTATTCATTCAGCTTACAAAAGGACCGATGAATTTGTATAATTTCAACATAAGTGCAGCTGTTGTTTGTCAAACAGTATGGAATATGTCATTTCCACGCAGCTGGGAAGGGCCCACCATCCCAGATTTAAGGTAGTATCAAATTTCATGAAAATGGTTATAAATCCCCAGATAGGTAAGAGGGGCTCAAAAGGCATATAGAGCTAGGTGGAGGTGGGAAGGAGGAAGTGTTGAGACTGAGACTGCTAGGTGTTAGGTGGAAACAAGGAAGGATGAAGAATAGGCAGATGGATCTGGGTGAAGAAGCAAACGAGGTGATCAGAAACTCAGCTTCGTAAATGATAGGTGGAACCAAATAAAGGAGGGATGATTGTCAGATAGAACCATATGGGGAAGGGAATAGGAAAGGTGAACCAAGGCAGAAGAAACCCAGATGGATTGGCATGTGTGTGATGGCCAGATGGAAACAGGTGGAAAAGGATAATGGCGCTTGATAATGGAGGGGAGGCATTGTGGAGAGAGCTGGGAGTGGGAAGGTAACATGAGGAGTGTGGGTTATTTGAAATAGAAAATTCAGTGTTCATACCATTGGGCTATAGGCTACTGAAACAGAATATGAGGTTTTGTTCTCCCAATTTGTGTTTGGCTTCATCGTGGCAATGGAGAAGGCTGAGGTCAGACAGGTTGGTATAGGAATGGGAACAGGAATTGGAATGACGTGCAATAAGAAGCTTAACATGTTTGTGCTGACAAAGTTCAGGTGCTCTGCTAAATGGTCTCACAAATGCTGAGAAGATCATACTGCAAGCGCTGAATGCAAGAGACCAGCTTGGAATAGGTTCCTGTGGATTTCTGTCTCACTATGAAGGGCCATTTAGGTCCCTTGAAAGTGATGAGGAAAGCGGAGAAAAGGCAACTGTTGCGGCTCCTATAGGTAAAGTGTAGAGGAATAGGGATGGGTTGGGTGGATAGGGAAGGATGGGTGAAGAAGGATGAGCAGACCACAGAGATACCAAGTGAAAAGTCCCTGCAGAAGGGAGAAAAGAAAAGGTGTAACTGATGTACAGTAAATGATGGTGAGATTCTGATGGAGCTTACAGATATAGCAAAGGATGATGTGCTGAATACAGAGTTTGGTGGTGTGAAAAATGAGGACCAAGGGAACTCTTCTGGGAGAGGGGCTGGTGAAAGCAGGCATGTAGGAAATAGAGGAATTCTGAGTGAGGCTTCCCATCTGCCACAGTTTCTGTACTTCCTTTAAATGCAGGACATCGATAATTCTACCTGACAACTAAAGAAAATTTATGGTTATATGCAACTACCATGCCAATTGGTCATTAAACTAAATCAAAAGTGTTAGAGTGAAATATTCTTTTACAATAAAGATACAATTTTAAAAAGAAAAAGTTAGCACAGTCACAAATGGAAAGAAATGAAGTCCATTTTAAATGAATTATTAACAGTGATCCCTGCCCAATAAGGATTAGTTTGAGGTGTCATTTTATGACGAATGTTAATCCATGTTGGATGTGAGCCTATGCCTAAGATTAAATGGAACAACCAATCCACTGATTTCTATTCAGTCAATCTCTTATTATTCATTAATAATCTGCCTCAATTTTGCCTCACTTACCGATTCTTTATCTAAATATTCATTAACTGAAATTGTCTCATTTTTCAGGCATTGATTTTGAGGCTTTTTTGAGAGCCACACCCTTATTATTCTGCGGGTCTCGCTATATTTGTGAGAATTTGTGATTTGCAATCATAGTGGCTAAACTTAGCCTTAATCTCATGAGACATCTGTATTTTTATTGAGTTCATTAAGCAGACATCAGATTTGGGTTGTATGGGTTATTTTTTTTCTCTCCAGGAAATAACTCTTCAAGAAATAAATGCTTTTGGAGAAACACCATCAAAGTGATTAAATGTCATTTATTTTCATAATGATAACTTGATGGCTTGGATCTCTCTATAGTAACTGGAGAATTTAGATTCTGATTAAACATGTAACTTTTCATTTTCAGTGCTTCATTTGATTCTACTGTTCGTTTATGGGATGTGGAAAGAGGAGTTTGCCTTCACACCTTAACCATGCACCAAGAGCCTGTCTATAGTGTAGCCTTCAGTCCTGATGGCAAATATCTAGCCAGTGGGTCTTTTGACAAATGTGTCCACATATGGAACACTCAGGTAAGATGAACGATACAACTAGCATGATTGACCACTGTCAGATTTGGAAAAATTCATAAGTTGTTACTGAATAACAATGATACTTTATTTAATGAAACAATTTATTGATCATGTCAGTTCGTTGGTGGTATGAACAACCGGCGTGTTAAATATTAATTTAAAAAAATCAAACAAACTTATTTGATGGGGGAAAGAATCTTCATACTCTAACCATGCAGCAAGAGCCTGTCAATGGTGTTCCAATGGCAAAGATCTAGCATTAAACACTTCCTAACAATTATGTATTGCACTGTACTGCTGCTACAAAACAACATTCACAACATATTGCATGTCAGTGAAAATAAACCTGATTCTCATCTTGGCCTCTTCCATAACCCCGTGTCTTGGTGCCTTACTGCTTTTGCTTCAACCCCTCAAACATGAGAAGTCTGAGACAAATTTTTAATGTAACACTTGTAGAACATCTAAATATTTTAGCAAACAAAACATAGCAATTATTTTAAAATTGCAAACAAATACTGTTCTGTATTGAAATTAATGTCCTTCTTTCCATAGACAGGAGCATTAGTGCACAGCTATCGAGGGACTGGAGGAATCTTTGAAGTCTGTTGGAATGCGTCAGGGGACAAAGTGGGAGCAAGTGCATCAGATGGTTCTGTAAGTGTCTGTTCTGCTCAACATGAGTTCTGCTTTTCTTTTTTCTTTCTGACTATGTGCTCTTTACAAAGCAGCAAATATAAAATATATTCCTGGATTTTTTAAACAAAGAATAACACTGTAGAAAGTGATTCTATGTCCAAACACACTGCTCTGTGTTGCCTATCAAATGATAATCCTCCTGTTATTTCCCATTTTCTTTTGACAATCAGATCTTTAGTTTCTTCTTGCAGCTTTCAAAAATGCTTCATTTCAGAAGTACTAATAGTAAATACTGAAAGTTTTTGTTCTTTATTTCCTAGGTATGTGTACTTGATCTACGGAAATAGCAGAATAGAAGGAAAACAGGATGTAAGACTAGACCAGCAGTGAATGTGTGGGTGGCAAGCACGCTCCTTCACAATGTGCCAGCTTCAGATCTGCAAGAACCTGACTTTTAAAATGAAATGGTTAAAACCAGCTCTCCCTGTCCATTTAATTTTGATTTTCTTTTGTTTCCAAAAAAAAAAGATTTTATTGGCTACACGTTCCCTCCAGATCCCACATGCTGGTTTTTGCACCAGTTGAACTCTTCACCTTTGGAATGTGATGCAAGAAAATCATGTCAGTCAGTGTTTTGAGGTTTTTAACAGGACAGATAATGGCAATTTATGTTCATGACTGAGAGCATTGTGCCAAACTGCAGATGCTGTGACGTACCAATTAAAAAACAACAAAAAATGGGGGTGGGGAGAGGGGGGGAACATTTTAAAAAATCAAGAATGGAAATGATGTAGATTTCCCTTCCTTTATACACTTTCCTCATTCTGGTTTGGACACTACAATGCTGCTGAAAAGGAAGAATGACATTGTGTGCAGTCACAGCAGAATAATCTGCAATTTTGTAATAGCAACACTTTATATTTTCTGGATTTTTGTTTTGTTTAAAAATGTTTTAGGGATGCTGGAGTATTACGTAGGTTCCTAAAAGAAGCTTTTACCAGGGTTGGATGTGAATGATTTTGTTTCTAGAAGCTGCAGGGAGGAATCTATGGGGTTTTAAAACTTAAGCTTTTCTGAACTGCTGATAGACTCGCTTACATTACTGTGCTTCAGGTCGTGATCTATTGAAAAGGCACTTCTTCAGAGAACTGCATATAAAAAGTGCTTTACATTTGAGAAGGTGAACTCATCACCAGCTTCATACAGGGAAAGAAGACTCACGGGAAGATCCCCAGTGTATTTTTGAAAAAATAAAGCAAAAGAAATATTTGTAATTTTTACCTTTAATCACACATTAGACCTTAAAAGCCAGAACGGCAAACCATAAACCTAGCAGACACTTTGTTTTAAAGAAATGCGAGAAATGAGACATCTTAACACTGTACAAGAGCTTAAATTCTTTAATCTCATGCCATGCTTTAGGTCCTTTTTTTAAAAAAAGTATTGCTAACAAAAGCTATTTAGAGTCAGGTGAGGTGCACTTTGTCTAATGTAAGGGTCTGCTTTGTTTTGTTCTCTGGGTTTTTTGAATATGTTCTTGTCACACGCAGAGTTCATTTGTCCAAAATCTGTGTTCTGGCTTTTGTTGCTTTTATTGTCTGTGTCAGACTGTCGGCCAGACTTTGTTCCTTCTCCTTGCAGCCTCTCAGGAGTTTAGGTCAGAGGAGATCATGTGACCTTTTATGTTTCTTCTAATCCAGAATGTGTGATGTAGCTCATGTGCTCATTAAAGAAAACAAATCATCAAATCATATTCAATGTCTTGAATAAATTGCTATATTTTGATATTAGAAAATATGATTCCGTGATTTTTATTTTTCCTACTTTAAAATTATTAGTTTACTTCACATGTATATTCCTGGTCATAATGTTACTGACATATTGTCATTGAAAACCACCATTATTAACGTACAAGTTCTTGCAGCATGAATGTAACAACAGTACTGAGCTTTCTTATAGCTCAGTAATTTAGTTCAAACCTTGTCATGCAACAATACAAGCCACACCAGCCCAGCTGTTCTCAGCTCTGTTAGAATTTTGTTTCTAGAGCAATGAAGGTGGAGTTCTACACCAGATTATAATCTAGTGACTGCTCCTGGAAAGTGTACATAAACCAACAATGGTTAAACGGACTTTTAGACTTGACTGGGATGCTCCTTATCAGTCACTTGTCTGGATTGCTTCTAGACACAGTAGCGAAGGATGGTTGACACCTGTATCCAGCCAGTCGGTGCCTTCAGGATAGACAGAAAACTTGAATGGTAATCATAGGCACTTTTAATTTACGGATGGAAGTACTAGTATGCATACTCTATATATACTGAAATTTTTAGGTACCAAAGTATACTAAGCAATTTAGTTATGATACACAATGACTACTGCATACAAGTAGCATATTTTATAATGCAACACAATGAAGGAACTGGATATATTTTACTTGCACAATTTTATCATTTACCATACTTGAAAATGTACATTAATTGCCCACTTTGCACCAACATTTTGTTCTTGTATGCAAATTAATTTTTCAGTGCACTTACAAGTATTATATTTTGTTTGCATTAGGAAACTTGGATCAGTAATTGTGTTTTCATTCACATCATTCATGGGTATCTTATACTTCAGCTGGTGTGTAAAAATGCTTGCTCATACATTCTGGCAGGTTTTCATTCCATCAGCTCCAAACATTCAGCATGTCCAGTGCCACCAGTCATATGTTTGCACTTATTTGAAGATGCCCTTATTGCATTTGCAAGCATTAAGTACATGAACACTAATTGTTGGAAGAACTCAACATCAATGGAGAAAAATAAACAGCTGAAATCTTTATTCCCCTCCATAGATGCTGCCTGACTTCTTGAGATCTTTTTCAGCATTTTATGTGTGTTGCTCAAGATTCCCAGTACCTGCAGAATCTCTTGTGTTTAGAAACACCACTTGATCCTTTGTTTTGGCTTATGAACATCAAATCAGTGGCTACCAGTGAGAACCCTTGTCCATAAACATCACATAGCAAGACATCATAGATGGGCTGCCCTTGACTTTTTATCCATTAATTTTTATGAACAAAAGATCACAGGCAGCACATACACAATTTCAGGGTTATGGTTATTGGTGAAATGTGGCTCTCCACCAGTATACATATTAGAAAATCAAGATTCAATTACTTATTTGAGTCTACTGTGCAATTATGAAAAACTGCAACACACATACAGAGGATTCTCATTCTCATTCTCTATCTCTACCTCTCTGTGTATGTGTGTGTGTTTGTATATATATATATATAGAGAGACAGAGAGAGAGCGCTTAAGTCACAAAAGTCACTAACTTGAAAACAGTGGTTACTAATTGGCAATGGTATAAAGAAATTCCAAAGATGATATTGAGGCTTCTACTCAAGTATAGGTGCAAACATTGAAATAAAAGCATCACTCTTGTGTGCTTCCCCTAAACATGTTGCAGGTCAAACTGGTGGAACCATGTAGAAGAAAAATCCTGTACAATGCAGCAATAACTAACAATGAAAATGTTCAAACTGTTACAGAATAGGATAGCATAAATTATACCAAATTTATAGTAAAATAAATTAAACATTGCTAAATGCCTAATTGCTTCATTCTATATCTGAATACAAGTAGAATTATTTTTCCAAGATGTTGCATGTATTTGTTAATGTGCATCAACAGTACTATTTCCCACTTCTGCAATATTAAGTGGCACTGTTGTAAAATCTCAAAATTAAACAATGTGAATTTTAAGTAGATGTGTTATGGATTATACTGAAATAGTGTCATCTCAACGGAATTGTATATAGTCAGTTATCAAAGTACCATATTTGCTGAAAGTTTGTTGTGAACCATTTATGCTAATCTGATGTTACAGTTATTTGCAAACTTTGTCACACATGGTGTCATAATTTTTGTTATACATCATGCAGAATTAATTGCCTTTGGGAGTCACCCACAATTCTCTTTGAGTATTTCTACTAATCATTTCCTTTCACCTTATACATGAAGCAGAACAGTTCTATTATTTGTGCGAAAATAATCAAGATATTATTTTGTTAGATTCTTGATATAATCTTATCGTATATATTAATTTGCTTCAGATCTTTTTATCCCAAATAATGGACATGGAATTCATCAAATAATATTACAAAACCTTGCAGGTTAAACAAGCAGAGTACTGAACCATGTGTCAGAGCGATTCAATTTAAAATGTTTACTAATGCTCATAAATATCTTTATATTCATGTTACAACCATGAACCAGTCTCATAATTAAAATATAAAATTTCAGAAGGATTATATTTTTTCCAATGATATTGTATTTGGAGTAGAACTGCTCATTTTATCAAAATTAATCTCTTCTAAAATTGCCATTATATTTCACATTTATATTATTTATTGTATATTATTTGCCTTTCAAATTATTGTGCCAGGAGGGGAAATTATTCAATTAAAGACTTCAACATAAAAAGATTTTATTTTGTAATGGATATGTAGAATGTATTCGTAAGTATGTAACATTAATCATTAGTTTTACCTTTTTCTTTGAGGACATGACATTATACTACCTGAACCAAGTCAACATTACTACAAACATTATTTATTCCTCTCCATTTTTTTCTTTTTTTTCTGTCTAACGAACATTTTGAGCAGAGTATATGTTGGTTTAGCAATAACTGGTAAACAATGGAATTCAGCTCCATATCGATTCAGCAACAAATAGCTATGTTGTTTTTTTTTCTCCCCCCCCAATCCGATTATAAGTTTGTATTAAATTTACTCATCTCACCAACGTTACGTCCTTTCAGTGTTTTTCAACGATTCACCATCGACATCATTACTATTGACGTCGTGTTGTTCTCTTGGCATGTTGATTTCAAATGTACTGGTCTCAGAACCTAGCAAAAAGAATGAGGAAAGTGCCTTTATAGTGCCATTAAAAGTGTTTTTGGCTTTCCACATTGTTTTGGTTGATTAATTGTATTTAGGTGGCATTGTAAAATATGATGGAATCTTTACATTTAGTTTTCAACTGTGCCCTAGTAGCCATCTGTTTTAAATGAAACCAATTAATATCCCTGTTCATACTCTGCATAATTCATTGTAAGCTAAATACCTGGTGCTTTAATAATAGATAACATATCTTAAAATACCTGGTGCTTTATCTGCTAAGATTACATAAAATAAAGGTGGCAAGAGTTTCTTAGATTCATATAATTGACGTAGTATCATTTAATCACATTTTCAGTAGCCAGTGGTCCAATAGATAGCCAATTTGGACCAAACTGTAGGTTAAAATCTTGGAGTTGAGTCATTCATTTCTTTGCATTTAAATATGTTTTCACATTTCTGACCTTTCTGAGTGTTATTTGGACATATTGTTTTCCTGTCAGCTGAGAGTTAATATGATAGGGTTGGTCTAATCCAGATTAAAATGCAACCCATTAAACACTCATAAATTAGCTACCAAAAAATGAAGGAAAAACAGAAAATGCCTTTTCTTGATTGATTATGCTTGTTTAATTATTGAACTGTAGTTCAGAGGAGTTCAAAGAACTGTGAGACATTCAAACATACAATGCAAAGAGAGTGAAATGAAACAAAGGCAGAAGTGCTGGAAGAACTCAGCCAGTCAAGCAGCATCTGTGGAAGGAGAAACCAATCAATGTTTTGGGTCAACAGCCCTCAAATGATAGGATTTTGATAGATTTGCTGACTCAAAACTGGCTGAATTCTATCAACATTTCTGTTTTATTTCAGATTCCAGCATCTGCCATTTTACCTTTCAATCCAAACTGAAGCACCATGTCTCTGTGCCGCAAGCCCTACATTTGACCCCACTATCTACTTTATTTCCAATGCCTGTCCAAGATGATATCCTTGAATATCTTTTCTTCTCAATCTGATTTGCTCTGAAGAGCTGTCATTGACTCAATTTTAGGTACTCCATTTCCTAGTAACACTTTTTATGTTTTGTACTAAAATTAACATTTTGCATTCCCCCTCCTCAACCCCATATTATAAACTCAATGTTGAGAAAGAAAATCCTCTATCAATTACTTCTCAAAGCCATCAATAAATTTGAGCTCACAAGGTTGCACCTCTCTTCGTTAATCACCTATTCTGAGGACATCAATTAAAAATTCAAAGAGCCCATGACTGTAGTTGTACTCCGATAATTCTTCCTAATTTACTACAAAGCATTTATTTGAATAACAGACTGTAAATTTATCTTGGAGATCTATTGTAATTATTAAAGGTGTAGCAGGTGAAGTAAGGACTTAACTCCAAAATTTAATTTTTGCAAGTTGGAAGTACTTAAGATAATAAGATTGTTGCTCTTTAGGTGAGTTTTTTCTGTTCAAAAGTGGGGAAGAAAATACCACAATCTTACTTAAATTGTTTATTTGCAGAATTTTCAAACAATTTCCTGAAATTCCACAAATGAAAGTGTTAATTTTTGTGCAAAAAATTGACAACAGTTTGGGGAAATCTATAGCTAGCTATTGCTTTTTTAATTTGGGTTTAGAAATGCTGTACCTATATTCTACCTTGTCTTTCTTTCACATTCAGAATTTAAAAGGGTGAACACCGAAATGTCCATTTAATATACGAAGGGTGATTGATAAGTTCGTGGCCTAAGGTAGAAGGAGTCAATTTTCAAAAACCTAGCACATTTATTTTTCAACATAGTCCCCTCCTACATTTACACACTTAGTCCAGCGGTTGTGGAGCATACAGATCTGGGACCTCCAGAAAGTGTCCACAGCAGGGGTGATTGATAAGTTCGTGGCCTAAGGGAGAAGGTAGGTTTCATGCACATGCAGGTCAACTCTGAGTGATTATGCAGAAAGTTTGAAGTTAATAACTCATCTCCTTCTACCTTGGGCCACGAACATCAATCACCCCTGATGAGTTATTAACTTTAAACTTTCTGCATAATCACTCAAAGAGTTGAACTGCATGTGTATGTAACGAGAGCTGTATAACTCATCTCCACAAACTTATCAATCACCCCTGCAGTGGACACTTTCTAGAGGTTCAAGATCCGTACGCTCCACGACTGCTGAACTAAGTGTGTAAATGTAGAAGGGGACTGTTGAAAAATAAATGTGCTAGCTTTTCTAAAATTTACTCCTTCTACCTTAGGCCACAAACTTATCAATCAGCCCTTGTATTGGTCTAAGAATCTAGCAAAAAGAATAAGGAGAGTTAAAGTACTTTTGGGTTTCTATATACCGCTGTTTAAGCATATTTAAGTAACAATGTAAAATACAATTTTAGTGTTTAACTGTACCTTACAGCTGTGAAATTAACTGATACTCATGTTCCTACTCCACGTAGTTCACTATATGCTATGTACCTGGTGCTTTAATAATAGACAAAAAATACTTTTCCTGCTATATATCAAAATATCTTAGGTTGCAATTGATTATGTTAGACATTTTCCAGATCAGTTATAAGTTTGACAAGATCAATATAACAACATTCTCACAGGCCATCATTTTTAAGTTTCTGATAGGCCATAGAGCAGCCAAAATATCACGTGTTTTGTGGCAAATTTAAGATTTAATTGTAATAGAATACTAGTAATTTACACATTGCATCAATATATACTGTAGCTATATGTTTAAATTGTTTTTACAATTTTACTGGTAATTTTTTAACAATAGTTGCAGTTACCTTCAATAAATTTCCAAGAAACAATGTGACTGGAACAGGTTTAACAGTTGGGAGTGGGTGCGAGGGAAAGCAAAGGTTAAACACTTATGTTTTTAAGTACATTAATTATTTTGCTAATGTGATTAACTCTTAAAATAAAATAAATATATTAATTTAGTTTCATGTCAATTCCTTATATTAACTGAGATTAATCAATAAATAGCCATGTGTTTAGTAGTACACGAAAGGTAATATATTGTTAATTGGAACCATTAGAATCATAGATGCATACAGTACAGAAGCAGATCCTTCAGCCCATCTGGTCCAAGACAATCAAGATTCCCATCTAAACTAGTCCAATTTGCTTACTTAACTTATTAGTACACCATTAAGGCATTAACAACAAATTTTGAAACAAGTTATCTTCAATAATTATCTAATTCGTCATTCAGTATAACTGACAGTGGCCTAGGAATCTCAGGATATACACTAGACTACTGTTTATTGATGACAGCTCAGCGTTCGACACCATCGTTCCCTCAGTACTAACAGCCAAGCTTCAAAACCTAGACCTCTATATCTCCCTCTGCAACTGGATCCTTGACTTCTTTAATTGGGAGACCACGCCATGTGGATAGATAATGGCATCACCTCTCATCGACAATGAACACAGTTGTACTTCAAGAATGTGTGTTTTGCACACTGGTCCACATTCGTGACTGTGGCTAAGCACAGCTCAAACACCATTGATACATTTGCCAATGTCATTGGTGATGAGGCTTACAGGAGCCAGAGAGAACAGCTAGTTGAGTCACAACAACAAACTCACAAAAATCAAGGAACTGGTTGTAGATATTAGGAAGGCAAGTTGGAGGAACACACACCCATTCTCGTTAAGAAGTCAGTGGTAGAAACGGCGAGCAGCTTTAAGTTCCTGAATGGCATCATATTGGAAGATCTATCCTGGGCCCAACACATTGGTGCAGTTACAAAGAAGGTGCACCAGCAGCTCTACTTCATTAGGGTTTTGAGAAAATTTGGTATCTCAACAAAAACATATAAATTTCTACAAATGTAATGTACAGAGCATTCTGAATGGTTGCACCATTGTATGGTATGGAGCCTTCAGGATCATGAAAGGCTGTGGACTGTTGTAGACTTAGCCAGCTCCATCATAGGCACAATCCCCTCTGCCATTTAGTATGTCTTCAAGCGGCGGTGCCTCAAGAAGGAGGCATCTATCATTAGCAACCCTCACCATCTGGGACATGCCCTCTTCTTGTTACTACTGTCAGGGAGGAAGTACAGGGGCCTGAAGACCCACACCCAATGTTTTAAGCTTCAACAACTTCTTCCTCTCCGGCATCAGATCCCTGAATTGTTCAGGAACTCAAGAACACCATCCTGTTACTCTTTTTTTTTTGGTATGATTTATTTTTGTAACTTAAAGATTTTTATGTCTTTGCACTGTTGCAGAACAACAAATTTCACTTCATACATCATTGATAATAAACCTTATTCCAATTCTGATTTTGAAGAGCTTCCTGATGCTAGGGAGGATAATTTATAAGTTCGTATCATCTTAATTACAATTTGCATCAAAATTCAAGAATGGATGGTTCAAACTTCAAGTGCAACATATCTGTTAGCAGATGGGAATTAGTTATAACAGTATTTTAAATCTTTAACAAAAGTATTTTAAAGTAATGATGAGTTCACTTTCTGAATTTTTACATGGTATTTTTGATATGCTGCTTGATTAAGCAATAAAAATGAAATACACGATTTCATAATTCCACTTCCTTAATTAAATAAAGTTAAGTTGCTTAATTCAACAGACCTCCATAAATTATAAAATAGCCTTAAACTTAAGGATTATGGAGGATAGTTCTGTTCAAAGTACATTTTATTAAAGTGTGCATACTTTATACAACCTAAAAATTCATCTCCAAACAGGCAGCCACAAAACAAAGAACCCCAATAGAAACCATTAAAGAAGAAGAAGAAGAAGAAAACAGTTAACTGAGTAGGTTCTTGTTCTCTCCTCAGATTATTGACAATGAAACAGTCACTGCCTGGCAAACACCTCCAGGAAGTCACAAATCTCTGGGTTTATTGGTAATCTATTGAGCAGAACCTTTAGGGAAGCCCTGGGTATGATTCATCCCAGAAGCTGGGCCTGGGGAATATTCCTTTGGCAATGATTACTTCTAATTTGCCATTTATGAGTGCTAATTAGTGTTGGAAGTATTTAGAACATAAAACACTACAACATAGTATGGGCTTTTTGGCCCACGATGTTGTGCCCACTATATAAACCCATGCCATGATCAATCTAACCCACACAGCCCATAACCCTCTATTTTCCTTTCATCCAAGTACCTATCTAAAAGTCAATTAAATATCTCTAATGCAACAGCCTATACCACCACACCCAGCAGTGCATTTCAGGCACTTGCCATTCCTTGTGTAAAAAAAATCCTGCCTCTAACATCTCCCTAATGTCCACTCACCTTAAACAAAATATTTATTGTGTTTCTTTGACATTCTACTGTTGGTTACTGTAATGGATATATTAATCTATTAAAACACAAAGAAGAAAGGTGTATACAGACATTGAGCATTTGCCAATTGATTTTACTAGGTTGATATGTTTAGGGTTTCATGAAGACTAATTAGTTTTGAATAGTGTTGAAAATATGAATATGTTAATTCATTTATCAATATATTTCTTTGCATCCAGTCTTTGGTACAAAAATAATTGCTTTATAAAACTTATCAAGAAAAATGACAATTTTGCAAATCCATAGTTATGAATTTTCTCTTCAAGGGAATTTTCTTGGACAACCAGCTGAATGGTTATTACCTCTTTGTATGCTGAGGATACAATGGTCCTCTGGTAAATACAGTATTTATTACAAAAACAGAATATAATGAAGTTTCAATTCCGTTGCGTGTTATTATGTCCCTGAAATCAACTATATTGTGATCATTCTAGGTAGCTTGTCAAAATCAGAGATTTATTGGAAATTCTAAAAGTCCTCTAAATGAACCATAATAAATAATAACAATTTGCAAGGTTAACAAGTCATGGCCAGTTCATTAGATGCAGAATAAGAGGCAGACATGCAATGAAGCATTGTTGAACACAATGAGACATACTAAATCTTGTTTAAAATGTGTATCTATGAACACAAAAAAAATTGTAGGAGATAGTGGCATATGATTTTTTATTAACCAGCTTTGCAACTGAGATGCAGCAAATTTTGGAAAATAAGTGTTTGTAGTAATTCCAGCAAAAACACAGCTGTCAATACAGTCAGTGATTCGGCAATAATGATGTAATGTTGGTCTTTGATGGCGCTTTGGGTACCATTTAATGAGCTTCTTATGCCTCACTGACAGTCCCTCAGGCTCAAGGATGACTTCGGGTTTGAGGAATTGATAAGGTTAAAGTGAGAACCGTTGACTCTTATACTAACTCAGTGCTGAAGTAAATCCAATCGTTTGAAGCTATGTTTTAGTGTCCCCTAAATGTCAAATTTGTCAATACACTGCTGTAGGTAACTGTCAAATAGAGTCAGAGATATACAACATTGGAACAGGTTTGGGCCAACTCATCCATGCCAACCGAGCTGCCTAGTTGAGTGTGTCCCATTTTCCTGCATTTGGTCCTTATTCCTATAACCCTTCCATATTGATGCCCCGTCTCAATGTTTTTTAAGCATTGTAATTGTACCTACCTCCACCACTTTTTTTGGGCAGCTTGATCCATTTGCTTATTTGCGCTTCTTTCGCCTGTGCCATCTAGTTTTAGGCTCCCCTACCCTGGGACAAATGCTGTGACCATTCAACCTAGCCATGCTCCCAATCATTTATTCTCCTCTAACAAGTCACCCCTTAGTCTCATACATTCCCAGAAAAGTCAGCCTTAACCTATCAGCGCCTTTATAACTTTTTGTGAATCTTTACTGCACCAGCTTAAGGACATCCTACATATAGATAGGTGACCGTAACCACACACAATACTCCAAGTGTGGTCTTGCGTATGTCTTATATGGCTGTAACATGAAATCCCAACTTGTACACTCAATACCCTGACCAATGAAGGAAAGCATTCCAATGTTTTCTTTACCTGCTTTTCCACCTTTAAAAAAAGATATACTTGTACCCCTAGGTGGCTCTGTTCTATGGCACTCTCCAAACCCCTGCCATTTATTGTGTAAGTCCTGTCCTGTCCTGGCTTAACTTCCCAAAGTATAATTCTTCACACTTGTCTAAGTTAAATACCATCTGCCTTTCCCAGACTCACTTTCCCAGTTGATTTACTTCCTGTTGTAAACTGCATTCTTTGTGAAACGAGCTTACCATGTGAGATCTCATCAAAAGTCTTGCTTAAATCCATGTAGACAACTTGCCCTCATCAATCCTTTTGGTCACTTCTTTAGAAAAAAAATTGATCAGTTGTGTGAGAGATGATTGTCCCATTCATAAAGCTATGCCAACTATCCCAAATTAGTCCCTGCCTTTCCAAAGGCAGATTGATCGTCTCTCTCAAAAATCCCTCTAGTATCTTTCCTACCACTGTGTTTAGGCTCATTGGTCTATAGTTCCTTCCTTAGCTTCAGACAGTGTCCTAGTGAGAGCTGAGGGGTTTATTTATCTTTATGTGCTTCTGTACCTCACCTTCTGTAATCTGGATATGTGTCAAGACTTCACTATTCCTTGAATTTCCTAACTTCATGATGTCCCTGTGGCAAACAGAGACAAGAAATAAGGTAAGATGGACCCTTGACCTCACAATCTACCTCATTTTAATCTTGCACCTTATTTCTTACCAGCACTGCACTTTCTCTGTAGCTGTTACACCTTGTTCGACCTCAATGCACAATGTAATGGACTGATCTATATTAACAGATATGCAGAACAAGTTTTTCACTATATCTCAGTACATATGACAATAATAAATTTAATCCAATTCACCCAACTCACCCAACTACATTCCCTCCCTTGTTTCTATGGAATTTTGACTGGATATTGGGCTAATCTGGAATCCATTCAGGAGATCAAGGATATGTGCTTGAGACAATCCCCTAAACAATCAGATTGTAAAAGCATCCAGATAATGAACTAGAAAATATAATTCATAATGGGTAATTAGTGTATCATGTTCAGAAATGAAACTATGAGGGAAAGAAAAATGGAAGTGAAAGATCTGAGACATATGGCACAGAAGCTTGCACTACAGCGGAACTCATCCATGCTGACATGCACCTCCCTGTACTACTCCCATTTGCCCCAGTTCAGCCCATATCCCTCTAAACCAAGCATCCCCAACCTTTATTATGCTATGGACTCCAACCATTAACCAAGAGGTCCGTAGACCCCAGATTGGGAACCCTTGCTCTAAACCTTTCCTATCCATAAACCTGTCCAAACATGGTAGTTGTTCCTGCCTCAACCACTTACTTCCTCTGGCAGATTGTTCCATGCAACCACCACCCTCTCTGTGAAAAGATAGCTCTTGGGGCACCCAATGCCCTCTAATTGTAAATTCTACACCCTGGGTATAAGCTGTCATGATTTTATAATCTTGTACAAAGTCATCCCTCACTCTCCTTCACTCCAAGGAAAACAGTCCCTGACTATCATTATCATTTAGCCCACGTAACAAGACAATATAAAGAGTTATAAATCTCCATCAATAACTAACATTTCTGACTTGCAATGGTTATATTTAATGCCAGAGAAATAGTTTGGCAGTAATTATAACAATGCTGTTATTTAAGTATTACTTCCAGCAGAGTGGACAAGCACAAACTAATTCTGATTGTTTAGTGAGTGCTTATTGTGTATATTCTGAAATCCAGGCACATCCATGTATTTAATGGATTTAAAGTGAAACTTCCAAAACAGCAGAACAAATCAGATAAATTATGATTTTCATATTTGGCTTACATGTGCATAATTGATATACAGTCTAATTTATAGTGGCAAGTGCTGCCTTTTACTGTAAGTTACCTTGAAAATATTTCATAGTTGAATATTATTGAATTTGCCTTTTCCACAGTTAATTCACTTAAAGGATTTCACATTTTTTAATAAAATGTTATCTTTCTTTTGATCAAGTCTTGCCTGCTTAGATGAAAAGGATAAGCAGAAAAATTCAAAGTTCTAAGTAAATTTTAGAGTGGTGTCTCTCTCTTTCGAAGATGTCAGAAGACGTTACTGAGGTTCTGTGTTTATGGACTGGACTATGGCCTTTTTCAATCTTATGGTTTTTATATTCTGTGTTTTTGTCCACTCTTTCTTGCTTTTTTGTGCAAAGGGGAGGAAGGGTGTTTGGGGGTTTACGTTCTTGTTGCATTTCGTTAGTTTTTTTGTGTGGGGGAGGAGGCTTTGGGGGTTGATGATGGTGTCGCCAATCTTTTTCATTTCAGGGTGTGGGCTTGCTGTTTCTCTTCCATGGTTTTGTTTCATGGCTATCTGGAGAAGACAAATCTCAGACTTGTATACTGCATACATGCTTTGATAATAAATGAACCTTTGAACCATTTTTTTTCACATATAAGTCACCATATACAATCCTGCATAGGCATACGCAGCAAATCTATTGAATAGTATTAAGAACAGGATCAATGAAAGATCAGTTGGAGGGCAGAAGACAACAAACTGTTCAAATGTAAATATAAATAAATAATGAGAACATGAAATAACATGATAAAGAGTCCTTAAAGTGAGATCATTGGTTGTTAGAAGATCTCCACAGATGAGCAAGTGAATGTAATTAACCCCTTTGTTCAAGAGCCTGATGATTGCATGGTAGCAACTTTTCGTGAATCTGGCAGTGTGAGTCCTGCGGCTCGTGCACCTTCTAGCTGACTGAAGCAGTGAGAAAAGAGCATGGTTTTTAGTGATGAGGATGAACCATGTTGGCAAGGATCTCTGATAATGGATGCTGATTTCCTACAACAGCATTTCATGTAGATGTATTCAATGTACTCAGGGCCAAATTCACTACATTTTGTAGTATTTTCTGTTCAAAGGCACTGGTGTTTCCACACCAGGCAGTGATGCAGCCAGTTGGTACGCTCTGCATGACACATTTATAGAAGTTTGTCAAAGTTTTAGATGTCATGCTGAATCTCGGCAGATCCCTAAAGAATTAGAGGCGCTGTCATGTTTTCTTCAAAATTGCACCTACGTGCTGGGTCCAGGACAGGTCCTCTGAAACAGAAACACCCAGAAATTTAACGTTGCTAACCCTCTCCAACTCCGATCCACAGATGAGGACTGGCTCATGGACCTCTGCTTTCCCTCTCCTGCAGTTCTTTGGTCTTGCTGACTTTGTGAGAGGTTGTTGTTACGACACCATTCACCGAAATTTTCAATCTCCCTCCTGTATGCTGATTAATCACCATCTTTGATTTGGCCACATCGGTAGATTCATCAGCAAACTTGAATATCGTATTGGAGCTGTGCTTAGCAACACGGTTATTGGTGTAAAGCGAGTAGAGCAGGGAGCTAAGCACGCAGCCTTGTGGTGCACTTGTGCTGATGAAGATCGTACAGGACATGTTGCTGCCAATCCGTACTGACTGGGGTCTACAAGTGAGGAAATCCAGAATCCAATTGCACAAGGAGGTACTGAGGTCAAGGTCTTGGAGTTTATTGATTAGTTTTGAGAGGATGATGATATTAAATGCTGAGCTATAATCGATAAAGAGCATTCTGATGTATCACCTTCGTGTTTACATGTTCCAGGGTTGTGTGAAGAACAATAAGATGGCATCTGCTGTGGACCTGTTGCCCCGGTTGGCAAATTGGAAGAGATCCAAGCCAGCTTTCACCAGTAGCTGATATGTTTCATCACCAGCCTCTCAAAACACTTCATCACTGTGGATGTAAGTACCATTGGGCGATTGTCATTGAGGCAGGTCACCACACTCCTCTTGGGCATCGGTATGATTGAAGCCTGCTTGAAGCAGGTGGGTGCCACAGACTGCCGAAGTGAGATGTTAAAGATCTCAGTGAACACACCAGCCAGTTGGTCAGCACAGGTCATTAATACCTGGCCAGGTATCCCGTCTGGTTTGGATGCTCTCCCCAGTTCACCCTCCTGAAGGCAGCCTGCATGTCAGCTTCAGATACTGAGATTAAAGGATTATTGGGAGGTTTGGGGGTCTGTGATGGTTCCTCCATGTTATGATGGTCAAAGTGAGCACAGAGGACATTGGGCTGATCTGTAACCGAAGCCCTGCTATCTCTCATGTCACTGAGATGATCGCATTCAAATACTACCATAGCTGTGATTCTAGTTTGGGCTGAAATCACCATTTCGCCCATGAGATGGCTTTCCGGAGAACATAGCTGTAGCTTCCTTGACCTCCAGACCTGAATGCCTCTGACATGGCCCTCAGGAAATCAGCAAATTTCAGATCTCATGGTTCATCCAGGGCTTTTGATTGGGGAAAACTCTGAATGATTTAGTGGGGACACACTCACTTACAGCTGCTTTAATAAAGTCCGTTGAACCATGGTGTATTCATTCAGATCTCTAGGTGAGTGCTTGAACATGGCCTAGTCCACTGACTCCAAACCACCCTGTAATCGTTCCTCTGCTTCCCGTGACAACATTTTGGTTTTCCTAATCTCTGGAGTCACTGCCTGCAGGCAGGTTTAAGGGAGGGAATTCCGGAGCCTAGGGCCTCTTAAGGTGCATTTGCCTGAGGTGAGCCATTGAATTTGGAGATAATCATGAGACCAGAATTGGAGAAGTGAAGATACTTTGGACAGTTATGGAAATGCAAAAGATTACAGTGAAGAGAAAACCATGAGATGGTTGAGAAACATTCAAGGGACTGTTTAAAAATCTGCAGATGGTAAACTGAAATGACAAAGAGGAAATACTGGAAGTATTCAAAAGGTCAGTCTGCATCTGTGGAAAGAAAAACAGATAGTATTTTAGGTTAATGAGCATTTCTGACCAGATTCTGATGAAAGGCAAATACTTACAGCATTCCCTGTTAGATGTGTTAGTAGACTTGCTGCAAGTTAGAAGAGTGGGGCTCTGAATGGCTGCATAGTTTAGAAAAGAGTGCATCGGTGCAGCCTGGTCTGGCATTATCATTAGTTACAGGTGACAGTTTCAGCTGCATTCCGATTGTCCAAGCTCAGAGTCAGCAGATATTATACTGGGTGAGACGAAGAGGCCGGATGCAGATGACATGAAGATTGGTGGTGTTGTGGACAGTTGGAAATAGATTACAACAGGACATTGATTGGAAGTAGAACAGGGTTGAAAAGTGACAGATGGAGTTCAATCCAGAAAAGTGTGAAGTCATTCACTTTGGAAGGTCAAATTTGAAGGCAGAGTACAAAGTTAATGGCAGGATTCTTAGCAGTATGGAGGAATAGAGATATTTTGGGGTTCACATACATAGATTCCTCAAAGTTGCCACATGTTGATACGGTGTTTAAGAAGGTGTGCATGTCAAGGGATTGAGTTGAAGAGCAGCAAGGTAATGTTGCAGCTCTATAAAACTCTTTAGATCACACTTGATGTATTGTATTCAGTTCTGGTCACGTCATTAGGATGTGGAAGAATGGAAGGAAGGATGTGGAAGTGTTAGAGGGGGTGCAGAGGAGATTCATCAGGATGCTGCCTGGATTAGAGAACATGTTTTATGAGGAAAGGCTGACTGAGCTAGGGTGTCTCCCTTTGTAGTGAAGGATGAGAGGTGACTTGATAGAAGTGTATACGACTACAACGGTTATAGAGTGGATGGTCAGCACCTTTTACCCCAGAGTGGTAATGGCTAATACAAGAGGGCATAATTTTAAAGTAATTGGAGGAAGGTATGGGGGTGGATATCAGAGGTAATTTTTTTCTCCTTTTTAAACTGAGCAATAAATGCTTGAAAAGCACTGTCAGGGATGATGGTGAAGGCAGATACATTCAGGACATTTAATTAGCGACATGGATGAAAGAAACAATGGAGGGCTATGTGGAGGGAAGGTTTAGATAGATATTGGTTTACATCTAAAGGTCTATACAATATCATAGGCCAAAGGGCCTCTGCTGTGCTGTACTGTCCTACATTCTAAGAACAGAGTTGGAAGTTGAACTCAGGGTCGACGGTGATACAGTCTGGGGAAAGGTCTAGTTCAGCCACATTTAGCTGCCAAGGAAAGAAGCAGAATCCATGATCAGTGATCAGTGTTGTGGAGGTTTGTGAAGACAGCTGCTGGAAATGAATTTCTGTTCCTCCAACATTGACAAGTAGCCCGACAATGTTAGAGGCAGGAGTGCAGTGAAGATGTATTCGGCATTGAACTCTATTTCTTCAGATGATATTACAGGAAAATAATATGTAACTACAAAATAATTGGAACTCAATAAATATCTGGAAGACATCAGAAATAAGATAAGAGATAGGAACAGAATTAGTCCATTTGGCCCATTGAGATTGCTTGTCCATTTTGTCATTGCTGATCCGTTTCTCTCTCAGCCCTAATCCCCTCCCTTCTCCCTGGAGAAAGGGTGTGAGAATGAGAAGGAAAGCAGATAATTATTTGGACAAATGGCTCCACGGTTGTTGAAAATCCAGAGTAACATACATAAAATGCTGGAGAACTGTGCAGGGCAGGCAGAATCTATGGAGAGGAGTATATAGTGGACCTTTTGGGTCAAGTCCTGATGAAGAACCTTGGCCCAAAATGTTGACTGTTTATTCCTCTACATAGATGCTACCTGACCTGCCAAGTTCCTCAGCATTCTGTGTGGGTTGCTCCAGATAATCACCTGGCAGTGACTGGTAGGTTAGGAATGGGACCAACTTGTGTGTGGTCCCACACGATTAGTAATGGAGGATGGTATAGTTGATTGTCTCAAAAGACTACTGTTCCAAGGCTATACAGTGGTTGTGTAGGGAAAGGGATAGTTTTTTTAAAACGGCATGGCCAGACAATGACACAGACTGCTCCAATGACAGGAATAGAAACCACTTGGAGTGTTTCCAACATGGTGCAGTAAAAATGGCTATGGATTTGGTAACTTACATGGAAGTAAGAAAAAATAGGATGGAAAGGTCATGTGTAAGCACGAGGCAGAGAGAGAGTGGGAGTAAGAATGGGGAGACAGACGGTGAAGCCTGATTTAAAGGCAAGTCTGGCTACACCTGAATAGAGAGGATTATTAACCATATTGGCTAATGTCATTGCAGAAAGGGACGTTGTGTAGCCTGCAGCTGGTGGGAGCAGGATTGAGTCCTGTGGACAAGAGATAGCAAACCGAAGGAGAAAGGGCATTTCATCAGCTGCATCATGTGACTCTGTCCAGTTGCTACGTTTTACGTTTAGGTATCTCCACTGCTAAAACCTATAATGAGTCAGCCTATACTTGGTTCCTCATTCTGGATCAACTTCAACTGTCCTCACCAGGATGTAACAGCAAATTACAAATATATTATTATTAGTAAATAATGAACAATATTGCAATTCTATATAATTTAAACACAGCTGCTTTATTAAATGTTTCCTTCTACAAAAAGCAACTTCTCTTGACAGATAAAATGTCACAGAGCTGGTGACCTCTCATTGACTTCACAGCACTGGGTGTCTACATTTGTTTTGGTGGTATGGAAATAAAAGCAGAAATGTTTCTTCAGTAAGTACATCAAACTAGAATGTTCTGTGAGTCCGAGTCAAATATTTAGTCCTTGAATTCCAATTTTCAAAAACTTAATTGAACCCAGTTGTTGTCAATTAGTGCATCCGTCTTGAAGGAATATTTAAATCTAATAGTAATGATAGAATTGTCAGCTTCCCTTTACAAAGTTTATTCAGACAGCTGTTCTCAATACCTTTAGGCTCACAGAGATCTTCTGACCCTGTAATAAAGTGCAATACCACCATACAATCACTCAACGCATTTATCAAGAATTCTCTCTCTCCATATTTTAACACCTGCTTATCCTGTTAGAGTAGGAGTTAAAATAGGAGAGCGCAAAACTTCCAAATAAGAATTTAGTCTTCACGAGTTAACATCACACCAAGTGATCTGAGAAACTACATTGTACACAAATCACAGGAAGCTGAGTACACATTCCAGGTGTCCATAAGACCATAAGACATAGGAGCAAAATTAGGCCACTGAGTCCAAGCATTTAAAAGGTAATCAATGTTCGATGCATAATCAATGTTCTTCAATAATTTTCCTCCCCTATTCTCATGACAAATCTGCCTTTTCATGGTATTCCTTTTCATGGAAAATAGAATTGGAGTAACTATCAGGATGCCTTAATGAAAGGGAACCGAGCGGTGACAAGGTTTCTAAATATGCAAGTTTTCCCTGTCCTTCCCTGAAGGTCAACTCTCATATGCAATTTCTAACAGAAAGCACTGAATGGTAAGTGGGAATAGTGACCTTGACACACATTTCCATTCATTTTACACATATTATTACAACCCCGCTGCCTATCAAAGACCAGGGGAAAATGTTCCTTTTTGTGCCAAAGTGTTTTGCCTTTGGTCATAAAAGCAAGGGCAATAATGTTCAAATGGAGTTTACCCTTTTGCCAAGTTTAAAATAGTTTATCTGAAAAGATCAGAGTCCAGAAGGAGGCGGGATAACATGCTCACTGAAAGAAAACAAAATCTCCTTTAGTTGGGAACAGTACATCTAACACATTGAAGTATACTACATCTGGCACCAGGCCAATAGGAGTACAGGATTAGCATAAGTGACCATGTCAAAATTGTCCTCAAAGTAATTCTGTTGTAACCAGTGGTGTATTTGCAGGAAGTCAGATAGCGATAGATTGTAGTCAAATATGGCATTTTAATATACATAGTGTACTAACTAAATTATTGATTGAAGTGTATTAAAGTCACATGATAGAAAACAATAAAACACAAGATAATCACCTCAATGTTTACTTGGACATTAGCCTTTGCACTGTTCACTTAATATGCAAAAGATTTTTTTCTGAAGACAGTTTTTGCATTAAAGGACAATATATAAATGTCAACCTTGTTTCATTTAACGTGCTATTGCATATTTGACAGAGTGCGCCGTTTGATAATTATCATTAGAAACTTTGATATCTCAAGAGATTGCCAGAGGTACTGGAAGCAGCATTCTTTTCATATCAGCATCTCACTTGTTTGAGTTGCAAATTAATAGCCGTGCGTGGAATTTTGCAGAAATATTGGCTTCAGTGAATCACCGTCAGGAATAAATCTGGCCATTATTTTTGCCTGAAAGTGCTATTTCACATATTTTCATATTTTCCAATTGACAGTAAGGGTACTATTTTAACCTATGTAATTTGCTGTAATCAGATTGCTTTGGACTGTGTCCATGAAACACACTCAGTGTCCACTTTATTACAAACTCCATTTCCAGAAAAGTTGGGATATTTTCCAAAATGCAATAAAAACAAAAATCTGTGATATGTTAATTCACGTGAACCTTTATCAGACATCTGACCCTGCAAAAACTCATTTCAGGGAGGTACAACCATCAATTTGCGGGAGACTTCCGGGAGAGGTGGGATGTCTGCAATAGAGTAGCTCCTTAGCAGCCAGCCAGCTAGTTTAAATAACGTTAGCTATGCTAATGAACGAATGACACTTGTTAAACTCACCTCAACACGTCTTTTACAGTCTTAACCCACCATGGGCAATAGAAAAGTCACTGTTGTAAACAGTGCAGCGAGCAACACTGTCATTATTTTGACCCCTATCAGGCAGGGGTACACTTTAGTGTAGTCTGGGGTGACGTACGTTTTATATTTTTTTGGAACACTCTGCCATGGCGCGCTCTCGCTCGCGCTCTCTCTCTCGTGGTCGCTCGCACACTCTCGCTTTCTCGCTCTCTTTCGCTCTCTCGCTTGCCTTCGCTCTTGCTTGCTTTCTCTCTCGCTCTCGCGCGCTCTCTCTTGCTTTTCTCTCGCTCACTCTCAAAAAAATTGATTTCTGTGATATTGTATATAATTTGTGGGCATCAGGGAGCCACTATTAATATGCGGGAGACTCCCGGAACTTCCAGGAGAGGTGGGATGTCTGCTTTATTTAACTGACAAAAGTACAAAGAAAAGATTTTCAATAGTTTTACTGACCAACTTAATTGTATTTTGTAAACATACACAAGTTTAGAATTTGATGGCTGCAACACACTCAACAAAAGTTGGGACAGAGGCATGTTTACCATTGTGTTCCATCACCTTTCCTTTTAATAACACTTTTTAATCGTTTTGGAACTGAGGATACTAATTGTAGTAGATTTGCAATTAGAAATTTTGTCCATTCTTGCTTGATATAAGACTTCAGCTGCTCAACAGTCAATGGTCTCCGTTGTCTGATTCTCCTCTTCATGATGCGCCATACGTTTTCAATAGGAGATAGATCTGGTCTGGCAGCAGGCCAGTCAAGCACACGCACTCTGTCTACAAAGCCACGCTGTTGTAGCCCGTGCCGAATGTGGTCTGGCATTGTCCTGCTGAAATAAGCATGGACGTCCCGGGAAGAGACGTCGCCTTGATGGCAACATATGTCTCTCTAAGATCCTAATATATGCTTCAGAGTCAATGGTACCTTCACATACATGAAACTCACCCATGCCGTGGGCACTGATGCACCCCCATACCATCACAGATGCTGGCTTTTGCACCTTTCGCTGATAACAATCTGGATGGTCTTTTTCATCTTTGGCACGGAGAACTCGATGCCCGTTTTTTCCGAAAACTAGCTGAAATGTGGACTCATCTGACCACAGCACATGGTTCCACAGTCTTTCGGTCCATCTGAGATGAGCTCGGACCCAGAGAACTCGCCGGCGTTTCTGCATAGAGTTGATGTATGGCTTCCTCCTTGCGTAATACAGTTTCAAGTTGCATTTCTGGATGCAGCGACGGCCTGTGTTGAGTGACAATGGTTTTCCGAAGTACTCCTGAGCCCAGGTGGCTATAATTGTCACAGTAGCATGACTTTTCTGTGCACTTTTCAATCTTATTTTAACTCTGCCCCAACTTTTGTTGAGTGTGTTGCAGCCATCAAATTCTAAATTTGTGTATGTTTACAAAATACAATTAAGTTGGTCAGTAAAACTATTGAAAATTTTTTCTTTGTACTTCTGTCAGTTAAATAAAGGTTCACATGAATTAACATATCACAGATTTTTGTTCTTATTGCATTTTGGAAAATATCCCAACTTTTCTGGAAATGGGGTTTGTAGGTACAGGATACTATACCTTCTGCCACTGTAGCCCATCACTTCACAGTTCAACATGTTGACTGTCCAGAGATGCTCTTCTGCACACCACTGTTGTAATGAGGGGCTATTTGAGTTACTACCACCCTCCTGTCAGCTTGAACCAGTCTGGCCATTCTCCTCTGACCTCTCTCATTAACAAGATGTATTTGCCCACAGAACCGCTGCTACTACGTTTCCTCTTTGTTTTGTTCTTACCTCATTCTCCGTAAACTCTAGGGACTGTTGTGTGTGAAAATCCCGGGAGATACTCAAACCACTCCATCTGGCACCAAGGATCATTCCACAGTCAAAGTCACTTAGATCACATTTCTTCCCCATTCTGATGTTTAGTCTAAACAACTGAACCTTTGTCTGCGTGCTTTGGTGCACTGAGTTGCTGCCACATGATTTGGCTGATTAGATATTTGCATTAACGAGCAGGTGTACAGGAGTACCTAATAAAGTGGCCACTAAATAGATAATCGGAGAGCAAAATGTTTATGAGAAATGATTATTGATCTGTTAAAGAAATGATATAGCACAAAATGAGTTAATTCATTATTCACTGCCCAGTTTGGAAATATACAGAGAGGAACTTACTGCACAAGCTGGAACCCTGAAAAACCAGAAATGTGAAGGTGGTAAGCAGATCAGGCATCTGTGGAGAAAGAAACACCTTTCATCGGCCCCAAGGGGATGGTACAGATGAACTGACTATGTAACAACAGAGCCAGCAACAAGGCCATATGGAGGGTTATGCCCAGTTGCAAATCACAGGGGAGTTTAAACAACCCCTGAAATATTATTTTTTTTCAAAGAAAAAAACATAATAGAGGCAATAACATAATAAAACGGAGACACATGATTAAAGTAAGCCAAAGTCAGCATGGGTTCCTTAAGGGGAAATCTTGCTCGACAAACCTGTTGGGATTCTTCGAGGAAATAGCAGGCAGGGTAGAGATAGGAGAGTTAGTGATATTGCTTACTTGGATTTCCAGAAGGTCTTTGACAAGATGCTGCACATGAGGCTACTTAACAAGCTAAGAGTCCATGGTATTACAGGAAAGATACTAGCATGGATAGAAGATTAGCAGGAGGCAGAGAGTGGGAATAAAGGGGTCCTTTCCTGGTTGGCTGATTGTAACTAGTGGTGTTCTGCAGGGATCGGTATTGGGACCATTTCTTTTCACATAATACGTCAAAGATTTGAATGACGGATTTGATGGCTTTGTGATCAAGTTTGTGGAAGATACGTAGATAGATGGAGAGGCAGGTAGTGTTGACAAAGCAGGGAGAATGCAGAAGGACTTAGGCAGATTGGAGGACCGGACCAGGAAGTGGAAGATGGAATATAATGTCGGAAAGTACCGTACTGGTCATGTACTTCAGTAAAAGGAATAAAGATGTAGACTATATTCTAAATGGGAAGAAAATTCATAATCAAAGGTACAAAGGGTCTTTGTGCAAGATTCCGTAAAGTTTAACTTGCATGTTGAGTCAGTAGTAAGGAAGGCAAATCCAATCTTAGCCTTCATTTTTAGAGGACTAGAATATAAGATCAAGTATGTACTGCTGAGGCTTTATAAGGTACTGGTCAGACTGCTCCTGGAGTTTTGGGCCCTTATCTACAAAAGGATATGCCGGCATTGGAGAGGGTCTAGAGAAAGTTCAGAAGAATTATTCTGGGAATGAAAGGGTTAATAAATGTGGCGCATTTGGTGGTTCTGGGCCTGTACTCGCTGGAATTCAGAAGAATGAGGAGATCTCATTGAAACCTATTGAATATTGGAAGGCCTGGATGGAGTGGACATGAAGAGGGTGTGTCCTATAGATGGGGAGTTTAGTACCAGAGGGCACAGCCTCAATAGAAGGCTACCCCCTTATACTAGAGATGTAGGACTTTCTTTAGCTGGAGTGTGGTGAATCCATCGACTTCATTGCCACAGACGGCTGTGAAGGGCAACTTATTGGGTGTACTTAAAGCAGAGGCTGATAGTTCTTCATTAGTAAGGACATGAGAAGTTATGGGAGAAGGAAGGAAAATGGGGTTGAGAGAGATAATATATCAGGCATGATTGAAAGGTAGAGCAGACTCGATGGGCCAAATGGCCTAATTCTACTCCCATGTCTTATGGTCTAAGGACAGGAAAAATCAAAAATTAAAGGATGCAAGGAACTTATGCAAATTTAATCAGTGCATCAAAAATACATTAAACAAAGCATTAAACACAATGATATTTCAGCAGATCAGCAGTCTTAGTGTCCATTGTACAACATGATAAAGCTGCGGGCTGACAGCAAGAAGCAGGTGACGGCAGTTACAGCCCGAAAGAAATGTCACTAAAGTCCAATTCACAGCAGGGAGTGAATACAGGTTTAGATTAAACACTGCCACAGTTCATCACTGCACCCTGCCTGCTGGATCCCTTAATTGTTATTTTTAAGGGGTGATTAACCCATTAGTTGATACAATTCTATTAAATATACTGTTTGATAATCTTTTGGAGGGTTAAAATGAACAACACTCAAGTACACTCTGGAACAATATATAAAATTTATATATTTGAAATTGATCTACTTTGGTATTCGTAAAGGTAGATTGCTACATCCAACATGCACCATATAAAATGGTCTTTGTTATTTGAACTCATGTCTCTCTCTAGGAGACAAGAACATCAAACTAATGGGAAAAGTAAACCCGAGAGATAACAGAAGTATTTCCGTGCAGGTCCTTACCAAGTGACAGGTGGATTCAGTTCCTGTGACCTGACTATAACCAGGACAGTCTGCAAGTCAAGCCAAGTTCCCATGCGACAAAATTTGCCCCACAACAACCAAATCCATCCTCCTGGAGTCATCCTAACACACACCTATGTATAGGCAACACACAAGATGGGCATTTGTAGCCTGGAGAAGGCTTGTAGCAATCTTTGCATAGGTATCCAAAGTATTTTGTAGTTCATTACTAGGCAGACAGTTCAGATGGTCTAAGGTCTGGTCTAAAAAGTGCCATGATGTGGATGGGGGAGGAAAATCAAAGCTTGGCCTATTATGGTTAAAAGATAGCTCCCACTGGCAACTGATCTGAATCACAAACAGAATTGCAAAAAGAGGAGAAACTGTGGTAAGTTCAACTTTACTGAGGTGCAAGCCAGGGCTGGCTAAGTGACCGAGGAAAGGCCTTTTTTTGGGGATAGTGCCACATTAAGGCTGAGCAGAGATTTAATCAAGGGTTAAAAATTATGATCTTTGGTGCGTAGAGTGAGAGATCCTAAGGGCAAAAAAAATTGAGAAGAGCTGGTTATGCAACTCAGAGGTTGCCAGGTTGTTTGATGTTGAGTAAATCAAAAAGAGCAGGGATGTGCTGCAGGGAAGTAAACTGGGGTGAAAGGTTAGCTGATTTACCGAGCAAGCACAAGTGGCTAAAAAGGCCTTTTCCTGCTATCTTTCTCCCCCATTCATTACACCTTCAGGGTGCTTCCAGGAAGCAGGATAAAGCAGCGATTTTTATCCAAATCAAATCAACAGGTTGACTATTGATGGTCCTGCAATCACAAGACACCTTCAGGAGCTTTAACAAGAATGGGTGGGGTGGGGCAGGGTAGTAGAGTTAGGAGAACGCCTGCCACAAAGCTCCAGCGACAGGGTTTCAAATACTAACATTGGATGCTGTCTGTGTGAGGTCTACATTTTCTTCCTGTGACAGCCTGAATGCCTTCCAAGTTCCTTTCACGTTCCCAGATCCATGCAGGTTGGGAGGCTGATTGGTCACTGTAAGATGCCCCTGACGTAGGCGGGTGATAACACTAATGAGACTGTGCTGATAATAGGTCACAGGGAAAGATAGTAAGGGAACAGGATTTGTGATATACACTCAATGGCCAAATACCTCCTCCCCCTCAAGGGAAGAGGGAAGTGTGGAAACTGTAGGACGGCTCACACCATCCACAGGGAACCGGTCACAGGCCCTGATAGACAGGGGAGGTTTTTACAAAGGAGTTATTTGCTTTCCCATTACCTTCAGAGAGGCCAGAAAGCTCATCACTATTTTCGTAACTGTTTCCAGTCCGCATCTTGTCACTCTGCTGCAGAAGTCCATGGTGATTGACCGATGTGGCCATGAGGCTGCTGTAGGCATTCTCCGCAGCAGTCGAACCTACTGAGGACTCCCAAGGGATTTCTTGCCTTCGTAGATTGAAATCAAAATCCCATCCAGTCCAGCCGTAAAATGCAAGAGTGCTGAGGAAACCCTGCATTGGATTCAGGATACTCTGCAAAGGAACACAGCATTAGGCTTGAAAATAGGTACTGGACACTGGGATCTTGGAAATTAGGTTACACAGTTTTTTTGAAAAAAAATTTAAAAATAGATGCAGGAAACTACAATAAAGATAACACTTCTATTGCTGTATTGATTAATAAACATGTAAAAGATCTCATACCTTCTTCACAAAAAGGAGAAAGTAGTCCCAATAATTAGCAATTAGTTCAGAGGAGGTGATTAATAAATTGGAGAGAGTGCCAAAGAGGTTTATCAGGTTACTGCCAGGATTAGACTGTACAAAGAGCTGTCAGACAAACCCTGCATTATTTTCCCTCCTGCAGCACCAGAGGTTGAGAGCTGACCTGATAGAATTGTAAGAGACATAGCAGGATAGAGTCACAGACATGACAGCACAGAAACAGGCCCTTTGGCCCATCTAGTCTGTGCCAAACCATTAATCTGCCTAGTCCTATCAATATACATCTGGACCATAGCCCTCCATCTCCATCTCCATCTCCCCCTCCCATCCAAGTACCTTATCCAAGTTTCTCCTAAATGTTGAGATCAAATCTACATCCACCACTTCAGCTGGCAGTTCGATAGAGAAAATCTTTTTCCTCGGGTGGGAATATCTAATATTAAAAGGCATAGCTTTGAGGTGAGAGGAGGAAATTTAAATGAGATTTATATGAACAAAAATGTAAAAAAAAACAGATGCTGGAGATCTGAAATTAAAATGCAATATTCTGCAGGTTAGGCAGCATCTGTGGGAGGAGAATTGAGTATTGTGAACAGTTTTGGGCCCCTCATCTTAGAAAAGATGTGCTAGCATTAGAGAGGATCCAGAGGAGGTTCACAAGGATGATTCCAGGAATGAAAGGGTTATCATATGAGGAACGTTTGATGGCACTGGGTCTGTACTCGCTAGAATTTAGAAGGTTGAGGGGGGATCTCATTGAAACCTTTCGAATGTTGAAAGGCCTAGACAGAATAGATGTGGAAAGGATGTTTCCCATGGTGGGAGAGTCTAGGACAAGAGGGCACAGCCTCAGGATAGAGGGGCGCCCTTTCAAAACAGAGGTGCAGAGAAATTCCTTTAGCCAAAGTGTGGTGAATTTGTGGAATTTGTTGCCACATGCAGCTGCGGAGGTCAGGTCGTTGGGTGCATGTAAGGCAGAGATTGATAGGTTCTGATGGATGAGGGGTAGTAACTGTTCTTGAACCTGGTTGTGTGAGTCCTGTGGCACTTGTACCTTCTACCTGCTGGCAGCAGCGAGAAAAGAGCATGGCCTAGGTGGGGAAGATCTTTGATGAAGCATGCTGCTTTCCTCTGACAGTATTTCAGATGTGCTCAATGGTAGGGAGAGCTTTACTGGGCCAAATCCTCTACCTTTTGTAGGATTTTCCGTTCAAAGGCAAAGGTGTTCCTATACCAGACTGTAATGCAGCCAGTCAATACACTTTCCGCCTCACATCTATAGAAGATTGTCATGGTTTTGATGATATGCCGAACCTCCGCAGCCTCCTGAGGAAGTAGAGGCACTGGCATGCTTTCAGTGCCTCGCAATAATATTTATATAGTGGGTCGAGGACTGGTCCTCTGAGATAGTGACACCCAGGAATTTACAGTTATTGACGCTCTGCAGCTCTGATCCTCCGATGATTACTGACTCATGGATCTCTGGTTTCCCTCTCCTGCAGTCTACAATCAGTTCCTTGGTCTTGCTGACATTGAGTGAGAGGTTGTTGTTATTACACCGCACAACCAAATTTTCAATCTCCCTCCTGCATGCTGATTCATCAGCACCTTTGACACAGCCCACAACACTGGTGTCATCAGCAAACTTGTAACTGGTGTTGGAGCTGCATTTAGTCACACATAGGGTTAAAGCGATAGTCACATGTTGTTAACACAAACAATGCATTTCACTCTACGTCTTGAGGAGCATATGAATAAATGAATCTGACTCTGATCATGATGCAAATTTAAACTGATATCATCTATCTGCACAGAGTCTGTATCCCTTCCTCCCTACCTGTTCACTTGCCCGTCTCAATGCCTTTCAAATGTTGCTATTGTACCTGCTTAAATCACCACCCCTAGCAACAAAATCCAGGCACCTGCCACTGTGTCTGTTTAAAAAGAAGGTTGCCTTAAGAGATTCTTAAAAGCTCTGCCCTCTAGTATTTGATATTTCCACTGCTGGGAAGAAGATTTTATCTGCCTTGTGTCTCTCATCATCTTACACACTTCTACTAGCTTACTCCTCAGTCCCTGACTCTCCAGTGAAAACAATCCAGGTCTGCCCAACCTCTCCTCATACTTCCTATTTCAGGCGAGGTGCTGGAAAACTTTACTGCACCCTCTCTAAAGTCTTCACATCCTCCCTGTAATGTAGTGACTAGAACTGCACACAATATTCCAAATGTGGCCTAGCCAAAGTTTTATACAGCTGCAACATGACTTTCTAACTTCTATATTGACATTGCTGTATTATCTTGGCCACCCTATCTGCTCATGTTCCTATTTTCAGGAGGCTATGGGCTACCACCCTGAGGCCCCTTTCTACATCAATGTTCCCAAGGGTCCTGCCATTGACTATATATATAGGCATCCGTTAGTCTCGTGAGACCACATTTGCGCCTTGGAAGGTTTCCAGGGTGCAGGCCTGGGCAAGGTTGTATGGAACACCAGCAGTTGCCCACGCTGGAAGTCTCCCCTCTCCATCCCACCGATGTTGTCCAAGGGAAGGGCATTAGCACCCATACAGCTTGGCACCAGTGTCGTCGCAGAGCAATGTGTGGTTAAGTGCCTTGCTCAAGGACACAACACACTGCCTCAGCCAAGCCTCGAACTAGCAACTTTCAGGTCACTAGATGAACGCCTTAACCACTTGGCCACGCGCCAACACACGTGACTACATACTTTTAGACCATAAGGTACAGGAGCAGAATTAGGCCATTTGGCCCATTAAGTCTGCTCTGCCTTTTCTTACACTTAACCACCCAAAGTGCACATTTCTCCAGATACAGCATTATATGCCATTTCCCCCCCCCTCCAAAATTCCCCACTGATTTATATCTTGCTGTATCCTTTGACAACCCTCCTCCATTCCACCAATCTTTCTGCCACAGGAGTATTATCCGCAGTTCTCTGTCCCTCACTCTGCTTCTAATAGTCACATTGGAGGTGTTATAAGGCATTGGTCAAACTGCACTTGCAGTTTTGGGCCCTTTATCTAAGAAAGGGATGTGGGGGCATTGGAGAGGGTCCAGACAAGGTATATGAGAATGATCTCAGGAGTGAAAGGGTTAACACACGTGGAGCATTTGATGACTCTGGGCCTGTACACTGGGGCAGCACAGAAGTGCAATGGTCAGCATGATGCTTTACAGTACCTGCGACCCAGGTTCAATTCCCACTGCTGTCTGTAAGCAGTTTGTATGTTCTCCCCATGACTGCATGGGTTTCCTCCAGGTGCTCTGGTTTCCTCCCACAGTCCAAAGCCACAACAGCTGGTAAGTTAATTGGTCATTGTAAATCGCTCTGTGATTGGGCTGGGGTTACACTGGGGAATGCCGGGTGGCGCAGTTCAAAGGTCACAAAGGGCCTATTCCGCACTGTATCTCAATAAATGATCACTGGAGATTAGGAGACTGAGGGGAGATCTCATTGATTATTGAAAGCTCTAGAGAGAGTGGATGTGGAGTGGATGTGGAGAGGATGTTTCCTGTAGTGGGGGGAGTCTAGGACCAGAAGACACGACTTCAGAATAAAAGGATATAGAATAGCAATGAGGAGTAATTTCTTTAGCCAGAGGGTGGTTACTATCTGGAATTCATTGCACAGGCAGCTGCAGAGGCCAAGTCATTGGCTGTATATAAAACAGAGGTTGATAAGTTTTTGATTAGTAAGGGGATCAAAGATTACAGGTAGAAGGCAGGGGAATGGGGATGAGAGGAATAATCAGCCATGATGGAGTGACAGAGAAGACTTGATGGGCCAAATGGCCAATGTCTCATGATCTAGACAACAGGAATTCTGCAGATGCTGGAAATTCAAGCAACACACATAAAAGTTGCTGGTGAACGCAGCAGGCCAGGCAGCATCTCTAGGAAGAGGTGCAGTCGACGTTTCAGGGTCGAAGGGTCTCAGCCTGAAACGTCGACTGCACCTCTTCCTAGAGATGCTGCCTGGCCTGCTGCGTTCACCAGCAACATTTATGTCTTATGATCTAGTACCTGTTACCAAACTATTGTTAACCTGCCTCGGTAACATGTGCAAGTCAGAGTCAAGTTTCATTGATTGTGCAGTTTGGAGGGCCTTGGGGAACCTTACTCGGTTAAAGGTGCTGGTTAAAAGCTAATTGTTCCACTCAGGAGGGGAAGAAAAGAGAAAAGAAATGGAAACAGCACAGATCTCTTAGCAGCAAGTTCACTGTTAATGATGCAAGCCAAAGCAGCAGCTCTTCCTCAGTCAGCCTGAAGCACAAACTGGATTAATCAATGCTCAGTCACCAACCCCTGCAGTGATGTCATGGTCATCGGGAGCAGGCCCAATGCAGACAATAATGGGTCAACCGCGCCCCCTGCTGGCCGCTATATACAACTGCACCATTTGCAAAAGCAGAACAACAGTCAGAAAAGTAATAGCTTTGGTAAAGATGTGATTTTTGCCAGCAATCCTAGATTCTACATAAGAACAGATAATGCCATTGTTTATTTTTCTACAAAACTCAAATAAGCATTTTATAAATAATGTTATTTTATTAAGAAAAACACATTGGCAGGTAGTAGAATTTGAATTGTCACCAGTTAATCTGCTCTGTATCTTACAATATTTACATAAAATGTGTTACTGTGCTTTACATCCTGGTCTGGAGAAATATTGTCTCATTTACATGTATATAGTTAAATGACTATACTATACTATGGGAGGTCTGGCCCCTGCACACGTAGCATGCAGGCCCACCGGTGTGTGGACACGCCCTGGTGCTCGTGAACCAGATCCCCAGCTATGGGTGAATAGCCCCACTGCCTTGCGGGCAGCCTCGGGAGAGACGAACGCTACAGGACTAAACCCAGACAGCAAATTCTGGGCATCCACAGTCTGGGCAGACTGAACATCTTTCCGGCAGCTCCTGTAGTCAAGCTGGTGCCAACCATATTGCTTCATAAGCTTTCCTCTGGACTACACTGGTGAGGTCGAGAGGGGATCTTGAAGACTGGGCATCTGCATTCCTTCCACACAGGCCTGTGATGATGAGGATCATCACCCATTGTCGTCCGAGACAGACAGATGCCAACCGGTTAAATGACAATAAGCTTGACTGGACTTGAAATGATGATTGACTAGACAGTTTAGATTCTTACATACTGTTGTTGTCGTACTATTCATTATGCTGGTCCGTGTTTGGCTTGCTTAGACATAGACATTAGTACCCTCCTGTACTGGAACAGTAGACCAAGAGCCTAGTAAAATAAGTCATTATTGTTCAGAAAAACTTTAATTTCTGCCCATCACCAACTGCACTCCTTTATCTTCAGGTTTTACTTCCTTTGTTATCTGATAGTAAAGCAATTCAAAGTAATAATCCATTTAACAATCGGACTGGCAAAAACATCTCCTCCACAATCTCCATCAGCACAGCTGTACCACAAGGCTGTGTACTTAGCCCACTGCTCTACTCACTTTATACTGACGACTGTGTGGCTAAGTACAGCCCCAACACCATTTACAAGTTTACTGATGGCACCACTGTTGTGGGCTGTATCAAAGGGGGTGATGAATTAGCACACAGGAGGGTGATTGAAAACTTGGCTGCAAGGTGTAATAAAAATAACCTCTCACTCAATGCCAATAAGACCAAGGAACTGCTTCTGACTTCAGAAGAGGGAAAGCAGAGGTCCATGGGCCAGTAATCATTGGAGGATCAGAGGTAGAGAACTTTAAATTCCTGGTGTCACTATCTCAGAGGATCTGTCCTGGACCCATCATATAAATGTAATTGCGAATGTAGCCCCCCCGGCCACCCTCAGGGTCGCTCGGCTCGCTGTCGTCTAGGGAAACAGCCTCGGCCCCGCCAAACTGGATAATTCGTTTGTGTGGATGCTGTGTGAGGTTCCCCACCCCGCCCAAATGACAGACAATACACCAGATGCAATTAAATGATTTACAGTTTATAGATATTACTGGAACTATATAATTAAAAGAGAATAAAATATAAAAGGAAAATAAAAGGCGCCACACTTATCAAAGTTCAATCTCTTCGTGCACAACAACCGTTGGAGCTCAAGGACCACCTTTCTTCACCCTGTGACCCCCTCGGACCACCTCGACCGGCTGCCTGGGACCAACAACGGTGGTCGACCAGACGCTCCACACGAGTCCGTCTCCGTCCCGCTCGGAGTCCGACCCCGTTAGCGGACTCACAGCACCTCGTCCATCCTCTGTTTCGCTCTCCCGCCTTCTGCACCAAAACCCCGCGCATACAGTATCTTCAAATACACCAAAACCATAACAACTATCCTAATTGGTTAATAGCACTCTCTTATCAGACTCTAAAACAAAAACAAACTGTTAGCGCAAACTTTCTCAGTGTTTAACACAACAAAGCCGCATTCCCCAGATTAACATAACAAAGACGCCATTTTAATTAGCCTCCGCAGTAACATAAAAATCGAAACCCCCTTACACGAATAAAGTACAACAATGCCTTTACTTCTTCAGGAGTCTGCGGAGGTTCGGCATATCATCAAAAACGTTGACAAACTTCTATAGATGTGTGGTGGAAAGTGTATTGACTGGCTGCATTACTGTCTGGTATAGGAACACCTTTGCCTTTGAATGGAAAATCCTACAAGAGGTAGAGGATTTGGCCCAGTACATCATGGGTAATGCCCTACCAATCCTCGAGTACACCTACGTGAAATACTGTCATAGGAAAGCAGCATCCTTCATCAAAGGTCCTCACCACTCAGGCCATGCTCTTTTCTTGCTGCTGCTGTCAGGTAGAAGGTACCAGAGCCTCAGAACTCACACCACCAGTTTCAAGAACAGTTACTACCCCTCAAGCATCAGGCTCTTGAATAAAGAAGGTCAACTGCACTCATCAATTGAGATGTTACCACAACCAATAATCTCACTTGAAGGATTCTTTATCCTGTTATTTCATGCATTCGTTATTTATAGCTATTTATTTATATCTGCATTTGCACAGTTTGTGGTCTTCTGTGTTCTTGCTCTTTCATTGATCCTGTTTACAGTTACTATTCTATAGATTTGCTGAGCATTCTCATAGGAGAAAGAATCTGAGGGTTGTATGTGGTGACGCGTATGTACTCTGATAATGTTTTATTTTGAAGTTTGAACAACCAACACAACCTAGGGATGTGAGTGTGGCCACATACTCCGTTCTCAACATACCCACCATGTTCTCAAAACAACATGAGCAACGACATCAACAAACCAACAACAGTGACATAAGCCCTGTTCCTCTCACCCACCCAGACAGGCCTCCAGCCTCCAGTAGAGTGGTGGACTGCAGATATTGGGCCTTCTGACTTCTTCAACTTCTGGACTTCAGATTGAACACTGGGCTTTGTGGTCCAAACGGATCCTGTGTTGTACTCTCCTACGTCTGAGAGATGAAGGGTGGAGAAGGAAGGTGAAGCCATGGAAGAATTGAAAACAAGGGCGAGTGTTTGGAAACGCAGTAGAACCTAGTGCTTGACTGGTGACCGCTATAGATCAGTGAGTACTGCTCCTTGGTGAACATGGTGCAGAGGAGATGTGGGTAACAGCAAAAAGGAGTTGTGTTAGAATGGTGCTCCTGGAGGAGCAATGGTGAGGACAGGTGTTTATGGTGCAGAGTTTGGTCTTAGATAGGGAAGTCTTAGTCCTGCAGGGAGCTCCATCAACCTCAACAACCCTTGGCACAGATATCATACAGCAATAGTCAATTATAACAGGCCAGGTGACCCACACAATCCTCTCACAACCTGCTTTGCAGGTCCACCTGCAGTAAGCCTCACCCATTTATTGCTCGTTACTTATTGCTATTTATTTATATCTGAATTTGCAGTTTGTTTACAGTTTACAGTTCCTTTTCTATAGATTTGCTACGTATGCCTTCAGAAAACGAATCTCAGGGTTGTATGTGGTGACATGCATGTATTCTGATAATAAATTTTACTTTGAATTTTGGGGGGGGGGAAATTGGTACAGGAAATATGTGGTGAATGGAATTGTTGTGATAAAATAATTCTATTCCACTACACTTTCACCAATGAGAAATTTTCATTAGAGGTCTTACTGCCCTCTATCTATAGTTAATGGGACTGTATGTTCAATATTTCAGATTACAACTAAAGAAAATGTAGTCACCACAAAAGATCAGTCATAAAAAACATAATGAAGCACCAGTTTTGTCTGTCAATCATTTGAAACGAGACGCGGGGATTAAGGTACACCAGGCTTGTGCTTGCATTGCTCTAGGTCATGTTGAGATCAAATGTTGGGTCCATTGAAGAACAAGTGTCCATAGGACACTCAAAGCTGCTGCACAGGTTGTCTCTGTGGTTCAGAAGGCATATGGTATATTGGCCTTCATCAATCGTGGGACTGAGTTTAGGAGCCGAGAGGTAATGTTGCAGCTATATAGGACCCTGGTCAGACCACACCTGGAGTACTGTGCTCAGTTCTGGTCACCTCACTACAGGAAGGATGTGGAAACCATAGAAAGGGTGCCGAGGATGCTGCCTGGATTGGGGAGCATGCCTTATGAGAATAGGTTGAGTGAACTCAGCCTTTTCCCCTTGGAGCAATGGAGGATGAGAGGTGACCTGATAGAGGTGTACAAGATGATGAGAGGCATTGATCGTGTGGATAGTCAGAGGCTTTTTCCCAGGGCTGAAATGGCTAACATGAGAGGGCACAGTTTTAAGGTGCTTGGAAGAGGTATAGAGGAGATGTCAGGGGATAAGTTTTTTTATGCAGAGAGTGGTGAGTGCGTGGAATGGGCTGCTGGCGACGGTGGTGGAGGTGGATACGACAGGGCCTTTTAAGAGACTCCTGGATAGGTACATGGAGCTTAGAAAAATAGAGGGCTATGGGTAACCCTAGGTAATTTCTAAAGTACGTACATGTTCGGCACAGCTTTGTGGGCCAAAGAGCCTGTATTGTGCTGTTGGTTTTCTATGTTTCTATGTCATCAGGGGCTGACGGGATCTGTTGTAGTGCATTGAGACAGACAAGACAGAAAATTGCTGTAGACTTGGCAAAGACTGTTATATCCTCTTCAGCCATGGGCAGAGGCCCTGAAGACTGCCTGGTAGCCAATATTTTTCCTTTCTTAGTGAATGATAATAGAGATAATCTGAAAAATAAAAGGGCCGTGGTTTACACATCAAAGACAGGGAATTTAATGGAGAACGTTCCTAAGGGTACGATTTACCCACACTTGCAGAAGCATGGACTTATTAGAAATGGTCAGCATGGCTTTGAGCAGGGCAGGCCACATCTTACAATCCTTATTTAGTCTCTTTTTGAGGTGATGAAGGTGATTGATCAGAGCAGTGCAGTGAATGTTGTATACATGGAACTCAGTAAGCATGGACTTTGGCAAGATCCCACTTGGTAAACTGATCCAGAAGACTAAGATGCATGGGATCCACGGTGACACGGTCGATTGGATTCAAAGTTGATTTAGCCATCGAAGACAGGTTACTGGTAAAAGAGTTTCATTCTCGTCTGTAACTCGTGTGTTCTGGAGGGATCAGTACTTATATATATCAATACTTATACTCAGCGGCCAACTTATTAGGTACATATGTACACCTGCTCATTAATGCAAATGTTTAATCAGCCAATCACATGGCAGCAACTCAGTGCATAAAAGTATGCTGACATGATTAAGAGATTCATTGGTTGTTCAGACCAAACATCAGAATGGGGAAGAAATGTGATCTAAATGACTTCGACTGTGAAATGATTGTTGGTGCCAGATGGGATAGTTTAACTACCTCAGAAACTGCTGATCAGCTGGGATTTTCACAGACAACAGTCTCTAGAGTTTACAGAGAATAGTGCGAGAACATCCAGTGAGGTGAAAATGCCTTGTTTACGAGAGAGGTCAGAGGACAATGGACAGACCAGTTCAAGCTGACAGGATGAAGACCGTGGCTCAAAAAACCATGCATTACAACAGTGGTGTGCAGAAGAGCATCTCCAAACCCACAACAGATCGAACCTTGAAGTGGGTGGCCTACAGTAGCAGAAGACCATGAACCTACTCCCAGTGGCCATTTTATCAGGTATAGGAGGCACGTAACAAAGTGGCCACGGAGTGAATATATTAGTATTTATATATCATAAATGTCTATTGATGATGATATACAAATTGGATGAAAACATAGATGAGCTGATTAAGTTTGTAGACAACACAAGAATTGGATGGAAAGGTAGACAGTGAAGTTTGTCAAAGGATTCAGCAAGATATAGTCAATACAAATATAGGCAAAAGAACAGCAAAGGTGAAGTGTTTGGAGATTAAATGCAAAACCCATCAGAGCATTGTCGTACAGAGGGACCTTGGGATGCAAGTCTACAGTTAACGGAAGGCGGTAACACAAGTGGAAAGAAAAAAAGGCATATGGTATGCTTGCTTTGGTCAGGCTATATTTGGAGTACTGTGTGCAATTCAAGTCACTCTGTCACAGGGAGGACGTGAAGGCCTCAGAGAGGGTGCAGAAGAGGTTCACCCATGCTGCTTGGTTTATTGATAAGGAGAGCGAGGACAGACTTGGGGTGTTTTCTCAGGAGCAGCGGCTGAGGGAAGACCTGCTAGAAGTTACTAAATTATGAGCGGCATAGATTGGATCAACAGAGTCTTTCTCTGCCCCCTCCCTGAGTGGAACGATTGTATACCAAAGGGTGAGGGGGGATAGTTTAAAGGAGGGAATGTGAGGGGAAAACTATTTTTAAAGCCGACACAGAATAGTAGGTGCCTGAAACACACTGCATCACTAGCGGTGGTGGAAGCAGATACGATAGTGGGCTTTAACAAGCATTTAGACAAACACACTAACATGCAAGGACTGAAGGGATGTGAATCATCGGCAGGTAGATAGGGTTACTTTAGATTAATATGGCACCATGGACCATGCTGGTCTATGTTCAATGTCGAGGTACAGCTCCCTGGGAGACAACAATTCAGCATCTTGCCTTGAGTATTAGCAATGCCTCAGAGCACAGCCAGGTGCTCTTTCCTCCATGTTTTATTGCACCCAGAATGCAAAAGTCAACAGCTATTCATTTGCAGATCACAGCAGACCTGGAAACCGCCTTCACCTGTTTTCTCCCCTACACACAGGGGTACAGATGTCAGGGACCAAATACAAAACCTCAGCAAACCCAAGACTAACCGAAAAGTGACCAGCGAATGTTCTTCTTAAATTAGCAAGGTGGAGGCAGGATGTGGACATCTCCTTTCATGTTTTCCACACTCTCCACTTGTCACAATGGAGAATATTTGCCTGTGGGTTTCTCCTGGTAAAATATCCAGCATTATATGGCAAAGGCAGTGAGCAACAACTATCGACAACTGTGTTGGCTGTACTTCATAAAAATGTTTTCATTTGACTCAATGAATACTCAGTTTGATTTCCTTTTTATCTCCCATGTTGACATCTACAGGTCGAGTCGATCAGACCAATTAATCAGATTGAATAACTGGCCTCTTGCACAACATGTGATTTGTAGTATTCTATAATCAGGTTTTTACAAATAAGTATGGATTATGATTTTGTGACAGCATAATCTGTCTGAACTCACATGTGCACTTGCTGACACAATGTAATGATTGTGGTCATCAGTATTCAAATGAGAGTGAAGCACATGGATCTAATTCGAGCATTCTAAGCCCTCAGTGTCACCAGTACCACCACATTCTGCAGACACAGAAGCCTTTTGGATTTGGAGGTTAATCCATTTGGAGAAACATTCCCTTTCTTCTCACCACACCTTCTCTCCTATTGGTTGCTAACTTGCTTTTCTTCCTTCCCCAGCAAAATGCTGGAGCAGGAACTCAACAGCATCTGTGAAGGGAAAGGGACACTCATCATTTTTGGGACTAGACCTTTCATCTGGACGTTTCCTTCCTGGTTCTGATGAAAAGTCCATGACCTGAAATGTTGACCGTCTCCCTTCCACAGATGCTGAGTGTTTCCAGCAATCTCTGGACCAAGTTGTTAACAGCTGTTTCTTACCTTCCAGACAAACCAAACAACATCCGCTTGATTTATTCAAGGAAATACACTTAGTGGCCACTTTATTAGGTACACCGCTCGCTAATGCAAATATCTAATCAGCCAATCATGTGGCAGCAACTCAATGCATAAAAGCATGCTGACATAATGTTGTTCTTTGGACCAAACATTAGAATGGAGAAGGAATTTGATCCAAGTGACTTTCACTGTTGATGCCAAATAGGGAAGTTTGCGCATCTCAGAAACTGCTGATCTCCTGGGATTTTCATGCTTAACAGTCCCCGCCAAGGGTTTACAGAGAATGGTACGGAAAAGAAAACATCCAGTGAGTGGCACTTCTGTGGGAGAAAACGCCTTGTTAATGAGAGAGGTCAGATGAGAATGGCCAGACTGGTTCAAGCTGACACTAAGGAAAAAGTAACTCAAATAACCACGTTATAACAGTGGTCTACAGAAAAGCATCTCTGAATGCATAACGTGTCAAACCTTGAGGTGGATGGGTACAGCAGAAGACCAGAGTTGGGTACCTAATAAAATGGCCACTAAGTATTATTGTTTCTCTAATTTTTTTTTATGTGTCATTGTGATGTAACTAGCAGATTTCTAAGACATCCTTTGACAAACTCGGCTAAAAAAAAACTAGTGAACTTTTAAGTTAAACCCAACAGTTAGCTTTTATTCTCAGGAAGCATCGTCGTCCTGCTGAGGAATGACATGTGCTCTAGAATATTAGAGTCTGTGTGAAGGTATCTTACCATGATAAACCAAGTGATGAGAGCTGCATTCTTGACATTCTTCTGCAGATCTCTGTTCATGTCTGGCTGCAGTTCAAGGTAGAATAAAAGGCTCTCATTGATGAGGTTTGGCAGCCAACTGTGTGGAAAGGAACAATATCTGTATCATTTCAGAAGCACAGCAACGGACTTAAAAGCAAAGAGTGAATTTGAAATAACAAGCTGCCTCTCCATCGCCGTCAGAAATAGCACAATAGATTATTTGGTTTGTCAGTTATCTGACTGGTTGAACCGTTGTCTGGTTTGGCAATTTGAATACGCAGGGAATGCCAGATGCTGGAGCTGGGGTCTCTGGCCGATACAGCACATGCACATCCCTGCCCATCATTAGGAGCATCTACAGGAGGCTATGCCCCAGGAAGGCAATCTCCATCAAAGATCCCCACCATCCGAACCAAGCCATCTTCTCTCAGCTATCTTGGCCCTGAAGTGCTACACCACCAAGTTCAAGAGCAACTACTTCCCTTCAGCCATCTGGTTCTTGAACCAACTGGCACAATCCAAATCACTATGACACTATGGCCACTTTGACCACTTTTCTCTAAAGTGTGTGTTTTTTTGTTCCAGTTGTGTTCTTTCTAGTACAAATTGGGTCTAACATGGGTGTCTTCTGAATATTGTTTACATGATGCCATGTACCTGTGAGAATATTACAATTACAGCCCATGCTGCCTCTAAGAATGTTTCCATTGCCCTGTGCATGCATGTACTTGTAAAACAATTCAACAATTTTAATGCACAGTTTGAGTGTTCAAACAGGGCCAGTGCTTTCCCCGCACAAAAGGACCCTGGGCATCAATGAAATGGGGGCAAAGAGTTTTATTTCGGTTGGGAGAGGCAGCTTGTCCAGGTTTCTATGCAACAGGATATGTCTAACTGAATGACTGGGGCAAATTGGCTTAACGTAGCACAAGGACACAAGAACCCCGTCACCCAGGACATGCCCTCTTCTCACTGCTACCATCAAGGAGGAGGTACAGGAGCCTGAAGACACACATTCAATGTTTCAGGAACAGCTTCTTCCCCTCTGCCATCAGATTTCTGAATGGACAATAAACCCATGAATACCACCTCATTTTTTTTTTTGCTTTCTTTTTTGCACACCTCACTTAATTTAATAGAAGTATTTCTTATTGCAATTAAATGATATTATATGCCAGTGATATTAAACCTGATTCTGACTGACAGCCATGCACTTTCTCCGAGAAGCCCACTGCAGTAGTAGCTCCAGTTGTTTAAAATGGAACAAGCAGCAATCACAATTTGTAGCATGCAACATACATGTAATTTAGCTGTGCTGTACACTAAATAAACACTATCCATTTCTGAAATGCAGCGCTAGGATCTAGAACATTAACAACACAGTACAGACCCTTCAGCCGACAATGTTGTGTCGACCCTTTACTCAAAAATGAATCCGACCCTTCCCTCCTACAGAATCCCCAATCTTTCTACCTAATGAAAGAAATAGATGATGATTTGTTATCAGCACTGTCATATCTGGAATAAAGCAATCATAATGAAGGGATTCCAAAGTCCCCCGCCCAATTCTGAAAAATCAAACGTATAAGAAGTCGGGTTTGTGAGGGACTTTTTTTTTAAAAAAGGCAGAATAATGGTGACCTGGGTCTTGCTACCTGTAAAGTTCAAAATAAGCTCTCGAGGCTACACAGTTTCCAGGTGTGCAGGAAAAGAATTTGGGAAACGACTGGGAGACTAATAACCAACCCGAGGACCATAACCTTGGTGGCATTTGCTAGAGCTGCTGGGGAGGGTTTAAACTAAGTTGTCCGGGGGATGGGAACCAGATTTAAAGGGCTGAGAATGAGGCAGTTGGTATACAAGTCAATGCAGGGTGCAGTGACACCGTGAGGAAGGACAGGCAGATGATGGGGCAAAACTGCAGTCAACATCATGAGTTGAAGTGCAAAAATCAAAAAGGGTGATAAAGGCAATACCAAGGGTGTTATATTTGAATGCATACAGTATATGGAATAAGGTAGATGAAATGCGCAGTTAGAGATTGGCAGGTATGACATTGTCATGGCTTCACTGAGTCATGAATGAAAGAAGATCATATTTGGTAGCTCAACATCCAAGGATACACATTGTATTGAAAGGCTAGACAGGTAGGCAGAGTGGGTAATTTGGCTCTGTGGTAGAAAAGAAATGAAATCAAATCCCTAGAACGAAGGGACATGAGATCAGAGTCATAGAGAAGTACAGCACAAAAGCAGACCCTTTAGCCCACCTAGTCCATGCCAAAACCATTTAAATTGCCAACTCCCATCGACTTGCACCAGGACCATAGTGTTCCATATCCCTACTACCCATGTACCTATCCAAACTTCTTTTAAATGTTGAAATTGAGCTTGCATGCACCACTTGTGCTGGCAGCTCATTCCACACTCTCATGACCCTCTGAGTGAAGAAGCTTCCTCTCATGCTTCCCTTAAAACCTTTCACCCTTAACCCGTGACCTCTAGTTGCAATCCCACCTAAACTCAGTGGGAAAAAAAAACCTGTTTTCATTTACCTGATCTATACCCCTCATAACTTTGTATACCTCTATCAAATCCCCTCTCAGTCTTCTACGTTCTAAGGAATACAGTCCTAACCGATTCAATCTTTCCTTATAACCCAGGTCTTCCAGACCTGGCACCATCCTTAAATTTTCTCTGTACTCTTTCAATCTTGTTTACATCTTTCCTGTAGCTAGGTGACCAAAACTGCACACAATACTCCAAATTAGAACTCAACATAGCATCCCATCACTGGACTCAATACTTTGATTTATGAAGGCCAAAGTGCCAAAAGCTTTCTATATGACCCTATCTACCTGTGATGACACTTTCAATGAATTATGGACCTGTATTCCCAGATCCCTTTGTTCTACCACACTCCTCAGTGCACTACCATTCACTGTGTAAGACCTACCCTGGTTGCTCCTAATGAAGCACAAAATCTCACACTTGTCTTCATTAAATTCCAATTGCCCTTTTTCAGTCCATTTTTCCAGCTGATGCAGATCCCTCTGCAAGCCATGATAGCCTTCCTCACCATCCACTACACCCCCAATCTTGATGTTCTCCACAAATCTGCTGGTCCAGTTAACCACATTTTCATCCAGATCATTGATATAGATGACAAACAACAGAGGACCCAGCACTAATCCTTGCAGTACACCACTAGTCACTGGTCTCCAGTCAGAGAGGCAACCCCCTACTAATACTCTCCGGCTTCTCCCACAAAGCCAATGTCTAATAGAAACCATAGAAAAACTACAGCACAGAAACAGGCCTTTTGGCCCTTCTTGGCTGTGCCGAACCATTTTCTGCCTAGTCCCACTGACCTGCACACGGACCATATCCCTCCATACAGCTCCCATCCATGTATCTGTCCAATTTATTCCTAAATGTTAAAAAAGAACCTGCATTTACCACCTCGTCTGGTAGTTCATTCCACACTCCCACCACTCTCTGTGTGAAGAAGCCTCCCCCGTATTCCCTTTAAACTTTTCTCCCTTCACCCTTAACCCATGTCCTCTGGTTTTTTTCTCCCCTTACCTCAGTGGAAAAAGCCTGCTTGCATTCACTCTATCTATACCCATCATAATTTTATATACCTCTATCAAATCTCCCCTCATTCTTCTATGCTCCAGGGAATAAAGTCCTAACCTATTCAACTTTTCTCTGTAACTGAGTTTCTCAAGTCCCGACAACATCCTTGTAAACCTTCTCTGTACTCTTTCAACCTTATTTATATCCTTCCTGTAATTTGGTGACCAAAACTGAATACAATACTCCAGATTCGGCCTCACCAATGCCTTATACAACCTCATCATAACATTCCAGCTCTTATACTCAATATAATCTCATCTTGAATTGTAAGTGACTGAACCTTCTTGACCAACCTCTCATGCGGTCCCTTGTCAAAGGCCTTGCGAAAGTCCATGCAGACAACATCCACTGCCTTGCCTTCATCCACTTTTCTGGCAACTTCCTCAAAAAACTCTATAAAATTGGTTAGACATGATCTAGCCTGCATGACTATCCTTAATCAATCCATGTCTATCTGAATACTTCTATATCCGGTCCCTTAGAATACCTTCCAATAATTTTCACACAACTGATGCCAGACTCACAACTCAATAATTTCTCAGTTTCTGTTTAGAGCCTATTTTTTAAAAGAACAGTGGAACATCATTGGCTATCCTCCAGTCCTTGGGTACCTCTCCTGTCACTAAGGAAGAATTAAATATCTGTGCTAGGGCTCCAGCAATTTCTGCACTTGCCTCCTGTAGGGTCTGAGGGAACACCTTGTCAGGCCCTGGGGATTTATCCACCCTGATTTGCCTCAGGACAGCAAACAGCTCTTTCTCTAATCTGTATAGGGTCTATGAAGTTGATGCCTCTTTGCCTCATTTCTATAGACTCCGGGTCTGTCTCCTGAGTAAATACAGATGCAAAAAAATAATTTAAGATCCCCCCCCATCTGTTTTGGCTCCACACATGAATTAACATTCTCGTCTTCAGAGACCCAATTTTGTTCCTTGAATTCTTTTTACTCTTAAAAATAGCTATAGAATCTCTTAAGATTCTCCTTCACCTTGCCTGCTGAGAAACTTCATGCCTTCTTTTTGCCCTCCTGATTTCTTTCTTAAGTGTTCACTTGAATTTCTTACACTCCATAAGCACCTCATTTGTTCTTACCTGCTTAACCTGCTATTCACCTTCTTTGTTTCTCTTAACTAGGGCCTCAATACCTCTTGAAAAACAAGGTTCCCTACACTTGTTATCTTTACCTTTTATTCGGACAGACACATACAAGCTTTGCACTCCCAAAATTTAGTTTTTGAGGCTTCCTACTTTCCAAGTACACCTTTGCCAGAAAACAGCCTGTCCGAATCCACACTTGCCAGGTCATTTCTGATACCATCAAAATTGGCCTTTCTGCAATTTAGAATCTCAAACTGTGGACCAGACCGATCATTTTGCATATTTGCTTTGGAACTAATGGCATTGTGGTCACTGGATGCAAAGTGTTCCTCCTACACAAACTTCTGTCACCTGCCCTGTCTCATTCCCTAATCGCAGATCCAGTATTGCACGCTCTCTTGTTGGGACTTCTATGTACTAATGAAGGAAACTTTTCCAAACACATTTGGCAAACTCTATCCCATTTAGTCCTTTTACAGTGTAGGACTCCTAGTCAATATGTGGAAAGTTATAATCACCTAGTATAACAAATTCAAGTTTCTTGCAGCAGTCTGTGATCCCGCTACAAATTTGTTCATTTAAATCCCTAGGACTATCAGATAGTCTGTAACACAATCCCATTAACATGCTCATACCTTTCTTATTTCTGAGTTCCACCCATAATGACGAGTTCTCCAGTCTAGCCTGACAGAGCACCAGAGTGACATTTTTACTGACTGGTAATCCCTCCCACTTTGTCATGCCTAAAATAACAGAATGTCAGAATATTGAGCTGTCAGTCCTGCCCCTCCTGCAACCAAGTCTCACTAATGGCTACAATGTCATAATTCCAGCTGTTGATCCAAGCTCTGAACTCATCTGTCTTTCCTACAATACTTCTTGCATTGAAATATACAGTATGGACCTTAGGACGCTAGTCACACCATGCTCAATTTTTTGATTCTTGACTTTGTTTGAGGTCTTACCAACATCTGTCTCCACAACCTCTCCACTAACTATTCTGGCCTTGATGGGATTTATATACTGGTCTGCAAATAGTAGCCAGGATATGGGATAAAAATTTCAAATGGGAAATAGAAAAGCCATGTAATAAGGGCAATGTTATGATAGTCATGAGGCATATCAATATGCAGGTAGATTAGGAAAATCGGGTTAGTGCTGAAACCCCAAGACAGAGAATTTGTAGAATGCCTATGAGATTGCTTTTTACAGCACTTTGTGGTTGATCCCACTAGGGGGAAGGCAGTTCTGGATTGGGTGTTGTGCAATAACCAGTTTTGATTAGTAAGCTTAAGGTAAAGGAACCCTTAGGAGGCAGTGATTGTAATATGATAGAATTCACCCCGCAGTTTGAGAGGGAATGAAAATAAAGTCAGATGTATCAGTATTACAGTGGTGTAAAGGGAATTACAGAGGTACAGGAGAGGAGCTGGTTAATAGCTAGAGGTAATGTAGGCAATTCAGAGGGCAGAGAATAAATACATCCCAAAGGTGAAGAAGTTTTCTAAAGGAAGGATGATACAACTGTGGCTGACAAGGTAGTCAAAGACAGCATAAAAGCAAAAGATAGGGCATACAATTTATCAAAAAATAGTAGGAAATTAGAGGATTGGGAAGCTTTTAAAAACCAACAGAAGACAACTAAAGAAACCATAAGGAGAGAAAAGATGAAATATGAAGGTAAGCTAGCCAATTATATCAAAAAGTTTTTTTGTTAAACACATACAAATAGTACAAAAGAGGTGACAGCTGATATTGGACCACTGGAAAACTACTCTTGGAGGTAGTAATGAGGGACAGAGAAATGGCAGATGAAATTAAGTATTCTACGTCAGTATGCGAGAAATTCAAGTGTCAGAGGGCAGAAGTGAGATTAATTGCTATTACTAAGGAGAAGGTGCTTGGAAAGCTGGAAGTAGATATGTTACATGGACCAGATGGACTACACCTGAGGGTTCTGAAAGTGGGAGATGAAGAAATTGTGGAGGCATTAGTTTTGATCTTTCAAGAATCACTAGATTCTGGAATGATTCCAGAGGACTGGAAGATTGCAAAAGCCACTCCACTCTTTTAAGAAGGGAGGAAGGCAGAAGAAAGGAAATTAAAGACCAATTAGCCCAACTTCAGTGGCTGGGAAGGTGTTTGAGTCCATTATTAAGGATGAGGTTTCAGGATACTTGGAGGCACTTGATAAAGCAAGCCAAAGTCAGTATAGTTTCCTTAAGGGGAAATCTTGCCAGATACATCTACTGGAATTCTTTGAGGAAATAATGGGCAGGGAAGACAAAGGAGAGTCAGTGGATAGTGATTACTTCGATTATCAGATGGCCTTTGACAAGGCGCCACACATGAGGCTGCTTAACAAGTTGAGAGTCCATGGTATTGCAGGAAAGATACTGGCATGGGTAGACAATTGGCTCACTGGCAGGAGGCAAGGAGTTAGAAAAAAAAGAGGGTGCTCCGAAGGAGTCTGCATTGGGACCCCTTTTTTCATGTTATGTGTCAATGATTTGGATGCTGGAATTAATGGCTTTATGGCCAAGTTTGCAGACAGTACAAAGATAGGTGGAGGGTCAGGTTGTGCTGAGGAAGCAGGGAGTCTGCAGATGGACTTAGACAGATTGGGAGAATGGGCAAAGAGGTGGTAGATGGAATATAGTGTCAGGAAGTGTATGGTCAGGCACTTTAGAAGAAAGAATAAAGGCGTAGTATATTTCCTAAATGGAGAGAAAATTCAAAAAATCTGAAGTGCAAAGGGTCTTGGGAGTCCTTGTGCAGAACTTGCTGGCTGAGTTGGTGGTGAGGATGGCAAATGTAATATTAGCATTCATTTCAAGAGGACTAAAATATAAAAACAAGGATGTAATGTTGAAACTTTACAAAGCACAAGTCAGCCTGCGCTTGAAGGGTTTGTGCAGTTTTGGGCACTTTATCGAAGAAAAGCTGTGCTGGCATTGAGGGGGCTCACAGGAGGTTCATGAGAACGGTTCCAGGAATGAAAGTGTTAATGTGTGAGGAATATTTGATGGCTCTGGGTCTGTACTCACTGGAGTTTAGAAGAATAGAGTGGTGGTGGGGGGGGGGGGGGGGACTCATTGAAACCTATCGAATACTGAAATGCCTGGATGGAGTGAATGTGGAGAGGATGTTTCCTATAATGGGTGAGTCTAGGACCAGAGGGCACAATCTCAGAATAGGGAGATGTCCATTCTGAACATAGATGAGAACATTTTTCTTTTTTAAAATGGAGGGTGGTGAGTCTGTGGAATTCATTGCCACGGACAGCTGTGCAGGCCAAGTCATTGAGTATATTTAAGGCAGAGGTTGATAGGTTCCTGATTAGTCAGGGCATCAAAGGTTATGGGGAGAAGGCAGGAGAATGGGTTGAAGGGTATTACATCAGCCATGATGGAATGGCAGAGCAGATTCAATGGGCTGAGTGGCCTAATTCTGCTCCTATATCGTATGGACTGAATAACATTTTCACGAGGGAGCTGAAATGAACTCAATGGACAAAATAGCCTTTGTTTTGGGCCATTACCACTACTGACTATAGAAACCCTGACCGGCGATGACACCCACCTCCCCACAGTATTGCAGAAACCATTGGTTTCAACAGCAAACGATCCTCATAATTACTGGACCCTTCATTGTTAAGTCCTGCTTTGTGTGCTTTATGAGGGCTTATAACTGAGATCAGGCTATTTCATGTGGAGGAAGGTTTTGAAGAGATATTGCAGTAGGCACTAAGATTGAGATCAAGCATGGCAGGATCAAAAGAACTAAATGTTCTACTCCTGCTCCAATGTGCTCATTTCATCTTGGTAGTGCACATCACTGCACAAACATGCATTACAGGAATCTTGGATGAAAAGAAAATCCTGTTAGTAAGTTCAAATGATACAGAATAGCCAAGGTAGTTAAATGCCATCTCTTACCAAATAATAAACACAAGCAGAATCTTGAAAAACCTTAATTTAATCTCTGTTGACAAACGCCTTTCATTTTCTGTGTAGATACCCTGTCTTCCCTTCAGCAATGAAGAAACTGAAAAATAAAGGACTTCCTTTGAACCCCATGGCATAGAACATCTTAACATATACATACAAGTATGGCCCTTGTGGCTACGGGGATCAGGGGGTATGGAGGGAAGGCTGGGGCGGGGTTCTGAGTTGGATGATCAGCCATGATCATAATAAATGGCGGTGCAGGCTCGAAGGGCCGAATGGCCTACTCCTGCACCTATTTTCTATGTTTCTATGTTTAAATCAGCACAGATCAGATGGATCACTCACATGCAGAATCCTACAATATTATTACATTCAGAAATACTATCATATACAGCATATAGTGATCCAAATTGAAAGAAACTGACTGACAGTGTTAGTTTCCTCAGTGAATTGCACACCACAGCTTCCACAGGCAAGTGAAAACATGCTGCCTGGTGAATTAATACAGTGCCTATAAGAAGTATTCCCCTCGCCCCCCGCAGACATTCTCATGTTTTGTTGTTTTACAACATTGAATCACAGTGAATTTAATTTGCCTTTTTTAACACTGATCAATAGAAAAGACTCTTTCGTGTCAAAGTGAAAACAAATTTCTACAAATTTGGTCTAAATTTATTACAATTATTAAACCCAGATTATTGATTGCATAATTATTCATCGCCATGAAGTCAGTATTTAGTAGATGCACCTTTGGTAGCAATTGCAGCCTTGAGTCTGTGTGGATAGGTCTCTATCAGCTTTGCACATCCGGACCCTGCAATTTTTCCCCATTCTTCTTTACAAAACTGCTCAAGCTCTGTCAGATTGCATGGGGATCGTGAGTGAACAGCCCTTTTCAAATCCAGCCACAAAATTCTCAACTGGATTGAGGTCTGGACTCTGAGTTGGCCACTCCAGGATATTAACTTAGTTGTTTTTAAGCCATTCCTGTGTAGCTTTGGCTTTAGCTCACTCTTGCTGGAAAACAAATCTTCTCCCAAGTCGCAGTTCTCTTGCAGACCGCAATAGGTTTTCCTCCAGGATTTCCCTGTATTTTGTTGCATTCATTTTACCCTCTACCTTCACAAGCCTCCCAGGACCTGCTGCAGTGAAGTATCCCCACAGCATCATACGGCCACCACCATGCCTCATGGTAGGGATGGTTTGTTTTTTGATGATGTGCTGTGTTCGGCTTACGCTAAACACAACGTTTAATCTGATAGCTAAAAGTTCAATTTTCATTTCATCAGACCAAAGAACATTCTTCCAGCTGACTTCAGAGTCTCCCACATCCTCTGGCAAACACTAGCTGAGTTTTCATGTGAGTTTTTTTCAATTGTGGCCTTCACGTTGCCACTCTCCCATAAAGTTGCAACTGATGAAGCACCTGGGCAACAGTTGGTGTATGCACAGTCTTTCCCATCTCAGCCACTGAAGCTTGTAACTCCTCCAAGAGTTGTCATAAGTCTCTTGGTGGCCTCCCTCACTAGTCCCCTTCTTGCATGGTCACTCAGTTTTTGAGGACGACCTGCTTTTGGCAGATTTACAGCTGTGCCATATTCTTTCCATTTCTTGATGATTGACTTAACTGTACTCCAAGGAGCATTTAATGACTTGGAAATTTTCTTGTTTCCATCTCCTGACTTGTGCTTTTCACAAAGTAACTTTGAGTGTTCTTTTGTCTTCATGGTGTAGTTATTGCCAGGATACTGATTCATCAGCAATTGGACCTTCCAGATACAGGTGTATTTTTACTACAATCAATTGAAACACATTGACTGCACACGGGTGATCTCCATTTAACTAATTACGTGACTTTTAGAACCAGTTGGCTGCACCCCAGTGATGATTTGGTGTGTCATATTAAAAGGAGCGAATACTTATGCAACAATTATTTTGTGTTTTATATTTGTAATTAATTTAGATCACTTTGTAGAGATTTGGTTTCACTTTGACATGAGAGTTTTTTTCTGTTTATCAGCATAAAAAAGCCAAATTAACTCTACTGTGATTCAATGTTGTGAAACAATAAAACATGAAAACTTCAGGGAAGGGGGGATGAATACTTTTTATAGGCACTGTAAATGCACACACAAAATGTTGGAGGAATTCAGCAAGTCAGGCAGTGTCTATGGAGGAGAATAAACAGTCAACCCTTCTGAAGGGTTTTGGTCTAAAATGTCGACTGTTTATTCCCCTCCAAAGACTCTCCAGCATTTTGTGCCTTGCCCAAGGTTTCCAGCATCTGCAGAATCTCTTGTGTTTATGACTTAATAGATTAATTTTTTCCCCTCCCTCCCTCCCTCCCTCACTCCCATGGCACAAATAAATGGCCCTCAGTCATCAGGTAAATTAATTATACTCCTCATTTACCAGGTTGTGTTTGCGCCTTCTGCCACTCGAAGGCCTTGAATTATTCCTCCCATGAGTCTCTGCCAACTCTCTGCTCAGCTTGAATGGAGAGCAGAATGGCACCACAAGCCACCAATAGGAATTGGGATTACACAGGGCCAATCACTAGCAGAAGGAAGGAGTTGTGGATCACACAATTCCATTTCCACTTTTCAAGGAAAGCCAAGGTCTGTGGCATCAGGAATCCCATGATTCTTATTCACTAATCAGATAGCTGGAGGACAATGGTGACTCATCAAAGAGAAGTGCACTTTAATTCTATAATTCATGCTGTTAAACAGAGGGTAAAGCAGATAGCACCAAAAACTGGTGGAATGAAGCAGTTCCTGGTGAATGGTATGTAGCTTACATCTAGCTAGTAACACAAGATGGGAGACAGAGGTGTGGAGCAAATACCGATTCATGGGTGACATTATACTACCCGTGAATATTATTCCTTCGGAGTGTGAGCACACTAAGTCAGCCATGGGCAACATTACAGTAGGCCCAATGCCTGTACAGGAATTTCCAGTGGAAGGAACTGGATAAAAATCACAGAGGTTGAATTTTCCCCAGTGAACCAGAGGCGCTGTGGTCGATAGTACCTCAGCAGAGACCAACCTGTGCAGAATCTGGAAACTAAACCTCAGGCCCTTACAGTTCATTAATCACCAAAAGCCTCCAAGAATTGCCACTTCTTTAAATGTTGAAAACGAACTCATGAGCAACTCTGGCATAAGTCATACCAACAGTGAACAACTCTTTATTGATCCTACCTGCAGATGCAGCTTTCCCAAACAGAATGGGGTTAATAAACAGAACGAGTAACAGTGGAGCATAGGTGGTGACGTAATGTGGAACTGCATGCTGTAGTCCATTTTCACAGCTGAAAGATAATTAAATTTATGTTAGCCATGCCTGGGAATTGGTGGTAGGGTAATTCTGCCTACCACAAAACATGGTCTCAGACTGAGTTGAAATGTCCTGGCACACATTGTGGGCTGAAGGGCCTGTACTGTACTGTAGTGTTCTACGTTTCATGTTACAACAAGAATGTGCTTGTGAGAACTCCTAAAACCTTAAATGAACAAAAACAAGTCAGAATTAAATGTTTTCTCACTAGTAGAGGAGGATTACAATATCAGTTACATGTGTTAATCTGGATATATACTCAAAAGCTGGTCGATATCTGAAAGCTGTTTCCCACTATCTTGCTCCTATGACCACCATTTAGTAGTTTATTGAAGACCGGTGTGGGGCTCAGATCTGTACATTGATCTTTTTTGAGAGTGAGTTATGGGATCCATGACATGATATGCCATGACCATATCAGGGGTCTGTCCTGGGGCCAGCATGCAAGTGCCATCACAAACTGTGCCTCTACTTTCTTAGAAGTTTGCAAAGATTCGGCATGTCACGTCTAAAACTTTGACCAGCTTCTACAGATGCGCAGTGGACCTGACTGGTTGTATCATGGCCTGACATGGAAACACCAAATCCCTTGAATGGATAAGCCTGCAAAAGGTAGTGGATACAGCCCAGCCCATCACAGGCAAAGCCCTCCACATCATCAAAAACATTTACAAGGATTGCTGCCACAAGAAAGGAGCATCCATCGTCAAGGACCCCATCATCCAGGCCACGCTCTCTTCTCAGTATTACCACCGCTCTAGATGTACAGGAGTCTCAGGTCCCATACCACCAGGTTCAGGAGCAGTTATTACCCCACAATCTGGCTCCTGAACCAGTGTGGATAACTCCATTCACCTCAACACGGAACTGACTCCACCATCGATAAACTCATTTTCAAGAACTCTGCAACTCAGTATTATTTATTTACTTTTTTATTATCATCTGCACAATTTGTCTTCCATTGCACACTGGTTGTTTGTCAATCTTTGTTGTTTATAGTTCTTCCTAAATTCTATTGTATTTCTTTATTTTTCTGTAAATGCCTGCAAGAAAATAAGTCTTGAGGTAATATATGGGGACATACATGTACTTCCGTATTAGATTTACTGTCATCTTTGAACTTTGATACTTTGATGATGGAACAGCTCATCGGCAAATCAACTCACCGCTCCGCAGAACATCTGAAGGGAGGTTCGCTTTTACTGTACACCCATCAGACGCGTTGGGCCACTTTATAGGTCAACGATTTTGATGATGGAATTGATGGGCTTTTGGCCAAGTTTGAGCATGATACAAAGATAGGTGGGTGGGCAGGTAGCATTGAGGAAGCAGGGAGCCTGCAGAAGGACTTGGACAGATTAGGATGACACGCAAAGAAGGTCCAGAGGAGGTTTGTAAGAATGATTCTGGGAATGAAAGGGTTAATACACTAGGGGTATTTGTTGGGTCTGGGCCTGTACTTGCTGGAGTTTAGAAGAATGAGGGGTGATTTCACTGAATCCTATGAAATATTGAAAGGCCAAGACAGAGTGGACATGGACAGGATGTCTCCAATAGGGGGAAAGTCTCAGCACAGCCTTAACACAGAAGGACATCCTTTAGAACAGAGATGAGGATGAACTTTTTTCAGGAAAAGGGTGATGAATCTGTCAATTCACTGTCACAGATGGCTGTGGAGGTCAAGTCATTGAGTATAAGTCAAGCAGAGGTTGATAGGCATTTGATCAGTAATGGTGTCAAAAGTTACAGCAAAAAAAGCAGGGAAGTGTGTTTGAGAGGGAAAATAAATTAACCATGATAGAATGGTGGAGCAGATTCAATGGGCTGAATGGCCTAATTCCTCTAAGTCTAACGGTCTTATCCAATGAACTCATGCACTAATGTCATTATGTTAATTTTGACATGTAAATAATGTATAATTATGTTAATTTAAGTATTTTAACATGCTTGTAATGTTTATAATGCTGCAAAAAGCCAATTTTCATGGCATTTATACCATGTACGATTATGACAATAAACTTGAACTTGAGCCCAATGCCAGGGGTGTTGTGATACAATTGTTAACCATCATGAAAGATACACCTTTGAATAATATAATTTAGAAGCTGCAGAAGGTGTTGAAATTCTACTATTGCCTTTTCAGTCAAGTGTGTGAAGTAGCGTTCAGCAATGTTAAACAATCATAAAATATTTTTTTAAACTGTGTCCAGTTTGTGTAAGTTAAGAGGGAAAAAAAAACTCATCCAATCCTACCCAGGGTCATAGAGCACTGAAACAAACCTTTTGGCCCACCAGCTCCCTGCTGACCATCAAGTACCTATATGTACATAAGAACATAAGAAATAGGAGCAGGAGTAGGTTGTCTGGCCCGTTGAGCCTGCTCCATTTAGTAAGATCATGGTTGATCTTATTGAATGGCTGTCTTTCCACCTGCCTGTCTTTCCCCCATGAGTCTTAATTCCCATCATTTGTAATGTACTAATCACATTTACCAGTATGGCCCAAGGCCCACAGTGCCTTGGCAATTCAAGTGCTCATCTAAATGCTTTTTAAAAGTTGTGAAAATATCTACTTCTACCACCTTCTCAGAACACATGTCCCAGATTCCAGCTACCCTCTCAGTGAAGGTCCCCTCTTAACCTTGGAAGTCCTCACCTTAAAACCCATGCCCTTTTGCCATTAGGTATCTCTTCCATGGATGTGGACCTACCTGGAAATTGAAGGATAGTAGAGCATGCCTACACCTTCGACACACAAGAGGATTGCCAGACCCCAGGTCAACATGTGGTACAGCACAAGGATACTAAAAAAAAAAACAAATAACTTTTAATATCTATTAGTAGTCAAAGCGCAACTGTTAAAGAGTTCAGATGGAAGGATGCAGGGTCAAAGTTGCAGAAGACACCAAGATCAGGGGCGTAGTGCACAGTGAGGAAGGCTATCAAAGATTGCAGCAGGATTTGGACCAGCTGGAAAAATGGGATGAAAATGGAAGATTGAATTCAAAGCAAACAATTGGGAAGTGCTGCACTTTAGGAGGACAAACCAGGGTAAGTCTTACACAATGAGCAGTAGGCCACTAAGAGTGCGGTTGAACAAAGGGATCTGGGAATACAGATCCATAATTCATTGCAAGTGGTGTCACAGGTAGATAGAATTGTAAAGACGGCTTTTAGAACATGGGCCTTCATAAATCAAAGTATTGAGTACAGGAGTTGGGATTATTTTAATGTTGTATAAGACTTTGGTGGACCCCTATTTGGATCATAGTGTGTCGTTCTGGACACCTACCTACAGGAAAGACATCAATAAGATTGAAAGAGTGCAGAGAAAATTTACAAGGCTATTGCAGGGACTTGTGGACCTGAATTATAGGGAAAGATCGAATAGGTTAGGACTTTACTCCCTGGAGCACAGGAGAGTGAGCTGAGATTAGACAGAGGTATACAGAATTATGAGGGGTATAGAAAGAGTAAAAGCAAGCAGGCATTTTTCACTGAGGTTGGATGAGATTATGGGTTAAGGGTGAAAGGTGAAATGCTTAAGGGGAACATGAAGGAGAACCTCTTCACTCAGAGGGTGGTGAGAGTGTGTAACAACCTGCCAGTGGAAGTGGTGGAAGCAGGTTTCATTTCAACATTTAAGAGAAATTTGCTTAGGCACATAGACAAGAGGGGAATGGAGGGCTATGGTACAGGTGCAGATCGATGGGACTAGGCAGTATAAAAGTTCATTATGGACTAAATTGGCCAATGGGCCTGTGTCCCTGCTGTAATATTCTAGAAACTAGAAACTATAGGGCATCATGAGGCCACAGATTCCCATCTTTGGATACTGTGCCACATCTTCAGTTGTAAAGATTATCAGCCCATGCTTTCCTCTCCAAAGGGATGGCTGCACAAGACTGGGGGATGAGGCAGAGGAAGGAAGGGAAGGGTATTACCACTGGAAACCTGACAGGGGGCAGCACTGTCCAAGTTCCACTGCAGAGGTCTCAGATGAGGACTTCAAAGGGCAGCTTTCACAAGGCAGTTTGCAGTGAAATACTTGCTCCGTAGATTCCCTGGAATGTCTGAGAACGAGGAGAGATTTGATAAAGGTCTACAAAATTATGAGGGGCATAGATAGAGTAAATGCAACCATATTTTTTTCCTTCCCCCACAGACATTGGGTGAGACTAGAACTAGAGGTCATAGGTTAAGGGAGAAAGGTGAAATATTTAAGGGGAACTTGAGGGGGAACTTCTTCATTCAGGGGGTGCTACGAGTGTGGAACAAGCTCCCAGCGTAAGTGATGGATATGGGTTCAATTTCAACATTTAAGAGGTGTTTGGATAAGCACATGGATAGGGAATCGAGAGCTATGGGTCCGGATGTGGATCAATAGGACAAAGCAGAATAATGAACTAATTAGGCATGAGGTGTTATGCAGAGCTTGAAGCCCATCCTTTCCTGTGATTGTAAGTGGTAACAGGGTGTGCCACTGAAAGAGTTGGGGCAGAGTGGTAGGGACAGGCCATGAGGTTGCCTCCTCTTGCTAGGCAGCTACTCCCTATTGGTTGGGAGGCTATATAGCAAATAGCAGACCACCACCCATCTCGGTTCTATCTCTCTGCAGAGTGCTCCAGGAACTCTCCACACATTTACACGCCTGCCAGCACCGCATCCAGTCCAAGATTCGGGGTTTTCTTTCCAACATTGGAGCACATCAGTTCGGCCAACTTTATCACCCGTCTCCAGTCAAGGTGGTCGTGGCAAGTCCCCTTCTTGAACCTCCAAGTCCTTCTTATGAAAGTATTTCCATACTGTAGTTGGCCAGTGAATTCCGGGATGACAATGGAAGACCAGGGATGCATTTCCAAGCCGGAACGTTTTGTGACTTGATGCATTTCCATGCATCTGTAAGACCATAAGATATTGGAGAAGTAGGCCATTCGGCCCATTGAGTCTACTCTGCCATTCAATCATGGGCTGATCTAATTCTTCCAGTCATCCCCACTCCCCTGCCTTCTCCCCATACCCTTTGATGCCCTAGATAATCAAGAACCTATCTATCTCTGCCTTAAATACACCCAATGACTTGGCCCCACAGCCACTCGTGGCAACAAATTCCGTAGATTTACCACCCTCTGATTAAAGTAATTTCTCCGCATCTGAGTTCTAAATGGACATCCTTCAATCCTGAAGTCATGCCCTCTTGGCCTAGACTACCCTACCATGGGAAATAACTTTGTCATATCTAATCTGTTTATGCCTTTTAACATTTGGAATGTTTCTATGAGATCCCCCTTCATTCTTCTGAACTCCAGGGAATACAGCCCAGGAGCTGCCAGACATTCCTCATATAGTAACCCTTTCATTCCTAGAACCATTCTCATGAACCTTCTCTGAACCTTCTCCAATGTCAGTATATCCTTTCTAAAATAAGGAGCCCAAAACTGCACACAATACTCCAAGTGTGGTCTCACGAGTGCCTCAACATCACATCCCTGCTCTTATATTCTATACCTCTAGAAATGAATGCCAACATTGCATTTGCCTTCTTCACCACCAACTCAGCCTGGAGGTTAACCTTTAGGGTATCTTGAACAAGGACTCCCAAGTCCCTTTGCATCTCTTCATTTTGAATTCTCTCCCCATCTAAATAATAGTCTGTCCGTTTATTTCTTCGACCAAAGTGCATGACCATACACTTTCCAACATTGTATTTCATTTGCCACTTCTTTGCCCATTCCCCTAAACTATCTAAGACTCTCTGCAAGCTCTCTGTTTCCTCAACACTACCCTCTCCTCCACCTAACTCCACTGGCAACCGGCAGCCAGCCAGAATAGGATCCCTTTATTCCCACTTTCTGTTTTCTGCCGATCAGCCAACGCTCCACCCATGCTAGTAATTTCCTTGTAATTCCATGGGCTCTTATCTTGCCAAGCAGCCTCATGTGTGGCACCTTATCAAAGGCCTTCTGAAAATCCAAGTACACCATATCTACTGCATCTCCTTTGTCTACCCTACTTGTAATTTCCTCAAATTGCAGTAGGTTTGTCAGGCAGGATTTTCTTTTCAGGAAACCATGCTGGCTTTGGCCTATCTTGTCATGTGCCTCCAGGTACTCCATAATCTCATTCCTAACAATCGATTCCAACAACTTCCCAACAACTGATGTCAGGCTGACAGGTCTATCATTTCCCTTCTGCTGCCTCCCACCCTTCTTAAATAGTGGAGTAACATTTGCAGTTTTCCAGTCATCCAGTACAATGCCAGAATCTATTGATTCTTGAAAGATCATTGTTAATGCCTCCGCAATCTCTCCAGCTACTTCCTTCAGAACCCGAGGGTGAATGCCATCAGGTCCAGGAGATTAATCCACCCTCAGACCATTAAGCTTCCTGAGCACCTTCTCAGTCATAATTTTCACTGCACAAACTTCACTTCCCTGATGCTCTTGAGTGTCCAGTATATTGCAGATGTCTTCCACTGTGAATACTGATGCAAAATAAGCATTCAGTTCCTCTGCCATCTCTGTGTCTCTCATTACAATACCTCCAGCATTATTTTCTATTGTCCTGTATCTACCCTTGTCTCTCTTTTACCCTTTATAAACTTAAAAAAAGCTTTTAGTATCTGTAGCAGTAGAGGTCACAAGTTTGGGAGGCCAATTGCTACAGGAGAAAGTTGTAGATGGTTCACACTGCAGCCACTATGCACCAGTTGTGGATCACTCAGCCTGCTGTGTCCTGGGTAGTGCTGCTTTACTGTTGTTGGAAATACATTTGTGCAGATGAATGAGGAATGTGGAAAGGTGTAGTTAAATATCTTGTGCCATAGGTACCCTAAGGGTTCGTTTTGCACCCCCGCCAAAAAAAATCGTGCTCACAAATCCATTTCTCTAACTCAAACTGCTCAGTAGTTAATGGGGCTGATGATTAGAAATAATTGTTTAAAAGGGACGAATATTATCTAAAAGCAAGAACTGATGGTTAGGAAAAGAACATACTTATTGGTAAGGACATAATTAAGTTTACATGGAGAGTCCTGAGAATGGGGTTGAGAGGGTTCACGAATCAGCCATGATGGAGAGGCGGAACAGACTCAATGGGCTGAATAGTCTAATTCTGCTCCCTTGTCTTATGGTATTACAGTGCAGGACTAAATTAAGAGGAGAGACACCAGAATGCATCAGGACCTCAAGATTACAAAAAACAAAATTACAGAATTCATAATCTTGTAAATCAAGACAATTTTAAAGCAAAGAAAATCTGGAGAAATGGATCAACGTCGGGTTAAAAATATGGAAATAGTACAGCAGAGGCACAGGCCCTTCAACCCACAGTGTCTCTGCTGAATATGATGCCAAATTAAACAATCTTCTCTGCCTGCATATGATCCACATCCTTGAATGCTGAATATCTGCTGGGAAAACCTTTTAATTGGCGTTGTATCTGCATCCACCACTATCCCTGGTATCCATTTCTACCCAGAGAGAGAAAAAACATTTTTCCCCTTGGGTAGAAATGTCAAATATTAGTTTGTCTACATTGTTCCCTCTAAGCTGCTCAGGTGCACGGCCGCACAGCAACTGAAATGCTCCCACTAACACAGCCTTTGTTGCTATGCAGCTGGAATTTTATATAATGTAAATACAATTTTTAAATTATGCTACTATAATTGTGAAATATCCTGTAATTACGTTAATGAATATAATCAATCAACTTCCTAAATAATAAATGTACCACAACCTTTACTTCGAAGCATTTTAGGGCTTCAACATTCTTACATTGTCGGTGTTTCAAGATACAACACTGTTACAAATTGTAACAACAAACACAGAATGGAAGTCAGTAACTCATTGTTAATAAACTGTAGGCCTACTGAACACTGACATCGCCTAGTCAATATTCTTAGTAAAGATAATAACCAAAAAAAGCATTTAAAGTGCTGCACAGTTTACAGGCCATGTAAAAATGTCCTGCTTTGAGCAATAGTTGGACCATGCAGCTGTAAAAAAATTAGACGGAACATTGTTGTCTACCCTGTCTACAGTACACTTCAATCCCTTCAGCCTCCAGCGTTCCAGAGAAAATACGAGAAATTTGCTCAACCTCTCCTTATAGCTTATGCACTCTACGCCAGTCAGCATCCTGGTAAGCAATTTCTGTGCCCTTTCCAAAGCCCCCACGCCCTTGGTGCAAAGGGGCAATGAGAACTGTACACAATCAATTAGTACAAAACACATGAAACACTGGCTGTGTCTCTGCCTGGAGCACCCCCCTCAGACAGATTTTCTGGCAGCACAGATCAGGTGTCCAATCTGGAAATCTCCACAATCTAAATGACTCAGTGGTTTTTGTTAAATGGCTTTTGAGAACCGAAAATTAATAAATACATTGCTAAAAACAGTATGGAATTAAAGAATACTAAAGATTAAAGATTGGCTTTGTCACGTGTACCAGCAACGATTGTGCTGTTGCCATGCTTCCAGTGCCAACATAGCATGCCCACAACTGACTAATCCTAACTTTTGCAATATGGGAGGAAACTGGAGAAAACCCACATGGTCACAGAGGGAACGTACAAACCTTTTACAAACAGTAGCAGGGATTAAACCCCGACTGGTGATTGCTGGCTTTTTGTTTACCGTGCTCATGATCTGCTCTTTATCAAATTACGGTATTGCTTTGCACTGTTGTAACTATATGTTATAATTATGTGGTTTTGTCAGTTTTAGTCTTGGTTTGTCCTGTGTTTTCTTGTGATATCACTCTGGAGGAACGTTGCATCATTTTTTAATGCATGCATTTCCAAATGACAATAAACGAGGACTGAGTGTCCTCATAATCTAAAACAATTGTGCTAACCGCTATGCCACCCCAATCTAATCTTCAGCTATTGGTCTCCTCCAAATCTTGTCCTCACAATACAACCAACATTGGAACATTCTTGTTCGTTGACAACAGATGATAGTGGGCTGAATGGCCTATTCCTGTGTTGTACTGTTCTATGTTCTAACTGTGGGGCAGTCCTGACCACCCTTCCCAAGACCAGCTATAGACAAACAGATTGGCCTCCATCAGCTCCAACCAGCACCACATCGCCCCCATTAAGAGTCAGAGAGTCTGAGTATTACTCTTAGGTTCCATTATCTAAAACTACGCATTCAGTGGCCAATTTATTAGGTACCTCCTGGATATAACAGAATGGCCACTGAATGTATGTTTACGATCTTCTGCTGCTGTAGTCCATCCACTTCAAGGTTCAATGTGCTGTGCATTCAAAGATACTCTTCTGCACACCACTGTTGTAACACATAGTTACTTGAGTTACTGAAGCCTTCCTGTCAGCTTGAACCATTCTGGCCATTCTCCTCTGATCTCTTTCATTAACAAGGTTATCATTAACTGGATATTTTTTGTTTAACACACTGTTGTCTGTGAACTCTAGAGAGTGCTGTGTGTGAAAAATCCCTGGAGATCAGCAGTTTCTGAAATACTCAAACCACCCCATCTGACACCAATTATTCCACAGTCAAAGTCACTAAGATCACATTTCTTCATGTTTCATCTGAGCAACAATTAAACCTCTTGACTGTGCCAGCATGCTGTAATGCATTAAGTTGCTGCCACATGACTGGCTGATTAGATATTTGCATTAGCACGTACTTAATAAAGTGGCCAGTAAGTGTATGTCTTTACTTAACAAGCTGCATTGTAGACAATCTAAGTAGAATTGCTGTATAAAATGAGATATGATTCCTGTTCTAGAATTAGAAAATGCTCTTCATCGCTGTGGACTAATTACTTATGAAACATTTATTTCATAATGGGTGATAGGGAACAATTTTAATCGTACATTATATGTCCCTGTGGCTTGGTGGGAACATATCTGAAGGCAGCAAGTGCTAATTATCTCACCAAGAGATGCTCCATAATGTTGCACTCAAACATCAGCATTTTTGTTCAGTGTATCCTCAAATTAACTTGGTGTCTCTCCAGTTTTAAAATTTGCCACTCTAGTCAGCGACGCAGAGATAATGACTATATTTGGAGGAGCTACAAGGGAATCATGACTGGTGGAGAATGATTACCACTTTATTATTTGCTCTTCAGAAATCTCCAAAAGTCCCTTCACTAAGTGTAACATGTAACATGACAGTAGTATGATGGGAAAGAGAGCAGAAGCAGCCAAAGAAAATTGAAAAAATAGAAAAAAAAGAAAATTATTAGTAAGAGGAGAATCACAATAAGCAGACATGTTTCAATAATTACCAATTTTTTTTTTAAAAAAGTCATCACTTGAACCCTTCTCTCATTTGCACACATTTGGTTCTTTACACATAAACAAGATCTACCACCAACTTCCCTCACGTTCTCTCATTCTATCCATCTAAAACTGTCTAATGTGTTTCCATTGTCACACAAACATTGTGTTATAATCAACCTCTGTCAATAGTTTTTATAAACACTGAAAATAACTCAATTAACATTGAATGCAACTATTTCAGCAAGAATTCTTAAGCTTATTATGGTATATTTTTGTGTAATAATTGAATCTTCAAAAATGTAGCCCCAAATTACAAAAAGTGCAAATTAATTTTAATACTATAATTCGCAAGTTATAGTGCGTGGCCAAGTGGTTAAGGTCGCTAATTTGAGCCTTGGCTGAGGCAGTGTGTGTGTCCTTGAGCAAGGCACTTAACCACACATTGCTCTGCAGCGACACCGGTGCCAAGCTGTATGGGTCTTAACGCCCTTCCATTGGACAACATCGGTGGTGTGGAGAGGGGAGACCTGCAGCATGGGCAACTGCTGGTCTTCCATACAACCTTGCCCAGGCCTGTGCCCTGGAAACCTTCCAAAGTGCAAATCCATGGTCTCACAAGACTAATGGATGCCTACAGCTCCCAAGTTGAAGGTTATTCCTGTCTGCAATGTATGATGCTGTTACAAACTATTTAGATAATTTACTCTGTGAACTTGCCTTAGTCCAGAAGATCGTTTTACAATAAGGTAAACATCCACAGCATAGCAGAACAACCACCAGAATGTGGCACTGTAGAACAGCTGAATCCATATCTGCTAGGAGGAAGGGACAAAAATTTAGATGTCTTTATTGCTATCAGATAAACAACTTACAAGTTGATCATCTTAAATAGATAATAAGGGTGCAGAGAAAAATGTTACTTCTTAAACATTTTTCAATATCTTAATTGCAACATTAGAAAAAAAGCAATGTTGAGATTTTACAAGTAATTTCTACTTACAGCACTGGCTACACAGAACGCTGTTGGCCACAATTCAGTCCCATTAGCAGAGATTCTTGATGTAAAATTTGGAGAGCTAAGCCATACTGATGATCTGATTATAATACCTAAGGGGCAGATAGTCATGAGAGAACTTTGAACACAGAGTAAGTACATTAGTAGCAGGAAACCTGCAATAAGTTGATCTCTTTTAAGCAATTACTAATGCTCTTCTTAGACCATATCACTTGAACCCTTCTCTCATATGGACACATCTCTACTTGTTTACACGTGGACAAACTTCACCGTTCACTTTTTAAATGTTCCCTCACTTTATTTATTAACAATAGATAGTGGTGCAAAGTGAAGTTAAAAACAGATGCGCCAGAATGTATCAGATCTTTGATCATAATTGTGTGAACCATTATCTTGTAGTTCTAGGTGATGCATGTGCATCAAAAACCTGGAGAAAAACGTCATGATTGTGGTTTCAGGTAACAAAGCATAACAGAAGCCGCTTTTTATTAATCCAATTCTACAAGATATAGGCATAGTTGCCTTCTTAGTTGCCATTAAGAAGGTGGTGATGAGCTATTTTAGAGTCATAGAAAAGTACAGCACAGAAACAGGCCCTTCAGCACATCTAGAACATGCTGAGCCATTCTCTTGTACTACTACAATTCTCCTACCAAAGGCCCACCAGAGTTCTGTTGGGTATGAATTCCAGGATATGGATCCAAAGATGATGAAAGAATGGTGATATATTTACATATATTTTGACATCAGAATCAGATTTATTGTCACCTACACATGAGGTGAAATGTGTTGTTTTGCAGCAGTGGGACAGTACAAAGACAAAAAGCTAGTGCAAAAGAGAAAAAAAGGAATAAAAAGATAGTGTTCATGGGCTGGTCAGAAATCTGACAGCAGAGGGGAAGAAGCTATTCCTAAATTATTGAGTGCAGGTCTCAGGCTCCTGTACTGCATCCCTGATGGAAGTAACAAGAAGAGGGCATATCCAGGATAAGAGGGCCTTTCTAAGGAACTACCTTTAGAAGCTGTCCTTGATGCCAGGGAGTGTTTGTACCCACGATGGAACTGAGTGAGTGAACAACTCTTTGCAACCTTGTGCATTGGAGGCTCCATACCAGGTTGTGATGTAGCCAGTCAGAATGTTCTTCAATGTACATCTCTAGAAATTTGCAAGTCTTTTTGATGTACCAAATCTCCAAAGCTTCAGATGAAGGAGAGCCTTTGGCGTGCTTTCTTCACGATTGTGTCTGTGTTCAGTGCAGGGTAGGGTCCTTGAGATGTTGACCCCAGGAGGTTAAAGCTGCTCACTTTCTTTCACCGCTGATCCTTCAATGAGGACCAGCATGTGTCAGCCTGACATCTCCTTCCTGAAGTCCACAACCAGTCCTTTGATCTTGCTGATGTTGAGTACAAAGTTATTGTTGTGATACCACCCAACCAGATGATCTTTCTCACTCCTTTAAACCTCCTTGTCACTCGCTGATATTCTACCAACAAAGTAGCACCAATGACACCGCTAGGGATGACAGCTGAGGAGGAAGGGATTCTGTAATTGTTGGTGCTCTGTAACTCTGGACTGACTGTCAGGAACTCTGCAGTTAATGTTTGATGTATTATTTGTTGACTTTTTTATTGTTTGCACGATTTGATCTTTTTTCACACATTGGATGTTTGATGGTCTTTGTTATGTGGATTTTTATTAAGAAGTGGGTTTTATTGTGTTTCTTTGTTTCGTGGCTTCCTGCAAGAAGATGGATCTCAAGACTGTATACAGTATAAATACTTGATAATAAATGTACTTCAGAATCAGGTTGAATATCATCGACATATGTTGTCAAATTTGCTAACTTTGCAGCAGCAGTACAATGCAATACACGATAAATAATACAGAAAAAACTGAATTACTGTAAGTATATGTCTATATTAAACAGCTACATTAAAGTAAGTAGTGGAAAATTAGATATCAAAATTGGAAGTGAAGTAGCATTCATGGGCTCAATATCCATTTAAGAATCGGGTGGCAGAGGGGAAGAAGCTGTCCCCGAATTGCTGACTGTGTGTGCCTTCAGGCTTCTGTACCTACTTTCTGATGGTAACAATGAGAAATGGACATGTTCTGGGTGATGGGGGTTAATGATGGATGCCGCCTTTCTGAGGCATCGCTTCTTGAAGATGACCTGGACACTGCAGAGGCTGGTACTGATGGCGGAGCTGACTAATGTTACAACTTTCTGCAGCTTGTTAACTTCGATTCTGTGCAGTAGCCGCCCCCCTCCCATACCAGACAGTGATGCAGCCAGTCAGAACGTTCTTCACTGTATACAGTATCTGTAGAAGTTTGAGTGTTTAAGGTGACGAACCAAATCTTCTCAAACGCCTAATGAAATATAGCCAATGTCTTGCTTTCTTTATAGCTGCATCAATATGTTAGGACCAGATTGACACCCAGGAAATTGAAATTGCTCACTCTCTCCACTTCAGATCCCTCTATGAGGATTGGTTTGTGCTCCCTCACATTATCCTTTCTGAAGTCCACAATTAGCACTTTGGTCTTACTAACATCGAGTGCAAGGTTCTTGCTATGACACCACTCAAGTAGCTGGTATATCTCACTCCTGTATGACCCTCTCGTCACCATCTGAGATTCTGCCAACAATGGTTGAATCATCAGCAAATGTATAGATGGCATTTGTGCTAGGCCTAGCCACACAGTCATGGGTATAGAGAGAGTAGAGCAGTGGGCTAAGCACACCCCACCGTGGAGTGCCAGTGTTAATTCTCAGCGGCTGAGAAGTTATTTCCAATCTGCACAGATTGTGGTCTTCCAGTTAGGAAGTTGAGAAACCAGTCGCAGAGGGAGAAACAGAGTTTCAGGTTCTGTAGATTTCTGATCAGAACTGTAGGAACGATGGTGTTAAACACTGAGCTATTGTCAAAAACCAGCATCCTGACATAGGTGTTTATATTGTCCAGGTGATCCAAGGCCACATGGAGAGCCATTAAGATCGCATCCGTCGCAGACCTATTGTGCCGATAGGCAAATTGCAGTGAGTCCAAGACCTTGCTGATGCAGGAATTGATCCTAGCTATGACCAATCTCTCAAAACATTTCATCACTGTAGATGTGAGTGCAACTAGACGACAGTCATTAAGGCAGTTCATACAGCACTTCTTGGGCACTGCTATAATTGTTACCTTTTTGAAGTAGGTGAGAACTTCTGACTGTAGCAGTGAGAGATTGAAAGTGTCTTTGAATACCCCTGCCAGTTGGATGGCACAAGTTTTCAGAGCTCTATCAGGTACTCCATCAGGACCTGCTGCCTTGCAAGGATTCACCCTCCTAACATCAGCCCCTGAGACAGAGATCATCGGGCCACCGGGTGCTGCAGGGAACCTGACAGCTGTAGTTTTATTCTCCCTCTTACAGTGAGCATAAAAGGCGTGAGCTCGTCTGGTAGTGAAGCTTCGCTGTCATTCATGATGTTGGGTTTCACTTTGTAGGAAATAATATCTTGCAAACCCTGCCAGAGTTGACGTGCATCCAATGACACCCCCAACCTCACTCACTCTTGAAATAGCCTTCCGCAAGTCATACCTAGTCTTCTTATACAGACCTGGATCACCAGACTTAAATGCCACAGATCTAGTCCTCAGCTGATGACAAACCTCCCGGTTCATCCATGGCTTTTAGTTTGGGAATGTACAGTAAATCTTTGCAGGCACACGCTCATCCACACAGGTTTTAATGAAGTTGGTGGCAACTGCAGCACACTCATCCAGGTTCGAAGATGAATCCCTGAATACAGTCCAGTCCACCGATTCAAAGCAGTTTTGTAGGCGCTTCTGTTCCTCTCTTGTCCATACCTTCTTGGTCCTCACTACTGGCGCTGCAGTCTTCAGTCTCTGCCTGTACTCAGGGAGTAGAAGTACAGCCAGGTGATCAGACTTCCCGAAGTGAGGGCGTGGAATAGCACGGTAAGCACTCTTGATCTTAGTGTGACAGTGGTCCAGTGTGTTGTTTTTTCTGGTACTACAACACATTGATGCCACTATAAAGAAGGCAAGTTAGTGGGTATATTACATTAGGAGCTTGAGGAGATTTGGTTTGTCAACTGAAACACTTGAAAACTTCTACAAGTATACCATGGAGAGCATTCTGACTGGCTGCATCATTGTTTGGTATGGGAGGGAGGGGGGCTACTTACTGAACAAGATCAAAATAAGTTACAGAAACTTGTAAAATTAGTCAGCTCCATTATGGGTACCAGGCTCCACAGTATCCAAGACATCTTCAAGGAGCGGTGCCTTAGGAAGGCGGCGTCCATCATTATGGATCCCCACAACCCAGAAGTGCCCTTCTCCCACTGTTACCCTCAGGTAGGAGGCACAGAAACCTGAAGGCACACAGTCAGCGATTCAGGAACAGCTTCTTCCCCTCCATCACCCGATTTCTAAATAGACACTGAAACCATGAACGCTACCTCACTACTTCTTTATTTCTGTTATTTTGCAATACTTATTTTAACTTAACTATTATAATATATATACATTTAATGTCACTCAGTTTTATCTCTATTTATTTATCATGTATTTCATTGTACTGCTGCTGTAAAGTTAACAAATTTAATGACATATGCTGGTGATATTAAATCTGATTCTGATTTGTTGAAAAAAACTATTCAGTGACTTTTTCAAGCTGACTTGGCTACTTTGAAATTTTTGAACTTTTTTCCATTTAGTACAAGTTTTGCTTCTTTCTCTCTCCCAAGATATTTTAAGTTCTGGTGTGTCAGAGTAAAAATTAGCTGACTCGTACTTTTGGCTTTCTTCTGAAATGTCATGATGCAGTAAATTCATAGTCTTGACTTGTGTTCGTGGTCTCATTAGAAAACAGCTTTGCAATTCTGACATGAGGGATGGGACAACAGAAGAGAGGGAATAATACATCCATCTCCATAAGTAGTGTTGACAATAATATCCATTACAAAGTAACTACTGTAGAGACAAGGAAATCTGCAGATGCTGGAAATTCAAGCAACACACACAGAATGCTGGTGGAATGCAGCAGGCCAGGCAGCGTCCACAGGGAGAAGCACAGTCAACGTTTCAGGCCGAGACCCTCAGTACGAGTCCTGACGAAGGGTCTCGGCCTGAATCGTCAACTGTGCTTCTTCCTATGGATGCTGCCTGGCCTGCTGCATTCCACCAGCATTTTGTGTGAACTACTGTAGAGTTTCTTTTTTTAAAAGAATGACTCCAGAAATCCTCAACTTTTCAGAAGACCTTATGGAAAGAACCGAGTTGAAAGAAACAATTTGGTTCAGGTGAATTAGGAAAGCAAGAACAGAGATAAATGCTCCCCTGTACATTTACTCTTTAACCTATTGTGTGCACCTGGATTGGCAAAGAAATAGAACAACTGTGCGCTTTATTTGGTGTTGGGATGGATACAAGTTCCAAACTAATTCCATGTCCCCTTTGACACCCATCAGTTTTATCAACACACCAAAGAAAGCACCACATCTGGATGTATCATAGCTTGGTTTGGCAACTGCTCTATCTGAAACCATCCGAAGCTGCAGCTCAGCAGGTCATGGAAAGCCAGCCTTATCTCCATGGACTCTGGACTCTGTCTATACTCTTCACTGCTTCAGTAAAACAGTCAGCATAATCAAAGAGCCCTCCCACCCCGGACATTTCCTCTTCTTCCCCCTCACATCAGGCAGAAGACACAAAAACCTTATGTTTGGTTCATGTAGAGGGGTTATTTTGAGTTACCCAGAGTCCATGAATTTCTTCCGACAAAAACCACAGGAGGGAATTCTTTTCACAAAGACTTCAATCTATAGATATGCTGTTGGCCCATTCACTGTGTGGACTCCGTGGAAACGGTTCAGGTGAGGCTGGGTAAGTTCTTGCTTCAGACAATATTATAACCATGCCTCTGTTTATGATTCAGTGTCCGTACGGAAAGTAAAGAGGACATGTATGGGCAAAGAATATTTACAACAGTGACGAAGATAAGTAAAAACATATTTTACAGAAAACAGAGTATCAGGGAACCTCTTGCTTCAGCATCTTTGGCCTGATGAGGCTACCTCCTCAAATCCTTTTCCATCCATTTAAAAAAGTTCCTTTCCCAGGAGAGAATGCAATCGTAGTAGTGAGGACTTGTGCAATTTACAGCATACACAGCTAACATCTTCATGCTTTAGAATGGGCCTGACAGACCAACTGGCCTTGAACTTTTGTTCAGATAAGTTACCTTTGGTCACAGTCAAATGTATAAAATGACAAAATCATAAATTCTCCTTTTAATAAAAAGTACAAAAGTATAAATCCTACTTTCTCATGAGAATGATCCCAGGAATAAAAGTGTTAATGTATGAAGCTTGTTTGATGGCTCTGGCCCTGTACTCACCAGTGTTTAAAAGAATGAGGGGGGAATATTATTGAAAACTACTGAATATTTTAAGGCCCAGACAGAGTAGACGTGGGGATGATAGAAGGATGTTAGAATGAAAGGACGTCTCTTTAGAACAGAGATGAGAAGGAATTTCTTTAGCCAGAGCGTGGTGAATCTGTTTCCACAGTCGGTTATGAACACCAAATCATTGGGTATATTTCAAGAGAGGTTGATAGTTTTTTGATTAGTAAGGGTGTCAAAGGTTACTGGAAGGCAGAAGAATAGGATAAATCAGCCATGATGGAATGGCAGAGTAGAATCGATAGGCCAGGTGGCCTAATTCTGATCCTATGTTTTATTCTGTTAAATTACTTTCTTTTCACTCATCCAGGGGACTTTTTTTAAAAAACTACTGTACCTGCTTTATGGTTTACATTTCTGATACAAGTATGAAAAGAGAAGAGTGCAGCCATAGGAGCTACTAATTTTAGTTCCTCAAAGCACAATGTAGGAATCATAACAAAATTGTCTAAACAGCTAACTGCAGATTCTGGAAATCTGAAATAAACCAGAAAAAATAGCACAAAACTCAACTTGTCAGGCAACATCTGCAGAAAGAGATGCAGCTTAATATTTCTGCTCAGAAGTGATGAAGGAATCAGTTGAAGAATCTTCAATCCAAAATATTAACTGTTCCTCATTCTGTAATACTCAACAAGTATTTCCTGCACATTCTGTTTTTAATTTTTCTTTCTTTTTTACCAATTCTGCTATTTATAGTATATTCCGGTTAATTGGGTCATTGGTAAATTGTGGCAGCCGCTTATTTGGGACAACACTTAAAGAACAAAACCTAATTGAGAAAATAGCAGGGACTCTCCTCATTTATTTGGGACACTATGTCACTTAAGTGGGGCAGGAGACTGTTGCCAAACAGTTTCTAACTATCAGTCGTGTGTCATGGTCGTTAGACACTACATCATGCTTACAGCAAACAGTTTTTAAAATAGCATCAGTTGCTTGTGTTTGTGTTCATAAAGCAGTGAGTTTAGTCACTGATAGTTGGCATGAAATAACCAGTAGGACAATTCAGAACTGTGTCGTTCACTGCAGATTCAAGCGTTCAGGCTTAGAAATGCCAGAAACGGCAGTAAGTGAAAATGAAAATAATTTCATTATTTCAACAAGTTAGGAACTGCGAGGAATTTGAAGGTATAAACAATCATTTTGAATGTTACAATGAAAATGAAGATTTGAAAGATGCAATCATTGAAAGCATTGTATGAAAGCAGTTCATCATGTTCCTGCTGATTTGTACATTAACAGTCAATCAAAAGAACACGGCACCTACACCGGATGAATTCCTCTATCAATAACTGAGGTTGGGAAACATGCATGAATTTATAAACGTGACAAAGTACATTGGGAAAATTTGGCTTTGTGAATGGCATACTAAAAACAGTAATAATGCTAATACTTGCAAGTCATTGGCTGGGTCTTCACTCGGAGTACTGAATATAAGCATAGATACCATGCTTGGAAAGGATGGCAATTATAGAACTGAAGATTTCACTAATGTCCCAACAGATGAAGTTGTACTTCTTTTCTTCAAGTATGGTTAACGTTAGTAGTAGATCCAGGAGGAGTTATGCAAATTTATTAAGAGTCTTGACAGATCAAATAGGGAGAAACTTTTTTGACAATAAGTTGATAACAGAGTCATGGTTTTCAAATACAGTGGATTCAGGTTAATTGGGTCACAGGTTAATATAGGAAGCTGCTTATTTTGGACAACTCTTAAGGAACAAAACAAATTGCGAGAACTGCCGAAATTCCCTTCATTTATTTGGGAAACTATGCTGCTTAATCGAGGTAGGAGATTTAAAAAAAAAACACGATTTCTATCATTTCCAGAATTTCAACAAACAAAAAGGCTACTGCATATTCAAACAAAGTTTTTAAAAACTGTTATTTAATGTCATGATTTTCTTAAATTTTTCTTGGGATGTGAGCATTAAACACAAGCATTTAGTGTCCAGCATTCTCACTTAAAATACTGCCTTATGCTATTGAATTGTTATCAGTCTGGGCTTTGAAAATAATTCCACACTGCTCATCGGTGGAGGCACCTTGATTCCAATCAACTGTACTGATTAATTTCCAAATCATGATAGAGGCCTTCGGCTAAGGTGATCCTCGTCCTCCTCTCTCATAATCCCTGCTCTTTGTGCCCTTCATTAGCTCTGTTAACCAACAACTAGTTTGCAAAATGCTCTTCTTTCAAATCTTACAATGACGTTATCACTCTATCTCTGTAGTCATCACGAGGCTAACACTCCCACATGATACTTATAATCATTCCATTCTATCTCTTAATCATCCTCTGGTTTAATCATTCCACTAATGGTGACTGTGCTCTAGAATTCCATTCCTGACCCTCTTGTCCCTTCTCATTCTTCTCTTTGACCAAGAGTTTTGTTACTGCCATAATCGCACCTCATTCCAAATTTATTATCAAAGCAGGTATACCATATATAACCTTGAGATTCATCTTCTTGCAGTTACTCACAAAACAAAATTCACAATGGAATCCACCAAAAATAAAATACACACACGAAGTCCACCGCACGTCCGATATGCAAAAGAGGTCAGATCGTGCAAATAATAAAAAAGTAAACAAGTAACACACAGAACATGAGCTCCAGTGTCCCTGAAACTGAGTCCACAGGCTGCGGAGTCAGCTTAGTGCAGAAGCAAATGAAGCAAAGGAATCCAATGGGTGCAGGGCAACAACGGTTCCTGAACTTGGTGGCATGGTACCCAAGCTTCCTGCTGATCCTGCCCAATGGTAGTAGCAAGAAGAGAGAGAGAGAGGGAGACCGGTCTGAAGCAGTCATATGACAAGTAAGAGAATTTGCTTGATTACACTCCTGCAAAGAATCTTGCGTTTATGTGTGGCAAAGCATATAAAGCAAGCATATTGTCTTTCCTCAGTCGTGAATGTTAACAAATGGATTGATGACGGTTAAGTTGGCTCTTCCCTCTCGTTGCTCCTCCAACCAAGCACAGTGCACTACTTCATTAAGCTCTGGCACAGTTCTCCCATTTTGGATGCAACTTTAAAATATTAGTAAGGAAGAATTGGTATGATTCAATGGGCAGAGTTTACTGCCCAAATATACAAGTTAGGAGCAGAAGTAGGCCACTCTGCTCTTCAAACCCACTCTGCAATTTTGGCTGAACTATTGTAAACTTAGCACAGCATCACAGAATAACCTTTCACCCTTTACTCAATGATAATCTATCTAACTCTGTCTTTAAAATATCTAAATACTGTTTCCATTCATATTTAAGGAAGAGAATTCCAAAGAGTCATGACAATCTGTGAGAAAAAAAAGTGGTGATTTGTCTCTGCCTTAACTGGGCAGATTCCTAGTATTAAACATTTATAAAAACTCCCACAAGAGAAAACATTCTCTTCATATCCCCATACCACTCCCTCTCCCAATCAGGACCCCCTGTCCATCACATACCTCATACCTTTCGTAGAAACTTGTGTTTCTCCATCTGTTTTTGTTGTTATTTTATCATGATACAACTTATGGTTTGCTAAGCCAGCGGTCCCCAACCACCGGGCCGCAGATTTGGCGATATGAGTCAGCTGCACCTTTCCTCATTCCCTGTCACGCGCACTGTTGAGCCATTACGCATGCGAGGTCATTACCCGCGCGTCATCCATTTCAGCGCGGGAAGAAGATCAACTCCTCGAGTTTGCAAATGACAGCGGGCTGAAAAGTATGTTTGACATAACATCTCTGCCGGCATTCCAGATCAAAGTCAAGGCTGAATATCCTGAGATAGCCACGGAATCACTGAAAACGTTGCTTCCATTCCCAACATATCTCTGCAATGAATGCGACAAAAACTAAATTGCGGAATAGACTGGACATAAGGAACCCCGTTCGAGTATCGCTGTCTCCCATCACCCCTTGATGGGACCGTCTCGTTGCAGGAAAACAAGCCCAGGGCTCCCACTGATTCAGCAATATTGGTGTGTTGCAGTGATTTTATATGTTCATAAGGGGAAAATATGTGCTGCGTGTTTAATATCCAAACGATACTTAAAATGTTATGACTTATATAACTATATAACAATTACAGCACGGAAACAGGCCATCTCTGCCCTTCTAGTCCATGCTGATCGCTACTCTCACCTAGTCCCACCGACCTGCACTCAGCCCATAACTCTCTATTCCTTTCCTGTCCATATACCTATCCAATTTTTCTTTAAGTGATAATATCGAACCTGCCTCTACCACTTCTACTGGAAGTTCTTTCAACACTTACTTCAAGCTCCCCTGTCCTCCCCTGATAATTGACTCATCACTATATTAATGCAAGGAAAACATGCGGTGTGTGTTTAATATTAAATTCGTTAGATAAACCCTTTTAGAAATGAAATTGAGTGTATTAGCTAATTATCATCTGTATTCCGGTCGTGATTAACACCCCCCCCATCCCAGAAAAGAATCGCCAAAAACGATTTGTGGAAAAAAAATTGTACACACATGCAAGTTACGCATGTGCACTGGTTCCCACGCAAGGTTTCATGGTCATTGTAGTCTTTCTCGGGGGTAAACCCAGCGTATTTGACTGCTACTCTTGTCCGTTGGCAACGCACCCCCCCCCCCCCGGTCGGCCGGTCCGCAAGAATATTGTCAATATGAAACCGGTCCGCAGTGCGAAAAAGGTTGGGGACTCCTGCGCTAAGCTATTGCAAATACCAGTTGGACATCAATAGACAGGCAAGAGTCAAAGGTTTCCTTGTATCAAAGGTGCTAGGGAATCAGTTTTGTCTTATGCAGATCTGGTAATCTCCTGGTTATCATTATGACTGATAGGTTATAATTAGATTTATTTAATTCATTAACTCAATTTGAATCCCCCAGTTGCTGAACTCACAACTCCTTAACCCAGGCTTCCGAATTGCTGACAGTGGCTCATATCTGCAGCAAGAGTGATCATAGTAGTATATTGGAGATCCATCTTCAGTTCCTGGGACAGGCCCAAAGTCAGAGACACAGAAATACGGCACAAAAACTGGCCCTTTGGCCCATCAAGCCCATGCCATCTATCAACTACCCATTGTACATTAATCCCATTTTCTTCATTCATCCACATTGTAATCAACTCCCCTCCACCCCAGATTCTACCACTTGCCTCTACACTGGGGGCAACTTACAGCAGCCAATTAACCTACAAACCTGTACCTCCTTGGATGAGAACTGGAGGAAAGCCACTCAAACAGAAATTAAGGTCAGGATTAAACCCATATCTCTGATACCGTAAGGTACTTACTCACTGTGCTGACCAGTGGGTAAAATCTAACAACCCCATTCCCATGTAACCTCCAAGGCTCCTCATCTTGGACCATCTCAACCATCTGATAACTCCATCACTGAACAGTTCCCATAACTCATTTTCAAGGACTCTTCATCTCATGTTCTTGATATCTATTGCTTACTTATTATTTCCTATTTTTTTCTTTTGTATTTTCTTGGATTTACTGGGTATACCCGGGAGGAAATGAATAGCAGAGTGGTATGTGGTTACGTATATGTACTTTGAATAAATTTGCTTTGAACTTTTTGATCCTGAGAAGGGCAACTGGCTCAGTGAGCTTCCTTATATTTGGAGTTTGTAGAATGAGATGATCATTTCCTTATGAAGCAATTATGACCCAAAGTCGCGTTGCTTGATTCTGAAGCAGGCAGTGAAGGCTTGGTCACAGTGCCTGCTGGCAATATTCTTACTTGGCCATTCTGATGGGTTTCTCCCGACCAGGTGAATGAAAAGAATGTGAAAAAAGTGTTCAATCAGTTATACAAGCCCCCCCCCCCCACAGCTCCGTCCATGGGCCTCCCAGCTAGCGCCAAATGTCTGCGTGGTGGCCTGAGATCGATGGAAATCCTCGGTTTCCACAAACTCCCAGAAGACCAGCAGTTAAAATGACACCCGTTTCACCCATCACTCCATTGGCATTTTACTCCCACGTTTAGGCATCAACCCTACACAGCACCTTTACACTCTCCAGGGTTGACAAGTTGGCAACATTTGAAGCATTTCTAGCAGATATTCACACACCAAAAGATTTACCCGTTTTTTTTAACCAGCATATATTCGGTGGACTGCAGGTTGCGGCGTGACTAAATACGTGGCAGTATCGACATAAAGTACCGAAGACGTCCGCTATAATAATTTCTACAATTTAAAAACTTTGATTGAAAGTAAATGTGGACGTGGAGAGCCACCTACCTACGCAGCCTAAGATGTCACAGATATTAATGATGAGCAGGATTCGAGAAGATGCTGATGGCTTCTGCAGAGGGTACTGGCTGAACCTGCGGTAACTGAACCTCCGTTTTGGCAAGATCTGAATAAGTGTGCCAACAAGACTCAGACTGGCACTGGCCACGCAGATGCCGTTGAAAAATACAGACTGAAAACCGAGGACAAAATCGGTGGCCGGGTCCCGAGTGGGACAGCAAAAAGTTTCCAAGCGTGGAGAAGCCATAGGAAACAGGCAGCCAGAGCGAGCGGGAGAAGCATGAACCGCCTCTCTCCTGGATCACGGGACGAACATCATGCGTATTCTCTCAAGTCTCATCACAATCTCACTCGCTGAGTCAATTCTCTTTTAATTGACTGGGAGAAAAATTAGATCCCTTTGATAGTCCGCGATTCCCGAGACTCTTTGTAGTACCAGAATCCAGGAAAGGATCATTCGTTACTTTATAATCACGCGTGAATCCTCATGATAAACTTGTTCAGCCTCAGGGTAAGATCACAATCGCCGGGCCACTGTTGGTGCGGGGAGGTGAGGCGGACTTCCACGTTCCTGATGTAATGATTTTAATGAATGAGATGCATCAAAGGACAATAAATAGTAACTAGTTGTAGTCGGGGCCTTAAAAGCGTTATGAAGGCGGTTGCCTCTCATTTACTTTATTGTCAAAGCTCATCTTTTTTTAATGTTAAGTGTCTCCCTTCAAATCGTTTGGACAAACTGAGAAATCTTTGGTTGCGGAAATAGTGAATAATTTGAATGAGGAATGTACTATATATTCATCTTCTTTAAACAAAAAAGACCATTGTAAATGGGGGAATTTTGAAAGAACCCTTCAAACGTTTAAATAAACGATTACAATGTGAGTATTGTGTACACATCCCAAGCTAAAGTCCTCGTGTAATCACAAGTTTATTAAGCGAATATGTTAACTACAGTTTGTAAGAGCTTTGGAATGTGGCCACTTTTTAGATTTGTTACTTCAGAGTGTAACCTCCCGGCCGCTCTCAGGGTCACTCGGCTCGCTGTCGTCTAGGGAAACAGCCTCGGCCCCGCCAAACTGGGTAATTAGTTTGTGTGGATGCTGTGTGATGTACCCCACCCTCGCCCAAATAACAGACAATACACCAGATGCAATTAAATGATTTACAGTTGATAGATATTACTGGAACTATATAATTAAAAGAGAATAAAATATAAAAGGAAAATAAAAGGCGCCACAGTTATCAAAGTTCAATCTCTTCGTGCACAGAACAGTTGGAGCTCAAGAACCTTCTTCTTCACCCTGCGACCCCTCGGACCACCTCGACCGGCCGCCTGGGACCAACAACGGTGGTCGACCAGACGCTCCACATGAGTCCGCCTCCGTCTCCTCGCTGAACGCCCTCCTCGGGGTCCGACCCCGTTAGCGGACATCACAGCACCTCGTCCATCTTCTGTCTCGCTCTCCCGCCTTCTGCCCCAAAACCCCGCGCATACAGTATCTTCAAATAAACCAAAAACATAACAACTATCCCAATTGGTTAATAGCACCCTCTTATCAGACTCTAAAGCAAAAACAAACTTAGCGCAAACTTTCTCAACGTTTAACACAACAAAGCCGCATTCCCCAGATTAACATAACAAAGACGCTATTTTAATTAGCCTCCGCAGTAACATAAAAGTCGAAACCCCCTTACAAGAGGTAAAACTATCCTCTGAGCTACGTTAATTTAAGTGGAAGTCTTTCGGGCCGTTGTTTGAGCCAAGCTTAGTGCTTTCTTCACACACATTGCGACTTGAAATATTGGCGCCAACACTTTTTATTAGTAGGAATGATCCAGTTACAAACAAAAGACTGGAGAAGAGTGCCTCAGAGAGGGCAGAGCCAGGGATCATCCCCACAGAATGGCAGTGTGGTGTAAATCTCCTATGAGGCATGGATTAGATAATCCACGGGCAATAATTAGCCGGGTTTCCATTAGACCATAAGACCACAAGACAAAGGAGTAGAAGTCGGCCATTCGGCCCATCGAGTCTGCTCCGCCATTTTATCATGAGCTGACCCATTCTCCCATTTAGTCCCACTCCCCTGCCTTCTCACCATAACCTTTGATGCCCTGGCTACTCAGATACCTATAAATCTCTGGCTTAAGTACACCCAATGACTTGGCTTCCACTGCCGCCCGTGGCAACAAATTCCATAGATTCACCACCCTCTGGCTAAAAAAATTCTTCGCATCTCTGTTCTGAAAGGGCACCCTTCAATCCTTAAGTCATGCCCTCTCATACTAGACTCCCCCATCATGGGAAACAACTTTGCCACATCCACTCTGTCCATGCCTTTCAACATTTGAAATGTTTCTATGAGGTCTCCCCTCATTCTTCTAAACTCCAAGGAATACAGTCCAAGAGTGGACAAACGTTACTCATATGTTAACCCTCTCATTCCCGGAATCATTTTAGTGATTCTTCTCCGTGCCCTCTACAATGTCAGCACATCCTTTCTTAAATAAGGAGACCAAAACTGCCCACAGTACTCCAAGTGAGGTCTTACCAGCACCTTATAGAGCCTCAACATCACATCCCTGCTCCTATACTCTATTCCTCTAGAAATGAATGCCAACATTGCATTTGCCTTCTTGACTACTGACTCAACCTGGAGGTTAACCTTAAGGGTATCCTGTACGAGGACTCCCAAGTCCCATTGCATCTCAGAACTTTGAATTCTCTCCCCATTTAAATAATAGTCTGCCCGTTTATTTCTTCTGCCAAAGTGCAGAACCATACACTTTCCAACATTGTATTTCATTTTTCCTCTTCTTTGCCCATTCTTCCAATCTATCCAAGTCCCTCTGCAGACTCTCTGTTTCCTCAGCACTACCGGCCCCTCCACCTATCTTTGTATCATCAGCAAACTTAGCCACAAAGCCATCTATTCCATAATCCAAATCGTTGATGTACAACGTAAAAAGAAGCGGCCCCCAACACGGACCCCTGTGGAACACCACTGGTAACCGGCAGCCAACCAGAATAGGATCCCTTTATTCCCACTCTCTGTTTCCTGCCAATCAGCCAACGCTCTATCCACGTATGTAACTTTCCCATAATTCCATGGGCTCTTATCTTGTTAAGTAGCCTCATGTGTGGCACCTTGTCAAAGGCTTTCTGAAAATCCAAATATACAACATCCACTGCATCATCCATTACCTCCCAGCAGTTTGCGAGTCTCGATTCTATTCATTTAAGTAAAACATAGTTTACACTTGTAGGCGTGAATAGTTGGAAACAACTTGGAGATGAGTTACCTGAATTCCCCTTCCTACTATTCCTTAACACTTAAGGTGCCCTAAAGTCTGTGTACCAACTTGCCCCAAAGGTCACCCATTGCTCCTGAATTTACTGACCTATATTATCTCCAGGTGGGCAAAAATCTTGGTATTAAAATTGAAATTTGTGAATCCTACTGCACCAAAACCAAGCATTTCAGGCCACTGTGTCTCTGCTGGCCATTAAGGACTTACCTCCGGTGAGGCCATTTACCAGCACTCTCCACCCTCTATACAGCAGGGAACACAGGCCATTTGGCCCAACTCATCCATGCTACCCATGTTACCTAACTGGGTTAGTCCCATTTGGCTCATAATCCCTCTATACCTTTTCTAGCCGTGTGTCTTTCCAAATGTTTTTTTAAATTTCAAGACTGTACCCTCCTCTACCACTTCCTCTTGCAGTTCATTGCATGTACATACCATCCTCTGTTTGAAGAAGTTGCCCTTTAAGTCCTTTTTGAAATCTTTCCCTTGTCATCTTAACTCCATGCTCTCTAGTTTTGGACTTAAATACCCTGGGGAAAAGACTGTGGTCATTTGTCTTTTCTTTGCCCCTTATGATCCTTAAAAAAAATCCCAAAAGGTCTTCCATCAACCCCTGGGGAAGAGGTCATAGCTTTCCAGCCTTTCCTAATATTTTAAACTTTACAGTCTCAGTAATACCTTCAAACCTTTTAGTCCATAAAACCATAAGATATAGAAGCAGAATTAGGCCATTTGGCCCATCAAGTCTGCTCCGCCATTTCATCATGGCGGATCCAATATTCCTCTCAACCCCAGTCTCCTGCCTTCTCCCAGTATCCCTTCAGGCCCTGATCATCAAGAATCTTATCAGTCTCTGACTTAAATATAAAGACTTGGCCTTCACAGCTGCATGTGGCAAAGAATTCCACAGATTCACTGCTCTCTGGCTAAAGAAATTCCTCCTCATCTCTGTTCTAAAAGAAGGCCCCTCTATTCTGAGGCTGTGTCCTCTGGTCTTAGACTCACCCACTGTAGGAAACATGCTCTCCATATCCACTCGATCAAAGCCTTTCACCATTCGATAGGTTTCAATGAGGTTATCCTTTATTCTTCTGAATTCCAGTGAATGCAGCCCCAGATCCATCAAACACTCTTCAGATGACAAGCCATTCAATCCTGGAACATTTTCATGCACCTCTGTTAAACCCTCTCCAGTTTCAGCAAATTCTTTCGAAGATAAGGAGCCAAAAAACTACTCATGATACTCCAAATGAGGCCTCACCGGTACTTCATGAAGTCTCAACATTACATCTTTGCTTTTGTATTCTAGTCCTCTTGATATGAATGCTAACATCACACTTGTCTTCCTCACCACAGGCTCAACCTGCAAATCAGCCTTTAGGGAACCCCGCTCAAGGACTCCCAAGTCCCTTTGTGCCTCAGATTTTTTTTTGGTATTTTCTTTCCATTTAGAAAATAGTCAACCCTTTAATTTCTACTAAAGTGCATGACCATACAGTTCCTGAAACTGTATTCCATTTGCCATTTCTTTGCCCATTCTCCTAATCTGTCAGTGTCCTTCTGTAGCATCTTTACTTCCTCGAAACTACCTGTCCTTCCACCTATCTTCATATCATCTGTAAACTTTGAAACAAAGCCATCAATTCCATCATCCAAATCATTGACATATAATGTAAAAAGAATCGGTCCCAACACAGACTCCTGTGAAACACCAATAGTCACCCGCAGTTAACCAGAAAAGCCTCCCTTTATTCCCACTCTTTGCCTCCCACCACTCAGCCACTGCTTTATCTATGCTAGAATCTTTCCTGTAATACCATGGACTGGTAGCTTGTTAAGCAGCCTCACTCATGGATGGCACCTTGTCAAAGGCCTTCTGAAAATCCAAGTACAGAACATCAACTGATTCTCAAAGAATTCCAACAGCTTTGTCAGGCAAGATTTTCCCTTGAGGACACAATGCTGACCACAGCCTACTTTATCATGTGCCTCTGAGATCTCATCTTTAATAATCAAATCCAACATCTTCCGAACCACTGAGGCCAGACAAACTTGTCTATAGTTTATTTTCTTCTGCCTTTCTCCCTTCTTGAAGAGTGAAATGACATTTGCAATTTTCCAGTCTTCTGGAACCATTCGAAAATCTAGTGATTCTTGAAAGATTATTACTAATTCCTCAATGATATCTTCAGTCACCTCTTTCAGAACCTTGGGGTGTACACCATTTGGTCCAGGTGACCTATCGACCTTCAGACTTTTCAGTTTCCCAAGAACCTTCTCTAGTTATGGTAACTTCACACACTTCATGAGCCCTGACACCATACTGCTAATGCCTTACATAGTGAAAACTGATGTAAAATAACATATTCAGTTGGTCCGCTATTTCGTTGTCCTCCATTACTACCTCTCCAGCATCATTTTCCAGCGGTTCGATATTCACTCTCACCTTTTACACTTTATATGAAGAAACTTTTGGTATCCTTTTTAATATTATTGGCTTGCTTATTTTTGTATTCCATCTTTAGCTTTTTGATGATTTTTTAATTTGCTTTCTGTTGGTTTTTAAAAGCATCCCAATCCTGTAACTTCCCACTAATTTTTGCATTATTATACGCCCTCTTTTTGGCATATGTTGGCTTTGACTTCCCTTGTTTGCTGCGGTTGAGTCAACTTTTCTTTATAATGCTTCTTCCTCTTTGGGATGTATATATCCTGTGCCTTCCAAAGCGCTTCCAGAAATTCCAGCCATTGCTGTTCTGCCATCATCCCTGCCAGTGTTCTTTTCCAATCAATTCTGGCCACCTCCTCTCTCACGCCTCTGTAATTCTTTTTACTGCACTATAATATGGATAGGTCCTCCTTCTCAAATTTCAGTCTGAATGCGATCATATTATGATCACTTTCCCTTAAGGGTTCTTTTACCTTAAGCTGTCCAATCAATTTTGGTTTATTGCACAACACCCAATCCAGAATAGCTGATCCCCTAGTGGGCTCAACCACGAGCTGCTCTAAAAATCCATCTTGTAGGCAGTCGAGAAGTTCCCCTTACTGGAATCCAGCACCAACCTGATTTTACTAATCTACATGCATATTGAAATCCCCCATGACTATTGTAACATTACCCTTTTGGCATGCATTTTCTATCCTGTTGTAATTTGTAGACCACATCCTTACTACTGTTTTGAGGGTCTGTATACAAGTCCCATCAAGGTCTTTTTACCCTCGCAGTTCCTTAGTTCTATCCACAATGATACAACACCTTCTGATCCTATGTCACCTCTTTCTAATGACTTGATTTCATTTTTCACCAACAGAGCAACACCACTCCCTCTACCTTCCTGCCTGTCTTTTCAATACAATGTGTATCCTCCGACATTAAGCTCCCAGCTATAATCTTGTTTCAGCCCGGATTCAATGATGCCTACAACATCGTATCTGCCAATCTGTAGCTGTGCTGCAAGTTCATCTACCTTATCCCGTATACTGCACACATTCAAATATAACACCTTCAGTTCTGTATTCACCCTTTTAAATTTTGTCTCCTTTTACGTTGTGGCTCATCCTGTTGACTGCAATTTTGCCCTATCAACAGTGTGTCCTCACTACACATTGCTTCTGTTTGTAAACCAGCTCCCTTATCTTCAGCACTATCATCCGTCTTTCCTACAATATTTCTTGCATTGAAATATACGCAGCTAGGGGCACTTGTCACACGCATTCAACCTTTTGATTCCCAACTTTTGCGCCCTTTCCAGTTTAATGACATCCTTCCTATAGCAAGGTGACTAGGATATGGCTTTATAAACATCTTGTATAGTTCTAACATTTCAATACTTCCGAAAAGTTGCAAAGTCTGAGCCTCCATCCCCACTCAGGCAGTGTGCTCAGATACGAATCACTCCTTGAATGCAAAAATTCTTCCTCAGATCACTCCTAACCTCTTTCCCTATACTAATGCCTTCTGGTTTAAGATGCAAAATGCTGGAGGAACTCAATGAATTAGGCTGCGTCCAAAGGAGGGAAATGGACTGTCAACTCTTCTGGTTGAGAACGCTTCATCGGGACTGGAAAAGAAAGAGAGGAGATAGCTGGTATAAAAGGGTGAAGGGAAGGGGTGGAGCAAGAACTGTTGGGTGACAGGTGGATCCAGGTGAGGGGGAGGTGACAAGCAGGGAAGGGAGGAGGAGAGTGGAAATGATGTCAATCCTGGGAGATGTCTGGTATAGATAAATACTTCAAACAACCCCAAGGTCAAGTTTGGTATAAAGTTATAGAGTATTACAGCACAGAAACAGGCCCTTTGGCCCAAATATTATCCTGCCTAGTCCCATCAACCTGCACATGGACCTGCCCCTCCCATACTCCTGCCATTCATGTACTTATGTATGGTGCATTTCCAGTTGTTCCATGTCTTCTATGAAGGCTTTCTCTTCTTATAAATCTCAGAAAGGTCCAAATTCCTTCTCCATCAGTCATATTACTTGTTGATGACTACGTTGCAAAATGAGGTTCCACTTGATCACCCCTCTGATCTTGGCATAATGGTCATTTTGATGGCTTGACCAGTAATCAGTTCAAGTTAATATTTACTGCCCAGCTTTACAAAGGACAGAATGGTTTGTGTAGTTTAGTCCTACACAATGAATTTGTTGACCACCTTATATGCTATAGAGCTTGTTAAGGCAAAAAAGTATTAGTGGTGTGCATCAATGCCTATTTGGTATAAGTTAACAAGACAAAAAGTGCAATATTAATTACATTTAATTCAAAGATTTTATTGGGGAAATTACAATCCCATTGAAGCATGAAATGGAAATGACAAACTGAGTGATCAAGTTCTGGATTAAAAGAAACCCAAGGTATTGCATGTAACCAGTACAACATACAATCTCTGGCAACACTTTCTATTTACTCTACATGGTTATTTTCTGCCTGCTTCCACCCAGTTTCCTCACAATTGTTTCTGTGCATCATGCTGCTCACATCCTGTAATACCTACGTCCTACAGATGCGCAGTAGAGAGCATCCTAGCATCTCACAGGACAGAAAATGCACTGCAGAGGACAGGAATGCCCTACAACCTGTAGTTAAATACTGCCCGACACATCACTGGCACCAGCCTACCCGCCATCAAGGACGTATATACAGAAAGATGCTGGGAAAAGGCCCAGCCTACCCGCCATCAAGGACGTAGATACAGAAGGATGCTGGGAAAAGGTCAGCAGCATCATGAAGTGCTCATGGACTGTTTTGCCCACTTCCATCTGGAAGGAGGCTACATCGCTTGGGGGCCAGGAGCACCAAATTCAAAAGCAGTTACTTTCCCCAAGTAGTAAGGCTGATCAAAATCTCCACCCAATAACACCACCACTATTTTATCATTTCCTGCCAGTCACCTTGTGTACAGACACTCTTTTATCTTGTGTCACTTTATGGACATACAGTCAATATATGTAAGCTATCGTCTGTACTTATATTTATTGTGTTCTTTAACTTATTATGTATTTTCTGCAGCAGAAAAGGAGAAACAATATTTTGTTCTCCTTTACACTTGTGTACTGGACATGACATTAAACAATCATGAATCTTGAATGCCACTCAGTTCAAGCTGATATCTACTGGCTAGCTTTATAAAGGACAGAATAGTTTATGTAGTCGAATGCTACACAATGACATTTCTGACCACCTTCTATGATATTTGCCTTGCAAGTTCTATAAGTGTTAATGGTCTGCATCAATGCTGACTTGGCAGAAATTAGCAAGACAAAAAGCTAAATTGTGATATTAATTACACTTAATTCAAAGTCCTGATTGGGGAAGCTACAAACCCAATGAAGCGTGAAATGGAAATGACAAACCGAATGATGAAGTTCCTGATCAAAAGAAACCCAAGGTACAATATTATTGCATTTAGCCAGTACAACATATGATATATATGTATACTGTAATTTATTTACTTATTTATTATTTTTTCCCTCTTCTCCTAGATTATGTATTGCATTGCACTGCTGCTGCTAAGTTAACAAATTTCACGACAGACGTTGGTGATAATAAACCTGATTATGATCTCTGGCAGCACTCTCTGTTTACGCCACAGAGATATCCTCTGACCATTTTCACCCTATAGTTTCTGTGCTTCGTGCTGGTATACCAATAATGAATTGCAAGGACAAAAACTACAGTACCAGTACAGTCCAGAGAAGGTTTTATTTACTGTTACATTGAACCTGGCCATCGTGTATAAAGTCATTCTGTTATACAAAGGGATGTTAAAAAGCGTACATTAAGTCTGAAGCATTGAAATACAACATCAGCTTTCAACAATGATTACAAATATAATATGACGAATACATTCCCTTGCAATATTAAATTTGTAAATTTTTGACAATGTAAAATGTGGAATACCCCACAAAGAAAGATTTTCAGACCTGTTTAATGAAATAAACCCCATTTGAATATGTTTAATAGCTTTTAGCCTCAAACCAAGTTGAGTATTTTCACATTGTGTCTACTATTTGAACAGCTACTCAAAAGGTAGAGAACAGAATATACTGACTTTGCAGTATTGCACTGCAATGATTATAATGTAAGATCGCTTCAAGTTTGAACCATCTCAGGAAATACCTAACAATTGTAGAAGTAAATTGTGTGCTCCTGCAACTTCACACCGTTTTAGAAAAAAACATCTTCGCTGGTTTACAAAGCTAGAATATGAAATATGTAGAATTAAAATATGTCAACATACATGCAGGATCTATGTCTTGACTTTATGACATGCCTAGCATGCACTAAAACATCTATTAAAAATTACATGAATTTCTATTTTCTTTTTACTTTGATTGTTGTCACAGCTTAAAAATACTGATACCAAAAAACAACCACAATCCTCAACAAGATGGATAAAACGGGGGATAACCATATCAACATGTCAAGAAAGTCAACTTGATCAGAATGCATGCATAAACCTCATAGGAAGCAGCACATATAACCCTCAACATAAACAGAATAAAATAACCATTACCAGTGTCCCTGTACATCACCCTGTACTTAACAGTCAATATCAGAAATATCACCAGCAACTTAACCATACTACTCATAGAGAATTGTTTGATATAAACAATCGCTTTCATTCTTTTTTGACATAAATAATAATTCTTTTCAATACTGCAATAAAGACAAAAACATTCCGTGGAGAAAAATATATTTTCAACTTTCTTTTTGATTATTAGGTTGTAATTCATGTTGCTTGTGAAGGGGAGGGGTTGGTGCAGTCATGAACTATAGTCATGCTACTATATGAAGCATAATTGCTGGTGGCTAGTAAATGGAGCAGTGATAAAGAAAATTACTGAAGCAAATTGGTACATTGAAATTACTTAAATAAACTATTCAGACTGCTGAAAGTCCATCATCTTCAATGAACAGGTGGTGAAGTATAATGACCATTGATTTGAAAGTAGTTATTACACACACCACTGACTGCAACTGAGCTTAGGACCAATTGCTGTAACTACCCACTCTTTCTTCTCATATAAAAAGGGTTATTTGTAGCAAGTACATTATGAATGAAAGTGGCATATACTTCATTTTGCTTTTGATGAAGTGCAGCATAGTGGGGGGGGGGTTTCATTGTCCTAACACCCTGTGGAAGAGCTGCTCAATTTGTCTCATACCTCTTGCTCTCTCCCAAAGCTCTGCCAATGTCCTATTTTAAATATTTATCTTATTTCTTTTTAAACTGTTTCATTCTCTATTTCAGGCACTAAATTTCAGATCACACTAACTTGTATGTATATTTTTCTGATGAAGTCGCTGAATCTTTAGCAAATGAAACAAGTCCTCTGGTCACTAATACTTCTGCCATGGACTGATTCCTTTCTGATCAAAATCCTATCTGTTTTGAACAGCTTGTCAAACATCTGAACTGTCTTTGGTTTAAGGGTAATGATTAAGTATCAACTCAAATCATTAATTATGTTACTCTCTCTCCGCAGATGCTGCCTGACTTGCTAAATACTTGCATTACTTTATAATTTTATCTTGGATTTCCAGCATCTGCAGTATTTTGATGTTGAATCAGAGATGGATACCTTTGACATGTCTATGTAGTAGGAGACTTCACTTTATTTATTCATTCGCAGGATGTGATCGCACTGACAATGCCAGCTTTTATTTGCCTTTCTATAATTGCCATGGATAGGAATCAACTGTATTGTCATACTTATTCAATATAATCCAGACTGAGGGAGAATGGCAGATTTCCTTCCATGAACAACATTAGTGCAGCAGAGGGGTTATTAAGTTGTGCTGTGTTTACTGTGACTGAAACTGTTTTTTTTAAAATTCTGTAATTAGTTTAACTTAAATTCCCAGTTACCATGGTGGGAATCAAATTCATATCTCTGCAGAAAATTTTTCTCCCCTGGTGAAATAATCAAGAATAATGGGATATAATGTTTAAATCAGATCTCTGCTCTCAGGGCCCATTAAGGAACTCTGCCTACTGCGTAAATTTTGCTGATTTATGTCATTCCAAGTGATCATAGGCTATGACTCAGTTGGACCATTCAATACAGATATCAATAGACTTTATCAGTTAATAACTTCAAAGAATATAAAGCTAAGGCAAGTAGTATTATTATTAGATTTATGTTTAATGTGGTCATCTAGGATTGGCTCACATCTTTGTTGTCACATTAGCCAATAAAAATATTTCTTAAGACTGACATGGTAAAACTGTGATATTTCTAACCGTGTCATTCAATCACAGCTGGGAGTCAATGGAGACACGAGACTGTAGATGATGAAATCTGGAGCAATAAAAACCTAGCTTTTTGAAAAAATTCTGAGGGTCATCTGTGGAGGTAAAGGATGGTCGCCATTTCAGGTGATGACCCTACATCAGAATAGTTGGGTTCAGTTGTTGAAAAATGATTACTGATGCATTTCATCTGCAGCATGTGGCACAGATTACACCGTAATCTCAGTAACTGAAACTATATTTCAAGGGCTTTGAACAACTAGCATTTATCAAGACCTTGCACGCCTTCTCATTATTTTCCATCCACAACTTTAAGCAGCCGAATATCTGAGCTGTTAATCCAAAGACAAGTTTGAATGCTATCAAATTGAAATGATTAAATAAACCTGGAATTAAGATCTGCTGGTCTTTCTAATACAGTATTAATGAAACTGATGGATTGTTCGAGGTGCTCATCTGATTCACTGATACCTATCAGGGCAGAAATCTGCCATCCTTATACATCTGGCCTACATGTTACACCAGATCCCACATGTAGTTGACGCTTAACTTTCTCCTCAGTTCAGGAACAATTAGAGATCAACAACATATGCTAGTTTTGCCAGTGATGTCTACACTCTGAATGAATAAAAAAATAATTACCTACACATGAGGAGTGTTTGATAGCTCTAGAGTACTCATTAGAATTTAGAAGAATGAGGGGTTATTTCATTGAAACCTACTGAGCGTAGGAAGGCCTATACAGAGTGGATGTGGAGAGGATCTTTCCAATAGTGTGGAGTCTAGGACCAGATGGTACAGCCTCAGAATGCAGGGGCCGTAGCCTCTGAGTATAATAGAGACTACCTTGCTACTGCTGGACAGTTATAGTTTTGAGCGCAAGTCTCAAGAGGACTTGATCTTAGCACTACCACAAGAGCCACTGTTGACATCATAAAGAGTTAATTTGAGCTGGCTAACTGCTTAAAAGGTCTGTACTGTAAATAATGTCTTTGAAGAATAGTACATTGCACAGGGACTTCAGGGTTAAAATCCTTGTACTACCAGGTATAGGCCATTCCCCTGCCAGTATCACAATGGGCATTGGGAACTTCAAGTACTCCAGGCCTACCCCATCAGCAAGCTTCTCATTGGCTAATGAGTTGGACCTGGTGCGGACTGTGTTGCTGCCTGCTACATAAAGGTATTGGAGTTGGTTTGCGAAGGCATTGTGCAGTCTAACAGCGAGTGAGTGTTTTGGATGTTTCTCTTGTGATTGCAAAACCCTGTTGGACAATGATAATGTAAAATGCTGTAAGTCTGTTTCCCTTGTTTATTGGTGAGACAGACATCAAGGGAGCTCGTGGCCTTAATTGTAGTGAAGTCTAGGCCTCAAGCCACGGGCTTGTCTGTTGCAGCAGTCAACACCGTAGGTGGTGTAGCATGGCATCCATGCTGGTTGGAGGCTGACTCCTGCTGTCAGTGCTGCTATCCAGTTTTCAATTGGTGGAATGACAAGCTGGACTGCTGAGAACTTCTTGCTCTTGCCAATAACACCCATGCACCATCAATTTATCACTCAACTACTTGGACTATATATAGGTATATTTTTTTGTGTGTCTGTATGTTTACTTGCTATCTTTATATGTGCGTATGACTGTTGGTACTGTGTTTTGCACCTTGGTCCCAGAGAAATACTGTTTCATTTGGCTGTATTCATGGGTATTCGAGTATGGCTGAATGACAATTGAACTTGTTAAACTTGAACTTCAGTATCGGACTGGTATAAATCACAGCCTGTGCCTTTAATAACTGAACCATAATGTACGCTCAGTTTAGATTGTCCCCATATGGCTTGACTTCATTCAAACCAAATCGATTAAGCAGTCACCAAAGATACTGAAGGAGCATGCAAATACAGTGACAAACTTCAAACAAGTTTGGAAAAGGGCACAGAGATAGATGCTTCATACATGACTGTGCATGCTTAAAATCTAGCCCCACCTTCTCATATCTTTAAAATTTATGTGGCAAGGCACATCAGAGAAGATAATTATTATGGCCAGACCTGAAATACCAGGAATAGGTGAACCACTTCTGAGTTCTTAAAATTGGCATTTTAACTAAAGCGGGAATTTTCTTGATTGCCAAATGCTTGATTTTCATTCTTCTTCAGAATCATCACCTGACTTTGAAAAAGAAAATATGCAGCAACTGCAGAGTACCAGAAGGCCTAAAACTGTATGACTTATGATCAGAACAACGACCGAGAATATGTACGCTGTTTTGTCACAGTAATCTTGTGGATGATGAAAAGGTGGAATAAAATTTGGCAGAAACACAGAGAAAACCCAGTAATTCCCCAGTATAAACCAGACAAAGAGGAACAGACTGAGGGTGACGTGGATGTAATATCTGTGCAGATTTTGTCGCCAAGGATACTCGTCGTCATCATCGTCGCCGATCATGACTGACTTGTTAAGGAGACGTCTCATTTTTGTGGAATCATACAGGAGGAAGGAGACCTGTGTAGTTAGAAAAGCAGAACAGACAATGTCAGACAGACAGAATTGTCTAATCAATCGGTAAAACACTTGGTACTGACTTCAGGAACATCAGCAAAGCAGTTTAGAGGATGTGCCTGTCTGAATACGTATGAAATACTATAAGACCATAGAACACAGGAGCAGAATTAGGTCATACTGCCCATTGTGTTTCCTCCACTAATCCATCATGGGTGATTTGTTATATCTTTCAACTCCATTCTCCTACCTTCTCCCTGTAAGCTTTGTTGCCATAACCATTCACTTGCCCTCCACAAGCGCCATTGGCAATGAATTCATCACCTCACCCATTCCCCCTCATCTCTTCCAAAGGGACTTTCTTATACTCTGTCTATGCTCTGGTTTAAGACTCCACCACTATAGGAAACATCTTCTCCATGTCCACTCTATCAAGGCCTTTCAATATTCCATAGGTTTCAACGAGATACCCCGCTCATTCTTCTAAATTCCAGTGAATACTGAGTACAAGTCCTGAGCCATAAAGTGATCCTCATATGTTAACCCTTTCATTCCGGGGATTATTCTTGTGAGCCTCCTTGCTAGCATATCTTTTATTAGATAAGGGACACAACCAATGTATTCACTTTCAATGACTCTTCATCTCATGTTCTCAATATTTATTGCTTATTTATTTTTGATTATTATGATATTTCTTTCTTTTTGTATTTGTACAATTTGTTGTATTTTGCACATTAGTTGTCTGTCTGTCCTATTGGGTGCGGTCTTTTATGGACTGTATTATGTTTACTGTATTTACTGTGAATGCCCACAAGAAAATGGTTGTATATGGTGACATACAAGTACTTTGATAATAAATTTACTTTGAACTTTCAAAACTGTTCACAATACTCCAAGCCCAGTCTAACCAATGCCTTATAAAGCATTATATCCTTGCAGTTATATTCTCGTCCACTTGAAATGATTGCTAACTTTGCATTGACCTTCCTCATCAACTGCAAGTTAATCTTTAGAGAATCCTGCACAAGGATTCCCAGGACCCTTTGCACTTTTGGTTTCTGTTTAGAAAATATTCCTTCTGTCAAAGTGCATGACCATACACTTCCCGAGACTTTGCAACCTGCCACTCGCTTGCCCATTCTCCTAATCTGTCCAAGTGCTACTGCAGACTGCCTGCTTCCTCAAACACTACCTGTCCCTCCACCTATCTTTGTATCATCCTCAAACTTGGCCGAAGAGGTATCAATCATTGACATATAATGTGAAAAGAAGCAGTCCCAACGCCGTCCCCTGCAGAGCACCATTAACCAATGGCAGCCAACCAGAAAATTAGACAACAAATTAGATTTAACCATTCAAAAAAAAGATAAATACAGACATCCAATAATATAGCTGGATTTTATCTGTCTTTTAAATTTTTCTTAATGGTGATTGCACTTGAAAGTGGAAAGCAATTAAACAGAAATGTATTGCTTAGTTAATTCCCAGAACATGGATCTCTCCAGCAAGGCTGTTTTTTATTGCCCGTTCTAACTGACCAACAACAGATCGGCTTACTGCACTATTTCAGGAGGCCGTTGGAAGGTCAACTAGTGTAATGAAGCTCCTACTGGATAAAGATTTCAGAGTGTTTCCCCGAAGGACCAGTGGGATTTCACAACAATAAGGTGATTTCATAGTTAAGATTAGCTTTCTTTGTCATACGTACATCAAAACATGCAGTCAAATGCTTAATTTGCATCATCGTTTATGAAGCTTTGGGGCAGCTGCAGGTGTCACCATGCATCCATTGCCAACAATCTACTAATCTTAACCCGTACCCCTTTGGAATGTGAGAGGAAACCAGGGCACCCTGAGGCACATGGGCATGGGGAGATGTTTAAAATTCTTACAGTCAGCAGTGGGAATTGAACCTTGATCTTCCGATCGCAGCGCTGGAATAGCATAACACCACTGACAACACCTACTTATTCCAAATTTACTTACTTTAAATCTTATTCCAGATTTACTTAGCTTAAATCTTATTCCAGATTTACTTAGTTTAAATTAAGATCTGCCAGGGTGAGATTCAAACTCATGATTTTATTACTCACCCGAACCCCTGGATACCAGTCCGGTAACCCTGGCATGATGCTACCACTGGTTTAAAACATTAGACTATAAGACAAAGGAGCAGAATGAGGCTATTTGGCCCATTGAGTCTGCTCTGCCATTCAATCATGGCTGATCCTTTCTTCCCCTTCCTCAGCCCCACTCCCCAGCTTTCTCCCTGTAACATTTGATGCCGTGTCAGTCAAGAACCTATCAATCTTCAATGCACCCAATGATATGGCCTCCACATCTGCCTATGGTCACAAACTCCACATATTCACCACTTTCTGGTTAAATATATTTCTCCACATCTGTGTTTTAAATAGATGCTCCTCTATCTGGAGACTGTGCCCTCTCGTCCTAGACTCCCCCATCATGGGAAACATCCTTTCCACATCTACTCTGTCCAGGTCTTCCAACATTTGAAAGGTTTCAGTGAGATACCCCCTCATCCTTCTAAATTCCAGTGAGTACAGACCCATCAAACGTTCCTCATATGATAACCCTTTCATTCCCAGAATCATCCTTGTGAACCTCCTCTGAACCCTCTCCAAAGCCGGCACATCTTTTCTTAAATAAGGAGCCGAAAACTTCACAATACTCAAGGTGAAGCCTCACCAGTGCCTTATAAAGCCTCAGCATCACATCTCTGCTCTTGTATTCTAGACCTCTTGAAATTAATGCTAACATTGCATTTGCCTTCCTCGTCACCAACTTAACTGACAAGTTAATCTTTAGAGTGTTCTGCACAAGGACTCCCAAGTCCCTTTGCATCTCAGATTTTTGGGTTTTCTCCCCATTTAGAAAATAGTCAGCACATTTATTTCTAATACCAAAGTGCATGACCATGCATTTTCCAACATTGTATTTCATTTGCCAATTTCTTGCCCATTCTCCTAATCTGTCTAAATCCTTCTGAAGCCTACCTGTTTCCTCAACACTCTCTGCCCCTCCACCAATCTGTGTATCATCTGCAAACTTGGCAACAAAGCCATCTATTCCATCATCTATATCATTTATATACAGCGTAAAAAGAAGTGGTCCCAACACCATCCCCTGCAGAACACTACTAAGTCACTGGTAGCCAACCAGAAAAGGATCCTTTTAATCCCACTCACTGCCTCCTATAACCAATAGCCAATGCTCTAACCATGCCAGTAACTTTCCTGTAATAGCATGGGCCCTTAACGTGGTAAGCAGCCTCATGTGTGGCACCTTGTCAGAGGCCTTCTGAAAGTCCAAATATACAACATCCACTGCATCCCCTTTATCTATCCTACTTGTAAACTCCTCAAAGAATTCCAACAGGTTTGTCAGGCAAGATTTTATCTTAAAGAGACCATGCCGACTTTTCCCGTTGTAACTGCTTCAGTGGTGAACAAGACTAGCCTACAAGTATCTGTAGATTGCTGTTCTAATCCCTCCATTTCCTACTATATCTTCCAAGCTGGTCAGCTGTGGTGGAAAAACTGATTGCCCAGCACCACATTTTTGACCATCATGGGCGTCAATTTCTAAGAAAAGTGAAATATAAACAAACACCAGGGACTAGCTTCATGACTCCAGGTCTTATTAACACATATCTGAACCCAGGCTCGTGCAGTAGTTTCCAGTAACAATGTCCGCAAGACTCTCTTCTCATTGCTATCAGGAAGGAGGTACAGGAGGCTTTGGCCCTACACCACCAGGTTCAGGAACAATTATTACCCCTCAACTATCAGGCTCTGGAACCACAGTGGGTAACTTCACTCACCCCGTCACTGACTTGATTCCACAATCTATGGACTCACTTTCAAGGACTCTACAACTCATGTTCTCAATTTTTAAAAAATTATTATCTTGTATTTTTTTCTTTTTTGTATTTGTACAGTCTATTGGTTTTTGCACATTGGTTGTTTGTCTGTCTATGATGTGTGCAGTTTTTCATTGATTCTATCGTTTCTTGCAAAGAAAAGCCTTGTAAAAAGTGTAGATATGGCCCAGTCCAGCACAGGTAAAACTCTCCCCACCATTGAGCACATCTACACAGAGCGACGTTGCAGGAAAGCAGCATCCATTATCAAGGAGCCCCACCATCCAGGCCATGCTCTCTTCTTGTCAGGAAGGAAGTACAGGAGCCTAACAGGACCCGTACCATCAGCTTCAGGAACAATTATTACCCCTCAAACAACAGCTCTTGAAGTAGAGGGGATAACTTCACTCAAATTCACTTGCCCCATCACTGAACAGTTCTCACAACCTACAGACTCGCTTTTAATGACTCTTCATCTTATATTCTCAATATTTATTGCTAATTTATTTTTCCCCTCTTTCCTTTTGTATTTGCACAGTTTGTTGCTTTTTTTGGATATTGGTTGTTTGTCCGTCCTGTTGGGTGTGGTCTTTCATTGATTCTATTATGGTTCTTGGATTTATTGAGTATGCCTGCAAGAAAATGAATCTCAGGGTTGTATATGGTGACATATATGTATTTTGATAATAAATTTACTTTCAAGTTTGAATTACTAATTTCAGAAATGGGGGTGTGCTCCTAGATCATTTACTTTAGTGCTTGAAGGTCCTCTCAGTTGGACCACGGATTACACTGGGTAAAGCACATATTTTCTCTGACTTTCAATAGCCAAGTTCCAGATAATACAGGATTCCAACAACTGATATGTAGCATTTTGAACAGAGAACACAGGAGAGGGCATGGTATTAAAAAAAAATCAACTTTATCATCTCTACCCTGTTATGAACAGGGTGAATACTCCGAGTGCCCCCTAATGCACACTTACTCAGTCTGGGTTTACCAGCACTTTACTAACAACACACACCCTCTCCCCAAAAGAATGCATTCTGATTGTTTCACTTAATTTTGTCTGATCGGTTTAAGTACAAGAAACAAATGGAGGGACTGGACAGTGGGACAAAAGAAAGACCTCACCCCAAAACGATACACGTTGTATTTGACAAACACAAGAAAATCTGCAGATACTGGAAATCCAAGCAACACACACAAACTGCTGGAGGCACTCAGCAGGTCAGGCAGTGTCGATGGAAAAGAATAAACAGTCGACATTTCGATCCAGGGCCCTTCATTGATACTGAAAGAAAGATGAGAAGTCAGAGTCAGACGGTGGGGGGAAGGGAGGGAAAGTACAAGGTTGTAGGTGGTAGGTGAAACCGGGAAGGGGGGGTGGTGAAGTAAAGAGCTGGGAAGTTGATTGGTGGAAGAGATAAAGGGCTGGAAAAGGGGAAACCTAATAGGAGAGGGTAGAAGCCCATGGAAGAAAGGGGAGGGGGAGGAGCACCAGAGGCAAGTGATGGACAGGTAAGGAGAAAGGTAAAAGAGGAAAATGGGAATGGGGAATGGTGAAGGAGAGCGGGTGTCAATTACTGGAAGTTTGAGAAATCAATGTTCATGCCATCATGTTGGAGGCTACCCAGACGGAATACAAGGTTCTGCTCCTCCAACCCGAGTGTGGTCTCATTGTGGCAGTAGAGGAGGCCATGGACTGACATGTCGGAATGGGAATAGGAAGTGGAATTGAAATAGGTGGCCACGGGAGATCCAGCTTTTTCTGGCACACAGAGTGGAGGTGCGCAGCAAAGCAGTCTCCCAGTCTATGTCGGGTATCTCTATCTCCTTTCTCGATTTCTCTGGAGGTAGTTTTTCCTACTGATATCTTTTATAAACCCACTGATTCCCACAGCTACTTTGACTACAACTCGTCCCACCCTAACACTTGTAAAAATGCCATGCCCTGCTCTCAGTTCCTCCATCTCCACCGCATCTGTTCTCAAGATGAGGCTTTTCATTCCAGAACTGAGATGTCTTTCTTCAAAGAAAGAGGTTTGCTTTCCTTCACCGTCAATGCTGCCCTCACCCGCATCTGTTCCATTTTGCATACATCAGCCCTCACCCCATCCTCTCACCAGCCACCAAGGATAGGGTTCCTCTTATCCTCACCTACCACCCTATTAGCCACCACGTCCAGCACATAATTCTCTGTAACTTCTGCCATCTCCAACAGGATCCCACCACTAAGCACACCTTACCCCAACCCCACTTTCCACAAGGATTGCTCCCTACTCCACTCCCTTGTCCATTCATCCCTCCCCACTGATCTCCTTCCTGGTTCTTATCCTTGCAAGCAGAACAAGAGCCACACCTGCCTCTGCACCTCCTCCCTCATTACCATTCAGGGGCCCAAACAGTCTTTCCAGGTGAGACAACACTTCATCTGTGAGTATGTTGGTGTCACCTGCTGTATCCAGTGCTCCCGATGTGGCCTTCTGTATATCGATGAGATCCAATGTAGATTGAGAGACCACTTTGTTGAGCACCTACAATCTGTCCACCAGATAAAGCAGGACCTCCTGATGACCACCCACTTAAATTCTACGTCCCCTTCCCATTCCGACATGTCAGTCTATGGCCTCCTCTACTGCCACAATGAGACCACACTCGGGTTGGAGGAGCAGAACCTTGTATACCATCTGGGTAGCCTCCAACCTAATGGCATGAACATCGATTTCTCAAACTTGCAGTAATTGCCCTCACACTCTCCTTCACCATTCTCATTTCCCTCTCTCACCTTATCTCCTTTCCTGCCCATCACCTCCCTCTGGTGCTTCTCCCCCTTCCCTTTCTTCCATGGTCTTCTACCCTGTCCTATCAGATTCCCTCTTCTCCAGCCCTTTACCTCTTTCACCTATCAACTTCCCAGCTCTTCACTTCACCCCTCCTCCCCTCCCAGTTTCACCCATCACCCACCATCTTGTACCTCTTCCTCCCCTCCCCTCATCTTTTTACTCTGACTTATCATCTTTTATCCCCCCAGTCTCAATGAAGGGTCTTGGACTGAAACGTCGACGGTTTACTCTTTTCCATAGATGCTGCCTGGTCTGCTGAATTTCTCCAGTGTTTTGTGTGTGTTGCTGGAATGATGAATTTGAGTTTAAGTATTCCAGACTAGTTACAATTACATTTGCTTTACAAACCGTTGACTTGGTTTTACACTCATACTGTACCTTCAAACTGCCAATTATTCCTCCAACCAGCAAATACAATGGGATCAATGGCTGAATGGGGCAGCTATCCAAGAATTTCATTCCTGAAATATATAATCAGGTCAGAGATGATCAGGAAGTTGTGAGTTTTATTGTTCACTGTACACCCCGTCGCTGAGTGTTCATTTTTCCTTTCAAAACTGACTTTGCTTAAAATTCTCTTGATAGTATTTAAATATTATGCACATTTAGTGTGGGGAATGTTATCAATTGTTCAGTTTCAGAATTCTTCTACGTATTGACCGATAACTAGGTAATATCACACACAGCTAGGTGGACTGTGGACAGCATTCTAACTGGTTGCATCACCATCTGGCACAGAGGGGCCACTGCACAGGATAGGGAAAAAGCTGCAAGATGTGTAGCCTCCTGCCATCAGGGACACCTTCGAAAGGAAATGCCTCAAAAATACAGCATCAATCATCGAAGCACCCCATCCATTACTACCATCAGGGAGGAGGGAGAGGAGCCTGAAGATACACACTCAGCATTTTAGGAACAGCTTCTACCCTCTACCAACAGATTTCTGAACAGTCAACGAACCCGTGAACACTACCTTGTTCGTATTTAAACGCAAACAACAGGAATTCTGCAGATGCTGGAGATTCAAGCAACACACATCAAAGTTGCTGGTGAACGCAGCAGGCCAGGCAGCATCTGTAGGAAGAGGTGCAGTCGACGTTTCAGGCCGAGACCCTTCGTCAGGACTAACTGAAGGAAGAGTGAGTAAGGGACCCTTCGTCAGGAAGGGTCTCGGCCTGAAACGTCGACTGCACCTCTTCCTACAGATGCTGCCTGGCCTGCTGCGTTCACCAGCAACTTTGATGTGTGTTGCTTGTTCGTATTGCTTGCTTTTTTCACAGCTTGCTTATTTTATTTAATATATAGTTCTTTTTGTAATGTGTAGTTTGTTTTTATGTATTGCACTGTACTGCTGCCGCAAAACAACTAATTTCATGGCATACGTCAGTGATTCTGATTCTAGAACTGAAATTGGTTTATTATTGTCACGTGTACCTGGATACAGTGAAAAGCTTGTCTTGCACACTACTCCTACAGACTATTCATTCTTTTACCTTGTCCTAAGCTTGTACAAGGTAAATCAACAACAGAATGCAGAATAAAGTGTAACAGCTGCAGAGAAAGTGCAGAGCAGGGAAACAATAATGTCCAAATAAGATAAATTTTAGAAAGAAGCATCTTAAAGATATATAAAATTATTGAGGTAAAGGCACAACCTCCATAGACAGATGAAATAAGATCTCACTGTCACCTACTGTCATTTTCATGGTCTTTTGCCTGAAGTTGAATTCATGAAGGATAAGACGTTCTTGATCACTGAAACAATTTGCATTAATAGATTCCTTTTATAAGGTGGCAGGGTGGACATAGGTCTCTACCAAAGGAGGTGTAAGGCACTCTTCCCCTCCGCGAGCCTGCAGGTCACACTTGGACAAGGTGTAGCATCTGTGGAGCCCCCCATTCAGGGTCATGTAAGGCCATGGGAGCAGGTGGTGGATGGTCGTATGAGCAGCTGGTGCATATCACAAATCCTGGTTATGCGACCACTGACACCAGGCAGACTATCTCTGAAGAGCATTGATAATGGCTGGGGACACACATCTTGTAAAGACCCTGCCCAGAAGAAGGCAATGGCAAACCACTGCTGTAGAAAAATTTGCCAATAATAATCACAGTCATGACTGTGATCACTCATGTCATATGACACGGCATATAATGATGATAATTTTATATATTTTCCCCAAAGCTGCTAGCAATTTTCCATTGAACTGCCAGGAGAGCCCACCCATACATTCAGGAAGTTTGATTGGGACTCCCTCACAAAAGTGTAGACGCCCTCAGTGATGTTCAAATCAGGGTAAGGAAATCCAGTCTGTGCTACCTCAAGCTTCATAAATTAAAAAAACTCAACTTTTTCCCACTAACATTTAATGTGAACACCTAATCTGCAATATATTTCCCTATTACGTGATGATTTCTTAAAATATAAGGGTCAGACGTCCAGGAATAACAATGACAGACACCCCTAACTATGGTTGCACTGATATGGAAGTACATCTGTTACTGCTTTCACACAAAAATTCCTTATTTTACATTTCCTTCCTGCTGGTAGCTCAGGAAGCTGCATTAACCCTAATTCCCTGATTAAAAATATCACCCAGGAAGCAGATCAAAGCATTTTTATGCCTCTGTTGTACTGAATACCCAAGCAGATCAGAACTATTTCTCCACAAAGATACATACTTGGAGACACAATCATTGCTTATCTATTTCAAATTTCTCAGGGTATTCGGCCCATCAAGTCCAAGACAGATATAGACATAGAATAGCACGGCACAGTACAGGCCCTTCGGCCCACAATGTTGTGCCGACCCTCAAACCCTGCCTCCCATATAACCCCCCATCCTAAATTCCTCCATATACCTGTCTAGTAGTCTCTCAAATTTCACTAGTGTATCTGCCTCCACCACTGACTCAGGCAGTGCATTCTACGCACCAACCACTCTCTGAGTAAAAAACTTCCTCTAATATCCCCCTTGAACTTTCCACCCCTTACCTTAAAGCCATGTCCTCTTGTATTGAGCAGTGGTGTCCTGGGGAAGAGGCGCTGGCTGTCCACTCTATCTATTCCTCTTAATATCTTGTACACCTCTATCATGTCTCCTCTCATCCTCCTCCTCTCCAGAGAGTAAAGCCCTAGCTCCCTTAATCTCTGATCATAATGCATGCTCTCCAAACCAGACAGCTCTCTGAGTATTTCCATTCCCCCACTCAGTGCCTTGTGTCCATTCTCTCTTACATGCCCATCCCTCCACCCTGATACTCTGTACTTAATTAAAACAGGGAATTAAAACCTTGACAAACTGAAACTGATTAACTGCAGATTTGAATTACTGGCGGGTACATTGCAGTTTCATTTTAAATCAAAATGATAACAATTTCAATTTCATAAAATAAGACTGAAGCTTACATAATAAAGCTATCATAAAATACAGTATACACTTTATTTATTCTAATACAATGTCCAAAGAAATAAAGTTCCTTACCCACAAAAGCCATTGACAGAGGTAGAGCAAGGAAAGCAAGTAGACCAAAGATAAAGCAAGCTGTAGATGCAGAGAGAAAAGAGATGAAAACCTTTACGGTGTTATTATTTAGAACTAAAACATCCAGGAAATCAAGGTTAGTAAAGTCTGCTTCGTATATTCAACACCAATCAAATTTGTCCAGAAAATACATGCTTAAGAATCAGGTTTCAATAAGGGAGAAAATGTTAAAACCTTTCTCGGACATCATATTTTTCCCCAAACACAGCCAATCATCTAGTTACCCTCCCCTATTTTTGAGCCACCACATCTACTGCTGTTCTCTCTACAATTTGACCACCATCTTCCCGAATCCTCTGTCCAACTGCATCCTTCCCCGGATACCAGAACCTAGAGCAACGCACAAGATGCTGGAGGAACTGAGTGGGTCAGGCAGCATTTATGGAAGGAAATTACCAGTTAATTATTCATCATACTGAACAAATGAAGTGTCAAAGCTTGTTCTCGTCATTTGCAAGTGCAGAGGTGAAGGACGCCCTCAAAAGTCTTAAGAAAGATACAGGTTCCAGCCCTGATATATTTATTTCAGAGAACATGCAAGGACAGATATAGTACAATAGGCAGAACACAGCTGAAAATCAGGGGTTTTGTCAATTAAATTAAATATAGTTGAACTGTTTTCATAACAAAAGAAAAAGATCCCATTAAATTGGGTAGTACAGAAAAGCTGACACTCTCACTGATTACTAAGACATTTTAATGGAACTCCTTGCAAAGGTTTGATTGTGGTCATAGACTGAATCCCAAAGAAGTTTTTATTACTGTGATCTTTGACTGCAATGAGAATGCAGCTACTTTACAGAATATCATTAAAGGTACTCGGATGGAGCTTTGAATTGTTTCCTTCGATCATGCTGGTTGCAAGATATCTGTCAAAATATTAACAGTATTGAGATTCAGCACTTTAGTGACATATATTCTAATACATTCACCACTACTGAAGGGAAGAGGCAATCGATGAAACATTAAAAAGGTGTCAAACATGGTGATCGATTATCCACCAATTTCAATATTAGTCATAGTCATACTTTATTGATCCCGAGGGAAATTGGGTGAATTGTTTATGGATTTACTGTTATGTATTCTAGATACTGAAGGTATGGATAAAACTCTTTATATGTCATTGGCATTTGCTGTAACATCGCATTTCTAAGTGAATCCTCTATTGATATTAAAAGATACTGCTTGAAATCAGTGGAAAGATGACAGCTGGAATATTAATGTTCTGAAGATTTCCTTCTACCATAAAGAAGATAATTGGATCATTAATAAAACTAGGTTAGAGTTTGTTGAGCCTAACATGATTGACAAATCTACCCTGAGCCAGCTCTGCATAAGTAAGGCATGGCCATACCAGCTTCAGACAGGTGTCTCTGCTGCCTGCTCAGAAGAACACATTAAGTGATTTGAATCACAATGGCACATTCCTAGGTACATCACTTTACCAGTTTTAACTCCCTGCTCATTCAGCTCCCACCAGGTTTAAAATTCACCTCTAATTCGCAATCAAATGTGCTACTGCACTCTTGCAAATTAAAACTGGAGATAACTTCAGAACACAAATTTAGAATAGAAACAATTTTCAATATCTATCAGGCTGATACACATTTCTTTCTGAATGTACACATTTAATTTGGCACAATTTTGATATTTAAAACCACTGTCTCAACCAGCTTCTGAACATTCCCTTTCCAGGCTTTTCATTTTATTCTCCACATTATGTGTGCACCTACACAAAACCAGAGAGATTCCTCCCTCCTGAGACTCCTCACCTTTGTATTCCATCCTGCTTTCAGTAAGCGAGAATCTGACAATAGGTTTTCTATGTATCCAAACCATTTATTTCCATGGTTACCAAGCATTTTTTTTAATCGACACAATCTATTTTCTCATTATCCAAAGATTTTGCTGCAGTGTACATTAATGTCTGATGTACTGTGGCCAACATCAATAAAGAACCCTCTTCCATGCAGAAAATAATCTATAAAACTATAACACACAGGAACAGAATTAGGCCATTCGGCCCATCAGTCTGCTCCACCATCCCATCATGGCTGATTTATTATCCCTCTCAACCCCATTTTCCTCCCTTCTCTCTCTAACCTTTGGCATTCTTGCTAATCAACACCTTATCAACCTCATCTTTAAGTATACCCAATGACTTGGCCTCTATAGCCATTTGTGGCAAAGATTCCCAGAAATTCACCACCCTCTGGCTAAACAAATTCCTCCTCATCTCTGTTCTAAAAGGATGTCCTCTTCCCTCACTAATATACAGCCTTCCTACAAGCTGTAAAGCACATTAAATGTATTTAACCAGCCAGTGACATAAAATTGCTTCATGATGTCTACTTGTAGTTGGTTTTCATGTTGCTGTCTTCACGTTGTTTTCATGAAGTTCCCCGTGAATTCCCTTAATGATCGACTCTAAGCAAATACACTCAGTGGCCACTTTATTAGGTGCACCTGTACACATGCTCATTAATGCAAATATATCTAATCAGCTAATCTTGTGGCATAAAAGTATGCAGACCTGGTCCAGAGGTTCAGTTGCTGTTCAGACCGAACATCAGAATGGGTAAGAAATATGATCTAAGTGACTTTGACTGTGGAATGATTGTTGGTGCCAGACAGGGTGGTTGGAGTATCTCAGAGACTGCTAATCTCCTGGGGTTTTCACATACAACAGTCTTTATAGTTTACAGAGAAAGCTGTGAGAAACAAAACACATGCAGTGAGTTCCAGTTCTGAGGGCAAAAACCCTTATTAATGAGAGAGGTCAGAGGAGAATGACCATATTGGTTCAAGCTGACAGAAAGGTGACAGTAACTCAAATAACCACATGTCACAGCAGTAGTGTGCTGAAGAACATCTCCGACCCTTGAGATGGAAGGGCTACAGTGGCAGAAGACCACAAACATACACTCAGTGGCTATTTTGTTAGGTACAGGAGGTGTACCTAATGTTTGTAAAACATGAGCAATAGTTTTCATCTTAAAACACAACCTGCACATGATGCTTTGCTTCTGCCCCACTGTAGTCTTATTGAAGACAGGTAATAGGTCTTCAAGTAAACCTCCGATGGCCTTCTAAAATTATGCACCACTTACTAACTGACTGCTATTATCTTGAGTCCATTAGAAGTGATTATTTAATCTCATATTACCAGATCAAGTTGGACTCAAAATTACTCAGACTGTTGTATAGATAAATAAATAATAAATATGAAAGTATAATGCTGCTCTTTGACAGTCTGTCACGTCTGAATCCTAGTGATCCAATGTATTTCCATACCCAGATCCATCAGAACTTGTTTAGAATCCTGAAGCATATTTTAGTAGGATTGTTTATCCGTGCACTGCATTTCTACCATTAACTTTAGCCTTCTCTATCCGGTGGTGGAAATCAGAACTATGCTGTAGAGGTAATCCAAGTGCTAGGTATTCCTGAAGGCAGGCTCTGGCTATAATCATTTTAAGGAATATGTAGTATTTCTAATTGTTTTATTATAACCAGTAAAGATAAAGTTAAATATTTCATGCTTAAGTGTTCACTTACCATTGCTGGCAATTTTTGAAATGCATTGATGACAAGCCTTTTCCACACCGGCTGACATTTTCCTAGACCTTTGCTAGACCACAGTGTTTCTTTAAAAAAACAGATGTTTCTGAAAAAAATGACAGTTTAAAACATTAATTCGACAAATATATTCTAACCATATTGATATTAATTAAATCAGTGCTAGTATTCTTGACTCAGAAACATTTAATTCCATGTTATTGTTTTCAGTATTTTCTATCATTCTTACTTGTGAACCACACATTTCCTATTTCAGGGTTGGAGACCCAACTCCCTGTGACTGAGAATTATACTCAGTGGCCACTTTATTAGGTACACCTGTACACATGATCATTAATGCAATCAGCCAATCATGTGGCAATAACTCAAACAACCATTGTTGGCAGAATCTCAGATGGTAATGAGAGGATGTGCAGGAGTGCAATATACCAGCTAGTCGAGTGGCGTTTCAGCAACAACCTCGCACTCAAAATCATTAAGACCAAAGAGCTGATTGTGGACTTCAGAAACGGTAAGATGAGGGAATACACACCAGTCTTTATAGAGGGGTCAGGAGTGGAGAGAGTGGGCAATTTCAAATTTCTGGGTATTAACATCTCTGAGGACCTAACCTGGCCGGAAATATTGATGCAACTGTAAAAAGGAAAGTCAGCAGCTATATTTCATTAGGAGTTTGAAGAGATTGGGAATGTCACCTAAAATACACAAAAATTTCTACAGATGTACCTTGGAGAGCATTCTGACTGGCTGCATCACGATCTGGTATGGGGTGGGGGGGGGGGGGGGGAAGGACAGCTGCACAGGATTGAAGTAAGCTGCAGAAAGTTAGTCAGCTCCATCACGGGTATTAGCTTCTGTAGTATCCAAGACATCTTCAAGGAGCGATGTCTCAAAAAGACAGCATCCATCATTAAGGACCCCACTGCCCACGACATGCGCTCTTCTCATTGTTACCATCAGATAGGAGGTACAGAAGCCTGAAGGTACACACTCAGCGATTCAGGAACAGATTCTTCCTTTCTGACATCCGATTTCTGAATAGATACTGAAACCATGAACACTACCTTACTGTTTTTATTTCTGCATTTGCACTACTTATTTTTCTTAACTATTTGATATTCATATACATACTTACTGTAATTCAGTTGTTTTCCTATATTATCACATATTATATTGTACTGCTGCCGCAAAGTTAACAAATTTCACAACATATGCTAGTGATATTAAACCCGATTCTAATGCATAAAAGCATGCAGACATGGTCAAGGGGTGCAGTTGTTATTCAGACTAGACATCTGAATGCGGAAGAAATGTGATGTAAGTGACTTTGATTGTAGAATGATTGTTGGTACCATATGGGGTGATTTGAGTATCTCCGAAACTGATGATCTCCTGGGATTTTCATTCAAAGCTCTCTTGAGCTTACAGAGGATGGTGCAAAAAACAAGAAAACGTACAGTGAGCGGCAGTTCTGTGGGCAAAAATGCCTTGCTAATGAGAGAGGTCAGAAGAGAATGGCCAGCCTGATTCAAATTGACAGGAAGGTGATAGTAACTCAAATGGCCACGTGTTACAGCAGAAGAACATCTCTGAATGCAAAACACTTTAAACTTGAAGTGGGTGAGCTACAGTAGCAAAAGACCAAAGTTCAAACTTAATTTATTATGGAAGTACATACATTTCCCTTAGATTCAATTTCTTGTGGGCATACTCAATGTGGTAAACCATATATAACTGGGTTGTAACTGGGTTTACCTGTCTGGACACGCCCCTCTGCTGACTGCCCCTGTGGCTCCTCCCACAGACTCCTGAATAAAGGCCATTTCGCCATTGCTCCTCCTCCTCAGTCCAGGGGCAGACACTCAGCATGGAGGTCACATTTTACGACGAATAAAAACCCTTCAGCATTTACCCTTCTTCCAGTCTTTTGGAGTTATTGATGGTGCATCACTCAACAAATCCAATAACCGTAATAGAACCAGTGAAAGGCGGCATCTTAAAAGACAATAAACTGCAAATACAAAAGTAAGAGTAAAGAAATAAAAATAATAAAAATAAATAAATAAATAATAAATATCAAAAACATGAGATGAAGAGTGTAATGTATGGATTATTTCTTTTAGCGCAATGACTCTCCTTGGCACTGATTATTGACTGATAACTACGCACGCACATTGATCTCTCCCTCACTACAGTGTGAATACAGCACACCAGTTAAATCCACTTCTGCATGCTTGCCTTTATTTAATTTATATGTAGTTGTATAGACACAACATATTGGCAACGAGTACTAACCTGAATGTTAGCGAATATCACCAACTGCACTGACAGTTATGGTATGTCAGACTTCAGAGGAAGGGAGAGAGACAGCAAGACAGTATGGAGAAGACCATCAAGGACGCTAAAAAGGGATGTGTGAGTAACTGCAGAATACACAGTGAGAGACAAACAACTAGAAAAGTTAAAATGAAAATGACATGATGATGGCCTTAGTCGGGAAAGTTGACGAATTTGATAGCATGAATGAGGACTGGGAATTGTATAGAAGGAAGATTGAACTGTATTGAAATGCGAACGATGCGGATGAGGAAAAGAAAGCCTCCATGCTTCTTGGCTTTAATGGGTGCTACAATGTACAGGCTTTTACGCAACTTAGTAAGTCCTGAAAAGCCAATAAGCAAGATGTTCAGCAAAATTGTTTGCAATTTTACAAAATCGCTTGAGCACAAAACAGCAAGTAGTAACTGAGATTAAGATTCCACAAAAGGAACCAGTTAAAGGATGAGAGCATTTAGAACATAGAAAACCTACAGCACAACACAGGCCCTTCGGCCCACAAAGCTGTGCCAAATATGTCCTTACTTTAGAAATTACCTAGGGTTACCCAGAGCCCTCTATTTTTCTAAGCCCCATGTACCTATCCAGGAGTCTCTTAAAGACCCTATTGTATCCGCCTCCACCACTGTCACCGGCAGCCCATTCCACGCACTCACCACTCTCTATGTAAAAAAACTTACACCTGACATCTCCTCTAAACCTACTTCCGGGCATCTTAAAACTGTGCCCTCTTATGCTAGTTATTTCAGCCCTGGGAAAAAGCCACTGACTATCCACATGATTAATGCCTCTCAACACCTTATACACCTCTATCAGGTCAACTCTCATCCTCCGTCACTCCAAGGAGAAAAGGCCGAGTTCACTCAGTCTATTCTCATAAGGCAGGCTCCCCAATCCAGGCAACATCCTTGTGAATCTCCTCTGCATCCTTTCTATGGTTTCCACATCCTTCCTGTAGTGAGGCAACCAGAATTGAGCACAGTAGTCCAAGTGCGGTCTGACCAGAGCCCTATGTAGCTGCAACAATACCACTCAGCTTCTAAACTCAATCCCACAATTGATGAAGGCCACTGCATCATATCCCTTCTTAACCACAGAGTCAACCTGTGCAGCATCTTTGAGTATCCTATGGACCCGGACCCCAAGATCCCTCTGATCCTCCACACTGACAAGAGTCTTACTATTAATGCTATATTCTGCCATCGTATTTGATCTACCAACATGAACCACCTCACACTTATCTGGGTTGAACTCCATCTGCCACTTCTCGGCCCAGTTTTGCATCCCATCAATGTCCCACTGTAACGTCTGACAGCCCTCCACACTATCCACAACACCTCCAACCTTTGTGTTATCAGCAAATTTACTAACCCATTCCTCCACTTTCACATCCAGGTCATTTATAAAAATCACGAACAGATCACTGAGGCACACAACTGGTTATTGACCTCCATGCAGAATATGACCTGTCTACAAGCACTCTTTGCCTTCTGTGGGTAGCCCAGTTCTGGATCCACAAAGCAATGTCCCCTTGGGTCCCATGCCTGCTTACTTTCTCAATAAGCCTTGCATGGGGTACCTTATCGAATGCCTTGCTGAAATCTATATACACTACTCTACCTTCATCAATGTGTTTAGTCACATCCTCAAAAAATTCATTCAGGCTAGTAAGGCATGACCTGCCCTTGACAAAGCCATGCTGACTAATCCTAATCATATTATGCCTCTCCAAATGTTCATACATCCTGCCTCTCAGGATCTTCTCCATCAACTTACCAACCACTGAAGTAAGACTCACTGGTCTATAATTTCCTGGGCTCTCTCTACTCCCTTTCTTGAATAAGGGAACAACATCCGCAACCCTCCAATCCTCTGGAACCTCTCCCATCCCCATTGATGATGCAAAGATCATTGCCAGAGGCTCAGCAATCTCTCCCTCCCCTTCCACAGTAGCCTGGGGTGCATCTCCTCCGTTCCTGATGACTTATCCAACGATGCTTTCCCAAAGCTCCAGCACATCCCCTTTCTTAATATCTACATGTTCAAGCTTTTTATTCCACTGTGAGTCATCCCTACAATCGCCAAGATACTTTTCTGTAGTGAATACTGAAGCAAAGTATTCATTAAGTACCTCTGCTATCTCCTCCGGTTTCTATACACACTTTTCCACTGTCGCACTTGATTGGTCCTATTCTCTCACTTCTTATCCTCTTGCTCTTCACAAACATGTAGAATGCCTTTGGGTTTTCCTTAATCCTGTCCGCCAAGGCCTTCTCATGGCCCCTTTTGGCGCTCCTAATTTTATTCTTAAACTCCTTCCTGATAGACTTATAATCTTCTAGATCTCTATCATTATCTAGTTTTTTGAACCTTTCATAAGCTCTTCTTTTCTTCTTGACTAGATTTACAACAGCCTTTGTACACCATGGTTCCTGTACCCTACCATCCTTTACCTGTCTCATTGGAACGTACCTATGCAGAACTCCATGCAAATATCCCTTGAACATTTACCACGTCTTCTGTACATTTCCCTAAGAACATCTGTTCCCAATTTATGCTTCCAAGTTCCTGCCTGATAGCCTCATATGATAGCCCTTACTCCAATTAAACACTTTGCTAACTTGTCTGTTCCTACACCTCCCCAATGCTATGGTAATGGAGATAGAATCTCCAAAATACTCTCCCACAGAGAGATCTGACACCTGACCAGGTTAATTTCCCAATACCAGATCAAGTACAGCCTCTCCTCTTGTAGGCTTATCTACATATTGTGTCAAGAAACCTCCTGAACACACATAACAAACTCCACCCCATCTAAATCCCCCACTCTAGGGAGATGCCAATTGATACTTGGGAAATTAAAATCTCCCACCATGACAACCCTGTTATTATTACACCTTTCCAGAATCTGTCTCCCTATCTGCTCCTCGATGTCCCTGTTACTATCGGGTGATCTATAAAAAAACACCCAGTAGAGTTATTGACCCCTTCTTGTTTCTAACTTCCACCCACAGAGACAACGTAGACAATCCCTCCATGACTTCCTCCTTTTCTGCAGCTGCGACACTATCTCTGATTAACAGTGCCATGCCCACACCTCTTTTGCCTCCCTCCCTGTCCTTTGTGAAACATCTAAAACCTGGCACTCTAAGTAACCATTCCTGCCCCTGAGCCATCCAAGTCTCTGTAACGGCCACAACATCATAGCTCCAAATACTGATCCACACTCTAAGCTCATCTGCTTTGTTCATAATACTCCCTGCATTAAAATAGACACATCTCAAACCATCGGTCTGAGCGTATCCCTTCCCTATCACCTGCCTATCCTCCCTGTCGCACTGTCTACAAGCTTTCTCTATTTGTGAGCCAACTGCCCCTTCCTCTGTCTCCTCAGTTCGGTTCCAACCCCCCCCCCCCAGCAATCCTAGTTTAAACTCTCCCCAGTAGCCTTAGCAAACCTCCCCGCTAGGATATTGGTTCCCCTGGGATTCAAGTGCAACCCATTCTTTTTGTACAGGTCATGCCTGCCCCAAAAGAGGTCCCAATGATCCAGGAATCTGAATCCCTGCCCCCTGCTCCAATCCCTCAGCCACACATTTATCCTCCACTTCATTCTATTCCTATACTCACTGTCGCGTGGCACAGGCAGTAATCCCGAGATTACTACCTTTGTGGTCCTACTTCTCAATTTCCTTCCCAACTCCCTGTAGTCTGCTTTCAGGACCTCCTCCCTTTTCCTACCTATGTCATTGGTACCAATATGTACCACGACCTCTGGCTGTTCTCCTTCCCACTTCAGGATATCGTGGACGCGATCAGAAACATTCCAGACCCTGGCACCTGGGAGGCAAACTACCATCCGTGTTTCTTTCCTGCGTCCACAGAATTGCCTGTCTGACCCCCTAACTATAGAGTTCCTTATCACTGTTGCCATCCTCTTCCTTTCCCTATCCTTCTGAGCCACAGGGCCAGACTCTGTGCCAGAGGCATGGCCACTGTTGCTCTCCCCAGGTAGGCCGCCTCCCCCAACAGTACTCAAACAGGAGTACTTATTTTTAAGGGGGACAGCCACGTGGGTACACTCTAGCCTCTGACTCCTGACCTTCCCTCTCCTGACTGTTAGCCACTTATCGGTCTCCCCAGGCCCCAGTGTGACTACCTGCCTATAGCTCCTCTCTATCACCTCCTCACTGTCCCTGACCAAACGAAGGTCATCGAACTGCATCTCCAGTTTCCTAAGGAGCTGCAGCTCAACGCACCTGGCGCAGATGTGGCCGTCCGGGAGGCTGGGAGTCTCCAGGACTTCCCACATCTGACATCCAGCACAGAACATCGGCTTCACACACATACTTCCTGTCTGTATCCTACACAGGCAACCTACCTCGCCTCGTCTCGCTATCACCTAAGCCCTTTTAAACCAAAGCCCTCCTACTCTATCTACCTCTACTCCGTCGCCCGCTCCTCTACGCCTGCTCTGTAAAGCTGTCTCCTTTTAAACTCTTCTCGCTTTTCTAACTGGCTGCCATCCACGTAGTTGTGCTGTGGCTACTTCGCTGGGCTGCACAAACTTTCCCAATACTGTGACTTCAGAGATGGACTTTCTGGTGTACAGGCTTGTACGTGGTATGCATAGTCAAAACACTCAAAAGATGCTACTGTCAGAAAGAGACCCAAGCTTAGAACGGGCACCGATCATTGTAATATCATTAGCGATTGCAGTGAAGCATACAGCAGAACTATAGAAAAATAGTTTGGAATGTGAAGTGCACAAAATGTCCCTGAATGGTGCAAAAAGCCAAAAAAGTTATCGATGTGGTAAATCCTCCCATGATTCAAGGGAAAAGTGTCACAGACAGGGCCGCAGAGAGAGAGTGTGCAAGGCTGATCAGAAGCATTAACCAAAGAGGAAAAAAAAACAGAGTGAAAAGTTTCAAACACAAACCTAAGCTAATCCATAAAATGAATGACTATGAAGCTGAATCAGACAACACAGAGTATGACAAAGGTGAGCTGTCATGTCTAGAATTGTATAGCATTACTGAAGCAGAGCGCAAAATCATATGGATCACAATGGATATGTCTGGTGTAAAACTGAAAATGGAGCTGGATACAGGGTCTTCTTTGTCTATAATTCCAGAGGCTGACTGCAACAGACTGTTTTCTAAGATACTATTAGAAAACACCTCAGTGATGCTAAAGACCTACACAGGTGACAAAATGTCTCCCAAAGGCAAACTGAAAATAAATGTGACATATGGAAGCAAAACACAGCAGCTAGAGCTTTATGTGTTGAAAAGTGGAGGGCCAGCACTTTTCGGATGTGAATGGTTGAGAAAAATCTGACTAGACTTGCACACAATCCAAAGCCCTCAATCTGTCATCAACTGTCAACTGCAGCCCATACGGTAGCACTAACCAGAGACTGGCACATCTGCTTAAAGCTAATGAGAAGGTGTTTGAAAAGGGTATTGGCAAACTCAAAGGCATGAAGACCAGAATTGAACTGGATGAAGCAGCAACACCAAGATTCCATAAAGCGTGACCAGTGCCTTACACACTACATCCTAAAGTGGGTGCTGAATTGCAGAGCCAGGAGGCATCTGGCATTCCCCCCAAGATTGAGCAATTAGGCCACGCCCATTGACCCGGTAATCAAGAAAGGGAAGGCTAGAGCTGTTCGCATATGCAGAGACTTCAAAGTGAGCATAAATCCTGTGCTGTGTAGTATCCCCTGTCATGAATAGAAGACATCTTTTGGATTTTTGGCAGGCAGAGAGAGGTTTTCAAAGATTGACTTTTAAACAAGCCTATCTGCATTTGGAGATTGAGGAGTCAAGCAGGAAGTTCCTCTCAATTAACACTCACAAGGGATTGTTCCAGTATAAACATCCTGTCTTTGGTATCACATCACCAGCAATTTGGCACAGAGCAATGGACCAAGTGCTCCAAGATATCCCAGGAACACAGTGTTACCTTGATGACATCATTGTGACTGGCAAGAGTGTTGAAGAGCACCTCCAGAATCTTGGTAAAGTTCTCACCTGGCTGAGTGAGTATGGACTGCATGCAAAGAGAGAGAAATGTGAGTTTTTCAAGAATAAAATCTCATATTGTGTATGTGTTATTGACAAGCATGGTTCACTTAAGTCACAAGTGAAGACTGAAACAGTGCTGCAGGCACCCAAACAGGAAAATGTATCACAACTGAGGTCATACTTGCGCCATGTAAACTACTACCACCGGTTTCTCCCAAACTTTGCTACAGTGCTGCACCCGCTGAACGCAATGTTGAATACAGGGACAAAGTGGGATGGTCAGAAAGATGTAAAACAGCATTCAAGGAAACAAAGAGACTAAAAACATCTGATGAACTGTTCACCCATTATGACCCTTCCTTGCCCAAAAAACTGGTATGCGATGCGTCCTCATATGACATTGGAGCTATTTTGTCACACATTATGAAAGATGGATCTAAACGCCCGATTGCATTTCCTTCAAGATCACTGATGAGTGCAGAATGCAACAACACACAGATCGACCGAGAAGCCCGAAGACTAGTAGGGGGAATAAAGAAGTTCCACCACTTCCTCTACAGACAAAAGGTTATGTTAGTGGCAGATCACCAGCCCCTCGTTTCCATTTTCAATCCCAGGAAGGAAATGCCAGTGATGTCTGCTACCTGGTTGCAACATAGGTATTTTTGTAAGAAGCCCACTCTTATGACATAGAGTTCAAGGGTACCAGACAACACAGCAACATTGACGACTTGTCACGTCTTCCACTGTTGACAACTGAAGAAAAGTCTTCATACTGCGACCCAGCAGAAGCGTTCCACACCGCATTGGTGGACCAGTTGCCGGTAACAAATTCTGAAATACAGAGAGAAACAAGGATTGAACTGACATTGTCAAAAGTCAATGAAATCACCATACAAGGATGGCCAGCTCACGGTAACCCTACATTTCCAGAGTTCTCAGTGAGATGAGGGCAACTGTCTGTATGTCAAAGAACGCTGATGTGTGGATCTCATGTTGTGGTTCGCTCTAAAGTGCGCAGCATGGTGTTCGAGAATCTACATGAAGGACAACTGGGTACTGTCAAGATGAAAAGTCTCGCCCGGAGCTATGTGAGGTGGCTGGGTATATTCAGATTGAAGACTTGACCCAAAAGCTGTTTGGGATGCCAAAAAGTTAAAGATGCACTCCCACAGGTACCATTACACCCATGGGAGTCGTTGACTTCTCCCATGGCAAAGAGTCCATCTTGGCTCTGCTGGGCCATTCATGAACTCCATTGCTGTGGATACGCATTCAAAGTGGCCTGAGGTAATACTAATGAAGTCAACCACATTAGGAAAGACTGCTTGCACTGTAAGGACTGTCTTCTCCAGAAATGGGTTACCTGAACAAATTGTGAGTGACAACGGATCACAATACAGAATACTCATGAAGAAAAATGGCATCAAACATTTCAAATCAGCTCCTCACCACCCAGCAACGAATGGGTTAGCTGAAAGGTTTATCCAAACCTTCAAGAAGTCCATTAAACGGATGGACCAGGAGGACATTTCTCAAGGTGGGCAAGGTGGACAAATCCCTTTTTGTGTATCGGAACTCTGTTCATGTGAGAAGAAATCAAACACCTGCAATGCTGTTCATGAGCAGGAATCTGAGATCTTGCAGAGACCTCCTGAAACCAGATCTACACAGGGAAGTGCAGAATAAACAGTTCAGCCAGTTGCCAAGTAAATCGACAAGGAACTTTGAAGTTGGTCAGGAAGCCCTAGCACGTGATTACTGAGAGGACAAGTAGACACCTGGTAGGATAGCTACAAGAACTGGACCACTGATGTCCGCAGTGGATGTTGGAGACCAGACATGGAGACGTTACGTGGAGCAGATGTTGGACGCTGTGCTGAAGATCACATCTGAGCCAACTGCATTCAACAAGGCAGACATGTTGCAGCCGCTGGACTTACCTCCCAGTGGTGGTCATGTCACAAACAGCAATGTGACACCTGAGCAACGTGACACCTGCAACACAGCAAGTTGTCTTTGACCAAACCCGTCACTCCACAGTCCAAAGTTGCTGTCTTGAGAGAATCAAAGCACCACCCAAAAGGCTGGATCCTTAGTGTAGTTTTAGTTAGTTATGGACTATTATTGTGGAAGCATGTTTATTTGAATAATAAATATTTGAATAAGTGTTGTTAAAGGGAAATTGAACGTTTTGTGACATATACCATTTTATGTTACATTAACCTAAAGGGGGAGGAAGTGTAATCTATGGATCTATTTCTTTTAGTGCAATGAGTCCCCTTAGAACTGGTTATTGACTGATAACTACGCATGCACATTGATCTGTCTCTTGCTGCAATGCAAATACCTCAGTTAAAACCACCTCCGTGTGTGTGCCTTTATTTGATATGTAGTTGCACAGACGCAACAAAGAGTCCTTGAGAATGAGACCATAGTTTGTGAGAATTCAGCTATACGGCAAGTGTAATTGAGTGGTTGTCCCCTCTGGTTCAAGAGCCCGATGGTTGAGGAGTAATAACTGTTCCTGCACCTGGTGGGGTGAGTCCTGAGGCTCCTATACCTTCTTCCTGATGGCAGCAGCAAGAGAAGAGCATAATCTGCATGTTGGGTGTCTCTGACGTTGGATGCTGCTTTCCTGTGATGTCACTACATGTAGATGAGCTCAATGGTGGGGAGGGCTTTACCTGTGATGGACTGGGCTGTATCCACTGCTTTTTGCAGTATTTTCTATTGTCCACAGAAAAATTCTGAGGAAGCAACACTTCCAAAAAAAATTTATGTCATGTTTTTTCTCACTAGAAAGAAAATGAAATGAACATAATTTTCAAAAACTGCAGACAGACCATTTCCACTCAATTCCAGATGGATGAACATCACAGGCACATCTTCAAGTGCATGAATAGAATAATTGATTCAGAAGTAATTGGTTGCCATGCACAGAAGCGAATAAACCACGCGGTATGCACTTTGAATGTGGCTTGGCATGCTATCTCAAGCCAGCATTTCAAAGATCTGTTCATGACGCCTTTAGTCACAGTCAGGGCGTGGAATTTAATTGTAGCTGAATTTGCTATGGATTCAAAATGCTGGGCATCATGCCAAACTTAAGTTAAAAAAAAAAGCTTCATTTCAATCACATTGCTGTTTGAACATCATCCAAGAAACCAGTTACATAACCAAGGCTACCTAACCAAGTCTGGCACACTGGAATCTACTATTGTTCCTCCAACACTTCTCATCTCTGTGCTGCCATTGTACGACATTGTCTGAGAACGTGACCAAGTTCCATATCAGAGCTCTGGACATTCAAAACTCCCAAGTCACAGTTCTCTTGCAGACTGCATCTGATTTTCCTCCAGGATTTCCCTATATTTTGCTGCATTCATTTTACCCTCTACCTTCACAAGCCTTCCAGGGCCTGCTGCAGTGAAGCATCCCCACAGCATGGTGCAGCCACCATGCTTCACAGTAGGGATGGTGTGTTTTTGATGTGCGCTATTTGGCTTATGCCAAACATAGAGTTTAGTCTGATGGCTAAAAAGTTTAAATTTTGTTTCATCAGACCATAGAATTTTCTTCCAGCATCCCCCACACGACTTCTGGCAAACTCTAGCCAAGGTTTCATGCAAGTTCTCTCCCCAACAGTGGCTTTCTCTTTACCACTCTCCCATAAAGCTGCGACTGGTTAAGCACCCCAGACAGAAGTTGTTGTATGTGCGGTCTCTCCCATCTCGGCCACTTAAGCTTGTAACTCCTCCAGCATGCTATAGGTCTCTTGGTGGCCTCCCTCACTCACCCCCTTCCTGCACGGTCACTCAGTTTTTGAGGGCACCTACTCTAGGCAGATTTACAGCTGTGCCATATTCTTTCCATTTCTTGATGATTGACTCCAAGGGATATTCAATGACATGGAAATGTTCTTGTTTCCATCTCCTAACTTGTGCTTTTCAATAACCATTTCAGGGAGTTGCTTGACATGGTCTTTTGTCTGAATGGTGCAGTTTTTTTGCCAGGATTTAACTCACCAGTAGTTGACCTTCCAGATACTTGTATTTTTACTACAATCAATTGAAACAATTTGATTGCATACAGGTGATCACCTTTTAACTAATTATGTGGCTTCTAAAACCAACTGGCTGCATCAGTGATAATTTGGCATGTCATATTAAAGGGGGTGAATACTTATGCAATCAACTATTTTGTGTTTTATATTTGTAATTTATTTAGATTACTTTGTAGAGATCTGGTTTCACTTTGACACCGAAGAGTCTTTTCCTGTTGATCCGTGTCCAAAGAAAGCCAAATTAAGTCCACGGTGATTCAATGATGTGATGCACAGTGAACAATAAAACATAAAAAACTTCCGGGGGGGGGGGGTGAAGACTTTTTATAGCATTGTACATTCAATTTCCACCCCAGATAAGCTCTATTTTTCTCTGATTTGAAAAAAAAGTAAAGTAATACCATTAGGGTTAGGGTTATTAATACATTGTCTTTGGCAGAAAAAGAACTTTGATGTTTCAGGTTGAAACCCTCCCTCGGGACACCACAACGCTTAGTACTGACGCAGAGCTGCAGAGGATTGCAAATTCAGCCAGCTCCATCATGATCACAGCCTCCCCAGCATCGAAAGGCAATGCCTCAAAATGGCAGTATCCGTCATTGGGGACTCCTATCACCCAGGAATACCCTCTTCTCATTGCTACTAACAAAGAGGTACATTAGGAACAGCTTCTTCCCCTCTGCTGTCAGATTTCGAAACGGCAATGAATCGACCCATGAACGCTAGCTCACTATTTTTGCCTTCAGTTTACACTATGTATTTAAGTTAATTTTTAACTATTTATAGTTCTTATTGTAATTTATAGATTTTTATGTATTATGGTCTTATTGTATTGCACTTTACTGCTAACGCAAAACAACAAATTACACAACATATGTCAGTGAAATTAAACCTGATTCTGATCTGAAATGTTGACAATTCCTTTCCTCCCACAGATGCTGCCTGGCCTGCCGAGTTCTGCCAGTGGATTGTTCGTTGTTCCAGATTCTGGAATCTATGGTCTCTGTGGCTACATTTTCTTTTCGTTGTTCTGAACTCGTTCCTTCGACAATCATCCCATGCGGTTCTCTGGCTGGTATCTCAGGGTGAACTAAATTGTTTTAGGGTAAAAAGCAGAAATTGCTGTTCACGCTCGGCAGATCAGGCTGCATGTGTGGAAAACAAAGCAGAGTTATTGCTTCAAGTGAAAAATCTTTCAAGAGACTTTAGCTGAAACATTAACTCAAGGAATTGAGGGCTGTAACAACTGGCACTGTGAAGGAGATGAGACCTAGCCAGGTCAGCCATAATCATACAAGCACAGGCTTGAAGGGCTGAGTGGCCTACATCTGCTTCTACTTACTTATATCCTTTGTTTCTCTTTTCATAGATGCTGCTTGGCCTGCTGAATATATCTGGAATGTTCTATTTTTATTTCCGATCTCCAGCAAGTGGTGTTTTCAACACCCATAGATGTGTTACAGCTCTGATGTCTTATCCTGATGCTTTGCTGAACCCTCGGCCCCACCTTCACTGTGTCAGGACAGATGGCTTTTCACCTTGGTAATACAGCATACCTTTCTCTCCACTCAGCCATTTGACTGCTGACACTGCCTGTCGCCTCACGACGAATCCAGATTGATGCTCTCCATACAACCTTGCACCTTCTCCTCACTGGAAAACTGCACCTATCCAAAATCCTGCTGCCACCATCCTAACCTGCACCAAACTTTGCTTTCCTACCACCATTGTTCTTATATTCTTAGTCTACTGTCTCAAAATTCCCTCCCTTCTCCACCTGTACACTGTTACCACAGGGTAAAGTGTGTCATTGTCTCATAAAGGACTCTTTGTTAATATCTTGTAGGCCCATTAACTCTATCACATAAAAGTAGGTGAAGAGGAATGTCACGGCCTTCCGAGCTCCCATTCAATATAGATCATTACAGGCCCTTCGGCCCACAATGCTATGCTGACCTTTTAACCTACTCTAAAATCAATCTAACCCTTCCCTTTCAGATAGCCTTCGATTTTTCTCTCAGCCACAGGCCTACCTAAGACTTCCTTAAATGCCTCTAATGTATCTGTCTCTACCACAATCCCTGGCAGGGTGTTCCACACACCCACCCCCCACTCTCTGTGTAAAGAACTTACTCGCGATATCCTCCCTATACTTTCCTCCATTCGCCTGAAAATTATGCCACTCCCCACCCCACCCCCCCCGTATTGGCTATTTCTGTGCTGGGAAATAGTCTCTTGCTATCCACTCCATCTATGCCTCTTATCATCCTGTACATCTCTTTCAAGTCACCTCTCATCCTCGTCACTCCAAAGAGAAAAGCCCCATCTCACTCAACCTATCCTCATAATGGAATGTGTGGAATGGGCTGCCGGCGACGGTGGTAGGGGCAGAAACAATAGGGTCTTTTAAGAGACTCCTGGATGGCTACATGGAGCTTAGAAAAACAGAGGACTATGGGTAAAGTCTAGGTAGTTCTAAGGTAGGGATATGTTCAGCACAGCTTTGTGGGCCGAAGGGCCTGTATTGTGCTGTAGGTTTTCTGTGTTTCTATAAGACATGCTCTCTGATCCAGGCAGCATCCTGGTAAATCTCCTCTGCACCCTCTCTAAAGCTCCACATCCTTCCTATAATGAGTCAAACACAATATTCCAAGTGTGGTCTAACCAGGGATTTATGGAACTACAATGTTACCTTGTGACTCTTGAACTTAATCTTCTACTGATGAGGGCCAACACACCATACACATTCTTAACCACCCTATCAACTTGCACGGCAACTTTGAGGGACCTGTGAACGTGGACCCCAACTCCCCTCTGTCCTGTCCCATACCCAGGATCCTGCCATTAACCCTGTATTGTATTCCAGCTTGTAAACTTGTTCTGTTACTTCATTGCTGACTCAAACCCCTGGAATTACCCACCCCATTTTCTCAGCAGTGGTTCAAGCTTGCATTTCAGGAAAGATATTGTTTGTTTTAGACTTCAAATATGATGATCCATAATAATCAAACCATTGAACTAATTTAACTGTTCTTATTCCCTGCTAATTCTAACTTCACTTTTGATTTGCATTGAATTCATTTGAATATTTACAGTCCAATATTTCCACTACAATTTAATTAACTGACATGGAAAATATTCCAAAAGTCCCATTGGTGCCAAGCCATTACAGTTAGCTTCCCCGTCTTTCCAAAAATGAATTCCCTGGCAGACCTGGTGCCGGTCAGCTGGTGATTCTCACTGAACTCCTATAACTCATGACCTCGGTACTTGTTTCAATCTTCACGTACAGTGATGGTTAATGAGCAGGATGCAGATTCCGTTGAAGGAATATGTAATATTAGAACATACGCCCGGCAACGTCTTGTAACCATCCTGACGGACCCAACCAACCCACATATTCGAAGTAAAACCCGATTTTGCAAAATATTTACAAGGTCGCAGTTCCCCAACACAGATTAGAAGGCAGTAATACACACAAAATGCTAGAGGAACTCAGCAGGCCAGGCAGCATCTCTGGAAAACGACTCTCCATCCGACCCTTTCTTTATGTGTTGCTTGGATTTCCAACAACTGCAGATTTCCTCTTGTTTATGATCAGAATACAATGAATTGCTTTTGCGTAAACTTAAAACAATCCTTTCCTATTCCCAACTCTAGGCAGGTGTTTTTTTTTACCATGGACCTATTCGTAAAACCCAGGTACTCAGCATTCTGCGAATCGTTTCGGAGTCATGAATTGGACCAAGTATTTCAGTGGAAAGGTTTGTACTGTGTTGGGGTTTGCGGCGCCGACTTGCAGTGGTGAACCATTACAAATTGTTTTCAACAACTCGCTGACTTTAGGATGAAGCTCAGCAAGAGACTCTGGCCCGTGTGCGCCCTGGCAAGGACTAAAGTGTAAAGCACAAACCGAAGAGGGCGAATTAAATAAAAACAATTCTCTACCCCACGAAGAGGGTCGGCTTTTGATGTGGTGCTCGTCTGCCCCGTTACAGAAGACAGGCTTTTTTTGGGTACTATGTTCACATGATATGGACGTCTGACTGAATTAGCACTGGGAACTGACTAGCACCATCAGAAATCCTAGCTTAAAGCGTTATTGGGGGCGATTTTCCTTTCCTCTCTCATACTGCAGAATACTGCGGAACAGTCCCCGTCTGAAAGTCCAGAAATTGTTCCCGCGTTTTCTTGCGTTGTTACTTCGAGTGAAAGTGAAGGGACGACTCTAGGGTTAGCAAGCAATGATAACAAACCCCAAAAGCATCAGAACGGAAAGGATCTTGCGTGTAAAGACAACCCCACAAGTAAAGCAGAGATACACTTGGTCCTTTCCCTCTGATTTACCCGGGCATCCAGCCGATTGCAAATCCCCAGAGTGGAACTGTGGACAATGTTAGCAGCCGCAACAGTCCCGCTCTGCAATTTCCACTCGCTTACCTTGATAGATCTTCTGAAGGTTGTAACGTAAACTGCGTAGATTTAAAGAAGGTTAATTCATAAGGAGTAGTAAGTAACTGGAACTGCTCTGGGCACTTTGCAGATGCTTTGGATTGTAGACACATTCAAAACTTGCACATTATCTCTTCTGATCTTTCTTTTAATCCTAGCCCTTTAAATGGTTCACTAATAATCCGACCCTCGCGCCGGTTCTTGTACTCTCAGGTTAGGGTCGGTGCGGGCTTCTGCCGATGTTGCAAACATATCTCCCGCTGATAAAGAGCGGTCTCGGCCAACACCGAGCTCAGGAAAATGCGCTTCACTGATCAGTCGCCAGCGAAGTGCCACTAGGGGGCAGCGTAGGGCATCATAACCCGAAAGCCACTGAACCCAAATCTGATCCCGATATTATCATTGACTGCACTCCAAACCAGGTAAAAGATGACCACTCGTCGAGGACTGTAGGTACTTGAAGAGCTTTGCCTGTCAAAATGATCAGTCTATCAAAACAGTACTTATTACAGGAAAATCAATAAGCAAGAAAATTGTGCTGTTACATTGCAACTTCATGTAACTTGTTTTGTTTTGTATTGAGTTTAAATGATATCTCCAGGAAGGAATAAATACTCTTTCCACTGTGCCTTTGGTTTCATTGTCAAGGTCCTCTTTCCAGATTGCCTGAGAGAACTCTGGGGAACTCCTAATGCACGGGAACATAAAACATGTTTTTACAAAACATTGCAGTGGCGACGAGTAGGTTTTAAAACGAACCCGAGATGACAACTTACCTGTGATGCACAGCATGATTTTTTCTTTGTAAGCGGTGAGAGAGACGTTCGACTTTTTAAAAAAAGGCAGAAAAATGAACGAAATTCATGGGTTCATAAGCAGTGAGTACTGGGTGATTATAATAATGAATGCAAAAAAAAAAGAGCAGAATGGCTGACTACACTGGAGAGACAGACACATTCGATTGCACAACAAACAACTGGGTGATATATTCCAAATGAATTGAGCAGTATTTTGAAGCAAATTAAATAACCAATGCAAAACCAGTGCTAGTGTTGCTGAGTGCAACAGAGCAAAAAGCAGGTAATATGCTCAGAAGTTTTACTGTTCCAACCAAACCAGCTGAAATGAGCTTTGCTGATATCATGAACATAATGCAGGGACATTTAGAACCGAAACCATTGTTGATTACAGAATGCTTTAGGTTTCAAAGGTTGAACCGAAAGGAAGGGGAGTCCATCTCAGCTTAAATTCAACTGAATTGAAGAAGTTGCACACGCTGCACCCATAAAGCCAACAGCATTGTGAAGGACCCCATGCACCCCTCATACAAACTCTTCTCCCTCCTGCCATCTGGCAAAGGGTACCAAAGCATTCAGGCTCTCACAACCAGACTGTGCAACAGTTTCTTACCCCAAGCTATCAGACTCCTTAATACCCAGAGTCTAGACTGACATCTACATCATTTATTATTATATTGTAATTTGTCCTCTTGTTTATTATTTATTGTACTGCCCTGCACTGTTTTGTGCACTTTATGTAGTCCTGTGTAGTTTTTATGTTGTTTTACATAGGCTAGTGTAGCCTCGTATTGCCTCACTTAGTCTAGTATAGTTTTGTGTTATTTCATGTAGCACCATGGTCCTGGAGGAACGTTGTTTCGTTTTTACTGTGTACTCTACCAGCAGTTTATGGTCGAAATGACAATAAAAAGTGACTTGACTTGACTTGAAGTTGTTTGAGCATTGCCAGTTCAGTGATGGGCTTAATGAAGCACTGAGAACATTGTTTAGTTTGTGGAACCTTACAAGAAAGCATTTAAAATCGACTCCTAATTGAAGCACAACTCACATTTAAAAGAGCAGTTGAAATTGCTGTATCAATGGAAACAGCAGTCAGAGATGCAATTGAGTTGCAGTCAGGAATGAAAGTGAGCATGAACAAAATTACAACATCTAAACAAATTGTGTTACTGTTATGGTAGGGCTCACATACACCAGACCAATGCAGGTTTAAAGGTGAAACTTGCAGAAAATGCAGCAAGTAGGACAAATACAAAGAGTATGTCAGCCAGTCAAAAATAAATGGACTTCACAGGAAAGAGAAAAAGACAAAAAGTCAAGTTGTAGTTTCAAAAACTGCAGTAATCTGCATGTCCTTGATGAAAAATCTGTTAATGTTGAGAGTGATACAGGACTGGGTAGCCTTGGGATTTACACCAGATGTAAATGGCAAACTAATTAAAATGGAATTGGACACTGGCTCGGCTGTTTCAGTCATTCAAATGAGTTTGAATGGAATTTCAGATACTGAACTGAAGCTGCAGGTATCGAACTAAGAATCTATACTGGGGAAAAGATAACTCCTGTGGAAATGACATGCATAACAGTGAAATACAATGAACAACAAGCCACATTCGGCTTGTATGTGGTAAAACCAGGAGGACTAGCATTGTGTGGCATGATTGGCTGAGACAACAAGAACTTGATTGGAAATCCATCCACCATTTGCATGCCACATCCCCTGCAATGGAGTCAATTGAAAGTAAATTAAGAAAGGTACTGGATGGTGCCATAGCAGTGTTCAAGGGTGGTACTGGAAAACTCAAACACATCATGGGTAAAACAGCATTAAATGAAAATGCAACACACATAAAAGTTGCTGGTGAACGCAGCAGGCCAGGCAGCATCTATAGGAAGAGGTACAGTCGACGTTTCGGGCTGAGACCCTTCGTCAGAACTAACGGAAAGAAGAGCTAGTAAGAGCTTTGAAAGTGGGGGGAGGGGGAGGGGGAGATCCAAAATGATAGGAGAAGACAGGAGGGGGAGGGATGGAGCCAAGAGCTGGACAGGTGATTGGCAAAGGGGATATGAGAGGATCATGGGACAGGAGGCCTAGGGAGAAAGAAAAGGGAGAGGGGGAAGCCCAGAAGATTGGCAAGGGGTATAGTGAGAGGGACAGGGGGAAAAAAAGGAGAGAGAGAAAAAGAATGTGTGTAAATAAATAAATAAATAACGGATGGGGTACGAGGGGGAGGTGGGCCATTAGCGGAAGTTTGAGAAGTCAATATTCATGCCATCAGGTTGGAGGCTACCCAGACGGAATATAAGGTGTTGTTCCTCCACTTCACCTGTGAGTCGGCTGGGGTGATATACTGCGTCCGGTGCTCCAGATGCGGCCTTCTATATATTGGCGAGACACAACACAGACTGGGAGATCGTTTCGCTGAACACCTACGCTCTGTCCGCCAGAGAACGCAGGATCTCCCAGTGGCCTCGTATTTTAATTCTACGTCCCATTCCCATTCTGATATGTCTACCCACAGCCTCCTCTACTGTAAAGGTGAAGCCACACTCAGGTTGTATTACACCATTTTGTATTATATAGTGTACTGTATATACACACACATACACATACACACATACATACACACAGTATACAGTTATATGCATATAACATATATGTAAGTTGAGATGCATTCTATATTGAGTTGGAATTTATAGCTAAACAGGGAGGAGTGGAATGTATTTAATATTTCAGTAATATTTGAGTAATATTGTAAATATATTGTTTGATTAGACATTCTTTGTTGTTTAAGTAATTCATTATGGGTTATATGTAAGAAGAACGTGAATAGCAAATGCCTCCACATCATATGTGAGAGCCCCAGTGAAGAAAAACTAAGCAGACAAGTTATCCTGGACTCTTGCGTTTTTAATTTTGATTAGTTTCTGGAGTTACAAAATATAACGGAAAGCAATAAATAGAACTTCTGCAAGTCTTTTCACAGGGCCCCACACATACATGGGTCTAGGTGGAACAGGATAGGAATTTTACTCATGTGTAGATCTTGATGGGACTCAGCTACACGTTTTGTCCAGAAGCAGAACCACATGTGAGTCTATGTGAAACATGGTCACATCCTTGGAACCCAAACAGATTCAATCAAAATTGATCAGGAACAACCCCAAGGATACAATGGGCAATGCTTTGGAAAACCTGTCAAATGATTGATTGGGGATTAGATCAAGAAATGGTAAAAAGCCAAAGATTTTCCAAGGCTTACTTCCTTTTCTCTACAACCCGCCCCCACCCCCACACCTTTATTGCAGGAAAGGGAAAACTTAGTGAGGTTGCAATGAGAGCTCCATCATTTGATCTCACTTTCCTGCAAATTCACTGTGGGTGAGAGTCTCCAACAAAAGAGCAAGTTAGTTGCATTTGAATGGGCAGCTGGGTGCAGCTGTCATTGGTGATGAACACGGCCTCGGACAATTTGCACTCGTTCGTCAATCACACTTTATTTACTTGTGCAGGTGGACAACAGCCTCTGTCACTGACCTGTTTTATAATTACAGCTCAGGATTGTCCATTTTTGTACAGATATTGATCCAATAGAAATTCTGTACACTTCAGAGTCCCATCATTTGCATATCTGAGTACCAATCATACTACATATTTCAGATGTTAATAACCAATATAATCTACACAGTAAAGACCAGTATTATTCAAAAATTAGTAAAATAACTTTAAATAGCTTTCCAAACAAGTAACTAAGTAATTGTCCAATAGCTAGTGTGCCTTCATTTGTGACCTTATTTAGGTATGCCAGTGACCTCTGGCCCCAGGCTTCAACAAAGGGAAGTTATGTTCAGCTTGAGTGACTGTACAATGTCTACACCCAGTCTCTGTCAGCACACCATCTTAAATCTTACCTTGCTGCAACTTTTATACAACACCTACAATGACCACATGTCATGAAATGTATTGCTTTGTCGCAGAAGTATAGTGCATGACATAATTAAATTAAATTAATATATATAGTGTGCAAAAGAGGTACAGTGAGGAATAGTTCATGAACCCCATTCAGAAATAAGATGGCGGAGAGGAATAAACTGTTCCTAAAATGTTGAGTATGTACCTTCCGGCTCCTGTACTTCTTCCCCGATGATCGTAATGAGCTGGAGTTGAGAGAGTGGGAAATTCAGGATGACAGGGTGGTGTGGAAGTGGAGAGGGAGAATGGCAGATGTGCTACATAACGATTTTTTGACCGAGCTCCAAGGGCGTGACTGTGAGTACTACTGGGGATTGGACTTGTTGGATAGAGTTATGGAGTTATAGATCACTGGAACTCAGAAGCAGGCCCATTGGCCCATCTAGTCTATGCTGATCTGATGGGCTGAGTCATTGTGTACGGTTCTGGCCGCCCCATTATAGAAAGGATGTTGCGTCTTTGGAGAGGGTGCAGAAGAGGCTTACTAGAATGCTGCCTTGATTGGAGGCCATATGCTATAATGAGAGGTTGGACAAACTTGGGTTGTTTTCTCTGGAGCGCAGAGACTGAGGGGAGATCTGATAGAAATTTATAAGACTGTGAGAAGCATTGATAGAGTGGACAGACAATATCTTTTTTCCAAGGGTTGGGGTGACTAATACCAGAAGGCATGCATTTAAGGTGAGAGGGGTAATTTCAAAGGAGATGGAGAGGCAGACAACACTGGTGCCTGGAATGCACTGCCTGGGTTGATGGTAGAGGCAGAAACATTTTTAAAAGACGTTTAGATTGGCACATGAATGTGAGAAAAGTGGAGGGATATGGACATTGTGTAGGCAGAAGAGATTAGTTAGCCATTTTATTACAAATTTAATTGGTCTGGCATAACATTGTGCGCTGAAGGTCCTATTCCTACGCTGTACTGTTCTATATTCTATGAGCCATTATTCTGCCTAGTCCTGTTGACCTCCACTTGGACCATAGTTCTTCATACTCCTACCATCCATGTACAATACTTATCCAAACTCCTCTTAAATGTTGAAATCAAACCTGAATATGCCACTTCCAATGGCAACTCGTACCACATTTTCACCATCCTTTGAGTGAAGGAGCTCCTCCTCATGTTCCCCTTAAACATTTCACCTTTCACCTTTAACTCATGACCTCTAGTTCTAGTCTCACCCAACCTCAGTGAAAAAGCCTGCTTGCATTTGCCCTAACTGTGAGGAGGCCCTCTGTTGGGTAGATGGGTCTTGAGTGACCATGGATATTGCATCCCAGCTGTCTATGTGATATGCAAGCGATGGCAGAATGATATGGAGAGCAAGCTGTTGCCCGTGCAGTATGCTCCCCTTTTCCATGCAGCTGATGAATCCAAAGGAACAGCAAACACCGATAAAGTTCGGCACCAGCAGCATCGCAGGAGTTGCCAGTCAGAGCTGTCTGCTCAGGCACTTGAGCTCCAGATTTTTCCTCAGAACTGACTCCCGAAGCCTTCCCCATGAGTGGATATAGCCGCAAGACTGCAGAAGTTTGAGATCAGAGTTTTCCGTGGCTGACGTGACCCACCTGCCCAAAGTAATTGATTTTAAGGTGCCAATAACATGCCTTTGCCCCTTCTCCTTTCAGTAGAAATGCCTCTGCTAGGCTTAGTAGCTAAGCCAACATAGCCAGGAGCTGAACTTGCTTGTCAGAGGCTATTTGAGAAGCACACCATTGGGAGCGTTTAATAGGTAGTGGGAGCTTATCCCCATTTCCTTCTGGGCTATAACAACCTTAATGAACCACCCAGTCCATACTACTCGTTATTTTATACAGCTCAATCAAATCTTCCCTTATTTTCCTTTGCTGCATCATTTCCATCAACTACGTCAGTGGATGTAGTTTGAAGTAGCATGATCTCTCATTACTTTCCATTGTTCATTTGATAGGGCACAAGCTACAAACACTTCCACAGTCTTGTAGAAGAAACTTTGTTCTGCAAGCTTTGTTAATACAGATGAATGTAGGGTCTCGACCCGAAACATTGACTATCCTTTTGCCTCCACAGCAGCTGCCTGACATGCTGAGTTCCTCCAGCAGTTTGCTTTCTTTCGATTTCAATAAAGTAATTAACTAACAAACATGAAGATCTTCTATGAAATTCACAGTTTATAATTTTAGATGAATTAGCATTTGAAGTTATTGATAACATGTAGCATGTCATGGGTTAGAAACAGAAGACGTTAACAGCTGATAAGAGAAGAATAGAACTAACAGTCCAGGTTGACAGCCCTTCAGGAAACCTGTGTCATCTCCAAGGGAAATTGAGCAGCGAGGGAGTCAGCTACTGTATTAGTGGGTACTCCGGGCGAATCTGTGTGGAGGGTGGTTGAACAGGGGAGAGAGATGTTTTGGTGAGGATGGACAAGCTTTTTCAGTTTAGAAAAAAATATTTCAAGTAAACTGCCCTTATTCCCAATTCCATGGAGTTTTACAATTCCCAACTACACAATTTACTCCCACCCAGTACCTTCAGGGCCCGTGTTAGACAATGCTCTAAGCATGTCCCACTGTGCTAACCACACTGCAATCCCAATCTCTAATACTACTATGTTGAACCCTGACTAAAGGTCCAGTACTTCCTTTACCCTGTACTACAAAATATATGACTATATCTATAAGAGATGCTGCAGATGCTAAAAATCCTGAGTAACACACATAAAATGCTGGAGGAACTCAGCAAGTCAGGCAGCATCTATGGAGAAGAATAAAGTGATTTTTGTTTTGCACCAAAATCCAGTCCTAATGAAGGGTCTCGGCCCAAAACATTGACTCTTTATTCCTCTCCTTAGGTGCTGTCTGACCTGCTGAGATTCTCCAAGATATGTGACCAAGCTGTGTCCTCCAATGGTCAGAGACCTGACTGAGGAAAGGCCTTTGTGTACCAAAGTATGCGGGCTGATACCATTGTGTATGGTAGTTTACGCCTTGTGTATAACAGAATACTTCAGGGAGGACCAATGCATCCAAGGTACTTTGACTCACTGTGCCTGGAGCAATTACTAGATTTACACCATTTAATTTTCCCCTAAAGTGTCCACATAAAACATTTTGACTGTTGTTTTAACGCAGACAAATGCAATGATGAAATGCACAAGATCTCATTAGCAGTGAGATGAATCTGTTTTGTAGTAGTTGTTGGGAGAGAAATATTACACACGACAAAAGTAAACTTCCTGTTATGCTCCAAGCAACGTACACAAAAGGCAGCAAGTCAGGCAGCATCCGTGGAAGTGAATAAACAGTCAACGTTTTGGGCCGAGACCCCTTGTCAGGACTGGAAAGGAAGGGAGAAGAAGCCAGAATAAGAAGGGTGGGGGAGAAGGGAAGGAGTACAAGTTAGAAGCCAGGTGAGTGGGGGAGGGGGGTTGAAGTGAGAAGCCGGGAGGTGATAGATGAAAAAGGTAAAGGGCTGAAGAAGGAGGGAAGAAGTTAGAGGACAGTCAGAGTGGGGAATTGAAGAAGAGAGGAAGGGGAAGATTTATCCTGGGCCAAAATATTGATGCAATTACAAAGAAGGAGGAACAACAGCGGCTATATTTCGTTGGGAGTTTGAGGAGATTTGGTATGTGGAACTTAATCAAGATTCTGGATTGTTTATTGTCATTCATCAGTACCCGAGTGTAAAGGAGAACAAAATGATTGTTACTCCGGATCTGATGCAGGATAAAAAAACATAATAAAACAAACACAATAAATATAAATACATAAATTTAGCTTATATACATAGACTGTTGGTATGTACATAAAATGACATACAATATCTGTAACACACACAAGAAATGCTGGTGAACGCAGCAGGCCAGGCAGCATCTATAGGAAGAGGTACAGACTCAATCCTGATGAAGGGTCTTGGCCCGAAACGTCGACTGTACCTCTTCCTATAGATGCTGCCTGGACTGCTGCGTTCACCAGCATTTTGTGTGTGCTGCTTGAATTTCCAGCATCTGCAGATTTCTGCGTGTATACAATATTTGTACATAAGCTGACAGGAATGATAAAGTAGTGGTGGTGGGATTGTGGTTATTAGGTGCAGTTATTGATCAGCCTGATGGCTTGGAGGAATAACAGTTTCTGAGTCTGACGGTCCTGGCATGGACACTGCGTAACTTCTTCCCTGGTGGGAGTATAAATAATAATCCCAAATAGAATTTTCAGAACTTAGAATTTATTTAAATCTTACATCCATCCCACGACGTGAGGGAGTAAAAACCTTTGCGTTATGATTCCGTTGCAATGTACAGGCATATGTATTTAAAAATCTAATGGCCTGTAGAAAGAAGCTGTCCCATAGCTTGTTGGTCCTGGATACCGTTTGCCAGATGGAAGCAGCTGAAACAGTTTATGGTTGGGGTGACTGCTGTCCTTGATGATCTTCCAGGCCTTCTTTACGCACCTGCTGCTGTAAGTGTCCTCAATGCAGGGCAGTCCGTACCACTCTCTGCAGTGCCCAGCGATCAAGGTTGGTGCAGTTCCCGTACCAGGCGATAATACAGCCAGTTAGTATGGTCTCACTGGTACCCCTGTAGAAGCTCTTGAGGATTTGGGGATTCATGCTGAACCTCTTCAGTCGCCTGAGGGTGAAGAGATAGTGTTGTGCCTTTTTTGCCACAAAGCCAATGTGTACAGTCTAGGTGAGCTCATCAGTGAGGCATATACCAAGGAACTCGAAACTATTTACCCTCTCAACTGCAGACATAATAATAAAGAACACAATAATGAAAACACAACAAATATAAATACTGTACATAAAATAGCTTATGTGCATAGATTGATATTATTTACATATCCACAAGGTGATGCTAGGTACAGGGGCATCTGACATAGTAGAGGCGACAGGGTAGGCTCTTTGGTGGACATGTTCATTAGCCTTACTGCTTGGGAAAAGTAACTATTGTTGAGTCTGGTAGTCCTGCTGAGAATGCTGTGTAGCCTCCTCCCTGATGAGAGTGCGACAAACAGTCGATAAGCAGGGTGGGTGGGATCTTTCATGGTATTGCTGGCCTTTATCGGACACTCTCCTGTATATATGTCCAGACATCCCACCTCTCCCGGAAGTTCTGGGAGTCTCCCGCATATTAATAGTGGCTCCCTGATGCCCGCAATTTATATACAATATCACGGAAATCAATTTTTTTGAGAGCGAGCGAGAGAGCGACCATGAGAGAGAGCGCGCGCGAGAGAGTGAGGGCAAGCAAGCGAGCGAGAGAGCGAGAGAGCGAGCAAGAGAGAAAGCAAGCGAGAGCGCTTGAGAGCGTGCGAGCGACCACGAGGGAGAGAGAGAGCGCGCCATGGCAGAATGTTCCAAAAAGGCAGGAACCAGGTATTGACAGTAGATAATCAGCCATTATCTCAGAATGGCGGTGCAGGCTCGAAGGACCGAATGGTCTACTTCTGCACCTATTGTCTATTGTCTATTGTCTATTGAATATACAGAAATCATAGCTGCCATGCCATTTCCTCTAGGAATGATGGGATGCATGCCAAGTTCTCTCCCTATGGTCCTTATTATTGTTTGCCCTCTACTTACTGCCCATCACCATATGATAACTCACCACACAACTGCGAAGTATGGGTTTATTACACTGGTAGAAGCCATACTATTGATTTCTGCTACAAAATCTACAAACAAGCATTCATAAGTAATAGGACATCCAGCTCTGCTTATTCAAAGTTGCTAAGCAACAGAAAATGAGGATGAGGGACGCTGTTTATGGAACAGCAGGGATTTTTTAATTAATGGCTCTTTATCAATCTGTTTCAGGGTTTGTGCCCTGTTTCTCAGTGAGTGAAAAACACACTCGGTAGGTTGCAGCTTTAGCAACTGAATTTTTTTAGTAAATTTGAAAAGCATTAAAGTGAATTTCCTCCTGAAAAATCTCAACCATTTTCCTCATGACTGTAAATTGAACCAGAGGTGCTCACTAGCACAATTTAACAAAGTTTTAAAGTAGATTTATTATTACAGTATATGTCACCATATACTACCTTGAAATTAATTTTCTTACAGATATTCACAGTAAAACAAAGAAATACAATGGAATCAATGAAAAACTACATGTAGAAATTGTGATAATTTCAAGGCCAAATGCCTTGTCCTTACCATGGGAATGATACATTAGAATCCCATTTCTAAAAGATGAGTGTGGCTATAAACTATTGCATACTTTATAGATGGATGTAAAGCCTTTTTTTTTCAATCTTTTTATTAGGTTTCAAAATTAAACATACAATAATAGTAATGATACATAGAGATTGGGATTACAATAATAACAGTTAACATGTACAAGCACAGATTCCAAGTAGCAAATATAGTTTAGCCTCCCAATCTCATAGTAATTGACCATGAAAAAGATATTAATAAAGAGTGAAAAAGAAACCCCCCCTAAATTAAAAAGAAACTAAACTAAAAATAACAAACAAAGCTTGGGCTGTCATATTACCTTGGCTAAAATTACTTGTCGTTAACTCCGCTCCTCTATAAATGAAAAAAAATTACTACAAAGGATTCAGAAGGGGTCAACCTACATTATATGAAAATATTGAATAAATGGCCTCCAAGTTTCTTCAAATTTAACCGAAGGATACATAGTACCGCTCCTAATTTCTTCCAAGTTTAGGCATGCTATTTACGTTCATTATTCCCGATTTTGTAGAAACATGATCTAAAACATTATTACATTCTGAAATATTATAACTGAACATCAGTCAGTTGCTTTAAGGTCCTAAGCTGCTTGGTTATTAATCAGATAAAAGGCCTCTGCCTGAAGCAAGTATGTAGAGGTTTGTAAACAAGTGGGCTGCTTGCAACTTAAGTAGACCCTTGGAGATTGGTAGAAGAAGTTCTCCTTTCTAGGATCTAATAATGTCAAATGATGTTACAATGATTATGCAATGCACACAAAATGCTGGAGGAACTCAGCAGGCCAGGCAATATCTATGGAAAAGAGTAAACTGTTGATGTTTTGGGCCAAGACCCTTCATCAGGACTGGAAAGAAAGAGGAGGTCAGAATAAGAAGGTGGGGGGGATGTGGAGAGGAGGAAGAAGTACAATGGTTATGTTCTGTCTAAATGATTTCTGCAGTGTGAATACAATATGAACTGTATGTGGGTGTTTAGTGAATAAAATTGGTCAGGGCATCAGGGAGAACTTCTCTGTCTTCTGAAATATTGCCTCAAGTGAGAACAGGTTGAGACTCAGTTTATTATTTCACTTGAGAGATGAAAATATATTCTTAAATATCAATAACGCTTGAATGTAGATGAATTTCGGTAGATATTTCTCTTTTCCTGCCATTTTTTTTAATAAGTTGTTTATGGATACTGTATTTATCTTGTCCATATTTTCAAAGGGGATTATTTTCTGAAGTGACAAGCTCAGTGTAGTTTGAAATCCACCTTACAGTAGTTTACACTGTTTGTCACAGTCCCGACCGTTAATTACTCATATTCTCCTAATTCCCTTTTTCCCTGTGTTCTCCCGGGCTCCTTGATTGCGACACCTGATTCTCATCTAAACTTGCAGCATAAAACCCTGGCTTTGCATCCACTCATCGCCAGATCATTGTTTCAGCCAGTGTGGTCATTCACGTTCCCGACTGCTTAGGATTGTGTATTCTAAGTTTTGTTTCAGTACTGAGGTTTGCTTGTGTAACTCTGTCTCTCCATGTCAAGACAAGTATTACCTGCCGCCTGCCTTTTCGTTCACCCTCCAATTTGCCGTTCAGCTCCAGCAACGCTTCGTGTCAAGATAAGTACTGCCTGTCGCCTGCCTTTTCTGTCATCCTCCTGTTTGCTGTTCAGCTCCAGCCTCGCTCACGCCCTCGTCTGCATCCCAACTCTATCTCCATGCCAGTGTCCTGCGTTTGGGTTCATCCATTCTCCGCAACACTGGTACTGCAGAGAGTTTCAATTTTTTTTTACAACATAATCAGTTAATTAGCGGTAGAGATGTTTAAAGGTAAGAACAGAGTAGATTATTGGCAATCACAGGATATGAAAATTGCTTGGACAATATTGTCAGATGAAACCTTCTAGGATTACATTATTAGAGATCTGTGTTTATCTCAGCATTTTATTGTGATGTGAATATAGTCTTATTATTACATGTGAACGTTCATCTGGAGAATCCAATATTAATTACATTCTGGCACTTTATGAAGGCCCATACCAGATTTCCATTTTTTCAGGAAGTATAATTATTCTGTAAAGAGACTGCAGCATTTCCTCCTGTACTGACTGAGCACTGGCTCTGTGAGGAATTCAGACAGCAAACTGGAAATTAGGCTTCACTGAATATTCTTCAAGATTCACAGCAGGGTATCTTTTCAATAGGTTTCCCATCCCCCAGCAGCTGGTTTGGTGCATCAGTTCCATTGTTGGTGGGAAAGTAGGTAAGAAGAAAATGGTAGGTAAGGGAGGAGAAACGGGAGCATGACATGGGAGTTGATTTAGGAAGATGGGAAAATTGATGAATTATGGGAATTGGATTGAGCTGAACATTTACAAGGCTAGTGCTTGGGATGACTTTTCCAGGCCACCCAGAAGCAAGCCTGTTCAGGCTGGAGAAACCACGTTGCTTCTTCTGTACTATAGGTCATGCTGTGAGGGCAACTACCTCATGGATCCTGCTCTTCTCTCCTCTGTTTATGTGTTGGCATTCTGGATCTCTGGGAAATAGGCAGCAGAAAACAAACCGGAGAACATGAAAACATACATGCTCTTTAAAAGCAAATGTCCTGCCTCCTGAGAGCAAGCTGATCCTTGCTGTCCCAACCCATGGCCGTAAGAACTGGAAATCAGTTAATTGGAGTACAGTTTGAAACTTCAACTATAATTTTTTCCACAGTGCATTGTGGGATTTAAAGTTACCCCTGTTGTTGTTTATAAATTCCAATTTAATTCCTATTGTGCTTCTTTCGCATTAGTTCAACGAAGTTTTTCATAACAAGACCCTGTTGAAAAACAAACTTTAGGAGACTGCAATTACATAAGTTCATTTTTCCAATGAATGACTAGTTAGTTAAATCTAGTGTGTGTCAAAAATACACTACGTGGTATACCGAGTCCTTGAAAGTACTTACATTACTTTCTCTTAAAAAAGAAAAAAACAACACATACAATAATCTGCCTACATACATAAATTCACACTTTCAGTTAATGATTGCACATACAAAGTTGCATAATTAGCTAATAATTGACAGAAATATGTATACATGGTTATATTGTGTTAATCACAATTTCCACTTTGATAATTTCTTAAGGTTCTCTGTCATTGTGCCTCCTCTTTTTTGCGTTGCGATCCTTCATCTCTAGTCCAGACTATGGTTGTCATTCCAAAATGTCAGCTCTCCATAGATACGGTATGACTTGCCGAATTCCTGTATCTTTTTGTTAGTAAGTTCATACCTATTATGTTTGTCTGAAAAGATCTCTCACATTGCATTGCAGTCCTCTCTTAATAGATCCAAATGGTTCTGTACCTGATTCAGCTCATTCAGCAATAGTGTAAGCAACAGAAGTATTGCCGACAAAGAGTTCTTCCCCAGTGTTAATATTGTATGGCCCAAGCTCAATTCAAAGTAACTCACTACACCATCCTGTACAGAACCTTTTGCCTTTCACCTTTCACCTCATTTGTAGATTCTTGTAATGGCACAATCATTGTCCAAAATTTCACTGAACAGGCTCACCCATCTGCCCAAAGTGCGATGGTGTTCTTTTAATTGCTTGCTACTAACTTTGGCAAATAGTGCAATTTACCATGATAAACAATCAAACAATTGAAAAAAGAACTACCCTTAATCATTATCTGCTGCCTCCTATCACCTCGCAAATTTCAAGTCCAATTTGCCAATTAGTCCTGGATCCACGTGCTCTTACCTTGTAGACCAGTCTTCCATACATAGACGGCCTTAGCTATGTTTCACCTGTTTCAACTGAAACGGGCCCCGCCCTCCCAGGGGCCCCCGACTGACATGCAAAAATTTAATGCACAGCTCCCGGACGCCACAATATTCTCCTGCTATTGCCAGCCGAACCACCAGTGGGCGCTCGCTGACTGACATGTGAGAAAATACATTAAAATATTTACTTCACTTGTAAACATTGATCCCAGCAAAGAAGGCTACTTTTCAATGAGAGGAAAATGAAACGCTCCTATCCTAGTGGCGCTGAAAAACGGAAAATATTAGACAACAAAACAAAATGTCTAAATAGTCTCCCAAAAGATACATCTTTCTTTGGTCCAGCATCTGTAAAAGGCCCGCCGACCGCAGTTGCTGCTGTATCATCGTCACAAGCAAATGAGAACGTGCCACAGATGACCCTCAAGGCCATATCCAAGTACAAGAGAGAAGTTTTCCTTCCACTAGTGGACTCTGCCATCACAGGCATTAGTGAGCACTTCAAGCTGATGGAGTCATTTTACAGTCTGTTTGGTTTCATTTATGGAAGAGAGGAAATGAAAAAAGCCACCCAAAGTCGCACACTGAAAGACAGCTGCGTAAACGTGGAGAGGACACTTGGTGATGTGGATGCCGAGGACCTTTTGCGCGAGGTGTCGGCTGCTGTCAGTGCCGTGCCTGCAAAAGAAACCACTGGCCTGCAGATTCTGAGCTACATTTACAGCAACAATCTGGTTGAACTGTATCCTAACCTCACCATTGCTCTAAGACTCATGCTGACAGTGCCTGTGATGGTAGCAAGTGGAGAGAGAAGTTTTTCGAGGCTAAAGCTCATCAAAATGCATCTGAGGACAACCATGCTCCAGGAGCATCTGTCAGCTCTCGCTCAGATATCAATTGAGCATGAAATAACAAGATCACTGGACAAAGATGAGCTTATTATAGCATTCTCGGCACTCAAGCACAGGGGAGTGGTGAAGTTCTAGTGGTCAGTCTTTTAACACATTTTTAGCAGAAATAAAGTTTATAATTAAAATAATAAAATAAACCACGTCTTTCACTCAAAATGTGTATAGGCGATTAGGCGGCGTTTCCACAAATCATAATTTCTCTCTCTCACTCTCCTCCTGTTCGCTCTCCAGGCCTTACGTGAGCTGTCCATGGTGCTGAAAGAGCACAAGACACAGTTTGTTGTAAACTTCCAGTAGTTAGCTTTCAGACACTGCTCATTAAATAAGTGTGAATTTTCATTAAATGTGACATTGCTTTTGTTATTAATTTAATTAGAGGGAAATTGTTTAAGCTGTTCTTATGTCAGCTGATACCTAACACATAATGCCATTCAATGCATTAGTTGCTGAAAAGGGCGAGGCTTCTCACTCCAAAGCAAAAAATGTCATTGTTTCAGTTTTTAATTAAGAGAATTGTTTGGATTATGTTGAGCTGTCTGTCCATTATGCTGAAAGTGCATATAATGCATCAACGTTTAAGTCCGAAATTATACCATTATTGATGCAAACCAACATGAATATTCGCTTTTTTTAAAACATAGAACATAAAACATAGAATAGTACAGCACAGTACAGGCCCTTCAGCCCACAATGTTGTGACGACCCTCAAACCCTGCCTCCCATATAACCCCCCACCTTAAATTCCTCCACATACCTGTCTAGTAGTCTCTTAAATTTCACTAGTGTATCTGCCTCCACCACTGACTCAGGCAGTGCATTCCACACACCAACCACTCTCTGAGTAAAAAAACTTCCTCTAATATCCCTCTTGAACTTCCCACCCCTTACCTTAAAGCCATGTCCTCTTGTATTGAGCAGTGGTGCCCTGGGGAAGAGGCGCTGGCTGTCCACTCTATCTATTCCTCTTATTATCTTGTACACGTCTATCATGTCTCCTCTCATCCTCCTTCTCTCCAAAGAGTAATGCCCCAGCTCCTTTAATCTCTGATCATAATGCATAATCTCTAAACCAGGCAGCATCCTGGTAAATCTCCTCTGTACCCTTTCCAATGCTTCCACACCCTTCCTATAGTGAGGCAACCAGAACTGGACACAGTACTCCAAGTGTGGCCTAACCAGAGTTTTATACAGCTGCATCATTACATCACAAATCTTAAACTCTATCCCTTGACTTACGAAAGCTAACACCCCATAAGCTTTCTTAACTACCCTATCCACCTGTGAGGCAACTTTCAGGGATCTGTGCACATGTAACCCCAGATCCCTCTGCTCCTCCGCACTACCAAATATCCTGCCATTTACTTCGTACTCTGCCTTGGAGTTTGTCCTTCCAAAGTGTACCACCTCACACTTCTCCGGGTTGAACTTCATCTGCCACTTCTCAGCCCACTTCTGCATCCTATTAATGTCTCGCTGCAATCTTTGACAATCCCCTACACTATCTACAACACCACCAACCTTTGTGTCATCTGCAAACTTGCCAACCCACCCTTCTACCCCCACATCCAGGTCGTTAATAAAAATCATGAAAAGTAGAGATCCCAGAACAGATCCTTGTGGGACACCACTAGTCACAATCCTCCAATCTGAATTTACTCCCTCCACCACGACCCTCTGCTTTCTGCAGGCAAGCCAATTCTGAATCCACCTGGCCAAACTTCCCTGGATCCCATGCCTTCTGACTTTCTGAATAAGCCTACCGTGTGGAACCTTGTCAAATGCCTTACTAAAATCCATATGGATCACATCCACTGCAATACCCTCATCTATATGCCTGGTCACCTCCTCAAAGAACTCTATCAGGCTTGTTAGACATGATCTGCCCTTCACAAAGCCATGCTGACTGTCCCTGATCAGACCATGATTCTCTAAATGCCCATAGATCCTATCTCTAAGAATCTTTTCCAACAGCGTTCCCACCACAGATGTAAGGCTCACTGGTCTATAATTACCCGGACTATCCCTACTACCTTTTTTGAACAAGGGGACAACATTCTCCTCCCTCCAATCCTCCAGTACCATTCCCATGGACAACGAGGGCATAAAGATCCTAGCCAGAGGCTCAGCAATCTCCTCCCTCGCCTCATGGAGCAGCCTGGGGAGTATTCCGTCAGGCCCCGGGGACTTATCCGTCCTAATGTATCTTAACAATTCCAACACCTCCTCTCCCTTAATATCAACATCCAGAACATCAACCTCACTCATATTGTCCTCACCATCATCAAGTTCCCTCTCATTGGTGAATACTGAAGAGAAGTATTCATTGAGGACCTCGCTCACTTCCACAGCCTCCAGGCACATCTTCCCACCTTTATCTCTAATCGGTCCTACCTTCACTCCTGTCATCCTTTTGTTCTTCACATAATTGAAGAATGCCTTGGGGTTTTCCTTTACCCTACTCGCCAAGGCCTTCTCATGCCCCCTTCTTGCTCTACTCAGCCCCTTCTTAAGCTCCTTTCTTGCTTCCCTATATTCCTCAATAGACCCATCTGATCCTTGCTTCCTAAACCTCATGTATGCTGCCTTCTTCCACCTGACTAGATTTTCCACCTCACTTGTCACCCTACCATTCTTTGTCTTCCTCACCGGGACAAATTTATCCCTAACAATCCTGCAAGAGATCTCTAAGCATCGACCACATGTCTATAGTACATTTCCCTGCAAAAACATCATCCCAATTCACACCTGCAAGTTCTAGCCTTATAGCCTCATAATTTGCCCTTCCCCAATTAAAAATGTTCCTGTCCTCTCTGATTTTATCCTTTTCCATGATAATGCTAAAGGCCAGGGAGCAGTGGTCACTGTCCCCCAGATTCTCACCCACTGAGAGATCTGTGACCTGACCCGGTTCATTACCTAGTACTAGATCTAGTATGGCATTCCCCCTAGTCGGCCTGTCCACATACTGTGACAGGAATCCGTCCTGGACACACTTAACAAACTCTTTTTTTTTGGGAAGCGGGGTTAGGGCCCCACATTAACACTTGAAACTGGCCCCCAGATGCTTAAGGCCGCCTATGCTTCCATGTGGGACAAGGAACCATCAAGTCATAGGAGGCCTTACAAATGTACATGCAGCCTACTCTCTTCAACATACTTACCTCTTCAAAATTCATCCAATCACCTTCCTCTTTTTGTGTATGGCCATGATCATCAGTCTTGTTCTTCCCATGGATTTCAACTATATTATTTGCCCCCAGAAACATCTTCTGTCATTTCATATACAACGCGAATGTCTGTCATTATTTGTATCTCCTAAGCCTATCGACCTTTCTGGCATATCCACAGATTGTCATTATCATTTCTCTACCTAGAAAACCCCATTCTCTATTAACTTTGTACTGAATTGCTGACTCCCTCGAGCAGCAATATCCCAACCTTAGCACCGGTAGTATTGCTGTAGGCTCTTTGATTCAAACCAGCTGCAAAATATCTTGCTTGAAGGCAGTTAACTAAAATCGCTACCTGGTACAATGACATATCAGAGATTATGACACATGGCACATTCAGTTTTTAAAGTATACTTATAATTAGATGCACAATAAATAACTAATGTAATGTGACATAAGGAGTGCCCCTAGAGTTGGATTAGAGCCACAAGGTAAGGATACAGCTATACTAAACCCCAGGTAAGACAACACTTGGAATACTGTATTCATTTCTGGACTAAGAGCTCTCCCTCACAGAAGACATGACGGGATATTTCTGTCAGAATAAGAACCTTGAAAACACTGCAAGGGAGATTATGGAGATGGGAGAAGAAGCATTGAGGGAGTAGAAGGATTAGAAATAGTTTGCAACTTCTATAAGCTAGGAGGTAATTTGTTCTCAGAATGTGGGCAAAACCATCCAGGCTGCATTTATTGGTCATGTCTAGATGCCCTTAAAAGGAGATCTGAAGCCTGCTGAGCTCTGTCATGGTTATTTTTTTTATTAATGGATCATTCAAAAAGCCCTTGTAGGACAACTGAATTCTTTGGGTCTGAGGAAGCAGGAATAGTAGGTTACTTTCAGAGAAGTATAAGAGCAAACTAGTTGGCTCATCTAATAATTAAACAGTTTTCATAACAACTATACTGGTGGTTGTGCATAAGTTAAGCACAATTTTCAACTTTTAGCTAGATAACTGGAGGCCAATTCATAAGTTAAGCTTGGGCTCTGTACCTCCATCTGCAATTGGATCCTCAACTTCCTAACCAGAAGACCACAACCTGTGTGGATTGGTGATAACATATCCTCCTCGCTGACGATCAACAGTGAACAATATGGAAGCTTTAGAGAGGATGCCGAGGAGGTTGACCAGACTGCTGACTAGATTTGAGAGCGTGTCTGATGAGGATAGGCTGAGTGAGCTAGGGCTTTTCCCTTTGGAGCGAAGGAGGGTGAGAGGTGATTTGATAGAGGCATACAAGATGACAAGAGGCATAGATCAAGTGGACAGCCAGAGAGATTTTTCCAAGACAGAACTGGCTAATACAAGGGGGTATTTTTAAGGTGATCAGAGGAAATTATAGGGAGAATGTCAAAGGTAGATTTTTCACAAAAAGAATGGTAAGTATATGGAACACATTGCCAGGGATGGTGGTGGAGGAAGATACATTAGGGATATTTAAGAGACTATTAGATAAGGCAGATGGATGGAAGAAAAATGGAGGGCAATGTGAGAGGGAGGAATTAGGCTGATCGTGGAGTAGGTTAAAAGGTTTGCACATCACTGTGGGCTGAAGGACCTGTAGTGTGCTGAAATGTTCCACATTCATTTATAACTTCAGAATCAGAATCAGGTTTATTATCACCGGCATGTGATGTGAAATTTGTTAACTTAGCAGCAGCAGTTCAATGCAATACATAATCTAGAAGAGAAAAAAATAAATAAAATTTAAAAAAATAAACAAACAAGTAAATCAATTACATATATTGAATAGATTTAAAAAGTGCAAAATAAAGAAATACTGTATATTTAAAAAAGTGAGGCCGTGTCCAAGGATTCAATGTCCATTTAGGAATCGGATGGCAGAGGGGAAGTAGCTGTTCCTGAATCACTGAGTGTGTGCCTTCAGGCTTCTGTACCTCCTACCTGATGGTAACAGTGAGAAAAGGGCATGTCTTGGGTGCTGGAGGTCCTTAATAATGGACGCTGCCTTTCTGAGACACCGCTCCCTGAAGATGTCCTGGGTACTTTGTAGGCTAGTACCCAAGATGGAGCTGACTAGATTTACAACCCTCTGCAGCTTCTTTCGATCCTGTGCAGTAGACACCCCATACCAGACAGTGATGCAGCCTGTCAGAATGCTCTCCATGGTACATCTATAGAAGTTTTTGAGTGTATTTGTTGACATGCCAAATCTCTTCAAACTCCTAATAAAGTATAGCCGCTGTCTTGCCTTCTTTATAACTACATTCATATGTTGGGACCAGGTTAGATCCTCAGAGATCTTGACACCCAGGAACTTGAAGCTGCTCACTCTCTCCACTTCTGATCCCTCTATGAGGATTGGTATGTGCTCCTTCATCTTACCCTTCCTGAAGTCCACAATCAGCTGTTTTGTCTTACTGACGTTGAGTGCCAGGTTGTTGCTATGCCACCACTCCACTAGTTGGCAAATCTCACTCGTGTACACCCTCTCGTCACCACCTGAGATTCTACCAACAATGGTTGTATCATCAGCAGATTTATAGGTGGTATTTGAGCTATGCCTAGCCACACAGTCGTGTGTCTAGAGAGAGCAGAGCAGTGGGCTAAGCACACACCCCTGAGGTGCGCCAGTGTTGATCGTCAGTGAGGAGGATATGTTATCATCAATCCGTACAGGTTGTGGTCTTCTGGTTAAGAAGTTGAGGATCCAATTGCAGAGGGAGGTACAAAGGCCCAGGTTAACTTATGAATTGGCCTCCAGTTATCTAGCTAAAAGTTGAAAATCTTGCTTAACTTATGCACAACCACCAGAATAGTTGTTGTGAAAACTGTTTAATTATTATATGAGTCAACTAGTTTGCTATTATACTTTTCTGAAAGTAACCTACTATTCCTGCTTCCTCAGATCCAAAGTGACTCCTAGCCTAAACAATTCAGTTGTCTTACAAGGGCTTTTTGAATGATCCATTAATAAAAGAAAACATGACAGATTTCAGCAGGCTCCAGATCTTCTTTTAAGGGCATCTAGACATGACCAATAAATGCAGCCTGGATGGTTTTGCCCACATTCTGAGAACAAATTACCTCCTAGCTTATAGAAGTTGCAAACTATTTCTAATCCTTCTACTTCCTCAATGCTCCTTCTCCCATCTCCATAATCTCCCTTGCAGTGTTTTCAAGATTCTTATTCTGGCAGAAATATCCCGTCGTGTCTTCTGTGAGGGAGAGCTCTTGGTAAATGCCCTCCGAACACACATGCATTTACACACACACAGACATTGCCTTGCCATTCTGTTGTCATTGCACTTAACGCATGCACTTCAATGCTTGGTATATTCTTGTAATGAGTCCTAAACCGAACTGATGCATTCGGTTTGGCTTAATGGTGCCTTTCCTGTCATACACAACAGAATATTCCATTTCTTTAGTAGTGGGGATGTGTATATGTTGTTTGTATACTGTACTGAAGGTTAATACTTCTGTTTATTTTGTGGTGATTGGAACTACATTGTGGGGTATGTCCTATTCCAATTGATATGAAGTTGTAAGTTAACTTCATTGGTAATTAAAGATGGTCTGTCCTAGTGCCAAACAAGTAGGAGCTCAACATCCTCAGTGAGGGAGAGAGATTGGGGCTGGCAGGAGTTGACACTGAATAAAAACAGTATGGACCTATTGTTGTGTTTTCAGGTAGATATCTTTTTATAAATATTAGCAGTTTTCTTTTAGTCAATTTTGCCAATGTTCGTCAGTTTGATTTTTGACACACCTATTAAACACCCTGGCACTAAAGTACTAAGCGACTCCAGCCATTTTTCCATTTGGTCATATCCCATGTATTTAACATCTTCTTCAGCAATTTCATCCAGGTTTGCAAGTTCATAATGTTTGAAGCTCATTTACTCCTTGTCTCTGCTGTATATATCTGCTGGTTCAGTGCAGTGCTACTCTCTCAGGATCATTTCTCTAGATCCCTCGATCCTTAAGGCCCTTCCCTCATTATCCAAATACTGTACCATTAGCCTTTCCTAATCAACCAATAATTCCACTTCAAGCTTCACTCTGTTACTGATAGCACTCTTCAGAATTCAAAGCTTTTGAACAATGCATGGCTGTATTTCACAATAGGACCACTTAGCTTCCTTGTTCATACACCCACACACAGATACACATTTACATCGGCAGACTGTAGCCTCTCCTGATATGTCAGAAAAGAAAATTATAGCTTCCAACTGTCATTAGCTGATATTGAAGCATTTACCTCATAACGAGAAGTAATCAAGAGGAAATCATTGTGACAATGAGTCTACTTGACTGGAAAAGTAATTTAATCAAATGATCCTGGCTGCCTTATTTAAAGAACAGAACAATACTCATGACATTCTATGAGAACACTTCACATGTCCAGGTATTGTGACTTTAATTAGAACTGATAGTGGTGTAAATAACCAAAGTTATTTAGCTTTAGCTTTTAGTATTTTCAGAATAAGGTGCAGTAATACTGACACCAAAAATATTCTACTAATCACATTTCATGCACATTTGAAATATTGATTAAAACACTAATTTGCAATATAATCATTGCAAAATGGTGCATTAGAAGAGTGTCTGAAATCATGGAAAAAGTACAACTTACTTATTTCTCAGAAAGTATGTAAAGTGATGGATAAATTAATGGATTTCTTCATCTCTGAGATAATCGTCCATCCTGCTTCTTCTGTTGTCATTCCTGGCCATCTCTTCATACCCTGATTGTCGTACTTTCTACCCTTCTTCAGTTCACAAGCTCTTTCCCATTTTCTTTCCAATAACAACTTTTCCATGAAATATAATTCTGGCTTCCTAATTTCCCTCGTCTTTTGAGTACACATGGCTCGCAACAGCCTTTCTTCCTATCATGCTTGATCAAGCCATTTCTCCTCCTCATCTGCTGGTCAGTATTCTTCACACCCATGGGTTGAATTTCCTCTGGGCTTCTACTGCTTTGCTGCTGGAACTTTGATGCCAACTCTGTTTACAAGCAGAAGTATTACCCGTGTTGATGTAACAGCTGTGGAACATAAATAGGTCTGTAGAGATCCCCAGTACAAATCATCTTTCATATCTCATAGTGTCATAAAGTTATAGCACAGAAATAGGCCCCTCAGCTCAACTCATGCTGACCGAGTTAGTTACCTGTCCCAGCTTCTCCCATTTGCCTGCATTTGGTCCAAATCTCTCTAAACTTTTTTTTTATGCATGCACCTGTCCAAACAAAATTGTACCCACATTGACCAGTTCCTCTTGCAGCTCATTCCACAAACCCAGCACCCTCTATGTGAAAATGTCACCCTCAAGTGGCCTTTAAATCTTTCCCCTCTAACTTTACATCCATGCCCTCTCATTTTAGACTCTCCTACCCTGGGGAAAGTGTGAATATTCACATCATCTATTCCTGTTGTGATTTTAATGACCTCTATAAGTCACCCCTCTGCCTCCCATTCTCCGGAGACCTGTCGCTGTCTGTAAGGAGCTTGTACGTTCTCCCCATGACTCCGTGAGCTTCCTCCCACAGTGCAAAGGTGTACCAGTTGGTAGGTTAATTGGTCATGGTTAATTGTCCTGCGATTAGGTTAAATCAGGGGTTGCTGGGTGGCATGGCTCAGGGTGCTGGATGGGTGAATTCCGTGCTGCATCTCAATAAATAAATAAATAAAGTCCCAGCTTGTCCAGTCACTCTAACAACTGAAGCCCTCAAGCCCCAGTAACATCCTTGTCAATCTTTTCTGCACCTATATGAGATTCGACCCACTAAAGTGGTATTGTCTACAAACTCGTAGATGGAGTTGAATCAGAATGTGTCCATACAGGCAGGAGTGTTTGGGGTGTAGATGTGGATGTAGCCTTGTGGAGCATGGTAGAGGTGTTGCTGCCTATCCTTGCTGATTGAAGTCTGTTGAAATGGAAATCAAGGATCCAAAGCAAAGGGAGGTGCCGAGTCCCAGGTCTTGCAGTTTGGAGATGAGTTTGCTTGGAATTATAGTTTTGAAGATGGAGCAGTAGACAATAAACAAAAGTCTAATATAGGTGTCTTTACTGTCCAGATGCGCCAGAGATATTTGTTGAGCCAGGGAGATGGACTTGGTCTAGTGGTAAATAATTTCCGTGGGTCACCATTGTATGGGAGGCTGGAGATGATATGTGCCATGATAAAACAGTTCATGATAATGAACAACAGTGGACCCAGTACCGATCCCTGCATTACACTGCTAGTCACCCACTGCCTCATTAATCTAACCTTGCTCATAATCAATCCTCTTGGCCGCTTCTTCAGAAAACTCAGTCAACTTTGTGAGACCTGCACACAACCATGCTGACTATTTCTAATCAGTTTGTCTTAACAGTACCCTCAATAACAAAATGTTACCACTCACAAAATTTCATTAAAATGGATGCACATTAGTTTTTCCTGTGTGTTATAGAGTCGATATCCTATTTGCTTTAAATGTTCTGTTATTGATTCCTTTCAACACTTCCGTGCACTGCTAGAAGAGAATGCTACTGTAATGAGAATGGCTTTATTTTGGTTCATAACAATAAAATTAAAATTGGCTTTTTATCACATTGCATTATCAATACTGTCTGTGGAATCACAAGTGAATCCCTTATGATGCAAAAAAAGAAAACATGGTGAGAAATAATGATATGACATGACATAACCTCAGTGTTTAAATAATATTTTAAACTGAAAACATAGAACAGTAGAACACAGAAACAAGCCCTTCAAATCACGAAGCCTGTGCTGAACATGATGCCAAATTAAACTAATTGCTTCTGCCTGTACATTATGCATATCCCTCCATTCTTTGCATATTCAAGTGTTTATCTAAAAGCCACTTAAACACCCTTATTGTATTTGTTTCCACCATCAACTCTGGTAGCGTGATCCAGCCACCTATCACACCCCGCACATCTTCTTTAAACATTCCTTCTCTCACCTTAAAGATATGCCCCCTGGTACTTGAATTTCTACACTCCGAAAAAGATTCAGACTGTCTACCCTTCCTCTGTCTTTCTTCAATTTATAAAGGTTTATCGTGCCTCTCCTCAGCCTCTGACATGTCAGAGAAAACAGTCCATGTTTGTCCAGTTTCTAATCAAGGCTAATACCCTCTAATATAGGCATCATTCTGGTAAATCTCTTCTCACACTATTCAAACTGACCCCATCCTTTTTTTAATGGGGTGACCAGAACTGCAGACAATACTCAAAGTGTGGCTTAGCCAAAGTTTACTCTCTTACTGAATCTTAAAGTTCAAAACAAGTATATCATCGAAGTATATATATCACCATATACTACTTGGAGATTCGTTTTAGACCATAAGGCATAGGAGCAGAAATAGGACATCTGGCCCATCAAGCCTGCTCTGCTATTTTATCTTGGCTGATTTATTATCCCTCTCAACCCCATTCTCCTTTGACGCCCTGACTTATCAAGAATTTATCAACCTCAGTTTTAAATATACTCAATGACTTGTCCTCCACAACCATCCGTGGCAGTGAATTCCACAGATTCACAACCTTAGGCTAAAAAAATTCTTCCTCATCTCTGTTCTAAATGGATGTCACTCTGAGGCTGTATTACCTAGTCTGAGACTCACACACTACAGCAAACATCTTCTCCACACCCACGCTATCTAGGCCTTCCAGTATTTGATAGGTTTCAATTAGATCTGACCCTCACCTCCATTCTCCTAAACTCTAGCAAGTACAGGCCCAGATCCATCAAACGTTTCCCATACGTTAAACCTTTCATTCCCAGAATCATTCTCATGAACCTCCTCTGGACCCTCTCCAACACCAGCACATTTTTTCTCAGATAATGGGCTCAAAACTGCTCACAAAATTCCAAATGCAGACTGGCCAATGTCTTATATAGACTCGGCATTCCGTTGTTGCTCTTATATTCTAATCCTTTCAAAATGAATGCTAATTTGCCTTCTTTACCACCAACACAACCCATAAGTTAACTTTAGGAAATCCTGCACAAGGACTCCCAAGACCCTTTGCACCAACAATTTTTGAATTTTCTCTCTGCTTAGAAGAGCTTTTTATATATTCTACCAAAGTGCATGGCCATACACTTCCCAACACTGTATTCCATCTGCCATTTCTGCCCATTCTCCTAATCTAAGTCCTTCTATAGCTTCTCTACTTCCTCAAAACTACCTGCCCTCCACCTATCTTTGTACCATCTGCAAGATTGCAACAAAGCCACTAATTCCATCATCCAAGTCATTGACATATAACGTAAAAAGAAGCGATCCCACCACTGACCCTTGTGGAACACCATTAGTCACTGGCAGCCAACCAGAAAAGGCTCCTTTTATTCCCACTCTTTGCCTCCTGCCAATCAGCCACTGCTTTATCCATACTACTGTCTTTTCTGTAATACCATGGTCTCTTAAATTGTTAAGCAGCCTCATGTATGGCATCTTGTCAAGGGTCTTCTGAAAATCCAAGTTTACATCAACTAATTCTCCTTTGTCTATCCTGCTTGTTATTTCTTCAAAGGATTCCAACAGATTTTTCAGGCAAGATTTCTCCTTAAGGAAACTATGGACAATAGACAATAGGTGCAGGAGTAGGCCATTCGGCCCTTCGAGCCAGCACCGCCATTCACTGTGATCATGGCTGATCATCCACAATCAATATCCAGTTCCTGCCTTATCCCCATAACCTTTGATTCTGCTATGTTTAAGAGCTTTATCCATCTCTTTCTTGAAAGCATCCAGAGACTTGGCCTCCACAGCCTTCTGGAGCAGAGCATTCCATAGATCCACCACTCTCTGGGTGAAAAAGTTTTTCCTCAACTCCGTTCTAAATGGCCTACCCCTAATTCTTAAACTGTGGCCTCTGGTTCTGGACTCACCCATCAGTGGGAACATGCTTCCTGCCTCCAGCATGTCCAATCCCTTAATAATCTTATATGTTTCAATAAGATCCCCTCTCAGCCTTCTAAATTCCTTCTATTTTGACTTTATCACATCCCACCAAAATCTCACCCTTAATAATGGACTTCAACATCCCAACCAATGAGGTCAGGCTAACTGGTCTATAATTTCCTTTCTTCTGCCTCCCACCCTTCTTAAAGAGTGGAGTGACATTTGCAATTTTGCAGTCTTCCAGAGCCACTCCCAAATCTAGTGATTCTTGAAGTATCACTACTAATGCCTGCACAATCTCTTCAGTTGCCTCTTTCCAAACCTTGGTCCATTCCTGGTGAAAGGTCTACCTTCAGACCTTTCAGCTTCCCAAGCACTAGTAGTAGCAATTGAACTCACTTCTGCCTCCTGACACCCTCAAATTTCCGGCATTCTGCTCGTATCATCCACAGTAAAGACTGACACAAAATACTTATGAAGTTCGTCTACCATTTCTTTGTTCCCCATTACTACCTCTCCAGCATCATTTTCCAGTGGTCCAATGTCCATCCTTGCCTTTCTTTTACTTTGATATATCGGCAAAAACTTTTGGTATCCTCTTCTATGCTATTGCCTAGCTTATCTTCATATTTCATTTTTTCTCGCCTTATGTCTTTTTTAGTTGCCTGCTGTGTTCTTACATAGTTCAGTGAATGCCCAAAAGAACGATGGTAATAGGAGAATTGACCATTAGGGGACAAACAGGAATTTCTGTGTCCATGAAAGAGATGCCAGGATGGTGTGTTAGGGTCCAGGTTGTCTCAGAGCAGCTGTAGAAGATTCTCAAGAGGGATGGTAAGCAGACAAAGGTTATGGTATATACTGGCACCAATAACACAGGTAGAAAGGGGGAAGAGGTCTTGCACAGTGAGTATAGGGAGTAAGGGAAGTGGCTGAAGAACAGGATTTCCAAAGTAATCTCTGGATTATTCCCAGTACCACATGCTAGTCAGGACAGGAATAGGATGATAGAACAAATGAATGAGTGGCTGAGGTTTGGTGCAGGGGGCAAGGTTTCAGATTTCTGGATCATTGGGATCTCTTCTGGGGAAGATATAACCTAGACGAAAAGGATGTGAGGAACATTAGGCAGCTTTGGGGCTATATTCACTGGAATTTAGAAGAATGTGTTGGGATCTCATTGAAACCTACCGAATGTTGAAAGGACTAGATAGGGTGGATGTGGAGAGGATGTTTCCTATGGTGGAGGTGTCTAAAACTGGAGGGCACAGCCTCAAAATTGAGGGGTGATCCTTTAGAACAGAGGTAAAGAGGAATTTTTTCAGCCAGAGAGTGGTGAATCTGTGGAATGCCCTGCCACCGACTGTGGTGGATGCTAAGTCCATCCGTATATTTAAGGCAGAAGTTAATCGTTTCTTGATTGGTCTGGGCATCAAATGATATGGCGAGAAGGCAAGTGTAGAGGGTTGAGTGGGATCTGGGATCAGCTATGATGGAATGGTGGAGCAGACTCGATGGGCTGAATGGCCTAATTCTGCTCCTATGTCCTATAGTCTTACGGGGATGCAACACCTTGTATTTTTTTGTGTGTGAAGTATCAAATATGTGTTTGTAATTTAAGGCTTTTATCTCTACAGATGAATGGTTCCCAGAGGATTTGACTATTATAATGTAGTGACAACATATTTAAATTTTAAATAATGAAAGTCACTTTGGGAAGGCGCAACAACAGACAGATAACTGTTCTGTGAACCTCAAAAGTTACAGCTAATTATTCCAGGTAAACATATACAGCAATAAATGTGGATGAAACTAATTTGTACAATGCTAATCCATCAGTTACCAATCCAAATGTTTGATTTCTGATAACCTTCTTTTATAGAAATCTCCAAAGCATTTCTTAATCAATTTGACAATCCAAGAACATTCACTGGACTTCTAATCTCATGGGTGTACAAGTCAGTTGCTACAACCTGGCCTTGTATATTAATTCTTTAAACCATGATATTTCCTTAAAACTGCTCCTGTCTTGGGAGCTTGGGAGTTTCAGCACAAGGGCAGAACAGCTCTGAGGAATGAAGAATGAATACGGTGCTTGAATGACAGGTATTTTTATAATGTACTGAGATGGCAGCCTCAATAGAAATAGTTTCGGCTATTGAAAAGGGAACATAATTATTGTACAATTGTCATTTAGGACAGTTGGACAATAGAAATATCACCATGCCTCAAACAATTCAATAGGTATTATGCTTAATTGCAGTAATCAAAATCTATTCATAATTTTGAATGCAACAGCATTTAGTTAACTATGCATATTCTATAGAATGATTAATTTGTCACCTATACTTATTTCATTCATGATAGAGCTATAACCTATGAATCACCATAATTAATCATGGCAAGTGCAGTTACTAGGTATCAGAAATGATGAACTGTTTATCTCTTGAATGAATCAACCTCCAATGAAACATGCTTCATTGAAAAGGGAACAAACTAGAAGAGGTGTTAGCCACTTTCATCAGGCTAGTGTAAAGTGGTGCAGCTAACAGAGCTGCTAACCTTGAGTGCTGTGTGTGAAGTTTACATGTTGTCTTTGTGACTACATGGATTTTCTGGATGACCCAGTATCCACTCAGGTTCTAAGGAAGTTAGGGTTGGTAGCACAAGGATCACTGTAAATTGCCCCTCATGTGTAGGTGAGTGGGAGAGTTGATGAGAAAATGGGAAGAAAAAATGGGATTAACGTAGGATTAGTGATAATAGGGGTTGATGGGTAGCACAATCTTGATGGTCAAATAGCATGTTTCTCTACTTCCCCATGACTCCTATGATTCTAAGGTTCTGATGATACCATACTTACACTGTCACAGAAGGTGTCTGCTGATCAATCAAAATGATTTGTTATTGAGAGTTTTCCTGAAGATCATGATCATCATAATGATAAGCACTTAAGAGTATTTAAGGACAGGGAAATCCATTAGCCCAATTAAAACAACCTTATTTCCATGTAGTTTCAACTCAAGGTTTAAATTTAGTACCATATATATTGATTATTTGTCTCCTCAGAAGTAGGGTTTATCTTGAATTCATTTACTTTCATGCCGTTAACTTTGTTATTCTAAAAATTAGAACATAATTACCAAATAAATACTGTAGTTGAAGTAGATACAAGTCTTCCACCTACTACCTCTCACTTTAATACTTCCATTGTCCTCCCCCACCCATCCTCCTACCCCCTCACACAATCTCATCTATCATCTGCCAACTTGTACTTCTTCCACTCCCCCTCCACCTTATTCACCTTCTTCCTTCTTCATTCTTACTTTTCAGATCTTATGAAAGGTCTCAGCCTGAAGAGTTGACTGTTTAGATGCTGCATAACTTGCTGAGTTCCTCCAGCATTTTGTGTGTGTTGCTCAAGCATTCCAGCACCTGCAGAATCTTTTGTGAGTTGAAGTGGATCATACACACCTTGGGGTTGCTTCTCATTATTGAAGATCGTGATTGATCATATACCTTTGGTTCACCTTCCTGTGCGATCCCCTTACTTTGTGCTGTGATTCAAAATCACCAACCAGAAATGTTGAACCTGTTCCATTCCAATCCTACCCTCTGACCAAAAGATACCCCATGTCTTTATTTCTTGACTCTCTTCTCTGAGGAAACAGCTTGTTAAGATCTGTGCAATTAATCTCATATATTTTAATGAAAACATCTTAATAGAGATATAATTGGCTCTGGCAGTTCAATAAAAAACAAAGGAACCAAAATTGATTCATGCATGAAAGAAAATGTAGATTCCATTACAGTTGTCCATCCTATTCTCCTATTGTAGGTATTTGCCCTGAAACACCTAATACAGAAATGCACTGTAACTCCTATACCATTTTTCCTTTCCCTGATCTGCTTTGTATAACCCAGTAGGCCAGACTGTGCAGCATTACATGGACATCAGTAACAAATTACATGAAGAAGTGTAAATGCTCTTCACTGCCACATTATTCACTGTCTCAGAGCAATTCCACCCTCTGCTACTGAGACTATCATGTCTCTCAGTTATGAAGGAGTGCTTTAGACCCAAGATATTAATTATTTCTCTCCCCAGTGATGCTGCCTGTGCTGCTGAGTTTTCTAGCGTTTTCTGTTCTTATTTTAAAGTTTTAACACCTGTATATTTTTTGTTTCAGAGTTTACAAATATGCTAAGTATAAATATTTATACTTTATTCTTTATTGTCGCCAAAACAATTGATACTAGAATGTACAATCATCACAGCAGTATTTGATTCTGCGCTTCCCACTCCCTGGATTACAAATATTAAATATTAAAAATAGTAAAAATTAGTAAATATTAAAAATTAAAATTATAAATCATAAACAGAAAATAGAAAAATGGAAAGTAAGGTAGTGCAAAAAAACCAAGAGGCAGGTCCGGATATTTGGAAGGTATGGCCCAGATCCGGGTCAGGATCCGTTCAGCAGTCTTATCACATTTGGAAAGAAGCTGTTCCCAAATCTGGCCGTACGAGTCTTCAAGCTCCTGAGCCTTCACCCGGAGGGAAGAGGGATGAAAAGTACGTTGGCTGGAGAAAAAGAATGATTAATAATACAATTGACCAGCAAGTTTCATATTGCCTTTGGCTATTTCACAGTGGTTGTCCTTACTTGTGTTGCTTTGCTTACAATATGTTTGTGGATTTCATGGTTTTCTATATGCCAGGGATCATCATCAACTGTAATTTCAACTTTGATGTGATTTCAACTCAAGTTCTTGGGAGCTCTTCTGCTAAACTAATAAAGGATAAACAAGAAACTTGCTGCCAATGTGTATGTTACATTCTAAGCATGCTACTGTTTAGACACAGGAAATACCTTATGCAAGATGTTGTACCTATGTGTACAAGAGATTCAGCAGGTGCTGGAAATCTTGAGCAACACACACAAAGCGTCCTGCTGAAGGGCCTCAGGCAGAAACATCAACTGTTTATTCCCTTCCATAGTTGCTGCCTGACTTGCTGAGATCCTCCAGTATGTTGTGTGTGTTGTTGTACATATGTATTCCTTGGTCAATGCCAATTATAATAATATAATAAAATATAGCTTACTGCCTACATAGCTGTCCATTTTTCTATCATGCATGTGTCTATCCAAGAGTTTCTTAAATGTCCCTAATGCATCTGCTGCTTCTATGCACCCAGTACTCTCTGCTTTTTCCACTGAGGTTGGGTGAGACTAAAACTAGAGGCCATGGGTTAAGGCTGAAAGGTGAAATGTTTAAAGAGAACATGAGGGGGAAACTCTTGACTCAGAGGGTGGTGAGAAGTGGATCAGCCTGCCAGTGGAAGTGGTGGATGAAGGTTTGATTTCAACATTTAAGAGAAATTTGGGTAAGTGTATGAATGGAAGTAGAATGGAGGGTTATGGTCTGGTGCAAGTTGATTGGACGGGGCAGATTAATGGCTTGGCATGGACTGGATGGGCCAAAAGGCCTGCTTCTGTGCTATATTTAGAGTTCCATGACTCTACACATTGAGGGAACAAATGTAAACCACAGGAATCCTGAGAAAAGTAAATACATTTTTCACTAAAAATAATAATGTCACACTTGAAATGTTGCTTTGAGTTATTAAAGGAGGGATTCTCTATACCCTAGAGTCTAGGGGTACACCCCGTTGAATGATTAATTAACCATCTCGGTTGTTATAATGATCAAACATCTAACAAATCATTCACTGACTTCTTAACGACAATATGTGTGGTGTAATAAACTTGCCAGTCTCTGAGGGTTTGGCAAATAGATGACACCAGCTTTAAAGGCTTCACTCCACCACCCGGCCCCACCCTACCACCTCCACTCTATTGTTTTGACCCTCAGCTTTTGTATGAGAAATTGAGTAGATAATGATTTACACATTGCATGTTAATTCGGTGAACATGAACAGTCCCATTTAGAACATGAACGTAGAAATAGCCCAGGAAATTATAGACCAGTGAGACTTACTTCAATGGTTGGTAAGTTGTTGAAGAAGATCCTGAGAGGCAGGATTTATGCATATTTGGAGAGGCATAATATGATTAGGAATAGTCAGCACGGCTTTGTCAAAGGCGGGTCGTGCCTTACAAGTCTGATTGAAATTTTTGAGGATGTGACTAAACACATTGATGAAGGTAGAGCAGTAGATGTAGTGTATATGGATTTCAGCAAGGCGTTTGATAAGATAACCCATGCAAGGCTTATTGAGAAAATAAGGACGCATGGGATCCAAAGGGACATCGCTTTGTGGATCCAGAACTGGCTTGCCCACAGAAGTCAGTGGTTGTAGATGGGTCATATTCTGCATGGAGGTTGGTGACCAGTGGTGTGGCTCACGGATCTGTTCTGGGACTCCCACTCTTCATGATTTTTATAAATGACCTGGATGAGGAAGTGGAGGGATGAGTTAGTAAATTTGCTGATTACATAAAGGTTGGGGGTGTTGTGGATAGTGTGGAGGGCTGTCAGAGGTTACAATGGGACATCGATAGGATGCAAGACTGGGCTGAGAAGTGGCAGATGGAGTTCAACCCAGATAAGTATGAGGTGGTTCATTTTGGTAGGTCAAATATAGCATTAATGGTAAAAACCTTTGGCAGTGTAGAGGATCAGATGGATCTTGGGGTCAGAGTCCATAGGACACTAAGCTGCTGCACAGGTTGACTCTGTGGTTAAGAAGGCATACGATGCATTGGACTTCATCAATCGTGGGATTGGGTTTAAGAGCCGAGAGATAATGTTGCAGCTACATAGGATCCTGGTAAGACCCCACTTGGAATACTGTGCTCGATTCTGTTCGCCTCACTATAGGAAGGACGCAGAAACCATAGAAAGGGTGCAGAGGAGAATTACAATGATGATTGGGGAGCATGCCTTAGGAGAATAGGTTGAGTGAACTTGGCCTTTTCTCCTTGGAGCGACAGAGGATGAGAGGTGACCTGATAGAGGTGTACAAGATGATGAGAGACATTGATCATGTGGATAGTCAGAGGCTTTTTCCCAGGGCTGAAGTGGCTAGCACGAGAGGGCACAGTTTTAAGGAGCTTGGAAGTGGGTACAGAGGAGATGTCAGGGGTAAGTTTTTTATGCAGAGAGTGATGAAAGCGTGGAATGGGCTGCTGGTGACTGGTGGAGGTGGAAACGATAGGGTCTTTTAAGAGACTCTTGGATAGGTACATGGAGCTTAAAAAAATAGAGGGCTATGGGTAACCCTAGGTAATTTCTAAGGTAAAGACATGTTTGTCACAGCTTTGTGGGCCAAAGGGCCTGTATTGTGCTGTAGGTTTTCTATGTTTCTATGTTTCTAGAATGTCGGTTTCAGTAAATAAATATTCCTTTTCGATATCAAGCAGTAGTAAATCAAAGCAACTTGACTTGCTGCGTTGTCTAGAAGACATTTTGCCACTCATCTGAGAGGCTTCTTTAGTTCTGATCCATGGTGGGTAGTTTTCTGGCTTATAAACTCTGTGCATTGTTTAAAGGTATAGCAGTTATGTGGGTTGTTAAGATTCATGGAGGTAATAAAATGGTCATTAGTCTTATCTCTGCAACCCACCATGGATTGAAAAAGCCTCTCAGATGAGTAGAGAAATGTCTTCTAGACAAGACCAGTTGCCTTGATTTACTATTGCTTGATATACAATGACCTGGATGACTGAGAACCTTCGTAGACATATCTTCCCTCTGGATATTTTATAATTCAATCTTTGTTTGGATATTTGACTGTCTTTCACAGTTTCATATTTCTTGCATCATCTGAATACATGTCTGTTCATTAACATTGTTTTACAAATGTTATCTTTCCACTTTAAGTTAAAGTCGATTTCCAACTAAAGCAGTGCAGTTGTACAGATATAATCCTGAGAAGACCGGGATTGCAAATAGGTCAAGGCACCTATCTACTCAAAGTCACAAAGACTCTCTGTTCCCAGTTGTGTGAAGTTTTTGGAGGTCAATAAGAGGCTAATGACTCTGATAATCTGACCATCTAACTAGAAAAGATGATAATTGTCTGCAGCTAGTAAAAAGTAGAAGGTTAAGCTTGAAATTAATTAACAGAATAACTAATTAAACTCATTTATCTGAATATGTCTTTAAGCTTTATAAACTTCATTAATTCCTGTTAGATACTGTTTACAAAGTTCAGGTATGCTGGATGCCCATGACCATAATACTTTGCCCATCAGTGTGCTGCGAAGTATGTACAATTATGAATGCAGGACAATCGAAGATATCATTTTTACTATATAACGCAGATCAATACTCTCATCTGTAGTGAGGTTCCTGCTTTGTGGGCTTCCTGTCAGCATTAATTTGGAACTTTATCCATTGAGAAGATCATAACTGAATAGTGTTCAGGAATTTTCTATACATTAATAAAACAATAGGAATATGCTGTTTTGGTATCGTCATCATGTATCAGCATTTTATTGTTTGGTTCCAGAGTATCTGCAAAACTTTATCATATGAGGGATTGGAGCAGGAGGCAGGGATTCAGATTTCTGGATCACTGGGACCTCTTTTGGGGCAGGTGGAACCTGTACAAAAAGGACAGGTTGCACTTGAATCCCAGAGGGATCAATATTCGGGCAGGAGGTTTGCAAAGGCTGTTGGGGGGAATTTAAACTAGAATTACTGTGGGGTGGGAACCGAACTTAAGTGATGGAGGAAGGGGCGGTTGGCTCACAAATAGAGAAATCTTGGGGACAGTGCGAGAGGGAGGATAGGCAGGTGATAGAGAAGGGACTCGCTCAGACCGAATGGTTTGAAATGTGTCTATTTTAATGCAAGGTGTACTATAAACAAAGCAGATGAGCTTAGAGCGTAGATCTGCCCTTGGAGCTATGATGTGGCCATTACAGAGACTTGGAGGTGCAGGGGCAGGAATGGCTACTTCAAGTGGCAGGCTTTAAATGTTTCAGAAAGGAGAGAGAGGAAGGCAAAAGAGGAGGGGGCTTGGCACTGTTGATCAGAGATAGTGTCACGGCTGCAGAAAAGGCGGAAGTCAACCCCGTGGAGGGGTTGTCTGCGGAGTCTCTGTGGTTGGAAGTTAGGAAAAGGAAGGGGACAATAACTCTACTGGGTGTTCTTTTATAGACCACCCAATAGTAACAGGGACATCGAGGAGCAGATAGGGAGACAGATTATGGAGAGGAATAATAATAACAGAGTTGTTGTGTTGGGAGATTTTAATTTCCCAAATATTGATTGGCATCTCCCTAGAGTGAGGGGTTCAGATGGGGTGGAGTTTGTTAGGTGTGTTCAGGAAGGTTTCTTGACACAATATGTAGATAAGCCTACACGAGGAGAGGCTGTACTTGATCTGGTATTGGGAAGTGAACCTGGTCAGGTGTCAGGTCTCTCAGTGGGAGAGCATTTTGGAGATAGTGATCACAATTCTATCTCCTTTACCATAGCATGGAGAGGGATAGGAACAGACAAGTTAGGGAAACATTTAATTGGAGTAAGGGGAAATATGAGGCTATCTGGCAGGAACTTGGAAGCATAAATTGGAAACAGATGTTCTCAGGGAAATGTACGGAAGAAATGTGGCAAATGTTCAGGGGAGACTTGCATGGGGTTCTGCTTAGGTACGTTCCAATGAGACAGGGAAAGGATGGTAGGGTACAGGAACCATGGTGTACAAAGGCTGTTGTAAATCTAGTCAAGAAGAAAAGAAGAGCTTGCGAAAGGTTCAAAAACTAGGTAGTGATGGAGATCTAGAAGATTATAAGGCTAGCAGGAAGGAGCTTAAGAATAAAATTAGAAGAGCCAGAAGGGGCCATGAGAAAGCCCTGGTGGACAGGATTAAGGAAAACCCCAAGGCATTCTACAAGTACGTGAAGAGCAATAGGATAAGATGTGAGAAAATACTACCAATCAAGTGTGACAGTGGAGAAGTGCGTATGGAACTGGAGGAGATAGCAGAGGTAATAAATGAATACTTTGCTTCAGTATTCACTCCGGAAAAGGATCTCGGCGATTGTAGGGATGACTTGCAGTGGACTGAAAAGCTTGAGCATGTAGATATTGAGAAAGAGGATGTGCTGGAGCTTTTGGAAAGCATCAAGTTGGATACATCACCGGAACCAGACAGAATGTACCCCAGGCTACTGTGGGAAGCAAGGGAGGAGATTGTTAAGCTTCTGGTGATGGTCTTTACATCATCAAAGAGGACGAGGGAGGTTCTGGAGGATTGGAGGGTTGCGAATGTTGTTCCCTTATTCAAGAAAGGGAGTAGGGTTAGCCCAGGAAATTATAGACCAGTGAATCTTACTTCAGTGGTTGGTAAGTTGATGGAGAAGATCTTGAGAGACAGGATTTATGAACATTTGGGGAGGCATAATATGATTAGGAATAGTCAGCATGGCTTTGTCAAAGGCAGGGCATGCCTTACGAGGCTGATTGAATTTTTTGAGGATGTGGCTAAACATATTGATGAAGGTAGAGCCATAGATGTAGTGTATATGAATTTCAGCAAGGCATTTGATATGGTACCCCATGCAAGGCTTATTGAGAAAGTAAGGAAGCATGGGATCCAAGGGGATATTCCTTTGTGGATTCAGAACGGGCTTGTCCACAGAAAGCAAAGGGTGTGTTGTAAACGGGTTATATTCTGCATGGAAGTCGGTAACCAGTGGTGTTCTGGGACCCCTACTCTTCATGATTTTTATAAATGACCTGGATGAGTAAGTGGAGGGATGGGTTAGTAAATTTGCTGATGACACAAAGGTTGGGGGTGCTGTGGACAGTGTGGAGGGCTGTCAAGAGGTTACAGCAGGACATTGATAGGATGCAAGACTGGGCTGAGAAGTGGCAGATGGAGTTCAACCCAGATAAGTGTGAGGTGGTTCATTTTGGTAGGTCAAATATGATGGCAGAATATAGCATTAATGATAAGGCCCTTGGCAGTGTGGAGGATCAGACGGATCTTGGGATCTGAGTCCATAGGACACTCAAAGCTGCTGCACAGGTTGACTCTGTGGTTAAGAAGGCATATGGTGCATTGGCCTCCATCAATTGTGGGATTGAGTTTACGAGCTGAGAGGTAATGTTGCAGCTATTTAGGATCCTGGCCAGACACCACTTGGAGTACTGTGCTCAATTCTGGCCACCTCACTAAGGGAAGGACATGAAACCATTGAAAGGGTGCAGAGGAGATTCCAAAGAAGAATTCTAGAGTGAGGATGAGGCAACCATGGTTGCCGAGGGAAGTCAAAAACAGCATCAATGTAAAAGAATGGGAATACAATATAACAAATGGAAGTTGGCAGCTAGTTGGATTGGGAAGCTTTTAAAAACCCACAGAAAGCAACTAGAAGAGCAGTAAGGAGAGAAAAAATGACATATGAAGGTAAGCTAGCTAATAACATAAAAGAAATTTTTCAGATATATAAAAGAGGGTCAAGAGTGGACATCGGACTGCTGGAAAATGATGCTGGAGATGTAGTAACGGGGAACAAAGAAACAGCAGAGGAACTGAATAAGTATTTTGCATCATTATTCACTGTAGAAAACACCAGTTACATGCCAGAAATTTAAGAGGATCAGGGTGGTAGAATTGAGTGTAGTCACTATTACCATGGAGAAGGTGTTTTGGAAGCTGAAAGGTTTGAAGGTATATATGCAAGTCACCTGGACCAGGTGGACTACATCCCAGGGTTCTGAAGGAGGTAGCTGAGGAGACTGTGGAGGCATTAAGTAATTATATTTCAAGAATCACTAGGTTCTGGAATGGGTTTCAGAGGACAATCATAAACATCACTCCACTCTTTAGGGAGAGGCAAAACACAGTGAATTATAGGCCAGTTAGCCAGACTTCAGTGGTTGGGAAGATGTTAGAGTCTATTATTACGGATGAGGTTTTGGAGTAGGATGAAGTCTGCATGCTTTCTCTTAAGGGGAAATCTTGTCTGACAGATCTGTTGAATTCTTTGAGGAAATAATGGGCCGGATAGACAAAAGAGAGTCAAAGGAACTAGCTGAAAGGCAAAAGGCAAAAGGCAAAGAGTGACAATAAAATGGGCCATTCCTGGTTGGCTGCCATTGGGGCAGTTTTGGGTCCACTACTTTTCACGTTGTATGTTAATGATCTGGATGATGGAAGTCATGTTTTAGTGGCAAGTTTGAGGATGATATAAGGATAGGTGGAGGAGCAGGTAGTGTTCAGAGAGCAGGGAGTCTGCAGAAGGACTCAGGCATATTAGGAGATGGGCAAAGAAGTGGCAGATGGAACATAGGGAAGGCAAGTGTATGATCCTGTACTTTGCAAGAAAGAATAATGGTGTAGGCTATTTTCAAAATGGGAAGCAAATTCAGAAATTGGAGTTGCAAATATTAACTTCCAGGTTCAGCTGGTAGTAAGGAAGGCAAATATAATGTTAACATTAATTTAAAGGACACTAAAATATGAAAGCAAGGATGTAACACTGAGGCTTTATAAGGTATTGGTCAGACCACATTTGGAGTTTTGTAAGCAGTTTCGTGCCCCATATCTAATAAAGGATGTGCTGGCATTGGAGAGGGTTCAGCAAGGTTCATGAGAATAATCCTGGGAATGAAAGGGCTAATGCATGAGGAGCGTTTGATGACTCTGGACCTGTACTTGCTGGAGTTTAGCATTGCTAGATCATATTAAAAACTATCAAATATTGAAAGGCCTGGTCTTGGTCAAATTCAAGGTATCCAGAAACCAGGATTTGCCTGGCAGGCCTGACACAAAATGCCTGTGGACCAAATTACAGATACAGTTTGATAACACTTGCATGTATGCAAGCACACACTTCTTCCTCAGTCAGGTTTCCCCAATTTATTTCCTTGCCTGATTTGGTCTAACATACCAATTAGTTAAAGAGCAGAAACTTTTTTCTTCATTATTCAAGAGGTTGCTGCAGATCTGAACACGATGCAGGTACTCTCCACGCTATGACTGAGTTCGTTCCTGAGAACTGCTCATAACTTGAATTGTTCCTAAGTTGGAGTAAACTAAAAGTATGTGGGACAGGATGAACATTTGAACAGGACACAACAGCACAGAACCAGCGGTCTAGCAGTCTCATCAAGTGAGCAAGTGAGTCTGCTTAGTGTTCTCAGCTTGGCCAATAATTGTTGCAGTTTGGGGTAATGGCATGCAGAAATGCCCTGTCTCCACATGACACAAAATGCCAGCAACCCTGCAAATCTATCCCATCTATCCCGCTGGTCTATTAAGTCCTTGTATGTATAAAGTGAAATGTTTGCAACCTGAGAAGAACTTGTATATTTTGAGAGTTGACTACAATAATATCTTGGTTATATTCTTAAATATAGAAAAGACGATGGAAACACTAATAACATCTGATTAGTTAAAAAGTGAAGTAGAAAGTACCCTTATAAATATCAATGATTTCTATAGTTAATGTATACAGAAAATCACTCTATTCAGAAATGAATTGAATCAATTTGAAATCTGAGTAAAATATTAAAATAAGTTTTATTGCAGTTTCATGCAATACAGACTTCCAAGGAGTAAAGTATTTAGCATTAATTAAGACTAGAATAGCCTTCACAAACTTAAACTTCAAAAAACTACTGTTTCAGAAAGGTGTGTACATTTATGTAAAAACATACTTCATTTATAAAAGTTTATTCTTCATAAGTTCACACTGTACAAATATATTTTTGCAATTCAGTCTTCATCAATCCTTAGACACAAGCTCTTCATTTTATCCTCCAGTCAGCGGAGACCATTCATCACATTCATCCTGAAGACTTATTCTCTGATTTGATAATTTTTCACTTTAGTGAATTAAGAGAATAATATATTTTAATTGGGTGCAGATATTAAACTTTGGAGGAACTTTCATTCCTTTCAACAAATTTAAATGGATGTAGTTAGTGTCGCCTTATGCTTGATTATCAAGCTTTTCTATGTTTGGCTTCCTGTAGCTGTAATTGAAAATAACAAGATTGTAATTACATTTAAGATTATGGATGGAAAAATATTCTATTTTAATCACCAAATAGGTGCAATTATTTTAAAATAAGAAAATTAATTAAACACTGACACTAATTTTAAATAAATAATACCTAATCAATTGTCCAACTCAATATTGATGGGTACAGCACACATTATGTCTGCAATCATCATTTATCCTATTTCAAATTCCATGGAATGAGTTTAAGAACTGGAAATGAAGAGCAGGTGCAAGAAGGAAGGATATACTTCCTTTTTTTCAACAATGCAGGAAACTAATGAGTAAAATATAAAAGTCCAATAGAATTATGGATTTTAATGCATAGTTAGAACGTGTAACTTCTATTCTTAGAATAGAGGTGGATACAATAGGTTCTTTTAAGAGACTCTTAGATAGGTACATGGAGCTTTGAAAAACAGAAGGATATGGGTTAGGGAAATTCTAGGCAGTTTCTAGAGTAGGTTGTATGGTTGGCACAACATTGTGGGCTGAAGGACCTGTAATTTGCTGTAGATTTTTATGTTCTATGCTTTATTTCCATCCCTTAACATAAAATATTTAATTACTTCCACCAAACCTAATACCTTCAGAGAGAATTTTATGTAAAGCCTTTAACTGTCCATATTCACTTCATCACACTTAAATGGCAGATTTTACTTTCTATAAACATTTCCATTGCATGGAAAGTCAATTATTACATCCTACAAGACAATTTAGCATTTCAGTATGATCATTAATGTAGTTCTACCACATGGTTAGACAAGATGAGCATGACAATGCCAACACAACAGATGAATGTTCATGTTAATTGGTGCTTATTGAAAACTTCAGAAATGGATCAGATCAAGGAAGGTATTAAGTGATCAGTTTCCTTGCCAGTTGATATGTATTTCAGGGAAGGTCCATTTTGTCACTAATGTTCTGGCTAGTTGTATATTCAGGGAGATATCCCTCTAACTGTAACAAAAGAAATATATGTTGGGTATCTGGTATTTGTGCTCAAAATTTTTCGGACCAGCCACCAGTAGTGAATATTCAAAAGGATTCTGCTATTTGGGATATGCTACCATTGTAAAAATGTAATTCTGTATGTTACCAGTCTACATTCAAAATCAGCAACTGACACTGTTGTTCATGGTTTATTACGATTTTTGTGTTTAAAAACTTTAAACAGGAGAACTAGATTCTCTCCTGAAGATCTGTGGAAATGAATAATGATCTTTACAATTCCTAATTACAGCTTCCATATGGCTCAGTTTAGTCAATTACAATTGTTACCTTTCAAAGTGTTTCAAAATACTTAAGTATTTCAAAATCATAAATCAGTGAATTTAAGCAGACTCATTATGAGGAAAAGTTAAGTACAGTTACTTACAGTTTTAACAATAATGAAGAAACGACCACAGAAACAGAGGAAGCAGCCATTGCAGCAGAACCCATCCATGGCTGTAAAACTAGGCCCAAAGGCAAAAACACACCTGGAAAATACATAGAAGACAGTAATCTCTCTATCTCTCTCTCTGTATGTTACACACACTCACACACACATGCATACACACACACACACACACACACACACCATCTGCCATCTACAACCCAGCCATCACTGCATTCAGTTAGAGAGAATGCACACAAGCAGACTGGTATGAAGAATGCTGTGAGGAAATGGAACCAGTGACTGAAGTCAAAGGAAGAGCCTTACTTGCCTACAAGGATGATCTCAACCTCAGAATCTGAGATGCTCTTAAAGCTGCAAAGAAGGTCCCAGAAGACTGCTCACCACTGCACCAACAACTGCCTGAACTTGTGCAGCAGACACAAGAGTTGCACGAAGGCATCAACAAGGCCACAGGCCCCTTTGTCAGCACGACTGCCTGTCTGAAGTCCATGACTGGAGAATTCATATCTGATCAAGCCAAGCAGCTTCAACGTTGGGTTGAGCACTAAGTAGAGTTGTACTAGTAATGCACTCTTCTGGACTGAGATCACAGGTGTTGTTCCCAGGATTTAACTTCAAATTTTCTGCGTAATCACTCAAAGAGTTGAACTGCACGTGTATGTAACGAGAGCTGTTTAACTCATCTCCTTTTACCTTAGGTTGCAAACTTATCAATCACCCCTGCTGTGGACAACTTTCTGGAAGTCCAAGACGCCGACTTCTACAAAGAAAGGATCCGTATGCTCCATGACCACTGGACTAAATGTGTAAGTGCAGGAGGGGACTATGTTGAAAAATAAATGTGCTAGGTTTTCTAAAATTGACTCCTTCTACCTTAGGCCACAAACTTATCAATCACCCCTCGTATGTATCTACACATACATACAGATTTATGCATATACATGTGTGCACACATATATACATACATGCACAGATAAAAATACAAATGCATGCACATACATATTTACACACATGTACATACCATGCATACAAATACACATATGTACCCATGTGCATACATTAATACACACACACACATGTATGTACATATACATGCACATTGACAGACTTATGCATATACATATGTACAGACATATATTCAACACTGACACAAAGGCATACATATCCACTCATATGTATGTGTCTGAGTGGATATGTATGCCTTTGTGTCAATGTGTTGCATATATGTCTGTACATATGTATATGCATAAGTCTGTCAATGTGCATGTATATGTACATACATGTGTGTGTGTGTATTAATGTATGCACATGGGTACATATGTGTATTTGTATGCATGGTATGTACGTGTGTAAAGATGTATGTGCATACATTTACTTATATATGCAGAACACATACATACACATATACACATATGCATACATACACATATTCACACACATAATTTACACATACGTATACACACAAAATGCATTTACATATACACACACTCGCATATACAAATTTAAATGCACATGCACACAAATATTTACATACAGAAATGGGAGGAGCTAAAAAGGGCACCAGAGTTTTTTGCGGACTTGGGCAACTTTTTCCAGTTCATCCGCAAACAGTTTAATTTCTTCTCTTTTCATGTCTTTTTCAAGGCAGCTGGGGTCCTGTCAGAGTCCATGATCCACAGTTGGACTGGGTGTGTCCCTGTGGATAACCCGATTCCTCACTGATGTCGCCGACTAAAGCAATGTGGGAGATTAAAACATCAAGATAACAGGCAGGCAATGTACTCTGCTGTCAACAGAAGGCCCCTGCACTTGTGATTTCTCCCTCTCTCTCTTTTGACAGTGAGTGAGAGTCTGTTGGCCCTCGAGTTGGGGAACTCGGACAAGTGATGTGGCAGATTGTGACATCAGAACAGTGTGCTAAAACGAGGAAATCTGCAGATGCTGGAATTTCAAGTAACACACATAAAAGTTGCTGGTGAATGCAGCAGGCCAGGCAGCATTTCTAGGAAGAGGTACAGTCGACGTTTCGGGCTGAGACCCTTCGTCAGGACTCGTGCTGTGACTCGAAGGGTCTCGGCCCGAAACATCGACTGTACCTCTTCCTAGAGATGCTGCCTGGCCTGCATAGAACAGTGTGCTGTTGGTCTCCCCTCTCGTCACTGCAGGAGCAATAATTCACTCTCCTTCATTACTGAAAGAGAGAACCTGTCTAGGTTACCTACGTGTTGGGATGGACAGTATTTTTTGACTGACTCTAGATCATAACCTCTTTGCTATTGCTGCATGGTGAGTTGATGCTTTTGCTAGAGCAGGTGGGGTGAGGGTGAGGGTGAGGGTTGATGCTTTTGCTGGAGTAGGTGGGGTGAGGGTGAGGGTGAGGGTTGATGCTTTTGCTGCTGCTTGTGTGTGGGAGGGGGAGTGGGGCTTTGGGGTTCTAACGTTTTTCTGCCATTCATTGAGTATTCTTCTGTTTTCTGGATGTCTGTGAAGAGTTAGATTTTCAGGTTGTATACTGTACACATTCTCTGATATTAAATAGAACCATTAAACACATACATATACATAGTTACATACACACAGACACAATGTACCCATACACACACGTATACAAACATATACGTATGTACATATATACAGTCACATACATATACATGCACACACATATATGCATATACAGACACATATACACACATACACATGTACATATGCATATATGGACATACGCATACATATACACAGATACTCATGCAATACATAAACATATTTACACACACTTACACTCAAACACAAATGCATACATATCATCATCACCATCATCAGGTGCCATGACCAGTTTGAGCTTTGACTGCCATGGCCCACACACTCCTGTTTCGGGTCAAGTGGATCAATTCATTGGTATTCATTTCAAGTTCTCTGGCTGCTGTCTTCATCATCATTTGTCTTTGTCTTTCTCTTGCTTTCTTCCCTTCAATCTTTCTCATAATTACCGTGCATGCTAACTCCTCTTTCCTAATCACATGTCCAATGAAGGTACATTGCCTTTTCATGATCTCATACATTATTTCTTTTTGTGTTTGCTCTGTTCATGACATCTTTGTTAGATATTTGTTTCGTTCATGATATTCTTTGCATCCTCCTCAAAAACCACATCTCTGCTTCTACAATTTGTTTCCTCATGTTACTAGATATTGTCCAACATCCTGAGCCATATAACATAACTGGATAAACGTAATATTTCAGTACTCTGAGGCAGGTTGTCATGCCTAGTTTAGTATTGGTCAGTATACTCTTCATTCTCGTAAAGGTGTCTTTTGCCATCCCTATTCTTCTTTTGATGTCCACGTTGCACCTGCCATCTGATGTCACCCAGCTTCCTAAGTAGCAAAAGTTCTGTATTTGTGTTATGTCTTCCCCGTTTATTCTCAGCCTGCAGATAGGATTCTCCTTCTTTTTGGATATCACCATACATTGTCTGTTTGCAAGTGATAGATAAACCCATTTTTGCACTTTCTTCAACAATTATATCATATATATATATATATATATATATATATATACATACACACACACACACACACACAGTGGTATGCAAAAGTTTGGGCATCCCTGGTCAAAATTTCTGTTACTGTGAATAGCTAAGCGAGTAAAAGATGAACTGATTTCCAAAAGGCATAAAGTTAAGGATGACATATTTCTTTAATATTTTAAGCAAAAAAACTTTTTTTATTTCCATCTTTTACAGTTTCAAAATAACAAAAAAGGAAAAGGACCCAAAGCAAAAGTTTGGGCACCCTGCATGGCAGTACTTAGTAACCCCCCCCCTTTGGCAAGTATTACAGCTTGTAAACGCTTTTTGTAGCCAGCTAAGAGTCTTTCAATTCTTGTTTGGGGGATTTTTGCCCATTCTTCCTTGCAAAAGGCTTCTTGTTCTGTGAGATTCTTGGGCTGTCTTGCATGCACTGCTCTTTTGAGGTCTATCCACAGATTTTTGATGATGTTTAGGTCAGGGGACTGTGAGGCCCATGGCAAAACCTTCAACTTGCACCTCTTGAGGTTGTCCATTGTGGATTTTGAGATGTGTTTAGGTTCATTATCCTATAGTAGAAGCCATCCTCTTTTCATCTTTGGCTTTTTTACAGATGGCGTGATGTTTGCTTCCAGAATTTGCTGGTATTTAATTGAATACATTCTTCCCTCTACCAGTAAATGTTCCCTGTGCCACTGGCTGCAACACAAGGCCAAAGCATGATCAATCCACCGCCCCCCCCCACCCCCGTGCTTAACAGTTGGAGAGGGGTTCTTTTCATGAAATTCTGCACTCTTTTTTCTCCAAACATACCTTTGCTCATTGCGGCCAAAAAGTTCTATTCAGAAAGTTCAAAGGAACATCTAAACAAGCCTGATGCATTTTGGAAACAAGTCCTGTGGACTAATGAAGTTAAAATACAACTTTTTTCAACAGTGGCTTTCTGTTTGCCACTCTCCTATAAAGCTGAGACTGGTGAAACACCTGGGCAACAGTTATTGTATGTGCAGTCTCTTCCATCTCAGCCACTGAAGCTTGTAACTCCTCCAGAGTTGTCATAGGTCTCTTGGTGGCCTCCCTCACTAGTCCCCTTCTTGTACAGTCACTTAGTTTTTGAGGACGGCCTGCTCTAGGCAGATTTACAGCTGTGCCATATTCTTTCCATTTCTTGATAATTAACCTAACTGTACTCCAAGGAATATTCAGTGACGTTAAAATGTTCTTATGTCCATCTCCTGACTTGTGCTTTTCAATAACCTTTTCACAGAGTTTCTTGGAGTGTAATTTTGTCTTTGTTGTGTAGTTTTTTGCCAGGATACTGACTTAACAGCAGTTGGACCTTCCAGATACAGGTGTATTTTCACTACAATCAATGGACACACCTTGACTCCATACAGGTCTCCAAAAACAGATCTCTATTTAACTAATTATGTGACTTCTAAAACCAATTGGCTGTACCAGTTAATGTTTGGTGTGTCATATTAGAGAGGGGGAGCATGAATACTTCGAAATCAGTTACTTTGTGTTTTATATTTGTAATTAATTTAGATCACTTTACAGAGATCTGTTTTCACTTTGACATAAAAGAGTCTTACTCTGTTGATGTTTGTCAAAAAGCCAAACTGAATCCTCTGTGATTCAATGCTGTAAAACAAAAAAACATGGAAACTTCCAGACGGGGTGAATACTTTTTATAGGCACTGTATATGCCAAAATGGGACTGTAACTTAGAGCCTTGCACTCTGCTGCAGGTTTCTCCATGATATCATGCTGAATAAAAAGTATCACCACCTGAAGTCATCCCTAAAAACAAACACACATATACATACATATATAGGCACATACACAGATATTTATGCACATATATACATACACATATTTACACAGACATACACACACACCATACTCACAAAATCAAAAAAACAGGATGATATTAATATCCCTTGTGCCAATGGGTCGTGAGCACTTGCTCGAGTCTGCCTTGATGTTGAGAATGGCGCAGGATTGGCATGCAAGAGTTTTCAAGTGGGCACCCTCCCTACCCTCCCTCCTTGATGTTTCATCGATTAGCCCATTACAACTCTGGAGGGCTTGACGATGACTTCTGGCATCCCAGAATCACCACCCCCATTGTGTCTTCCCACTCTCTTGATGCAATCTTGGAACCTAAGGGAGGTCTTTTTGCTTGATCAAAAGCCAGTGAGTGCTTCTTTTTGTCACCTCTGATGTGGCTCTGATAGTTTGCAGTAGAGTCTAACCATGGATTCCTAGCTCCTTCAGCATTTTGATGGTGGACGTGGCTATAAATCCACTAGAACCCACTTCCACTGGGCAAATTTAGTTTTCCAGCCCTGTCACTGAGCTTCAGAGGCTTGATCTGCATAGTGTACCGTCTTGCGCTCATATGCTTCAGCCACTAAATCTCCCCATGGGGCTGTGAGTTCCACAATGTAGATGATCTGTAATGAGTTGGACTAGAGAACCAAGTCTGGTCTAAGGTTGGTGGCAGCAATTTCCAGTGGAAAGGTGACTTGTTGATTAACATCCACCTGCATTTTCCAGTCACAGGCCATGTTCATCTGTCCTGTTTCTGCTTAGGAGAGAGATTAGTTGGTCTTTCCTCTCCCTCCCAGATGAATGCTGCTGGTGTCAGAGCTTTAGTCATCCCAGGGAGCAAGGAGATGATTGCTATCCTCTTGGTCTCGATTGCCACTGCCACACTCTTCAAGACCTCGCTGTGATACCTTGTGTGAGGCTGGTTTGCAGCTTGCCAGGATATGCTCGAAGGTTGCCGGAATCAGGCAGAGGGCACAAGTTAGGTCCACACCAAACCACTGGTGGAGGTTTTTTTTTGTGAGGGAAGCACGTCACATGTAGCTCTGATGAGAAAGCTAAGTCTGTTTGCTTTCACCTCTCACATGTCCTTCCAGCTAACTTTCCTCCTCTCAATACTTTCCTACCACATACGTTGGCCCTGCTTAGCCAGGAAAACAGCTTTGCACTTCTGTCTGACTCTTCTCGCGTCGACGCTTTGGAATTATGACCTTGTGACTGGTGGGCCCACTTGCTTCCAGACCTACCTGGGACTCCTTTACCATAGAGACTGATGTTACTGATACACCTTTGGACACTGAGCCACTTCTTATCATCAACGTGATGGTTAGCTTGAGCTTCTTCATGGTTGGTAGTGAGACCTCATAGACAGTGAGTCACGCAAGGTAGGAATCCAAACTGCAAGCACCAGAGCTTTAGTTTTCCAGGCATCAAGGTCTTGTCCATGTTATCCAGGCCAATGGTGATGTGCTGTTTTAGATGTTGCAACTGCTCTTTGTCCGTGAGGCTGGCGTTGTACCATCTACCCAGGCTCTTGACAGGCTGTTCAGACACTGTTGGATTTGGGTCATCACCGATGAAGAACCTTGTTTGAGACTATGGAGATGCTTTGTGACTAGTTTCACACACATGCACACACACACATATTTTTTATATATATACATACATACACACACACACGCACATATGCAAGGGTGTTTATTAGGTGCATCAAAAAGCAGTGTTACGTATATTTTAAGGCATCCGTTAGTCTTGCGAGACTATGGATCTGCGCCTGGAAAGTCTTCACTCTCCAGGGCACAGGCCTGGGCAAGGTTGTATGGAAGACCGGCAGTTGCCCATACTGCAAATCTCCCCTCTCCACGACACCAATGTTGTCCAAGGGAAGGGCATTAGGACCCATACAGCTCGGCACCAGTGTCGTCGCAGAGCAATGTGTGATTAAGTGCCTTACTCAAGGATGCAACACGTTACCTCAGCTGGGGCTCGAACTCACGACCTTCAGGTCGCTAGTCCAATGCCTTAACCACAAATTAACTGATGCATTTAACTTAAGTCTACACATGAATTAGAACATGATGCACTCCACAATGTAGTTACAATCATGTTACAAAATAAACATAAGTATAAAAACAAGATATACACATCCCCATTACTAAAGAAAAGGCATATTCCACCATGTGTGATGGGAAAGGCACCATAAAGCCAACCCCACTGCATCAGCTCAATTTAGGATCCATTATGAAAATATACCGAGGAAGTGTGTGCACAGTGCAGCAACAACAGAATGGTGTGGTGTGGTGCGGCATGGGGGAGGGGATAGAGAGAGACAGAGAGAGAGACTTTTATTTTGTAAATAAGTGAAATCTTCCACTTGTGCAATACCTTCAAGATGATTTCAACAATTTCTTGTCCCAATAATTTTATAACATGCAGATGCTTGGTTACCCATTGAAACTACCTTTAGAAATTAGCCTTATTCAAAATGGAATATTAAAACAATTGCTATGCATCTTACAAATGTTGGTATTCCTGCACCTACTACCCTCAACCTAATGGGCTACCAACTACAAGGTAGGGAATGAGTATTAGTTAACAATCTGTTTTCTGCTGAAAAAGCTGTGAGTAATTGCTGAAAGTTTCACATACATGCTAAATTTTACAGTACTTGTACGAATCTACATGATATAAAAGTAACTTTATCATAGAAATGGACAAATAGCATTCAGTGGAAAAATACAATTAAGTACAATATGCCAATATTTGCATTTTTGCAACAATTACATTTGCTGCTGTGATCACATTAAAGAATGTGGGTGTAAATAGAAATGATTTGGCATTCCATCTATCTCTACAGCATAGACTGTGCTATAATATTGTTGTATGGCAGTTCCAGTTATAGTAGCATGCCAACATATGTCTGATAAAGATGTAAAAGATTTAAAAATAATTGTCTTTTATATGAAGATCACTAGAAACTGCCAAACAGTAGGTAAATTGTATAGTCATGTAATCTAATGCAGTACTGCATTTCACTGCTGATTGGCCATTGCAGAGACTGCACCCTCCCACTCCTCTCTACATCTCCAATTCTCTATCAAAATTTATCTGGGGACCAAGATGGCATCCAAGTTGTACAGATTTGTAACGGTTTGTGCTATTCTGGTGCAATGAAATGTTTCATTGGTATCCAAAACTTTCTAGTATTGTAGAAAATCACAACAAAATCTGGAGCAAACATATGTTTTTAAAGTATTGCTCATTTCTCACCAGCTCCCAACATTAGTTCTTTCCCCATTAATACTTTGAAAGTGGTTTAAAATATTCCATTAATTAACTTTAAGGGGAGAATGGTTTAAATAAAACATAAAAATAGAAAAAGCATCCACTTACCAGCAGCAATAGGGATTCCAACCAGATTAAAAATTAATGCAAAAATAAAATTTATTCGAATGCGGAAAACAGTTTCTTTTGATAATTTGATGCTAGCCACAACATCTAAGAGATTGTTCTGCAATTAAAAATCAGAATGCATATCATCACAGAATTTATATTAAGCAAGCAGAAGCCACATTCACATATTGAATTTCAATTCACTATTTACCTTCGGGCCGTTATTTGATAATATAGACAATAAAGAATACACAAACATTACTTAGTTAACATTTGCTCACTCTCATCAGCACAACATCCGCTGCTTCAATAGCTACATCTGTGCCAGATCCAATGGCAATTCCCACATCAGCTTTTGCCAGGACGGGAGAATCATTTATACCATCACCAACCATTGCGACCGTTTTACCCTGATCCTGGACCTCTTGAACTTTAGCTACTTTTTGTGAGGGAAGAACTTCTGCAAACACTTTCTTGATGCCAACCTTAAAAATAGAAAACACTTCTAAAAATAGAGATATTTTTCTTTTTTTTATTAATAGAAAAACTTCATTTATAACAATTAAATTATCCTTTAATTGAGTGAAGTAAATAGGACCATCATTCATCCACTTTTCATAGATATACAGTACTGTGCAAAAGTCTTAGCAACACTAAATATTTTTATAAGGCTTCAGTATAGCCTCCACAGAGCCCAGATCTCAACATCATCAAGCAAGCAAGAAAGCAAGCCAAAGTCTGTAAAAGAACTGTGCCAAATACTACAAGATGCTCAGAACAACCAACCTGTTGATTTGCTTATGAGACTGCAGGACAGTAAAAGAACTGATGCAATTTTAAACGCAAAGGATGGTCACACAAAATATTGATTTGATCTAGCTCTTTTTACTGTGCTTTATAGTAATTTTTTGATACAGCTTACTGTGCTTTATAGGAGCTTTTTAACTCATTTTTTTTGAAAGTATTATCACTTTACAGATTTTTTACATGTGCCTAAGACTTCTACACAGTAGTGTACTGTACGTCTGATTATCTAGAACAAATATTTGTTTGAAAGTAGGACTTCAAATGTGAACACTGTATATTCATCTCCTTGAAGGAGGTAATCATTTTACACAAACATTAAAAACAAGAGGATAAATAGGGGCAAGGTAGGATCACCCAAGGACAAAGAAGAGAATTTATGCCTAGCGCCAGAGGAAGTAGGATAGTTACTTTCTTTCTTTTCCAATTTTTTTTATTGATTTCTATATAAAAGAATACAGAGCCAAGAGAATACATATTATAAAAAAGAAAAAATATAATAATACCAAATACAGTATATTGAAGCACATTAACGAACTCCTTACTCTATATTCATATAGATTAGATTAATTCGTGTATTAGAATATAAACAATTTTATTAAAAATAAAGATCTACACCCACTACCAAAGTTGAAGCTGTTAGGGGAAAAAAACTTATCAGATAATAAAATATACTATTAACCAACTTCTGTACTTTAACAAGAAGTCAAAGATTATGAAAATAATTTAAAAACGGCCCCCACAGATTTTGAAAATCTTGGTTAGATTCAGAAATTGAACAATGAACTTTTTCTAAATTTAGGCGTGCCATAACATCCCGTAACCACTGAGCATGATTAGGCGGAACAGCATCCTTCCATTTCAACAAAAGCACCCTCCCAACCTTAAGAGAGATAAAAGCCAGAATGTGCAGATCAGATGTCTTTAAAATAATATCTTTCCTTCCAACAATACCAAATAGGGCAGTCAAAGGATTAGGCTTAAAATTTACTTTAAAGAGTACAGAAAAAGTTTGGAATACTTCCTTCCAATATTTTCCAAGACTTGGGCACATCCAAAACATATCAATAAATGAAGCTTCTCCATTGTTACACCTATCACAGTAGGGAGATATATCCATATAAAAATGAGATAACTTACCCTTGGTCATATAAGCCCTATGAACCACTTTAAATTGTAGGAGGCAATGACGAGCACATAACGATGAAGTATTAACCAATTTAAAAATCTCATTCCGAGTTTCTTCAGAAATTAAGGTCTGTAAATCTTGTTCCCAAAGATTTTTAATTCTGTTTAAAGAATCATCTCTCATTCCCAACAACATATCATAAATATTGGATATTGAACCATTATAGAATGATTTCATATTAAGAATTTCATCTAATACGTTCTTATCAGGACTATTAGGAAATGTATATAATTGAGATCGTAGAAAATCTCTAATTTGTAAGTACCGAAAAAAATGGGTTTTTGGTAAACTATATTTAGTTGACAATTGTTTGAAGAAAGAAAGACTTCCTCCCACAAGCAGATCCCGGAAACATGTAATGCCCAATCTTTCCCATTGTTTAAAAACTACATCAGTCATAGAAGGCTTAAAGGATAGTTACTAAACAAGTACTTTGCGTTGGTATTCACCAAGAAGGACATGAAGAATTGTGAGATCAGGGAGGGGAATGCTGATATTCTAGGATATGTTGATATCAAGGAGAAGAACACTAAGATATGTAAGTCTTCAGGGCCTTTATAGTATCTAACCCAGGTTATTGAAAGAGGCAAGAGAAGAAATTGCTGGGACCTCAGCAGAGATTTTTGTATCCTCTTTAACCACAGGCGAGGTAAATTCTTTTATTGTCACTTGTACTGGGGTACAGTGAAAAATGTGTTATGTTCCACTCATACATATCAGTTCATTAAAACAGTGTATTGAGGTAGAACAAGGCATAATGATAATAGAGTGCAGAACAAAGTATTACAGAGATAGTAACATAGAAAATTCTAGAGGATGCAGCAGAGCTGTGTAGGTAGACAATAAGGCACAAGATAACAAGATAGTTTGTGAGGTCAAGAGTCCATCTGATTGCACTAAGGAACTACTCAAGTCTTATAACAGCTAAGTAAAAGCTGTCCTTGAGCCTGGTGGGGGTACATGCTTTCAGATTCTTGAATCTTCTATCTGATGGGAAGGGGGAGGATAATGTCTGGGATGGCTGGGTCTTTGATTATGTTGGTTTTTTACTGAGCCAATGAGAAATGTGCACAGAGACAAAGGAGGAGAGCTGGTTCCCATTATGTACTGAGCTATGTCCACCACTTTTTTGCAGTTTCTTGCAGTTACAGGCAAGGCTGGATAAGATGCTTTCTATGATGCTTCGATAAAAGATGGTGAATTACAAAGGGGACATGCCAAAGTTCTATAGCCTCCTGAAGGAAAAAAAGAGGCACTGGTGAGCTTTCTTAGCTGTTCTGTTATCATGTGTACAAGCCAGGCTATTGCTGATGTTCACTCCTAGGAACTTGGACTCAGCACCACTGATGTGCACTGCCATTTTCTGAAGTCAATGATTAGGTCATTTATTTTGCTGACTTGAGGGAAAAGTTGTTGTCATGACACCATGTCATTAGGCTTCTTGTCTTCCTCCTGTACTTTGACTTGTTATCTGAGATGCGGCCTACTCTGATGGTATCATCTGCAAAGGAGCTAGAGCAGAATCTGGCTTGAGCATATAGGGAGTAGAATAGGATACAAAAAATAAGCACAGGCATCATGGGCCAAAGGGCCTGTTCCCGTGCTGCACTTTTATGTTCATAAGGAATTTTAATGTTTATGTAGTCTTCTCTGCTGGAATTTAGTAAGAAGACAGGTAAGGAGATTAGTTTTAAAAAATATTAGGAAATGCATGGTGCAACTCGACTGGAAATCTACTTTTACTGTGGCAATAATGGCCTACATACGAGGTACACTATTGTTCAAATGGAAGAAGCCAGAATCGGAAAGTGGTGAGAAGGGAAGGAGTACAAGCTGGAAGGTGATAGGTGAAGCTAAATTGAGGGGGAATTAGGTAATTGGAGGAGGGGAAGTGAAGTAAGAAGCTAGGAGATGACGTGGGGAAAAGGTAAAGGGCCAAAGAAGGAATCTGATTGGAGAGGAGAGTGGACCATGGGAGAAAGGGGAGGAGGAGCAGGTCACATCTCTACCAGATAATATGTGAGTTTTGTCAAGACAGATACCCAGAGGAAGTATCTGCTTGTGGAGCTATTTAGAAATAGAGGATATACTATCAGAATAAGGAGTTACCCATTACAATTAAGATGAGGAATTTCTTCTCACAGATGGTTCTGAAGTTTTAGAGTTCTCCACTCAAGTCTGCTGTGAAGGCTAAATCACTAAATATATTCAAAGTTGAGGCAGACAGATCGTTCATCTGTAATACAGTGATGGCTTATGAGGAAAATAAAGATATGATCTTATTAAATGGCAGAATAAGTTACACACTTTTATTTTTTGTTTTTTTTTGAATGGAGGTGCCATCCAGGCAGTTAGGTGTTTTGCAATATCAAGAGTAAACATTAATTGAACAATGAACAGTCCTGAGGCAGATTCCTTCACAGTTGTTGCTTGACACACTGAGTTTCTCCAGCAGACTGTTTGTTGCTGCAGATTCCAATATCCACTGTGTGCCATTAGTTTAAAATAGAAGGAAAAACAGTTTCAAATGCAGTAATGTACATGGAGAGCAAATAGATGTTTTTACCACTGTATCTACCTGGCGAGCAACTGCAGTTGCTACTTTGAGGTTATCACCCGTTAGAAGTACCACATCCACTCCCATATTTTCTAAGATGCTCACAGCCACTGCAGCTTCAGGTTTGATTGTATCTGCAATTACTATTATCCCACATAGCATGCCTTTCCAGAGAAAAACATATTTTATAGATTATCAGAAAATGCAATAAATTTTCAGAAATAAAATGTCAGTTCTATTTGTACCTCCTCAAAGTAATTCAAACTTAGTATATTGTTCAATATTAATCATCATAGTTGCTTAAATATTTACTTGCCATTAAGTTTAAACTAGCCTTTATCTTTTTTTTATTTATCGCATACACTCAGTTGCTACTTCATTAGGTATACCTGCTATTAATGCAAATATCTAATCAGTCATTCAAGTGGCAGCAACTCAACATACAAAAGTATGCAAACATGATCAAGAGATTCAGTTGTTGTACAGACCAGACATCAGAATGGGGAAGAAATGTGAACTAAATTACTTTAACCTTGGACTGATTGTTGGTGCAAGTACGGGGGTTTGAGTATCTTTGAAACTGTGCATCTCCTGGAACTTTCACACATAACAATCTCTAGAATTTACAGAGAATGTTGTGAAAACCAAAAACATACAATGAGCAGCAGTTCTGTGGGTGAAAAGAGGGCTGATAAGAGGACTGAGAGGGAGGTCAGGGAGAACGGCCAGACTGGAAAAAGCTGAAAAGAAAGCAATGTAAATCAACCATCTGTTACAACAGCAGTGTGCAGAAGAGCATTTCTGAATGCACAACAGGTCGAACCTTAAATTGGATGTGCCACAGCAGCAAACGACCATGAACAGTTGCCATTTTATTAGATACCTTCAGCTAATTCACAAAACATTAGCAATCAATAATATAATATCATTTTAAAACTATAACTTTATGAAGATTCATAAAACATCCAGGAAGATTCCAAAAATCCAGTTTTAATTTGTAATTTTCCCTACTTTTTCTCTTGCTTTCACATGGCTATTCCTAGACTCATTTATTTTTCACATTCTTTTGAGATTTTCTTTGCAGAGCTTTGCCAGGTGTATTTGCTCATTAACATTTCTGTACTAAAGTACTGGACTTTTACACTGAGCTGTACGTAAAGGTACTTCCTTGTCCCCATGGTTGCCCCACTTTAGCTGTTGTGTTCTGTTAGAAATAGAATAACTGGCTGACTGGGCTTAAACCTATTACCTTTGTAGGTTCCTAGCCTCATTATCCTATTTAAAAAGTCAGCTTACCTCGAAGAAATGATGAGGTGCCTGTGCCCTATCCCATCTCAGTTACATCATATGTGTGGATTGAAAACATTTTGGGGTTGGATTTGAGGCTATTTAATTCAACCATTGACATCCCATTCTTTTGGGGTGTACAAGTTGACTCAAAGTTTAGTTTGGCATTAGTACCTACAGTTAACAGTTACTGACAATATTAGTTACTTATATATCTGTTGATCTGTTTATAATATGCACAATTTTTCTATTTTTCACAATTCAACCAAAAATGTAAAAATGTTAAACTAAATGAAATCATGCAGGTGCCAATTGTTTTGGATAATGATCTGTATTCTCAATGTGACACAACCTAAGTGGGAAATTATATTTTAGCAGTTCCTTCTCTGGGCTAATTGTATTAGCTTTACCATTAATAGCAACCATCACTGTAGTCTCTCCTTTAACTTCATGGTCAACCATAGCCTTGTCAAAATCATTTTCAACATGTAAACCATTGCGTGTCATCCACTCTCGATTTCCAATCAACACAGAGTAGATCTGAGAAGTCTCTGCACCTGCGAATGAGATAAAGTTCTTTGAATTAACTTACTTGCCGCACTTACACTTGTTCCCCACATTTTTTACAATGCTTTTGATACACTTGGTGCATTTTTTGCCCATTTGTGGATTGTTCTCCAAATACTTACCGTAGTCACAAATCTGCCTTCATTCAAATAAATACAAATTTAGAAGTAAAATATTTACCTTTATTTATTTGTGAGAACACTGCAGCATATGAATTATTACTCTGTTTCTGCTTTCTGTTAGGACTCGGTTCACTTTTCATTAACATGGTTTCAATGTTGGTAACTTTGCAGCTGATGCCACAGCCTGCCACAGACTGAAAATCCATACAGTACCCAAGCACATCTGTGCCAAGTTCCTGAAAAAGTAAGAGAAACTTCATGTCAATGTAATTATTAACACAGGTCGACCATCACTAATCCAGTACCGTTGGGACCTGAGGGGTGCCAGATTAGTGAAAATGCCGAATTACAGAAAGATCACATTAAGCATAATCAGTGTCAGATTATCGAAGGAACTGGATTACAGGTAGTCAGATTAGTGAAGGTCCACCTGTATAATGCCAGACTTCCTTGAAATGCAATACAAATAATATTTTTATTGCATTTTTAAGTTAACAAACATCCCAAAAATCCCAACACCTATATAAAGAACAAAGAGGCACTAATAATTCACAACTAATTCAGAGAAGATGACTGCAAGTGAAATATTTTTTTAAAACCGTATAAGCTAGAAATCTGGAATTAAAATACAAAACGTTGGAAACAGTCGGATTCTTACGGCTTTGATCCAAGGCTCTTTCAGAAGTCAAGAAAGGCATAAAACTTGTTGCTTCATGATCATTTTATTAAGCACCAATAGAACAAAGAGAATTGGAAACATAGAACTGCAAAAGTTTAGTAGCTAAGAACAGTCTAAAAAGAACAAAGAAAGATGGCGAGCCTATGTGTTCAGCTCTTTTTATACTACTGATAGAAACATTCCATTCAAATTTGTAGGTAAGAGTTAACCAATCAGATAATCCCTTTTTCCAGTTCCTCTCCATGCTTTGTTTGGCCCATCTAGTGGCACCCTTGCTATTTCTTTAGCATCTGTTTTCTCGAGGCCAAGTTGCTAGCTCGATGCTCTAGCCAGCATGGATGGAAAGCGTGCAAGGAGCCAGCCGTATTTAAACCCAAGACTCTTGGTTCCAAAGTGCAGTGCCAAAACCACTACACTACTGACATACACATAAAAAAATACAAGCAGCTAATTAATTATTAAACTGCACAGAAAATAACAATTATATAGTCTAATTCAATGAACACTTAGTACATCAGGCAGCATCTGTGAAACAAAGCACTTAATGTTTCAGATCTAGGCCCCATCATCATCAGGGATGTTGGAAAAACTTGTGTTGTTTTCTCCAGGGGACACCGAGGGGAGACAGTAAAACTTTACAAGATTATGAGAAGCATAGAAAGACAGCTGGTATCTTTTTTTGGGGTTTAAATAACTAATACTTGAGGGCATGCGTTCAAAGTGAGACGTGTGAAATAAGTTTTACGCATACAAGTGGATGTGTGGGACAAGTTTTTTTTACAGAGTGCTGGAGGCAAATACAAAACTCTTAAGAGACTCTTAGTTATAAGTTTGCAGATGATACCACTGCAGTGGCTGTATCTCAAAAAATGATGAATCATAGTACAGCAAGGAGCGAGAGCGCTTAGTAACTTTGTGTCATGACAGCAACTTTTCCCTCAATGCCAAACAAAAATTCTGGTCATTGACTTCTAGAAATGGGCAGTGCACATGCTCCCATCTTCATCAACAGTGCTGAGATTGAGAGGGTTAAGAACTTCAACTGCCTGGGAGTGAACATCACCAATAGCCTGTTCACGTAGATGCCACAGTCAAGAAAGCTCACCAATGCTTCTTCTTCCTCACAAGGTTAAAGAAATTTGGCATGTCCCTTACAAATTTCTATCAATGCACTACAGAAAGCATCCTATCTGAATGCATGACAGTTTAATATGACAATGGTTCAACCTGTTACCTCAAGAAACTGCAGAGAGATGTGGACACAACTCAGCACATCACAGAAACCAGCCTCTCCTACATGGTCTATATTTCTTGCCGCCTCAGTAGGACAGCCAACATAATCAAAAGCTCCACCCATGCTGGACATTCTTTGTTCTCTCCTCTCCCATCAGGCAGAAAGCACCAAAGTCTGAAACACATACCAACAGGCTCAAGGACAGCTTCTACCCTGCTGTTACAAGTCTACTGAACAGTCCCCTAATAGGTTAAGAAGGTATCTTGACATCACAATCTACCTCATTATGATCTTGCATCTTATTGTCTATCTCCACTGCACTTTCTCCGCAGTTGTTGCACTTCATTCTGCATTCTGTTATTGTTTTATTTCAATGCATTGTGTAATGATTTGATCTGTATGAACATTCAGGCAACAAACTTTTCATTGTACCTTGGTATATGTGACAATAGTAAACCAATTCCAATAATAAATGTGCAGAGAATGGAGGGATATGGGCATCATGTAGGCAGAAGGGATCAGTTTAGTTAGATGTTTTATTTTAGTTTAATTAGTTTTGCACAACACCATGGGCAGAAAGATATGTTCCTCTATTGTTCTGTGATCTGTCAGAGGTGATCAGAGGAATAAATGAAGAGACAAATTTTCTGATATCACAATAAAGGAAATGAAGAATAAAAATATACTTGAATAGCTCAAATTTTAACATGGTGAAATAAAAAAAGTAAAAATGGATCTTTAGATACCAAATAAGAATGGTATTTGGAGTTTAATACATATGGGCATGTTTAAACACTTAGAAATGTTATTGAATTTGAACAACCTATTATTTCAGCTTCATCTGAAACATTCTATGCAACTCAGTGTAACCCAGTATAAAATTAGAATTGATTAAAAGGCAGAGACAATTTATTAGAATCAGATCTGGAATGTGCTAACATAGTTCTGAAAATTGAAGACAGAACAGATTTTATAAAGCCAAAATCTGGAGCAACGATTGATCTGCTGGATGAACTCATCAGATGGAGCAGGATCTGTGGAGGACAAAGAAACTGTTAATGTTTGGATCGAGACTCTACATCAGGACTGAGAGTGGAAAGGGAAGATAATGAGCACAGGGAAGAGACAGAGAGCAGTGAGACCAAGGCCAGTGGGTGATTGGTGGATGGAGGAGGGACGAAGGATAACAGGTCTGATGCAGTGTCTCACCCAACAGAATCTTCTCAACACACTGAACTCCACTGGCAGATTATTGCTTGAAAATATGAAGTTGCACTACATGAAAAATGAAGATGGAGAGATCAGGAACTGAGATTGGTAGGTGATGGGGTGGAAACTAAAGAAAGCAATTGCTTGTTAAAGACAATTATCCTCACCTCAACAAGAATAAAATATTCCAACATAAACAGAGCTCTCATTAATTAACCTGCACAATATTCAAAATAGCATTGGGCCAATAAATAATCAGCTGCAGTAATTCAGTGACTCAAGCAGCATCTGTGGAGGAAAGGAAATGTTGCTCTGTAACAGGAGTGTTGACATTTTGGGTCAAAACCCAGCAGATTGTCTGTTGCTCCAGATCCTAGTATCTGTAGTCTCTGGTGCATTCATAACATTATTCCAACAGGCTCTCAGTGATTCCTATAGCTAAAATTAAACCCACCATATAATCGCTAAATAAAACATCTGATTTTAGTGAGAAATTTACAGTGGCTTGAAAAGTATTCACTCCCCACAACTACTTTCATATTTTACTGTCTCATTTTCTAAATTTAAAATATATTGAAGTAGGATTTTGAGCTAATTCTACGAAACATTGTGCATCATGTCAAATCAAAAGAAAAATTCCAAAACACTATCAGCTTTTACTAAAAATTAAAAACCAAAATTGTGAGGCTATAAAAATTATTCATCCATTTTGCTAACTTTCCTCAGGTGCAGAAAATTGTATTATCTTACCAACTTACTTACCCAATTTGTTGATGTAGAAAATTGGAGGATCACTTGCTTTTATTGAATTCATAAGAATAAATACCAACCACCCCCCCAAAGGTCAACAATATGGTAGATTTTCAAAAGACCAAACCAAAATGTGACAAAAGAGCATTCAAGACAAGTCATCATTATCATCATCATTATGCATCATGTCATATGAAGGGGGCAATCATGGTCTCATGAACATGATTATTTTTGGCAAATTTTTCTACATAAGTGATTTGCCTTTGACTGGGCAGTGTTTTTACAAGATGGGTGGCCCCATCCGTCATTAATACTCTTCAGAGATTGTCTGTCTAGTGTCAGTGGTCTCATAACCAGACTTGTAATATGCAATAGCTGTTCATATAACCTTCCACCACTCGCTCTCATGGCTTCATGTGACCCTGATTGGTGGACTAAACAAGTGTGACACTTTGCCCAAGGATGACCTGTAGGCTAGCACCTTACACCTCCTTTGATAGAGATGTATCTCCACCTCGCCACCATCCCTGTCAAGTCCGGGAAATTATCATTGAGAAGCACAAATCTGAAGAAAATACAAGACCATCTAAAAGGTACTGAATATACCACAGAGCTCAGTGCAGTCCAGCATAAAAAAGTGGAAAACATATGAAACCGCAGCCATGCTGCTAGGTCAGGCTACCCCTCTAAACTCAGTCGCCAGAGAAGAATGGCTCTTGTATGAGAGAGTACTGTGATGCCAACAGTCACTCTGAGTGAGCTGCAGAAGTCAATAGCTGCAAGTGGAGGTGAAGTTCATGGCTCTGCAACCTCTAAAGCCTTGCACAACAAGGGTATTTATGGAAGAGTGGCAAGGAAGAATCCCTAGTTTAAAAAAAACAAACATACGTATCCTTGCCCATAAAGACTTTGCAAAGAGTCACTCAGAAGATACTGAACAGATGTGGAAGTAGGCCTTGTGGTCAGATGAGACAAAAGTGGAACTCCTTGGCCTCAACACTAAGCTGTATGTGTGTGATGCAAATCTAATATTGCACATCAGCTACGAAACATCAGCCTTGAAAGCTTAAACTGGGGAGCAAGTTCATCTTACAGCAGGATAATGATCCAAAGTACACTGCCAGAGCAACCATGGAGTGGCTTCAAACGAAGAAAATTAACATCTTTGATTTACCCAGTCAGAGTCCTGACATTAACCCGATCAAACACCTCTGGCAAGACCTCAAGACTGCCATCCACATGCACTCTTCAACTAGCCTGGCAAAGGTTGAGCAAATTTGCAAAGAGAAATGAGCAAATCTTGCTCCATCAATTGTACAAAGCTAATAGCCACTTATCCAAAAAGACTACTGGCTGTAATAGCTGTGAGAACTTCAATTAAGTGCTAAGCAATGGAGGATGAATATATTTGAACTGCTGACATTTCAGTCTTTAAATTTTAGTTTTTCATCCTTTACAATTTTTCCTGTTTTTGGGCTCTACTGTGAAAAAAGGAGCATGTGATTCACAGATAAAAATTCTGTTAAATTGCTCAAAATCACTGGTTGTAATACTCATTTACGTGAGCAAAAGATTGGGGGCTGAGTACTTTTACCAGACACTGTAGATTCAGCTAAGAAACTGAGAGAAGCTGTGAAAAAATATCTGAGACTTACTTCTTTACAATATTTGGTAATGGCACTTCCAAGAGGATGTTCACTACCAGATTCTGCGGAGCCAACAACTGCAAGAAGTTTCTTCAGTGGCAGTTCAGCTACATCTCTCAGTACAAGAACCCTAATTACCTTAGGAGTACCATGTGTAATTGTACCAGTCTTGTCAAACATCACCACGTCTATCTAGAGACAAAAGCTCTTTTCAGTACAGTAGAATAATCAAAGTTGTCAAATGCAAGCTATTTTTCTAATAGAAATTAGAGACCTTTAAGGAAAAGTTATAATTATAGGATTCCACATAATGAGATACAAGGAATTGTACATGGGAATAAGGAAATAGCAGAGAAAATGAACAAGTATTTTGTTTCTTGCTTCATGTAAGATGACACAGAAGAGCTCCCAGAAAGAGTGTAGAACAATAGAACTAGAGTGAATGAAGAACTCAAATAAATTAATCTTAATGTGGAGAGTATGTTTCCTATGATGGGAAATCTAAGACCAGAGGACACAGCCTCAGAATAGAGGAACATCCTTTTAGGTGGGAGATGAGAAGGAATTCCTTTAGCTCGAGAGTGGTGAATCTGTGGAATTCATTGCTACAGGCAGCTCTGGAGACCAAGTCATTGGGTATATTTAAGGCAGAGGTTGATAGATTCTTGATTAGTCAGGGTATGAAAGGATATGGGGAGAAGGCAGGACATTGGGGCTGAGGGGGAAAATAGATCAGCCATGAAGGAATGGCGGAGCAGACTCAATGGGCTTAATTTGCTCCTATATCTTATGGTCTTATTAATTAACAAAAAAGTGTACAGTATTGAGAAGTTGATAGCACTGTAAGCCAATCAGTTCCCCAAATTCTCTTGACCTACACCCCAAGGTTTTGAAAGACTGCTTAGAAAATAGCAGATGTACTTGACTTCAAAATTCCATGGATTCTAGGATAATTTCACAGACATAAAGCAAGTAAATATAACTCCATTATTTAAGATAGAAGAGAGAAAGAAGGGAAATATAGACCAGTAAAAATAATTCGAGTGGTACGGAAAATGCTAGAACCTATTTTTAAGTGAGCAGCAGCAAAATATAATAAAAGGATTGAACATAATTTACGTGGATTTTCAAGGGGTAATCCCATTTGATGCACTGGTTAGAGACTTTTGATGACATCTTGCAGAAAAAGATACGAGGAGAAATCAGTGGGATGTGGTGTATTTACACTGTAAACTTTTGGCAGTTATAGTATCTGTTGTGGATTGAGGACTTTTTTTAAACAGTAGAAATACATGGAACAGATTAGGAGATTGTAACAATGTTGAGTGATAAAGTATTAGTGAGACCCAATTGCTCACAATCGATATCAATAATTTGGATGAGAGGATCAAGTGCGAATCATCTACATTACTGATGACACAAAACCAAGGGCAATGTTGGCCCTTTATCTTCTCCTTCCCCACAGCCCTGTAAATAATGAGTTTTATTATCTCTTGACCAAATGCCCATCAGAATGTTCCTCCTGTGTGACCAAGGTAATTATTTACAGCCACTGACCTTGTGTGCCATCTCTAGTGGTTCTCCACCTTTGATGAGAATGCCATTTTGAGCACCGATGCCTGTTCCCACCATGACAGCTGTAGGAACAGCTAGTCCCAGAGCACAGGGACATGCAATGGACAATACAGTAATGGAAGTCTTAAAAGCGAATCTAACTATCAGCTCAGCTTTAGAAATATTTTTGTTGTATCCCTAAAAACAAATCAAGAATGTCATTTAACGTCATAGAATCAAAGAAGGATTATAAGACAGACACTATTCAGCCCATGTATTCGTGCTGTAAAACCAAAACACAATACCCAATCCAAGTCCACCTCCTAGCATCTGATCCACAGCTATACAGGTCACAGTTTTTCAGATGCACACCAAGCACTGCATTAATGTGGTGAAGGTTTCAGCCTCTACCATTATTTTTGGCACTATGCTTTCTATCAAACTCTGGGTGAAATAAGTGCACATTTCCCCTCAAAACCTGAAATTACATTAAATTTATGCCCATTGACTTTTGCCTCATCATCTGAATATTATATGTTCTTGATACCTGCTAGGTACAGGTATCAATTTTTAAGCACCATTTTGATAACAAACTGCCATTTTCATCATGAATGATGCCTAGGTATGTCTAGTCCAGTGGTATATACACTCCCGTCAAATGTCCCTCCTGATTGGTTAGTCCTCAACCAATCAGGTTTCCGTTGTACCATCTCATTTACAATTGAATTCCAGTTCTTACTTAGAACTAGACCTTCATCTTTGTTAAAATTCTTTTTCTCTCGTTCTATTTCAATGGCTTCCTTCACTAGCTGATCCCAAAAGCCACTGGCGCGGCACAGTAGTTTTGTGCCGAAGTTAATTCTGTGGCCATTGCAATGCAATGTTCTTCATATCTGAAAGCAATACAAGTTCTTCTAATTTATTCTGTCTTGTTACCTTATTTTATACACGTCAAAAATAGTTTTACTCAGCCCGTAAGAAAATTATGCCAGCTTTCTAATTTTTCTACATAGGTGAAGTTTTAAGTCTTGACAACATCTGAGTAACGCCTTCCTCAGTGCAATCATATCTTTACTGAATGTACAACTGTATACTATATGCAATCTGCAGCTAACAAAGACTGTCTAAAAAATACTGGCCTACTTTCCTTGCTATTAAATTCTGTGGCTCAATTAACAAAGGAAGGAATCTGGTATGCCTTCGTAAAACACATTACTGTATCTACTTTTTAAAGCTCTGTGGATGTATACTCCAAGTTCCTTTTGTTCCTCTATACTTTTCAATGTCTTTCCCTTTACGCTCTACCCCTTAGTTTTTGTATCATATGCAAACACATCAAATTAATACTTACGCCAATGGTTCAGTTAACATCAATTCAGTGAACACTGCATTATTACAGTGCCACAATAAGGAATGTAAGACCTCAATTTGTAATATTTGTTATTACATTATTCGGCAGCAAACCACTTCAAGTTACTTTATCTCATCTAAAGGTAGAGTAGAGGCATGTCCAAATGTCAACTGATGCAACATCCTTTTCAAGTCTTAGCCTTGCTAAGTAATGTTGATATTGTGTGAAGCATTTGTATAACAGCTTTTTATTATAATTCTGTGACTTAGACACTTAAAAACACCTTTAAGTTTTACCAAGATAAGTTGCATAAGCAGTAACACTGTTAAAATATGAAAAGATTCTCAGCTGTTTGGACTGGAAACCAAAACCAATAGATTATGCCTCTGAGAGAGAAAGCTAGTAACTTGGTCAACAATTTAAAGAATGAACAGAGTAAGAATTAGATGTGATGCAATTTGGTATGACAAAGTGGTGGGTGAATCTGGTTCTGATACTGAAACTGTTAGAAAACTTACCACCTGTTTGAAAAAACATTATTGAAACAGGTAATAACTAGCAAAAATATTTAGTTGACACCATCTTATACTAATTAACTTCCTTCCTGGGATTGGCATAGGAGATTTCAAGTACAAGCTCTCAGTGATGTACCACTCAGAGACATTAAAGGCTTTGAAGGATCATGCAAATTTTTTAACATCTGTGTTTTATTTGGCAATCAAGTAAGTCTAGACGACTAGGATAATTTCTCCAAGATCTAATTCTCTACTTGCTTGTAAGGAATATTGTGATAAAAAAAATCAATCAAGAAGCTGCTTCTCTTATGATGGCTAGAGTATTATTTTGTTGACTTTGATATACACGCAGTTCAATGGTTCAATAGTTCCATTTAATATTAGAGAATGTATACAATATACAAGCTGAAGTTCTTACTCTTCACAGACATCCATGAAACAGAAGAAAAACCCCAAAACAAATGACAGAAAAAAAGTTAAAACCCCATTTTTACTTACTGCCAAGTTCTTTTTCATGATGTCAAAATTAACAAAACCAATGATAATCCAGACAGCGAGTGTAATCAAAGACATGAGAACAATAAAGGGAACAAAATATCCACTTAGTTTATCTGCAAGCTGTTGAATGGGAGCCTAAAAAGTCAAGATATATTGTATTTAAAATTTATAAACTAAGTTGAACTTTAAAAATTGTACTCGTGTATGGAAAAAAAATCTATGGAAACCAGTTTAATTTATTTGTTTTATCTTTAACATACCTCCTTCATTCATTGTCAAATTATTAATGCCATTCTGGACGAGAATAGTTTTTAAATACTTTATGCATTGATTTCATTACTTCTCAGATAATCGTCAATGTTACCTAAAGTCCCCTGATTCTGTGCAATAGCTTTTAATCAAACCACTTATGAAAAAGATATTGTTCAGATATTTTTTGATTTAAGAAAGTTTTTGTTGACAGTATATAGCACATGGTAGTAAACATCAAGTCTAATAGTAAAACTACGTCAACATAATCTATAAACCTTATTAGCATATCACCACCAATCTGCAGATTCTTGTCAAAGCCCAGAAGTAAACTTAGAGATACCTATGGGGATTTGGATTGAAGATACCTCTGTACTTCCACACAGCTAAGAATCCTGCCATTAATCTTGCCCTTTGCCTTCAAGTTCAATCTTCCAAAGTGTATCACTTTATACGTTTCTGGTTTGAACTCCATCTGACTCTTCTCAGCCCAGCTCTGTATCCTGCCTATGTTCTATTATAACCTTCACACATATTTCTACACTATCCGTCTGCAAACCTATTAACCCAACATTCAATTTTCTGATCCAAGTTATTTACAAAATTCACAAAGAGTACTTGCAAATATTATACAGTTAGAAGTCAGGATTGAACCTGACAGTGTTGCTCCTGACAGTGTTTCGTACAAGACTTCAACTTCATAGCACAAAGGTGTCAGATTTACCTTTGATGTCTGTGCTTCTTCTACTAGTTTAATGATCTGTGACAAGGTTGTGTCTGAACCCACATGGGTAGCTTGAATCAGCAGAGCCCCCTGTATATTAATAGAACCAGCAATCACTATACTTCCTACTCCTTTTACAACTGGCATAGGCTCTCCTGAAAAACAAAACCATGAAGTAATCATGGAGAGCATAAATTTGTAGTTTGACTTCTATACTTAGTATACTTCAGCAAAATACGAAGTCAAAACAATAATATAAACTATGCTGAACATAGGTTAGCTATGTAATAATCTGCTTTGAGAGAGAACCAATACATTTTATAAAGATTCAGACACTTGGGACTCACACCTTCAAGCTGATCTTATAGAAGAAAGTAAAATTGTTAATAATAAAATATGTTTATCTGGAGTACCACCTAAATTAAATTATACAGATAACACAAGGTGGAACAGATGGGTCAAATGGGTAATACAAATGTTGGTGATCAGGAGTTTCTTCTTCATACAAAAGTCAATAGTCACCATACACTTACCTTATGATCTCAGCAAAGCCTTTTCTCTCCAATCTCAAAATCCCTTGCCTATCTTGCACAACAGTTATTGGATTGTATATTTAATAATTTTTGAAAACAATTCAGTAGTTTGCATATTTTAATGGTTTCGGAACTTTTTTTTAATGTTTCTGATGTTAGAAACTTAATTTGATGCAGCTTTGACAGTAGCTAAGTCAGGGGTATGATGTGGTGGCTGTCATTTATTTTATTTTATTTAGAGATATAGTGCGGAATAGGCCCTTCTATCCCTTCGAGCTACATCGCCCAGCAACTCACCTATTTAACCCTAGCCTAATCACAGGATAATTTACAAAGACCAATTAACCTACTAATTTGGACTGTGGGAGGAAACTGGAGCACCCGGAGAAAACCCACACATTCCATGGGGGGAACGTACAGACTCCTTACAGATGACATCAGAATTGAACTCCAAAATCCGACATTCTGAGCAGTAATTGCGTCATGCTAACCGCTACGCTACCGTAATTTCTTTCAACTTTGGGACTGAGAATGGAGCCAGCCTTATACACTAAATTACCTAGTGTGAACCTTCTGGGTATAAGAGTAGAGAGTACATTTGACAATAGAGGATAAAGGCAATGGTTACCGAAATTCCTGAAATTTTGAAGTGTTTATTCAAGTCTACAAAATAAATACATTCTACTTAGGGACCAATTCATTGAATAATTCTGTAGATTGATATGTATCCAAATAACTATGAGCTCTGTGTATGCTTAAAACAATTGAGTAGGATGAGCAGATAATGTACTCTGCTGTGAACATCAATTCCCACAGGTAGAATAATTGAAGAATCTAGAGTGTTAAATATGGTAAAATGCGAGGTACTATTCCAAAGCCATCACTGAGATTTACAAATTTTAAAATGGTATGTACAATATTCCCATTATGTAGACTAGATATCATCTACTTTGGAAAACTTAGCGTAATCTTTTGCGTTCAGAAAATCAAATTACTAAAAAAAAACTGAACAAGCAATTGGCCCAGGATGGCACAATGGTGTAACGAAGTGCATGTACAAATCTCATTACTTGGAGGTCGAAGTTACAGTACTATGCAAAAGTCTTAGTCAGCCTAGATTTTTATATAAATTTTGTTTTAGATTTTTTTTGTCTTCTGCATTAGGGTGTCAGTATAAAAGAGCAAATTTTAGATTTCCAAGCATTCATTCTCCAAAAAATTAAATGTTAGAGAAATTCTTGTATTTTGTTAAAGAAAGCATATTAAATAATAAATATTTTAAATAAAAACTTGATTATGTTGTAGGTATATAGCCCAGTGCATGATTGAACAAAGGTTACTAACAGGATGCTAATGAAGAATGACATAATGAGTTGAATGAACTAAACTGATTAATTGAAACAGAAACGGGTGCAGAAGCAATCAAACTGGGTGATGGACAACCAAACTAAAAGATGGAGGTGTAGCAGATATGATAGTTTAACCTTCAAATGATCAATTCTCACATCATGGCAACAGTAAGCATGGCAACAAGGCACAAGATGGTCAACCTGCATCTGTAAGGTCTCTCCCTAGCAGAAATTTTGCAGCAGACAGGAGTTTCAAGATGTGCTGTCCAAGCTCTTTTGAAGAAGCACAAAGAAATGAGCAAGGTTGAAAACCAGAAATGCAGTGGTTGGCCATGGAAATTGAATGCAACTGATGAGACATTCTTTCCAATTTGATAGAAGTCCAGCACTGCTATCAGATTCGAACTCACAGAAGCCACTGGAATAACCGTAATAGAATCAATGTAAGGCCACCCCAACTTGAACATTCAAACCAGCGTACAAACTTGAGAGCATTAGAGCTGTGCTTAGTCACACACTGATAAGTGTAAAGCTAGTAGAGCAGGGGGCTAAGCATACAGCCTTGTGGTGCACCTGTGCTGATAGAGATTGTGGAGGAGATATTGTTGCCAACCTGAATTAACTACGATAAGTGAGGAAATCGAGGATCCAATTCCACAAGGTCTTGAATTTTCATTAGTTTTGAAGCGATGATGGTATTGAATGCCAAGCTGCTGTTAATAAAGAGCATCCTAATGCATGCATCTTGAAACAGTTGCTGCCAAAAAGCCATTCCTCCAAAGTGGAAACAAAGCTTTCACACCTTCACACAAAAACACAAGGACTGGTGTGCTGAACAATGGCAGCAAGGACTCTGGACTGACAAATGAAAATTAGAAATTTTTGACTCAAACAGGAGGCAGTTTATCTGTAGAAGTGCTGGAGAGCACTGTATGAATGGATGCCTGCAGCCAACAGTGAGGCACAGTGGAGGTTCCCTGTAGGTTTGAGGCTGCATTTCTGCAAATGGAGTTGGTGATCTGGTTAGAAATAGTAGAATCTTCAATGCTGAGAAGTACTAGCGGATTCTTATTCATCAGACAATACTACCATGGGGGCGTTTGATCAGTACCAACTTCATTCTGCAACAGGATAATGACCAAAAGCACATGGCCACGGGTATAAAGAACTATCTTTATGAAAGTGAAAAGAACAAAAAGTTCTGCAACAGATGGTATGGGCTCCACAGAGCCCTGATCTCAACATCATCAAGGCTGTCTAAGATTACCTGGAGAGACAGAAGCAAATGAGACAGCCAAAGTCTGGAGAAAAACTAAGGCAAGTTCTCCAAGATGCTTGGAACACCTACCAGCCAATTTTCTTATAAAACTGCATGAGTGTACCTAAGAGAATTGATGCAGTTTTAATTGATACTGTAGAAAATAAAATGTTTTGTACTCTCATTTTAAAATGTTATACAGTATTGTGCAGAAGTCTTAGGCACATGAAAAACATTCTGTAAAATATAATGACATTTAAAAATTCTAAATATCATAAAATATCATAAGGAGCAGTAAACAGTAAAAAAACTAAATCTGTTTACTGCTCTTTATGGTACAATACTGCATAACATTTTAAAATGAGAGTACAAAACATTTTATTTTCTACAGTGAAGATGATTCTTTTGACTGGTGGTTAGAGTTGTGAGAGATCAATCATCTGAGCCTCAGGATATCGTCGTAGGGATATCTCAAGTCAATGTACTAGCTTCAACAACCTTCAGCTACTTCTTCCCATAATTAAGTCATAAGTAGGTATGTACCTGATAATTGCGCAATGTTCAACTCCACTTACAACTCCTCAGTAAATGAACGATTCCATAGCTGCATGCAGCAAGGTTTAGACCTTAGGTTTTAGGTGACAGTAAGTATGATCTAGAGAAAGAATAACCAGCTGAAACACAGATACTCAGTGTATTATTTGAGTTCTAAACTATAAACATTCTGTAACAGACTCTATTGAAGAGAACCTTCACTTCTTCGGTTACAATAGCAGGTCACAAACTGATACCCTGGAGCCTGTTCATCATTTATAAAGCCTGAGCATGGTGCATGATCCACTTGTAGATCCAACAACTCTCACCATCCAGAACAAAATGGTCTGGTTGATTGATGTAGTAGTAGTTAATAGTGTTGTTCCTGCACCACTCAGTTAGCGACTCCCACATGTGAGGAATTCACATACTGTACAAGGAAGTTAATAAAGTTGAGTTGAATATCCTGTGTAGCCCCCGGTAAGCCTCGGGCACACTCAACTCGCTTTTGTCTAGGGGGAGCAGCCTTCGGCCCCGCCAAAATGTGTAATCAAGTTTGTGTGGATGCTGTGTGATATACCCCACCCCACCAAATAACAGACAATACACCATATGCAATTAAATGATTACACTTTATAGATCTTACTGGAACTACGTAATTAATAGAGATAAAATATAAAAGGAAAATAAAAGGCGCCAAACTTATCAAAGTTCAACCACTTCATGCACAAACAGTTGGAGCTCAAGTAACGGAGTCTTCTGTCCACCATTTGATCCCCTCCGACCCCCTCGACCCGCCACCTGGGACCAACCACAGTGGTTGACCAGACACTCCACATGAGTCTGTCTTCGTCTCCTCTCCTAAGACCCTGGGCCTCGGACTCCCGCTCAGGGTCGGTCCTGCCGCCCAGCTTACAGCATCGTGTCTCCTCAATCTGTCCCTATCTGCCTTCTGCGCCAAAATCCCGCGAAACAATAGCTTACAGACACACAAGAAAGAATAACATCTATCCCAATTGGTTCGTTCCTTCTCTTATCAATAACATAACCCAAACAAGGGGGGGGGGAGAGAGAAGGGAGGGAAGGGGGAGGGAGAGGGGCAGAGGGGGAGAGAGGGAGAGAGAACACCCTACAGCGCAGTTATTACAGAAAAGCCATTTTAATTATAACAAAGAAGCCATTTTGTTAGCCTTCGCAGTAACATAAAAGAAGAAAGCCCTTACACTTGCAAGGCTGGTGTCTTGGTGTGCTATGTACTCTCAATACCAAACTCAGCAATTGGTACCACTGACCCCAACTACTGGCATGTTGGCAGCAATATGAAACACCTGCAAAATGTACTAGCTCTATTTGCTGGACTGCTCCATCAGTACCGTGATCTCTACCACCAGCATATGCATAGGAACTCTACTAACTCCAAATAGCACACCACTCTGACTTGGAAATATATCAACATTCCTTCTTTATTGCTTGCCCCAGATCATGAAAGTCTCTTCCCAACAATTCTATAGGAGTTTCTTCATCAGAGAGTCTACAATAAATAATAAGGCAGCTCAGTACTAATTCCTCAAAAAACTGCTAGGACTGGGCAACAAATGGTGGCCTTGCCTGCAAAACCTAGATTCTGAAAATTTAAATCCCCACTAAATTGCTTTTAATTGTTTAGGTATTTGTTTTATGACAGTCAATATTATGACATCTTTAAATGACACAGAAAGAAACACTGTAAGCCCAGTGAATAAAAAAAAAACATACCAGTAATGAGAGATTCGTCTGCCATAGAGGAACCTTCCAATACTTTTCCATCAACAGGAAATTTGCCACCAGGAACAATCTTTATAATATCACCTCTTTGGACTAAATCCACAGCTACTTGCTCCTCACTAAAAGAATCAAAATCAAGGAGAATATTTATGCTTGGAGATAGCAGTTTGCAGAATGTTCTGAAAATTGTAATTTCTGATATAAACTATGTAATTTTCACTACCATTATCAAATACAAAAGACTTGCGGGATAAAACAAATGATTAATATAACACAAGTAAATCCGACTATAGAAATGTTTCCTGGACTTCAAAAACAGAGGTGTATACGACTATAAGACATAGGAGCAGAATTAGGTCATTTGGCCCATCGAGTCTACTCCGCCATTTAATCATGGCTGATTCTTTTTTTCCCCTCCTCAGTTCCACACCCCAGCCTTCAACCTGTAACCTTTCACATCATGGCCAATCAAGAACCTATCAATCTCCTCCTTAAATACACTCAATGACCTGCCCTCTACAGCTGTCTGTGGTTACAAATTCCACAAATTCATCACCCTCTGGCTAAAGAAATTTCTCCACATCTTTGTTTGAAATGGACAGCCCTTATCCTGAGGCTGTGTCCTCTTGTCCTAGACTACCCAACCATGGGAAACATCCTTTTCATATATATTCTGTCTAGGCCTTTCAACATTCAAAAGGTTTTAATGAAATCCCCCAACATTGCATTTTCCAATATTGTATTTCATTTGCCGTTTTGCCCATTCTCCTCATCTGTCCCTGTCCTTCTGCAGCCTTGCTGTTTCCTCAACATTACTTGCCCCTCCACCAATCTTCATATTATCTGCAAACCTGGCAACAAAGCCATCTATTTCATCATCTAAATCATTGATATATGGCATAAGAAGAAGCGATCCCAGCACCGACGCCTGTGGAACACAACTACTCACTGGCAGCCAATTAGAAAAGGATCCTCTTATTCCCACTGGCTGCCTGCTACCAATCAGCCAATGCTCCAACCATGGCAATAACTTTCCTGTGATATCATGGGCTCTTAACTTGGTAAGCAGCTTCACGTGTGGTATCTTGTCAAAGGCCTTCTGAAAATCCAAATTTACAACATCCACTGCATCCCTTTTATCTATCCTACATGTAATCTTGTCAAAGAATTCTAACAGGTTCGCCAGGCAAGATTTTCCCTTAAGGATACCATGCTGACTTTGTCCTACCTTGTCCTGTGACAACAAATACTTCATAACCTCAACCTTAACAATTGACTCCAACATCTTCCCAACCACTGAGGTCAGGCTAACCAGTCTATAATTTCCTTTCTGCTGCTTTCCTCCTTCTTAAAGAGTGGAGTGATGTCAATTCTGCACTTTCCTCATTTTCCCCAGAAAGCACACCATTGCTGCTGTACTGTCATCCCTGCCAGCATCTCCTTCCAATTTACTTTGGCCAATTCCTCTCTCATACCACTGTAACTTCCTTTACTCCACTGAAATACTGCTAGGTCAGACTATATTTTCTCCCTATCAAATTTCGAATTGAACTCAATCATATTGTGATCACTGCCTCCTAAGGGGTTCTTGAACTTAAGCTCCCTAATTGCTTCCGGTTCATTACATAACACTCAATTCAGTATAGCTGATCCCCTAGTAGGCTCAATGACAAACTGCTCTAAAATGCCACCTTGTAGGCATTAACCATATTCACTCTCTTGAGATCAATTACCAAGCTGATTTTCCCAACCTATCTGCACGTTAAATTCTCCCATGACTATCATAACATTGCCCTTTTGACATGCCTTTTCTATTTGTCCATTGTATTCTGTAGTCCACAACCCAGCTACTGTTTGGAGGCCTATATATAACTGCTGTCAGGGTCTTTTTACCCTTGCAGTTTCTTAACTCAACCTACATGGATTCAACATCTTCTCATCCTATATCACATCTTTCTAATGATTTGATGCCATTCTTTATCAGAAGAACCATGCCATGCCTTCTGCCTACCTTCCTATTCCTCTGATACAATGTGTAACTGTGGACATTCAGCTCCCAACTACACCATCCTTCAGCCATGGTTCAGTGATGGACAAAACATCATACCCGACAGTCTGCAATAGTGCGACAAGATCACCCACCTTATTTTTTATACTCCGTGCATTGAGATATAACACTTTGAGTACTGTATTTGCTACCCATTTTGATTCTGCATCCTTAATGACTCATACTCACCCTACTGGCTGCAATTTTGTCTTATCATCTGCCTGCCCTTCCCAACTGTCTGACTGTATGCTACCTTTGCTTTGTTTTATAAATCATCTGTCCTATCCTGAGTCTCTGCATTCTGGTTCCCAACTCCCTACCAAATAAGTTTAAAAACATAAATTAGTTTTATGTGATTGACTGATTCTACATCAGATGAAGAAACACTTTAGGCTTTTGGGGGATATTCAAGCGCTGGCTAAGTAAAGGAGGTGTATGACAGATATAGGAAGCAAGGAGCAAATGGGTGCTTGAGGAGTACAAGAAATGCAAAAAACCCACTTAACAGGGAAATCATGAAGGCTCAAAGAAGGCATAAGTTTGCACTGGCAGTCAAGATGAAGTTTCTATAGGTGTACTAAGAGCAAAAGGATAGCAAAGTACAACATGCTCCAGTTGAAGATCAATGTGGCCAGCTATGCATGGAGCCAAAAGAGATGGTGGGGGGAGGGGGAGGAATCTTAAATGGATTTTTCGTATCTGTATTTACTGAGGAAATGGTCCAGAGGCTGTAGAACTGAGCCAAAACAGCAGTGAGGTCATGGACTGTATACAGATTACTAAGGAGGAGGTGCTTGCTGTCTTCAGGCAAATTAGGGTGAGTAAATCCCCAGGGCCTAACAAGGTGTTCCCTCAGAACCTGTTGGAGGCTAGTGCAGGGACCCAAGCAGAGATACTTAAAATATTCTTAGACACAGGTGAGGAGCAGGTGGACTAGAGGATAGCTAATGTTGTTCCATTGTTCAAGAAAGGCTCTAAGAATATGCAAGAAACTTACAGGCTGGTGATCCTGACATCAGTAATGGGTAAAGTATTGGAAGGTATTCTAAGGAACTGGATATATAAGTATTTGGATAGCCAAGGACTGCTTCGGGATAGTCAACATAACTTTGTGTGTGGTAGGTCATGTCTAGGTCTGAAAGTAGATAAATCATCTGGATCCTATGGTCTACACCCCAAGGTTCTGAAAGAGAGGCTGGAGAAATTGTGGAGATATTACTATTGATCTTTCAAGGATCTCTAGATTCTGGCATGGTTCCTGAGGAAAAGAAATTTGAACATGTCACTCCACTCAAAAAGAGAGACAGGCAGAAGAAAGGGAATTATAGGCCAGTTAGTGTAACCTCAGTGGTTGGCAAGATGTTGGAGTTGATTGTTAAGGATATGGTTTTGGGGTACTTGGATGCACATGATAAAATAGGCCGAAGTCAACATGGTATCCTTCAGGGAAAATTTTGTGTGATAAATCTGTTGGAATTCTTTGAAGAAGTAACAACATGATAGACAAAGGAGAATCAGTAGGTGTTGTGTACTTGGATTTTCAGAAGGCTTTGACAAGGTGCCACACATGAAACTCCTTAACAAATTACGAGCCCATATGTTACAGGAAAGGTTCTAGCATGGATAAAACAATGGCTGAGTGGCAGGAGGCAAAAATTGGAAATAAAGGGAGCCTTTTCTGGTTGGCTGCTAATGACAAGTGGTGTTCCACAGGGGTCTATGTTGGGGTCGATTCTTTTTATGTTCTATGTCAATGATTTGGATGATGGAATTGGTGGCTTTGATGCAAAGTTTGGAGACGATATGAAGATAGCAGGAGGGGCAGGTAGTGTTGAGAAGTAGAGAGGCTGTAGAAGGACTCAGACCAATTAGGAGAACAGGCAAAGAAATGGCAGAAGGAATACAGTGTCAGAAAGTGCACAGTCATGCACTTTTGTAGAAGAAATAATAACGTGAACTATTTTCTAACTGGAGAGAAAATTCAAAAATCCAGAGTAAAGGGATTTTGGAGTTCTCGTGCAGGATTCCCTAAAGGTTGAGTTGGTGGTGAGGAAGGCAAATGCAATGTTAGCATTCATTTTGAGAGGACTGGGGCTTTATAAGGCACTGCTAAGGTCTCACTTCCAGTATTGTGAGCAGTTTTAGGTCCCTTATCTAAGAAACATGTTCTGACAGTAGATGAGGTTTCAAAGGAGGTTCACGAGAATGATTCTGGGTATGAAAGAGTTGACATATGATCACTGATTGATGGCTCTGAGCCTGTACCCACTGGAATTCAGAATGATGAAAGACCTCGATACAGTGGATGTTTCCTATAGTGGGAGAGTCTAGAACATGAGGACACAACCTCAGACCAAAGGAACATCCATTTAGAATGGAGGATGAGGAGGAATTTCTTTAGCCAGAGAGTGGAGAATCTGTGGAATTCATTGCAACAGACAGCTGTGGAGCCCAAATCATTGGGTATATTTAAGGCAGAGGTTGATAGGTTCTTAATTAATAAGGGCATGAAGGGTTATGGGGAAAAGACAGGAGATTGGGGGCTGAGTCAGAAATAGATCAGCCCTGATGAAATGGCAGAGCAGACTCGATGGACCAAATGGCCTAATGCTGCTCCTATATCTATGGTCTTATGATCTAACCAATCTTATAGAATTTTTCAAGGATGCTACTGGAAAAGTTGATGAAGGAAATGCAGCGGACATTGTCTACCTGGACTTAAGTAAGGCTTATGCAAAGTCCTGCTTGGGAAGACGATCAAGAGGTTCTACTTTGAGAGGACAAATCAGGGTATGACTTACACAGTGAATGGTAGGACAGAGAAGAATTTGGTAGAATAAAGGCATCACAGGTAGATAAAGAGAGCCTTTGACACATGACCTTCATAAAGCAGAGTATTGAGCACAGGAGTTGGAATGTTATGTTGAAGTTGTATAAGATGTTGATGAGGCCAAATTTGGAGTATTTCAGTATTAATCTACAGAAAAGATAATACTAAGATTGAAATGGTACACAGCAGATGTTGCCAGGACTTGAAGACCTGAGTTATTGGGCAAGGTTGAATAGGTTAAGACTTCTTTCCTTTGGCATAGGAGAATAGGGGATATTTGACAGAGGAATACAAAGTGGGGAGAAAGGTGGGGTGCGACACCAACTAGAGGTCATATGTATAGAGGCTTTGTTTGAAAAGTCATCATTAAGCAAAGCAGTTTATTTACTGTTTTCAGTTTATTGAATGTTTTGCATTTTATATGCCCCCAGGCAATAGGGATAGCGATTTTCACATTTCAAAAAAAAAATCATCCAAAGTTACTAGTGGAAATTGCAACCAAGAATTATAATCCCATTGAATATCTAGTTCAAAGTTCAAATTGAAGAATATATCTGTTTTTCCTATATACCCTGTTGGATTCAACTGTTTCATTGTCATTTTCCTTGCAGTTTAACAATTAATTATCCAGTTGTATTTTAGGTCATCTTTATATGCATAAAAATTCAATATGCCTCTAGTGTAAAGTATAACCACTGGAAAGCCCAGAAAGCTCTGCATTAAAGTGTCTTTCTCATTGGTTAACTTTTTACTGCAGTATTGACTAAATACATCCTAATTAGATTATTATCTATAGATTAGAGTGGAATCTCTCTTATCTCCATGGATATAGATGTAGCTGTTTTATGCTAGGCATAATCTTCAGATCCTCTCTTTTTCAAGTAGTAAGCCTCCCTGTCTCTGTTCTATTCCTGTCCTCTTTGTTCTATCAACTTTTAGTAAAATGATTATGAAACAACAGGTTTTACACCTCATTATTGATTTCTAAAGAAGTTTGGATTAGAACTCCAGAATCCAACAATTTTGGCATAGTTAGCAGGATATTCTGGAGTTTTAAAATTGTTACATTTAAGGACAAAGAAATGGGAATTTTTAGCGCTCAATAAATGGGGTGAGAACTTCTTTTCTGAAAGAAAAGTTTTGGCTTCGAATATCAGATGGAAATCAGGATTGGAAATTGCTGTGTTGCTATTGAAAAAGGAGAAACAGCTGTAGTAATATTGGTTGCAATCTATTTTGTCCTAATCTATTCAATTACAATCTATTTTGGTTGCACAGCCATCTATTTTGATACCTGCTGAAAATAGCGGTTGTATAAATCTATTTGGTCGCAATCTGTTTGTTTGTTGAACTAACATGTTTGCTATCTATTTGGGTGATGGAGCAATCTATTTGCTAAATGGTTACAATGTATTAATTTTCTGAGATCTCAAAGTGATCAAGATCGAATAAAAACAATGGCCAAAGTCGTGAAACTTACTAAGAACTTTTACTCAAGTAAGATATCTCAGTTTGATAAAATGAATGAAACATTCCAGACAAAAAATACCAGCAATGTGAAATTTATTAAGAACAAGAAGGTATATATTAAGTTCCAGAAAATGGTGCTACTGATTTTGTTAATCAGTGTATTGACAGGCTAGTGGCAGATCCATCAACTATTGCTCAATCACTCAACAATCTGCTGAAGGACAGTAAGTGCTCAAAAGACCCTGTGATTCTTAATGAAGAGCAACTGAAAGTGTTTAAAACTTTAAAGGTGATGCTGCATTAAGAACCCCTGATACAGGCAGACAATTCACCCTGCAAGTCAATGAGAAACACATGATCGTAGTTTTAATTCAAGAACATGGAGACTGACAGCGTCCTGTTGGTTATTACTCTGTCGATGATTTGATTCTATACACTGATGGCTCCTCAATGATTGAGGAATCCAAATGGTGATTTCTGGAACTGAAGTGCTGGCATCAGGAAGCATGGCTCTTGGTGCCTCTATGCAACAACCAGAACTAAAAGCTATGATTGAAGCCTGAAAGTTGGCAGAAGAAAGATCAGCTAATATCTACACTGATTCTCAAAATACTTTTGGAGTTGTTCATGACTTTGGAAACCTATGGAGACAAAGAGGATTTCTTACAGCTGTTGGAACCTGAATTAAAATGTCCAACTTATTCAAGAACTTATGGATTGCCATCAGAATTTGCTGTACTAAAATGTAAGTTACTCCAAAATGGCTACAAAGGAAAACCATAGAAATGCACCTGTGGAAGAAATTGCAAAAAAAACACATGGGAGGGAATAAAAAAAAATTAAAATAAGTATCAAGAACACATGCAGTGAACCTTACAAGTGGAATTATGGAAACAAAGTTGAACTCTGTATCACAGATAAACATACATGAAATATGGCACTAGTCCTGGACCAGTAGCCCCAACTATATGTTGTTTCCTTATCTGGCACAGCAAGTACATTCCCTAGGACACATTGGACTGCAAAAGATTCTCCTAATGGCAATTGGATCTAAAGTTCAGTGCACTAGCCTGAAAAATGTTTAAGCCAAAAAACAAATCCTGAAGCACTGGAAAAATTACAATTAAATGTTCCTGCCCCACTTGCAAATGGACTACATATCTTTATCAACGTGTCAAGGATACTCAGAAATACTGGTAACAGTAAACAAGTTTTCAAGATGGGTGGAAGCTATTGCAGCACAGAAAGCCACTGCCACACCCACAACAAAAACTCTGACCGAGAACAATATTCCTAGATAGGGATTGCCATGTCACCTTGACTCTGACCAAGGAACACATTTCATGTGGAGCATTTGTCCGGAATAATATCGACCAATGAACACTGAATGGTCTTTTCACTGTCACATTGCAGAGTTATCAGGCCAAGTTGAATAAATGAATGGAACCATCAAACAATGACTGATTAAGTATCGAGAGGAAGGTGTGCTGTGGGTTACAGCTCTTCCTATGGTCTGTGTAGTATCAGAGCAACCCCAAACAAGTCAACTAAGCTAAATCCATTTGAGGTAGTAACAGAGCATTTTATGTTACTGCCAGGAGGTCTCAATCTCAGAGAGGCTGATACATACATTCTGGCAAACAGATTAGTTAACTATAATGTGAAATTAATTCAAGCTGTACAGTCTGCCTCTCAATACATTTCTGCAGCTTGAGAAGATACAACAGGAAGAGGACACAGCCTGATTCCTGGTGAGTGGATCCTAATTTTAAAAAAATGCATAAGGAGCTGGTGGGAAGGTCCTTATCAAGTGCTGTTAATTGCCAACTCAATGGAAGTTGGAAGGTAAAAAGTAAAAGTAAGTGGATACATGCCTGCCACTGCAAGCGAGCTAAAGTGGTATCTGACAAGGACAATAAGCACCATAGTTAATGTGCTGGTAACCTCTTGCTCAAAGTGCCTATGCTGCTGGGCTACAGTGAGTAAATCACTAACCAGCCAGAAGACTTCATGCGTTGACAACTACTGAACATTCTTAAGTTTATTATAATATTATTTGTTGTTATATTTTTGCCAATTTCCCCCACTCATAATGTACCAGTTTACATGACTCATAATGTATACTTGTATTATTAATGATCAGAAATATTATAATTCAACAAAACTCCTGTCAAACAATAAGAAACTAAATGTTCAAAGAACAATATGTACTTTATGTGGGGAAATGGAGCCAACATCTCTCTTCCACGTAATTGGTTAGGATCTTTTTATTAAGGGTATGTTTTTTCTGCCATGATACATACACATACCTTACATTTACCTCCTGATTTAGAAGTAAACTACTCATTTCAGAAGGAGATTGTTTTACATCAATTTTATTCCCATTTTATAGAACACAGAAAATCTACAGCACATTACAGGCCCTTCAGCCCACAATGTTGTGCCAACTATGTAACCTATTCTAGAAGCTACCTAGAATTTCTCTACCACATAGCCTTCTATTTTTCTAAGCTCAATGTACATATCTAAGGATCTCTTAAAAGATCCTTTGTATCCACCTCTACCACCTATGCTGGCAGTGCATTCCATGCACCCACCACTCTCTGTGTGAAAAACTTACCTCTGACATCCCCCTTGTACCTACAAAGTACTTCCAAGCACCTTAAAACTATGCCTCTTTGTGTTAGCCATTTCACCCCTGGGAAAAAGCCTCTGGCTATCCACACTATCAATGCCTCTCATCATCTTATACACCTCTATCAGGTCTCCTCTCATCCTCTGTCGCTCCAAGGAGAAAAGGCCAAGTTCACTCAACCTATTCTCATAAGGCAACATCCTTGTAAATCTCCACTGCACTCTCTCTATAGCGTCCACATCCTTCCTGTAATAAGGTGACCACAACTGAATACAGTACTCTAAGTGGGGTCTGAGCAAGGTCTTATATAGCTGTAACATTACCTCATGGCTCTTGAACTCAGTCCCACAGTAGATGAGGACCAACACACCATATGCCTTCTTAGCAACACTGTCAACCTGTCAAGCTTTGAGTGTCCTATGGATCTCACCGATCCTCCACACTGCTAAGAATCTTACCATTAATATTATATTCTGTCTTCAAATTTGACCTACCGAAATGAGCCACTTCATACTTATCCGGGTTGAACTCCATCTGCCACTTATCAGACCAGTTCTGCATCCTATCAATGTCCCGCTGTAACCTGTGACAACCCTCCAGACTATCCACGGCACTCCAACTTTTGTGTCTCAGCAAACTTACTAACCCACCCTTATACTTCCTTATCCAGGCCATTATAAAAATCACAAAGTGGAGGGGTCCCAGAACAGATCCCTGCGGAACACCACTGGTCACCATTCTCCATGCAGAATATGTACATGAATACGGTGTTGCAAGGAGTACAAGAGAGATTAAAAACATTGCTGTAGCATTAGAAACAATAAGCAATGACCCTTCTGAAACTTTTGGAAAAGAAACAAAAGAAATGGTTGCCATGCATAAGATGGTCCTTCAAAATCCTATGACATTAGAATTTCTCTTAGCAGTTAACAGGACATGTCCAGTTATAGATAAGGAGTGCTATATACCTGGTGAGTCTGAAGGCATAACTAATTTAGCAGACCATATTCATAAAGAAGCAGCTAAAATACATCAAGATGACGGATGGGATTTCTTTGATTGGATTCATTCAAGTCTCAGAAGCTGGGGTTACTCAATATTACAAGTCATAATAGTCATTCTAAAATGTTTTATCATAATTTAATATTTTTTACTTGTTTAATGGCAATCATTAACAGAATAGTTCATACTCGCATAAGTGTGCCTACTAATTTGCCTAACTATGACATAATCATATAAATACTTTGAAGAATATATACCCTATGATATTTCATAACCTATGTAGTCTTTTGATTATTTCAAATCTAATGTAGCTACCACATTTTTCTGCCTCTGAATTTACAGATGTAATGGTTCTAAATGCAAGTTTTAGAATCAGAGAGGATTGTTGGATCCAACAGATTGTCATTTTTTTTGCAGCTTAATAATTATCTGCTTGTATTTAAGTAGTCTTTATCTGCATAACAGTTTAATATACCTCTAGCACTCATACAAAGTGTAACAACTGGAAAGTTCTGGAAGCTCTGCATTAAGTGAGTAAGTGATTTTCTCATTGGTTAACATTTTAATTGCAGTATTTGACTAAGTAACTGGATTATTATTATCTCCAGATTAGAATGGAATTTTTCTGATCTCTATGGGCATAAAAGTAGTTGCTTAGGCTAGGCACCTTCTTTAAGTAGTACACCCCCTGTCACTCTTCTTTCCCTGTTCCCTTTGTTCAATCAACTCTTAATTGTGAAGCAGCAAGTTTGATGCCTTGTTCATAATTTCTACAAGAACCTTGAATACAAGCACCAGAATCCAACAGCCCTAAACAAATTATCTTGGTTATTACTGGGGGGAAGCATTGAAACTAGCCACTTTCCTATCATATACATGAGAGTATGGGAAATTGTATCATGACTCAACAGCTATCATTCGTTTACAGTTTCCAGTTAGCCTACATAACGAAGTTGAAATAGCCTGTGCAAATTGACTAATTAGTGCACAAACACATTGAATGCTATGCATTGGGTGGTGTAGCCAGAGAGGAATAAAAGTGTTAAAACAATGAAAGTAAGACTGTAACATTCTAGATTATAAAAAGCCTTTGCAACAGTTTGGAATCAAATTGATAATTTACCCCATTATTGAGTTGTCTGGTCCCAGTGCTATCACTGTAGCCTCTGTAGCTTGAAGGGAAAGCAGTTTAGCCAATGCTTCAGAAGTCTTACTCTACAATACAGGAAACTGTGATGTTATCATAAGATAATTGTATTTGTTTATATCATCCACTTGCACACCCCCCCCCCACCTCATTCCCAAATCTCTCCTTATTTCCTATTAAAATCTCTCCAAGACATGCCTTTCTTGCCTTTGGTACCTATTTTGATCAATTACCAGGCATATCCAAGTTTGACAATAAAATTGCTCTAACAAAGACTGCAGAAACTGCAAAGAATTGTGGACATAGCTCAGCACATCACAGAAACCAGCCCTTTCTCCATGGTTTCTGTCTATTCTTCTCTCTGTCTAAGTAAAGCAGCCACATAATCAAAGACTTTACTCATTCTGGGCATTCTCTCTTATCCCCCATTCAATCAGGCAGACAACCCAAAAGACTGAAAGCACAAAGTACCAGACTCAAGGACTGCTTCTATAGGACTGTTGAATGATTAGCAGTATAATAAGATGGACTTGACCTCAATTGATTTTATTGTGGTCTTGCATGTTATTGTCTGCCTGCACTGCATTTTCTCTGTAATTCTAACATTTCATTTCGCATTTTTTTTCTCTTTATACCACCTCAGTGCACTGATGCAATGAAATGATCTGTATGGATGGCATTCAAAGCAATGCTTTTTATTGTAACTCAGAATATGTCAAAATAATAAACAAATTTATCTATTTACCAATTTCTTCTATCTGAATTTTTTACTTTCCTGCCTCAAGAGAATTGCCAATTCGAGAGCACGACGGGCATAATATAGCTACATGGTATTGGTAATGAATGTACAGTGTGCTGGTTGGCTGGCAGGAGGCTGCATTTCAATAATTTATACCAGCATACATTGAAAGTGAGTAGCTTTCCAAAGTGATGACCATCAGAATAAAATAACAGGAATAACAGGTTCATCTAATGCACCACAAAGACCAGACCACCTTATGTTTTTCTGTTAGTCAGGAAAAATAAAATAAACTGATAAGAAATTAGAAGTTAGAATTCTCCCACTGGATTTGTGTCTTTGAATTAAGTAGAGAGAAAAAAAAATCAGGGAACACTCGCACGATTTAATTACCCATATTAGGACATAAATAATTCCAAGAATAAGAACTTTATGGTCTTGCTAGCTTCTGCAAACCGAAACGTTAATAATATTTACTGTCAAGAATATCACTAGTAATAGTCATTTTGGCATCTTAAAAGCCAAGATCAGCAACAATAAAATCATATAATCCATTAATGGCTTCAGAAGAGCAAGAAGTAAAATTTAAGGTAACCAAATGGGGTAAAGGTTCATTGTGGTTTACACACTGAATAACAACTAAGCAAAATTTTCAACTGGAAACAATTTTACCCAGTAAATTGTCTGAATGAAGAATTACCTTTGCTATATGCTCCAGCCATCTCCCCAAGGCAATGAAGACAAACAGCATTGGTGGAGTATCAAAGAAAGTCACTGGACTTTGTTCTGCGCTTTCAGCGATGGCCACAATCAGTATTACACAGGAGTACAGATATGCAGTGGTAGTAGCCAGAATGATGAGCACTTCCATATTGGCAGTTTTATGCTTAAGAGCCTTATAAGTTTGAATGTAGAAGTACCATCCTCCAATAAACTTAAAAAATATATATTAATTGAAATATTTTAACAATTAAATGCATGGAATACAGAACAGGCAACTTTCATCAGGCAACTATACCCTTCCTATATTCCTATATTTTATTCCCAGGCTATGTATTAGAACTTCTAGTAGCAGTGAAAGATACGTAATTTTCTACAATTTATTTGTGACTGTAAAATGTAAAAATATTCTCTTGAAAATTCAAGAAAAAAGCTACAGTTGATCCAATATCTGAAATGTTTACTCAAAGTGAATACTTACATTTTCCAAACACCTTTTTAAGATACAATTTAATGAAGATATTAGTACATTAATTTAGTTAATTTAAATTTAACTAATTTAAATTATTATAAAATGACATATATTACAAAGTTAAGTTACTGATTTTCACATTTGAATACATGTACACAAATTAATTAAGAAAGACCGAGATGCCGAGCAAAATTTATTTACAGATTATTTCTGGACACCAGATAAATCATACCTATTATAATACATGATGATTTATAAGATTTGTTTGTTAACTAGAGGTAATGAGAGTATCCTGGTACTACATTGTTGAATAAATAAGTTTCAGACCATCTTGTAATTTTCAGGAAATAGTTCACTTCTTAAGGCACAATTTTGGCAAGCAGAAATAAGACCATAAGACATAAGAGCAGAATCAGGCCACTTGGCTCGTTGAATCTGCTCTGCCATTCAGTCATGGCTGATCCTTTTTTCCTGTCCTCAGTCCCACTCCACAGCTTTCTCCCCATCACCTTTGATACCATGGCCAATCAAGGCTCATCAAGCACTGACTGCAATAGACCCAACGAGCTGACCTCCCCACTGCCTGTGGTAATAAATTCCACAAATTCACCACCCTCTGCCTAAAGAAATTTCTCCGCATCTCTGTTTTAAATGGACGCTCCTCTATCCAGAGGCTGCACCTTCTTGTCCCTGACTCCTCCACCATGGGAAACATCCTTTCCACATTTACTCTGCCTAGGGCTTTCAACATTCGAAAGGTTTCAATGAGATCTCCCCTCATCCCTCTAATTTCTAGCGAGTACAGACTCAAAGCTATCAAATGTTCCTTGTACGATAACCCTTTCATTCCTGCAATCATCCTTGTGAACCTCCTCTGAACCCTTCTCAATGCCAGCACAACTTTTCTTAGATGAGGAGCCCAAAATTATTCACAATAGTCAAGGGCAGGCCTCATCAGTGCCTTACAAAACCTCAGCATTAAATCCCTGCTCTTATATTCGAGACCTCTCGAAATGAATGCTAACATTGCATTTGTGTTCCTCACCACTGACCCTACCTGCATGTTAAACTTGAGGTTGTTCTGTACAAGGACTCCCAAATCCCTTTGCTTCTCAGATTTTTCAATTTTCTCCCCATTTAGAAAATAGTCTGCATATTTATTTCTACTACCAAAGTGCATAACCATGCATTTTCCAACATTGTATTTCATTTGTCACCATCTTGCCCATTCTCCTAATCTAAGTCCTTCTGTAGCCTACCTGTTCCATAACACCACCAGCCCCTCCAACAATCTTTGTATTATCTGCAAACTTGGCAACAAAGCCATCTATTCCATCATCTAAATCTAAATTGATATACAGCATAAAAAGCAGTCCCAGCACCGACTCCTGGAGTACGCAACTACTCACTAGCAGCCAACCAGAAAAGGATCCTTTTATTCCCACTCGCTGCCTCCTATCAATCAGCCAAAGCTGTAAACATGCAGCAACTTCCTGTAATACCATGGACTCAACTTGGTAAGAGGCCTTGTGCATGACACCTTGTCAAAGCCTTTTGAAAATCCAAATGTACAACACCCACTGCATCCCCATTATCAATCCTACTTGTAATCTCCTCAAAGAATGGAAAAAGCAGATGTTCACGACTGTCTTCTGCATGTGTTCGATCAACATTAGGAGAATGAACAGAGGGAACACAGAGTTGAATAAGTAGCTGGATGAAGAAAGGAAGCAGATCACTAAGCATGAGGTCATGTACTACTTACAGAGTCATGGAATATTTGAGGAGGAATGTTCCCACCTTGACTTCAGTGAGGCATTTGAATTTCCAGAAGAGCCTACTCACTGAAATTTAGCAGCTGGTTCAGAACAACCTCAGAACAGTCCAGGGACCTCACTGCCAGAGGATGTAGGGGTGGCCCATGGTAATGTATCCTTATCCTTGGGACTTGTGCTCAACTGAAGATAGGGTAATTTTCAGTATATTGTCACCTGCCGTCCACTGTGATGTAAATGGAGTGACTGAATTCCCTCTTCAAAGAGAGTTAACTATGTTTCCAACTCCCTTGCCAGAGATCTTCAGAGGAAGAAAGTACACAGCTTTGCTGGGGTTACAAACTGCATGAAAGTTGCTTAGTGGGCATGATTTATCTATCTACAAACGTACTTCACTCCGTATCAGAATGAAAGGGACCTTATCTCCTCAGTGTCCAGCTGGTGCATGCCCTTAGGCATCTTAGAGGGCTATGGGTAACCAGTGTTCAGCACAGTATTGTGGACCAAAGCTTTGACTTCCCTTGTCAGCCATGGTTGTACAATTTTGCCATTTGAGTATTTCATTGTTTTTGGAATACATCTATCCTGCACTTTCCTCACTTCTCCCAGTAACTCTCACCATTGCTGCTCTGCTATCATCCCTGCTTACACCACCTTCCAATTTACTTTCTTAAAGAGTGGAGTAATGTTTGCAATTTTCCAGTCCTCTGGCATCACGTCAGAGTCCAATAATTTTTGAAAGATCATTACTAAATACCTCAACAATTTCTACCACAACCTCTTTCAGAACCCAAGGGTACAGTTCATCTTGTCCGGGTGTTTTATGTACCCTTAGGTCTTTCAGCTTTTTGAGCACCTTCTCCTTTTTAACAGTAACTGCACTCATTTCTCCTCCTTCACACCCTTCAATATCAAGTACCCTGCCAATGTCTTCCACAGTGAAGTCTGATGCAAAATACTCACTCAGTTCACCCGCCATCTCCTTGGCACCCAACATTATTTCACCAGCCTCATTTTCTAGCAGTCCTATATCCACTGTCATCTCGCTTTTATTTTTTACATACTTTAAAAACTATCCACTTTGATAGTTTGCTAGCTTGCTTTCATATTTCATCTTTTCCCTCCTAATGATTCTTTTAGTTGCTCTTTGTCAGGTTTTAAAAGCTTCCCAATCCTCCGTCTTCCCACTAATTTTTGTTCTGTTGTATGCACTCTCTTTTGCTTTTACAATAGCTTTGACTTCCCTTGTCAGCCATGGTTGTTCTATTTTACCATTTGAGTATTTCATTGATTTTGGAATACATCCATCCTGCACTTTCCTCATTTCTCCCAGTAACTCTCGCCATTGCTGCTCTGCTATCATCCCCGCCAGCACCACCTTCCAATTTACTTTAGCCAACTACTCTCTTATCCCACTGTAATTTCCTTTACTCCACTGAACTACTGCTATGTCAGACTTTACTTTCCTCCTATCAAATTATAAATTGAACTCTTATCATATTGTGATCACTGCCTCCTATGGGTTCTTTTACCTTAAGCTTCCTAGTCACCTCTGGTTCATTACATAACACCCAATCCAGCATAGCTGATCCCCTAGTAGGCTCAACGAAAACTGTTCATAGTTCAAAAACAATTTGAGATGCATTTCATTTCTCTATTGTGTCTGCACTTAAATTTCATAGCCATTGTCAAACTGTCTATGGCCCTTGGGGCAATTCTTATCATGATTTGCCATATTCTGTAACTACAGAATATTCTCTCAATTTTAAGAATAGCAATAAGATTGACTGTTCATCACATTTTCCTACTTAAGGCACTTCCATTTATTTATACTTCTTTTTCTGACTTTTACGATATCTTAAGCAATCCTGCTGCACCATAATGTGGCTTCATTTGAATTCCATGGGCCAATAGCTTCATAGTAAATTCTTACTTAGTAGTTTATCAAGCACAAATTGCATTATGTTGGTAACAGTTTTACAAAAAACACATGATTTAACACAAATAAAACTCAAGGATTCTAGATGTAATGAAAAGAAAAGTGCAGAAAAAATCCAAATAACCTCTAATTGATTACAATACCTGGAAACTGATTCACCATTTGGCTCACCGATAGACATTTCCCGACATCCCTTCCAGCCCACATGGCTCCCTTTCAACTGAGCAGAACCCTTGTTCCCCTCCTCCCTTTCAACTCACTGAAACCCCATGGTAATCATACGTAAACATGATTTCATGCATACTATTACAGCTGATATTAGTTTGTCCTTGCAAAGTCACCCAATGTATATGTAATTTTAGCAACGGTATCTGAAGAAAAATAGATTGGGAATGTTCTACCAGAAAAGCAAAACTCAAGTCAATCAATCAATCATCATTACTCCCTTCATTTTTATTGAAAGAGCCAAGGGACAGTGAAGCAAAGATTCAAAGGGAGGTACATAAGTGGAGGTTGCCAATGGAAAAGCTTGTATTACTAATTTGGTTAAAAGGCTTATTTTAAATAACAGAATTCCAGCCCTACATTAAAGCATGAGAATACAGGTTCAATTTGACTGTGCTATGTTCAATATTTAAGCTGTTATATATAAACTTTCAGTTTCAACTCACCTGGACAGGAGTACAGAGAACAAAGAAAACCAAATTGAGAATTGATAACCCAGGAAGAATATTTTGTTCAAGAGCTCTGGACCCACCATAGTTGTCCATTATCATTACGTATATCATTAGACCAAGAACAGGAATGCCAAAAACAAGGCTAAGCAAGAAGGACTTCCTCCACCTAAAATTTACATGAAAATAAAAGTATAATTATGATTCAGGGTAAATTAATGATTTCTATTGTTTAAAGAAATTCATAAACACGCTTACTGTTTTATCTCCTCCTTATGGTCCAGATTATGTACTGCTGATTGGCTTTTGACTACAGATGCACTGTAGCCAAGTCCCTGTAATGGAAATGAAGTTCAGTAAATAAGATAAAATGACGTGTAATCAAGCACAGTGAACTAAACTGATTAACATACATCTTCAATGAGAGACTAAATGAATCAGACCTGTGATAAGAGTAACATATATGATCAGTTTTCTCCATTTGTTGTCATTTTAAAAAGACATGCTTAAACAAGGTGCTGAGAAACCTAATAAAAGTGAAAATGGGATAGATTAAAATAGTAATAATGATAAAATAATTAAATGCAAATAAGAGCAAATGAGAGACTGGATAGGACATCAAAAGTAGGGGAAATATTTAGGAAATGAAATATCAAAAGCTGGTAAAAAGAGAATTGCTAAAAGATCTGATGAGGGGGTTGCTAATTTGATGATCAAAAATAAAATCTGCAGATTTAGTCTCCTCTTTAAAGGAAGAATGTTGTTATCTTTGCTGCAGTGCAGTGCAGCGATGGATCATGAATTAATTCTAAGATGAGGTAAGTGTCCATTGAGGAAAGATGGTTCAGATTTTTCCTACACGCTCTGCAGTTTACAAGAATGAATAGTTGCCCCAAGGGACTTGATAGGGATGTTTTCCCACGTAGGAGGCTCCAGAAATAAAGGACATTATTTCAGAATAAAGAGACTACCAAAATAGTAAGAGGCGGAAGAGCTTTTTGTTCTAATTACAAGTATTTGGAATTCTCTAGTGAATAGTGAATATTAGGTATATTCAGTACAAAAGCAGATGGATTTTTATACTTCAATGTGGCCAAGAATTATAGGGATCAGTAAGGTAAGTATAGTTGAGGCATAAAAAAAACATACTAGCTATAATTTTACTGAATAACAAAGCAGGCTCAAGGAATCAATAGGTCTACTCCTATTTCCTTTGTTCCTCAGTGGAAAAGATAATCAATAGGAGTCAAAGGATTTATTTTTATTAATGAGAAGAAAATCAGTGACGATTGAGTTGGGAGACTAAAATAAGTACAACTATGAAGAAAGAAAGAAACATTTTAAAAGGAAGATAAAATATTGAATATTGGATCCATCCCACACAAGCTACAGCACTGACAAGACACCATGTTCCAGAGATGATCTGAAACCTCATTCTGGACTATTACAGCAACTTTAGGTTGAGAGTCTTCTCGGGGTCACTAACATCCGCCTGGCATTGGCTGCAGAAGGGCATAATCATTGGCTGCACAATCTTGGTGTCACTCTTCTCATTGGCCATGAACATGATTGTCAAGTCAGTGGAGATGGAACATAGAGACCCCATGTCTAGATCTGGTACTTGGCAGCACCCCCATAACAGCATTCATGGACGACCTGACGGTGATGGCAACACCCATCCCTGGGTGCAGATGGCTGACCTGTTCCACTTTACCCTGGGAGGGATCCAGATTCCAACGGTCAAGAGCCTGAGGCTAAGAGAGGAAAGTGAGACCGAGTGGTGCTTTATCATTGTAAAGAGATGAGAGCTGAACTGTACTAAATGTGGCTTTATTGCAGCCAAATGCATTGGCGCATTACCATAGGAGCCAAATAAAGCTGTACAAATTCAAAAGAGCAATAGATATTAATAGTAACAAACATAAATTTCAGAACTGGATTTACCTCAATTATTCTGATGACATCACGTGGTCCCAGTAGTTCTGGATCTAGCATAATGTGGGCTTTTTTGGTGGCAAAATTCACGGACACATGCAAAATCCCATCAACTCTATTTAATTTGGATTCAATATTGTGAACACAAGAAGCACAATTCATTCCTGTAATCTAAAAGATACAAGTAATGTTGCAAAAGAAAAGAGAACTTATGATTGAGAAAGAATTGCTGATATTATTTATTAATTATTCATGACTTAATCCAATTGAAAAATCAAAGAGAACATCATAAAATAATCTGTCAAATTATGCAATTTATGCTGAAAAATGAATTTACAACTACCTGTAGATAAAAAAAAAAGATTCTGCAGATGCTGGAAATCTTGATCAACACACACAAAATGCTGGTGGAATACAGCAAGTCAGTCATCATCTATGGAAAGGAATAAACAGTTGACATTTTGAGCAGAGACCCTTCATCCAGTCCTGATGAAATGTCGACTGTTCATTCCCTTCCAGAAATGCTGCCTGAATTGCTGAGCTCCTCCTGCATTTTGTGTGTTAGAACTACCTGTCAAGTTTAAGAAAATCTATAACAAAAAGAGCACTAATGTTGAGAGCTCATTTAGACAGCACAAGCATTTGTTTATTTACTCTGTAATTTTCTTCAGAGGCTAACCAAGGCCAGTTTATTCTAAGGTCTGTCAATGGTGCTTCCTTGCATCTCACCCAGAAGGCTCATAATACCATGCTGAGCCACACAGTCAACCACTAAAGGCAATAATGAAAAAGCAGCTTATAATGAATTATGTCTTAAAACATTTTCTTGCATGATAGGGTTATTATATCAAGCCATCATCCATTATGTTTCATGAGAACATAGGAAAATAAAGGTAGGTGTGGACCACTTAGCTCATAAACCTGGCTATAATCTAATATGACAAAAGATTATCTGTCCCTAGTGTCATCTCTCACAATAAGCACCAGTCCTCAATGAAGGGTCTGCTGTAGGAAGGCTGACCAGCTTCAAGATACTGGATGTCAAAATCTCAGAGGATTAATCCTGGGCCTGGTACAGGGATGCAATCATGAATAAGACAAACCAGCGTTTCTAATTTCATTAGAAGTTTAATGAGATTTGGCATGACATTGCAATTTCTGATACCCTTCTACAGAAAGAAGGCATTTTGACTGGTTGCATCGCAGCCTAGGAATACATGTGCCTACAGGGTGTGGTGGTGGACTCATCCAGTCTCATCATTATGGACCCCTAACACCCGGGCAACACACATCTCAATGTTCAATAATAGTCTCTTCCCCACTGCCATCAGGCTCTTGAACTGACCTGAAAAATTCTGATTTCTGAATTCTGATACTACTCGAAGTATATTTCCTGCACTAATGTCAATATAATTTTGTCAATTTTGTCATGTAAGTTATGTATAATTTATGTTAATTTACGTCGGCACCATTGGTAAATAATACACTGCGCAACTGCTGCAAAAATGCTCATGACATTTATACACTGAGTATGCATGGCCATGACAATAAACTTGAATGTGTGGTAGAAAACTCCACGGATATATCCTCTAGGAGATGACTATCCCCATCACATAACTGTGGCCTCATGTTTGAGATTCTCCTACAAGCAGAAATAACTCATTATCTATCCTGTCATGCCTCCTATGGATCATATACAGGGGTACTATACATCTCACTGAGCATCCCTCCTAAATCCCAATGAATATAGATCTAATTTCTTTAGACACTTATGATAGTCATTTCAGGGACTAGTCTAATTAATCAATTTTGGACTGTCTCCAATGCTAGCATATCCCTTCTTAAATAAGGAGACCAAGACTTACGATTTGGGGTCTTAGCAATTTGTTGTATTTGCTTGCTAACTCATTGTGATTCCTGCAGAAGGACACCTAGGTACCTTTGTACCTCATTCATCTGCAACCTTTCTCCATTTAGTTAATAGTAATGGAGTCATTAAGCTGGTGCAGCACAAAAACAGGCCACTTAGCCCTCCATGCCTATGTTGACCTTTTCTCGCCATCTACACTAATCCCATTTGCCTGCATTTGATCTGTATGCTTCTATGCCTTGTCAATTAAGTACATGGTTAAATGCCTTTTAAGACAATGATTGTATCTGACTCCAGAATCAGAATCAGTTTCTTTGGCAATAAGTTCCAGATATCAGTACTCTCTGAATTAAAAAAAACCTTCCCCTCAAATCCCTTTAAAACTACCACTTCTCATCTTAAAACCGTGCCTTCTTGTTCTTGATGGACGGCCATTGGCTGCATTCAGATTCCTCTAATTGAAGTACATAACACCACACTTGCCTACATTACACTCCATCGGCCAAGTTTTTAATCACTCATTAGCCTATTTATATCCAGTCCCAACATAACCTCCCACTTAAGGTAGATGAACTTGTAACACCATTGTAGATTGGCATGTGTGATGTTGTAGGCATCAGTGAATCATGGTGGGAGAGAAAAGATTATAGCTGCAAGCTTAATGTTAAAAGACACACCTTGTATCGAAAGGGCAGGCAGGAAGGCAGAGGAGGTGGTGTTGCTCTTTTGGTAAAAATGAAATCAAATCATTAAAAAGAGGTGACATAGGGTCAGAAGGTATCGAATCATTGTGGATAGAGCTAAGGAATGCAAGAGTAAAAAGACCCTGATAAGAGTTGTATACAGACCCCCACACAGTAGTAAGGATGTGGTTTACAAATAACAATGGAAGATGGAAAATGCATGCTAAAAGGACAATGTTATAACAGTCATGGGGGGTTTCAACATGTAGGTAGATTGGGAAAATCTGGTTGATGCTGGATTCCAGGAGGGGAAATTTCTAGACTGCCTGCAAGATAGCTTCTTAGAGCAGCTAGTGTTTCAGCCCACTAGGGGATCAGCTATGCTGGACTGAGTGTTGTGCAAGGAACCAGAATTGATTAGAGAGCTTAAGGTAAAAGAACCCTTAGGAGAAAGTGATCACAATACCAAATTCACCCTGAAATTTGAGAAGGAGAAGCTAAAGTCAGACATATCAGTATTACAGTGGAGTAAAGGGAAATACAGAAGCATGAGAGAGCAGTTGACTAGAATTCATTGGAAAAGAACATTGGCAGGAATGACAGCAGAGCAGCAATGGCTGAAAATTCTGAAAGCAATTTGGAAGGCACAGCTTATATATATCCCAAAGAGGAAGCAGTATTCTAAAGGCAAGATGACACAACTGTGGCTATCAAATGAAGTCAAAGCCAATGAGAGGGCATATAATAGAGCAATGTAAGAGGATAGGGATGCTTTTAAAAACCAACAGAAGGCAACTAAAAAAGTTATTAAGGAGATAAAGATGGAATACAAAGTAAGCTAGTCAATAAAATCAAAGGGGATACCAAAAGTTTCTTCAGATACGTAAAGTGTAAAAGAGAGGTGAGAGTGGATATCAGGCCACTGGAAAACGATGCTAGAGATGAAGTAATGGGGGACAAGGGAATAACAGATGAACTGAAGATGTATTTTGCATCAGTCTTCACTGTGGAAGACACTAGCAATATGGTGGCAGTTCCAAGTGTCAATGGTCATGAGGTGTGTGAAGTTACCATTACTTGAAAGGAGGTTCTTGGGAAACTGAAAGGTCTCAAGGTAGATAAGACACCTGGACCAGATGGCATACACCCCAGGGTTCTGAAGGAGGTGGCTAAAGAGATTGTGGAGGCATCAGTCATGATTTTTCAAGAATCACTAGATTCTTGAATGGTTCTGGAAGACTGGAAAATTACAAATGTCACTCCGTTCTTCAAGAAAGTAGAGAGGCAGAAGAAAGGAAACTAAAGGCCAGTTAGTCTATCTTCAGTGGTTAGGAAGATGTTGGAGTCAATTATTAGGGATAGGCTCTCAGGACACTTGGAGGCACAGGATAAAATAGGCCGTAGTCAGCATCGTTTCCTCAAGAGAAATCTTGTCTGACAAATCTGTTGGAATTCTTTGAAGAATTAGTAAATTTGCTGCTGACACAAAGGTTGGAGGTGTTGTGGATAGTGTGGAGGGCTGTCAGAGGTTACAGAGGGACATTGATAAGATGCAAAACTGGGCTGAGAAATGGCAGATGGAGTTCAACCCAGATAAGTGTGAGGTGGTTCATTTTCATAGGTCAAATATGATGGCAGAATATAGTATTAATGGTAAGACTTTTGGCAGCGTGGAGGATCAGAGGGATCTTGGGGTCCGAGTCCATAGGACACTCAAAGCTGTTGCATAGATTGGATCTGTAATTAAGAAGGCATATGGTGCATTGGCCTTCATCAATCGAGGGATTGAGTTTAGGAGCCGAGAGGTAATGTGGCAGCTATATAGGACCCTGGTCAGACCACACTTGGAGAACTGTGCTCAGTTCTGGTCACCTCACTACAGGAAGGATGTGGAAACCATAGAAACAGTACAGAGGAGATTTACAAGGATGTTGCCTGGATTTGGGGGCATGCCTTATGAAAATAGGTTGAGTGAACTTGGCCTTTTCTCCTTGGAGCGTCAGAGGATAAGAGGTGACCTGATAGAGGTGTATAAGATGATGAGAGGCATTGATCGTGTGGATAGTCAGAGGCTTTTTCCCAGGGCTGAAATGGCTAGCATGGGAGGGCACAGTTTTAAACTGCTTGGAAATGGGTTCAGAGGAGATGTCAGGGTTAAGTTTTTTATGCAGAGAGTAGTGGGTGTATGGAATGGTCTGCCGGCGATGATGGTGGAGGCGGATACGATCAGGTCTTTTAAGAGACTCCTGGATAGGTACATGGAGCTCAGAAAAATAGGAGGCTATGGGTAACCCTAGGTAATTTCTAAGGACATGTTTGGCACAGCTTTGTGGGCCAAAGGGCCTGTATTGTACTGTAGGTTTTCTACGTTTCTAAATAACAAGCAGAATAGACAAAGGAGTATCAGTTGATATTGTATACTTGGATTTTCAAAAGGCCTTTAACAAGGTGCCACACGTGAGGCTGCTTAACAAGCTCATGATATTACAGGAAAGATTCTCGCATGGATAAAGCAGTGGCTGATTGGCAGGAGGCAAAGATTGGGAATAAAGGGAGCCTTTTCTGGTTAGCTGCCAGGGTCTGTGTTGGGACCGATTCTTTTTACGTTATATGTCAACGATTTGGATGATGGAATTGATGGCTTTGTTGCAAAATTTGCAGACAATATGAAGATAGGTGGAGGGGAAGATAGCTTTGAGAAAGTAGAGGGGCTACAGAAGGACTTAGATTAGGAGAATGGGCAAAGAAATGACAAATGGAATACAGTGTTGGGAAGTGTGTGGTCATGCACTTTGGTAAAAGAAATGAAAGGGTTGATTATTTTCTAAATGGACAACAAAATACAAAAAGCTGAGGTGTAAAGTGACTTGGGAGTCCTTATGCTGGGTTCTGTAAAGGTTAGTTTGCAGGTTGAGTCTGGGGTGAGGAAGGCAAATGTGATGTTAGAATTCATTTCAAGAGGACTAGAATATAAAAACAAGTCTGTAATGTTGAGACTTTATAAAGCACTGGTGAGGCCTCTCTTTGGAATACTGGGAACAGTTTTGGGCCCTTTATCTTAGAAAGGATATGCTAAAACTGGAGAAGGTTCAAAGGAGGTTCACATAAATGATTCCAGGATTGAATGGCTTGTCATAGGAAGAGTATTTGAAGGCTCTGGGTCTGTATTCAAAATGGTGGAGCAGACTCGATGGGCTGAATGGCCAACTTCTGCTCCTTTGTCTTATGGTACTCACTAGAATCCAGAAGAATGAGGGGTGACCTCATTGAAACCTATCAAATGGTGGAAGTCCTTGATAGAGTGGATGTGGAGAGGATGTTTCCCATGGTGGGAAAGTCTAAAACCAGAGGACACCACTTCAGAATAGAGGGGCATCCTTTTAGAATGGAGATAAGGAAGAATTTCATTAGCCAGAGAGTAATGAATCTGTCGAGTTCTTTGCTGCGACCAGCTGTGGAGGCCAAGTCTTTATGTATATTTAAGACAGATAAATTCTTGAATGGTCAGGGCATGAAGGGATACGGGAAGAAGGCAGAAGATTGGGGCTGAGAGGAAAATTGGATTAGCCATGATGAAATGGTGGAGCAGACTCGATTGATCAAATGTCCTTACTCTGCTCTAATATATGTTATGGTCTTAAGCCAATTTCACCAGCAAACGAAGTTTCAGTAAAAAAATCTGATTGGCTTCTGTCACAAGACACACATAATCTTGGACCTTTAAACTAACCACACCACTAGTTTAATATCAAAGAGGAAAAGTGGAATTCTATTTCTGACTTTTTAAAAGTATATACTTGTCATGGGATGTGACAAGGCCAGTATGTCACCTGATCAGCCTGGCACCCTAGGCCAATTCAGAGGGGAGATCAGGTAAGGATTCCCTAAAGGACGTTAATAACCTGCAAGGTTTTTACAGTGGCCCGTTCACTTTCACGAAAGTATCATTCTTTCTGCCCTGGATTTATTTATTTATTTATCTTTGTTTCTGTTGCAGAATTAGAACACATGTCTCTTGACAAAAGCACAAGCCTTGGGATTTTAGTTCAGTCAATTAACCATGGTACTACCAGACTCCCTGGAAATGCATTCCATAATAAGTTGAAATAGTATTTTTTAATAATGTTATTGAATCCAATACCATTAGTTACTTCATTGAATATAAAACATACTTACACTGAGTTCCAAGTTTCCAGCTGAAGACATATCTTCTATTACAGTCGCACCAAAACCTAAATCTTTGATTAATTCTGCAATGGCAGTAGGTTGGATGATATCTGGGTTATATTTTACTTCTGCTTTTCCTGCCATTAGTGCTACCAGAATGGAATGTATACCTAAAAGATACCCACTATGTTTAAAATGTTATTTCACATTGAGGATAAATCATAAACATGTATGGGAAGTGAAAAAGGTCACAAAATGTGCAAAATAAGACAAGTAGCTGTCCCTCACATTGACAGTGTGATGTAGAAAAAGTTTAAGGTGGATTTAGGACAATACTCTGAGGAATCCCTGCAGAAATCCCTTGACTGCCATCCAATACACCTTCCTTTAACCAGTAGTTGTGTTGGGCATGTGGCCAAGTGGTTAAGGCGTTTGTCTAGTGATCTGAAGGTCGCTAGTTCAAGCCTCAGCTGTGGCAGCGTGTTTGTGTCCTTGAGCAAGGCACTTAACCACACATTGCTTTAGTGTCTTTGCGAGGAGTGGTGCCCCACACAGACTTCCAAACTGTGCCTTGTAGGGCATGAAAATGCCCGACGCAGGCCTCTCATGGTCCAAGTCGACGTTCCCACCCCTTAACCAGTAGACTGATTACTGCATAATTTGCATTGAGTTTTTACCATAACTCAGTAAAATTGTGCTCTCTAGTCCAAATCTAGTGCTCTCACTTTAACCTTGGAAATTCAGCTCCTTGCCCATGTTTGGGCCAAGGCAATGATGCAGTCTTATTAATCTGTTGAACACAAATTGAACACCAATGAACAGATTATCAGTAATTCACTTACTGTACATGTAGCTTCACTTTAAAGATTACAATAAACTAAAACAATGACATTTGGCCAGATTAAATTTGTCCTATTTCTTGTGAAAGGACACAATTATTTTTCTAGTTCGTAAATTAATTTACAACACAGATTAGCTACTTCTGTAGTACTAAACTTTAGTTTAACAAACAAGATGGAAGTGTTCATTGCTTTTACTGAAACCAAAATGCACAACTATTTCTTGATACCATGACTTGAAGGGTCATCAGAAGGCCGAGACTGATTATCCTACAGGCAATTCAGGTTGACAGTGGCTGCAAACATTCTGACTTAATATGTTGTAGTAACATTTTGAGTTCTGCTATGATTGAAGATGGGAAGGTTCATGGATACTTCTCCTCCTGTTAGCTGTTTAATTGCCTTCCACCAGACACATTGTAAAAATACTAAACAGATTCTGAGGTTGCATGTAATCTTGAGTTATTTTTTCAGGATTATTTGTAAGCACACCTGGTTCTACTTGCACTATATTCCTCAATGAATTGAGTTGGTGTAATGGTTTGATGGAATTCAAGAATCTATAACCTATTGAAAAGACAGACATTTAGGCAGAAGGGGCTGGTTCGGTTGGTAAGAAGATGAAATCAAATTCTTAGCAGGAAGCGAAATTCTGGACTTCATCCTACAAGTAGTTAATGTGATTTTAATTTTCCAAAATGCCTCCATTAAATTGGAAAGTAGAAGATTGTTTCTTTGCTCTCAAATGTTGTGAACTGCTAAAAACTTGAAGTCAATTAGCTTAATATCTTAATAATAGCCTTTCCTTAGTTATAAAAAACAGAAGAAGCTACTACATGGCAGAATTAAAATTCTATATCATTGTCTTATGATGTGAAATTTGTTGTTTTGTGGCATCAGTACAGTGCAAAGAAAAAACTACTGTAAATTACAAATATGCAAAAAAGAGGAATGATCAGGTAGTGTTCATGGACTATTGAGAAATGTGCGATGACAAAGGGGAAGAAGCTGTTTCTGAATTGAGTTTTGGTCTTCAGGCTTCTGTACCTCCCCCTTGACAGTAGTAACAAGAACAGGATATGCCTCCGATATTAAGGATTCTTAATGAAGGATGCTGCCTTCTTGAGGCACCACCTCTTAAAAATGTCCTCCATGGTGGGGCGGATTGTGCCCATGATGGAAATGGCTAAGTCCTGTTAGCCCCATCACGTTTGCAGTTAGAAAAGTTCAAAGTAATGAGGCAAGTCATCGCATTTCACCAAACTATTGTTGCTCTTCAGGGAACATTTGTTGTGGATAATGGGGAACTGGTAGACGTACCAAACCTGGATTTCCAAAAAACATCTGTTAAGATGCCCCTTTAAAGTGAAAGAAAAACTCGTGGCATGTTATGTAACATACTGGCATGGACATAAGATTCACTGGGTTACAGGAAACAGAGTAAGCATAAATGAACCTTCTTTTGGTTGGAAAATTGTAACAAATGGTATGCCACTGGGATCAGTGCTGTGTCTCAGCTTTCTATATGATGTAAGCGGCTTCTATGAAGCTATTTCAATGAAAATATGTTAACTAACTTTGCTGATGATACACAGACAGGTAGTAAAATAAATTGGGAAACTTTCATAAGGAGGCTACAAAAGGAAATAGATTGGGTAAGTGGGTGGCCAAAGATCCGGCAAGTGTGAGAAAGTGTATATTTTTGCAATAAAAATTGCACGTTATTGGTAAGAGATTGTAGAGGTATGAGCAGAGCTACCTTGGTTTCCTATTGTATGAATTGCAAAAGGCTAGGGCACAGGTACACAAAGTAGTTGGAAAACCTTACAGAATACCATCAGTTATTGTTAAGGAGATTGAGTATAAAAGTATAAGGCCTCAGTTACATAGGACACTGTTGAAACACCTGGAATATTTTGTACAGTATTGGTCTCCTTAATTTAAGTGCATTAGTGCTTTGGAAGTTCAAAGGAAGTTTATTAGACTTGTACCTACAATAGGTGGGTTGTCTTGTGAGAAAAGGTTTCAATCATAGTCAATGAAATACTCTGCTGACCATCAACCACTCATTTACACAAATATTAAACTATTCCCATTTTTTTCATTCTCCTTATATTCTCATAAATTCCCCCCAGATCCTACCATTCACCTGCACAAGGGACAACTTGCATTGACTGACTAACCTACCAAGCCATTGGGGTAAGTCATTGGGATATGGCATGGAGAATCCCAAGACAGGAAGAGTAAAAGTTGTTATTGCCAGACTTCCAGCATCATCATGCTGTCAGCCCTCTATATATAATGCAATAACCAGTTAGCACTGATTCAATTAGCACCTTTGTTTCTGGGAACGTATACCGAGTTCCAAGCAGGATACATATGGATCTGTGACCTTCTGATCCAGAAGTGAGAGTGACATCAATTGCACTTTATTGGAATCTAGACTATTATTCTTTTCAACTACAACTGATAAATATCACTAAATTATTGGCCAGTTAAAATCATTTCTTACCTTCTTCTTTTTGAAGATTTCCTTCAATATTGGCAATACAGGAAGCACAAGTCATACCAGTAATCTGCAGGAAACATTTTTCTGTTGCCACAGGGACTTCATTATTTTGCTTATTAGATCTGGTCTTGGATGGTCGAAACTCAAGGACATGATCACTGGATGGCAAAATTTGATTCTTCCTATCAGCAGACTGTTCATTGTTTGTTGGTGTGGAATGACTCGGAGACTCTGTTAAAATAATGACAATTATCATGTCATCAGTATCCATGATTTGGGACGCATAAAAGTCCATGATCAGAATAACATTACTTTCTCCAAACGCTGTTTTATGGAATGAAATAATTTACATGCATTTGCAGGAACAAGTGAAGCAAACACATCAATAAAGGAGTTCATCTCTGTTTTCTGGCAGAAGCAGACTAAATGCGTAGTTGAAAGGGCAAGTTTCAAATATAGCTCAGGTTCAAATATTCTATACAGCTCCTAACATATACCACTGGTTTTGGCAATGGGATGGGCATTCAACATAGTTTCATGAAAGCTACATCCCTGAATACAAATGAGGATCTTACACATCAAAATAAATTTTCAATAAAATAGATCAGCTCAGTTGGGAGGATGAAATGGACCTCTAGTTGTTCATGCTGCATGGGAAAATCATGCCAATAGTCTCCTGAATGTTTTTCCTTTCCGTCCTCACAAGTCCCTTTTAAAACAACATTTTTGGCATTGGCATGAAAATAAAAGGTCAGGGAAATATAGTGGAAGATACTAAAGCTGTGGCCTCAGTTCCACTGACCCAGATTCAATCCAAATTTGTGTGGAGTTTGCACATGTTCTCTGTGACTGTGCAGGTTTCCTCCAGTGCTCAAGACAGTAAGACCATAAGATAGATCAGTTTGGATACTGTTGTGAGGGATGACCTCCCAGGGGAATGTCACAGAGATCGGGTTAATGGCACTGAGCATGGCTCAATGGTGCAGAAGGGAAAGAGGGAGAAGAGGGGAGAGGTAGTGATAGGGAGCTTAATAGTCAAGGGAACAGACAGGAGGTTCTGTGGACGTAAACGGGACACCCAAATGGTATGTTGTCTCCCAGGTGCCAGGGTTAGGGACATCTCGGATCATGTCCACAGCATTTTGGAGAGGGAGAATAGCCAGATATCTTGGTACATATTGGTACCATTGACATAGGAAGGAAAAGCAAAGAGGTCCTGAAAAGAGAATTTAGAGAGCTAGGTAGAATGCTGAGAAGCAGGACCTCCAGGGTAGTAATTTCTGGATTGCTGCCTGTGCCATGTGCCAGTGAGGATAGAAACAGGATGATTTGGCAGATTAATGCGTGGCTGAGAAGCTGCTGCAGGGGGAGGTGTGACCTGTTCAAAAGTGACAGGTAGCACCTGAACCCGAGGTGAAACCAATATTTGCGTGGGCAGGTTTGTTAGAGCTTTTGGGGAGGGTTTAAACTAATTTGGCATGGGTTGGGATCAGGATTGAATGGACTCAGGATAGGACGGATGGTAAAAAAGCAAAGGTAATGTGCAGTCAGACTGTCAGGACGGGTAGACAGATGATAGGACAAAATTACAGCCCACAGGGTATCAGTGAAATAGGGATGCAGAATCAAAGAGGGTAGCAAATACAGGACTTAAAGTGTTATATCTCAATGCATGGAGTATAAGAAATAAGGTGGATGATCTTGTTGCACAATTACAGATTGTCAGATATGATGTTGTGGCCATCACTGAATTGTGGCTGAAGGAAGGTTGTAGTTAGGAGCTGAATGTCCAAGGCTGCACATTGTATCAGAGGGATAGGAAGGTAGGCAGAGGGGATGGCATGGCTCTGCTGCTAAAAAATGGCATCAAATCAACAGAAAGATGTGACATAGGATCAGAAGATGTTGGATCCTTGTGGGTTGCGTTAAGAAACTGCAAGGTTAAAGAGACCCTGACGGCAGTTATATACAGGCCTCCCAGTAGTACCTGGGATGTGGACCACAGGAAATAGAAAATTTTAACATGCAGATCGATTGGGAAAATCAGGTTGGTAACGGTTCTCAAGACAGTGAGTTTGTTGAATGGCTACGAGATAGCTTTTTAGAGCAGTTTGTCATTGAGCCAAATAGGGGATCAACTATACTGGATTGGATGTCACATAATGAACCAGAGGTGATTAGGGAGTGCAAGGTAAAAGAATCCCTAGGAGGCAGGATCACAATATGCTTGAGCTCAACTTGAAATTTGATAGAAAGAAAGTCTGGCGTAGCAGTATTACAGTGGAATCAGAATCAGATTTATTATCACTGGTATGTGACATAAAATTTGTTAACAGCAGCAGCAGTTCAATGTAATACATAATACAGCAGAGAGAGAAAAATAATAACAAACAAATAAAATATAATAAACAAGTAAATCAATTACGCATATTGAATAGATTATTAAAAATGTGCAAATACAGAAATACTGTATACTAAAAAAGTGAGGCAGTGTCCAAAGCTTCAATGTCCATTTAGGAATCGGATGGTAGAGGGGAAGACGATGTTCCTGAATCGATGAGTGTGTGACTTCAGGCTTCTGTATCTCCTACCTGATAGTAACAGTGAGAAAAGGGCATGCCCTGGGTGCTGCAGGTCCTTAATAATGGATGCTGCCTTTCTGAGACACTGCCCCCAAAAGATGTCCTGGGTACTTTGTAGGCTAGTGCCCACGATGGAGCTGACTAGATATACAACCTTCTGCAGCTTCTTTCGGTCCTGTGCAGTAGCCCCTCCATACCAGACAGCGATGCACCCTGTCAGAATGCTCTCCACAGTACAACTATAGAAGTTTTTGAGTGTATTTGTTACAGTGGTATGAGACAGAAGTGGGCCAAAGTAAATTGGAAGAAGCTGCTGGTAGGGATGACAGAAGAGAAGCAATGGTGTGAGTTTCTGGGAAAAACGAGGAAGGTGTAGGATAGGAGTATTCCAAAAACAAAGAAATACTCAGATGGCAAAATAGTAGAACCATGGCTGACAAGGGAAGTCAAAGCTAATGTAAAAGCAAAAGAGAGGACATACAACAAAGCAAACATTAGTCGGCAGACAGAGGATTGGGAAGCTTTTAAAAACCTACAGAGAGCAACTAAAGGAATCATTAAGAGGGAAAAAGTGAAATATGAAAGCTACTAAAAAGTATCAAGGTGAAAATAAAAGGCTTTTATGTAAAAATAAAAGAGAGATGAGCATGGATATAGGGCCGCTAGAAAATGAGGCCAGAGAAATAATAATGGGGGTCAAGGAGTTGGCAGATGAACTAAATGTGTATTTTTGCATCAGTCTTCACTGTGGAAGATACTAGCAGTGTGCCAGATGTTGAAGGGTGGAGAACTGAGTGCAATTACTATTACAAAGGAGGTGCTCAAAAAGGTGAAAGACCTAAGGGTACATAAGTCACCTGGACCTGATGAACTGCACTCTTGGGTTCTGAAAGCAGTAGCAGAAAAGATTGTGGAAGCATTAGTAATGATCTTTCAAAAATCATTGGACTCAGGCATGGTGCCAGAGGACTGGAAAATTGCAAACATCTTTGTAACATCTGAAAATTTGGCCACAAAACCATTGATTTTGTCATCCAAATTATTGACATATAATGTGAAAAGAAGTGCTCTCAACACTGACCCCTATGGAACACCACTAGTCACTGGCAGCCAACCAGAAAAGGCCCCTTTCATTCCCGTTCTGCATCCTGCCAGTCGGCCAATCTTCTCTTCGTGCCTGCACCTTTTCTGCAATACCATGGGCTCTTATCTTGTTCAGTACCTTGTCAAAGGCCTTCTGAAAATCCAAACTGACAACATCCACCGACTCTCCTTTGTCTATCCTGCCTATTATTTCCTCAAAGAACTTGTCAAGCAATGTTCCCCCTAAAGGAAATCCGGCTTACTTTGGCCTATTTTATCATGTGCCTCTAAGTACCCCAAAACCTCATCTTTAATAATAGACTCCAACAACCACTGAAGTCAGGCTAACTGGCCTATAATTTCCTCATCTGCTTCTTGCCCTTCTTAAAAAGTGCAGAGAAATTTGCAATTTTCTAGTCCTCTGGAACCATTCCAGAATTTGATGATTCTTGAAAGATCATTACTAATGTCCCCACAAGAATCTAATGGTAGAATGTGGGGAGTAGATAGGAATGTGATAAGATTAAATGGGATTAGTGTCGGATCAGTGTACATTAGAGGAAATGGGTATTTGATGGTTGGCACTGACTCACTGGTCCAAAGAGCCTGTTTTTGTGTTTTATGAAGAAGGCTGCCTACTCCTCAAATACCTGTAAGTGCTCAGTGCCCTTTCCCACTTCCAAGTGTGGTTTGGGAGTTGAGATACCTCAGATTCAAACATCATGCTGCATTTCACATATTGTCCTGCTGTACACTTGTATTAAGCCCTATTGAGTCCTGTCTCACTTTAAGATAGGCTCTTTTATGTATAGTCATCCGATTTATTTACAGAGATGCATCATAAATATCACTTGAAACTTTACTTTTAGAAATGATTTCATTACCATCGTCCAATGTGAAAATACTTAAAATGTGATTAAGCCGAAAGTCAAAAGTTCAGTTAACCTACCATATAGAGAGGTACTATTCCCCATTGTATCTATGGCATTTCCCAATTTCTGAGTTTATAAACGATGTACTGAAGTTATTTGTTCTGTTTTTTGAATGGTGATATCTTGTTCAACTGTGCTTCTTTTCTTTGAGAGGTCCTGCTCTGAGGTGGTGCACAATCAAGTTTAATTCCTCCAATGCCAATGATCACATCATTGGTTGTATTACACAGATGTTTTTAAGTACTCCAACTTGCAGATATAGACATGGTTTTGATGGAAATTGAAGCTGTCTCATTTTATCTCACTTGGAAAGAAGCCATTAAATTTCTTCAGTGTTTTTAATGATGCACCAGTCAAGGAAGGTTCACTTTCCACAATATTTTTTTGTTCCTGAAATACACTTCTGCTGATTTTTGACAACTTCTTTAATATTAGCAATGCAAGCCAAGCCAAGCCTTCAGTGCATTGCCTCCGTACAGTCAACAAGTAGCTGTTAGTATCTGAATAGAACAGGCACCTGAATGTATATAAAAAAAAGTTTTATGTTATTTCAAAGAATCATTTAAAAATGTTCAGATGCCTTAGTTTTGATTCCAGGAACACAGTGGACAGTTTCAGACCATTCTCCAAATGACTTTACTCCAAATGCTCATTAGTAATTGGAAGATGCCACTGATGAGGGGATTTGGGTTTGATCCCTGAGAACTATTATTTAAGAGTGGTGATCATGAGGGTGATGGTAAAAGTTGAAATCTAGAATCTAGATCAGAGGGAGGAAAGGACAAAAAGAAGTTTCAGACACATGGGCCCCAGGTGCCACCAACTATGAATGTAGATATTTTTAAAGAAAAGAGAATTAAGATTGCTTTTTTTTAAAAAAAAACTATAGATTTAGTATTTCATAGTTAATCTGATAAAACAACTGGAAGCAATGCAATATATTCCCATGGATCTGCCAGGACTACTTAATGGCAAAAATGTCTATATCTACAAATTTTGACTCATTTGATACGGTATTTGTCCAGCTCATTTTAGAAGTATTGATTGAACTAACATTGTTTACCAAGGACAAAATTCTATATTTACATGCATCCGTGAGCAAAATTGTAGAGATTAGCCATTATGGCCTACTTATGAAGTTTCATGCCAAATGAACAGAACCAAATTTGAGAAAGGGGTTACATATAAAAATCTAGCTATATCAAGTGTGAGACACAAGTGGTTTTGAAGATGCTGGAAATCTTGAGCATCACACACAAAATGCTGGAGGAACTTGGCATCTACGATAAAGGGTCTCAACCTGAAACATCAGCTATTAATTTCCCTCCATAGAAGTTGCCCGACTGCTAGTTCCTCCAGGAGTGAGTGAGTGTGTGAGTGAGAGAGTAAGCGATATATATATATCTATATATATCTATATATATATATCTATATCACGTGAGGACCTGATAATAAATTTCCAGTCATTTGCTCTTAAAACTTTACAAGGCCACCCGATCTGAGGCCATGCTATTTGTTTCCAGTTTAGCTCATGCACAGCCGTCCATTAGGCACCTATTTCCCAAATCATCAACATGCCATGTGCATGTGCAACACAAAGGCAATCTCTGCATGGTAACCATAGACAACCATTGAAGTCTGATCAATCCTGACAAATGCAGGTTAATTCTGTTCCTCAGAATATCTTCTAATAATTTCCCCACAACTAATGTTAGGATCATCAGAGAGCAATTATTTCACTTATCTGTCATAATCAGAGAACAGCCAATGAAACAAGTGGCTCTAACATCTACCATAATGAAGTACTTCAAGAGGCAGGTCATGGGACGTACGAACTCCAGCTTTCCCAACATTAACCCATTGCACTTTGCCTACCATCGAAACAGGTCTATGATGGATGCCTTCTCCTCGGTCCTACTCTCATCCCTGGAGCAACTGGACAGTAAAGACACCAACAATAGACTATTGTGTATTGACTACAGTTCTGCTTTCAATACTATTATTCCAATCAAACCCATCACCAAATTCCGGCCCCTGGGAGTTAATGCCTCCCTCTGCAGCCGGATCCTTGAAAAAGAAAATCAGACCACAATCAGTAAGGATAGGCAGCAACACCTCCACCACAATTATTCCAAACACTGATGCTCCACAAGGTTACATCCTCTGTACCCTATTCTACTTCCTTTACACTCAACTAGATTCTGCTCTAACTTCATCTACAAGCTTGCAGATACCACAGTAGTGGGCCACATCTCAAGTAATAAGTTGGAGAACAGGAAGGAGATAAAGAATTCAGTGACATCATTACCCAGAGAAATTGGCAGTAGCAGAACATTGCATTCTCAACAGCCATAGGAGGGACTTCAATGGCACAAAACTACTGTGTCGTGCCAATGGCTTTTTCATCGCCAGGTGAAGGAAGCTATAGAGATCAAACTAGAAAAAAGGAATTTTAACAAAGGCAAAGGTCTCACTCTAAGTAAGAACTGGAATTCAATTGTAAACAAGGTGGGACAGCGGAAACTTGATTTGATGAGGACTAACTGATCAGGCGGGGCAGAGGATGGAGGTATATATACCACCGGACTAGATGTGCCCAGGCATCATCCCTGCTGAAGACGGCAGAGTTTGTCATCAAAATGTCAGTTAAAATTGATACCTGTACCCGGCTGGAAGTCCAAGAACAGTTTATTCATGAGTGACATCCTGTCATGACAACATCCTTTCTCTCAATGTCAACAAAAGAGCTGGACATTGACTTCAGAAAGGGGAGCAGTGCACATGCTTCTGTCTATATTAACAATGTTCAGGATGAGAAGTTTGAGAGTTTCAAGTTCCCAGATGTGAACATAACCAATAGCTTGGTCCTTACTGAACCATGTTCATGTCACAGCCAAAAAATCTCACCAATACCTCAACTTCCTCAGGAGGATTGAGAAATTTGGCAAGTTCAGTTCGACTCTTAACATTTTATATTGATGCACCAGAGAAAGTGTTCTGTTTGGATGCATAATGGCTTATTATGCCAGCTTCTCCGCACGTGACCACAAGAAGCTCAGAGAGTTGTGGACACAGCTTAGCACGTCATAGGAACTAGCCTCCACTCTTTGAATTCTGCCTTTCATTATGCTGGCTGCCTCAGAAAAGCAACCAGCATAATAAAAGACCCCACCTACCCCAAACATTCTCTCTTCTCCCCTCTCCCAGTGGGCAGAAGGCACAAAAGCCTGAAAGCATATATCGCCAGGCTGAATGAAAGCTTCTTTCCAACGATAAGATGAACTCTTGGCCTCACAATCTACTTTGTTGTGATCTTGCAGATTGCCTGGTATGATGTTGTAGCCATCACTGAATCTTGGCTGAAGGATGGAGCTGAATGTCCAAGGTTACACATTATATTGGAGGCATAGGAAGGTAAGTAGAGGGAGTGGAGTGGCTCTACTGGTAAAGAATGGCATTAAATCAGAAGATGTTGAATCCTCGTGGGTTGAGTTAAGAAACTACAAGGGTAAATGGATCCTGATGGCAGTTATACACAGGCCTCCCAACAGTGGCTGGGAGGTGGACCACAGATTACAACAGGAAATAGAAAAGGGCAATATTATGGTAGTCTGAGAGATATTAACATGAAGTTTGATTGGAAAAATCAGGTTGGTAATGGATCTCAAAAGTGTGAGTTTGTTGAATGACTAAGAGATAGCTTTTTAGAGCATTTTGTCATTGAGCCTAGTAGGGGTTCAGCTATACTGGATTGGGTGTTATATAATGAACCAAGGGCGATTTGGGAGCTTAAAGTAGTAGAATCCTTAGGAACCAGTGATCACAATATGATTGAGTTCAACTTGAAATGTGATAGGAAGAAAGTAAAGTCTGATGCAGTAGTATTTCAGTGGAGTAAGGGAAATAACAGTGGTATGAGAGAGGAGTTGGCCAAAGTAAATTGGAAGGAGCTGCTGACAGGGATGTCAGGAGCAGCAATGGCGTGCGTTTCTGGGAAAAATGAGGAAGGTGCAGGACATATGTATTCCAAAAATGAAGAAATACTCAAATGGTAACATAGATCATCCACGGCTGACAAAGGAAGTCAAAGCCATTGTAAAAACACAAGATAGGGCATACAACAAAGCAAAAATTAGTGGGAAGATAGGGGATTAGGAAGTTTTTAAAAACCTACAGTGAGCAACTGAAAAAATCATTAGAAGGTAAAAGATGAAATATGAAAGCAAGCTAGCAAATGATATCAGTGAATAGTAAAAGTTTTTTTCAAGTATGTTAAAAATAAAAGAGAAATGAGAGTGGACATAGGACCGCTAGAAAATGAGGCAGGAGAAATAATAACGGGGGCCAAGGAAATGGCCGATGAACTAAATGAGTACTTTGCATCAGTCTTCACTGTGGAAGACAATAGCAATATGCCTGATGTTGTAGTATGTGAAGGAAAAGAAGTGGGTGCTCAAAAAGCTGGAAGACCAAAAGACACACAAGTCACCCGGACCAGATGAACTGCACCCTAAGGTTCTGAAAGAGGTAGTGTTAGAGATTGTGGTGGCATTAGAAATGATCTTTCAAAAATCATTAGACTCTGGCATGGTATCAGAGGCTAGAAATTTGTAAACGTCATTCCATTCTTTAAGAGTGGAGAAAGGCAGCAGACAGGAAATTATAGACCAGTTAGCCTGACCTCAGTGGTTGGGAATTTGTTAGAGTCAATTGTTAAGGATGAGGTGATGGAGTACTTGGTGACACAGGACAAGATAGTACAAAGTCAGCATGGTTTCATACAGGGAAAATCCTGCCTGACAAACCTGTTGGAATTCTTTGAGGAGATTACAATTTGGATAGATATAGGGGATGCAGTAGATGTTGCATATTTGGACTTTCAGAAGGCCTTTGACATGGTACCACACATGAGGCTGCTTACCAAGTTAGGAGCCCATGGAATTACAGGAAAGTTACTAACATGGTTAGAGCAATGGCTGATCGGTAGGAGGCAGCAAATGGGAATAAAAGGATCCTTTTCTGGCTGGCTGCCAGTGACCAGTGGTGTTCTGCAGGGGTCGGTGTTGAGGCCATATAAATGATTTAGATGATGTAATAGATGGCTCTGTTGCCAAGTTTGCAAATGATATGAAGACTGGTGGAGGGACAGGTAGTGTTGAGGAAACAGGTAGGCTGAAGAAGATTAGGAGAATGGGCAAGAAAGTGGTAAATGAAATATAATGCTGGAAAATATATGGTTACGCACTTTGGTGGTAGAAACAAATGTGCAGACTATTTTCTAAACGGGGAAAGAAATCCAATAATCTGAGATGCAAAGGGACTTGGGAGTTCTTGTGCAGAACACCCTACAGGTTAATTTACAGGTTGAGCTGGTGGTGAGGAAGGCAAATGCAATGTTAGCATTCATTTCAAGAGGTCTAGGATACAAGTGCAAGGATGCGATGCTGAGGCTTTATAAGGCACTGGTGAGGCCTCACCTTGACTATTGTGAACAGTTTTGGACCCCTCATCTTAGAAAGGATGTTCTGCATTGGAGAGGGTCCAGAGGAGGTTCACAAAGATGATTCCAGGAATGAAAGTGGTATCATACAAGGAACGCTTGATGGCCCTGGGTCTGTACTCTAGAATTCAGAAGGATGAGGGAGGGATCTCATTGAAACCTTTCCAATGTTGAAAGGCCTAGACAGACTAGATGTAGAAAGGATGTTTCCTATGTGGGAGTATCTAGGACAAGAGGGCACAGCCTCAGAATAGAGGAGTTTTCAAAACAGAGATGCACAGAAATTTATTGCCACATGCAGCTGTGGAGGCCAGGTCGTTGAGTGTATTTAAGTCAGAGATTGATAGGTTCTTTATTGGGCATGGCACCAAAGGTACGGGAAAAAGGCCAGGAACTGGGGCTGAGGAGAGGAAAAAAAGATCAGCCATGATTGAATGGTGGAGCAGGCTCAATGGGCCAGATAGCCTAATTCTGCTCCTATGTCTTATGGTCTTAAGGTCTTGCACTTTATCATTTATCTGCACTGCACTTTTACAGTAGTCTTTACACTTAATTCTGAGTGTTATTTTACCATATTCTAGCAGTGTAATGTTTTGATCTCCAAAAATAGTATGCAAGACAAGCTTTCCACTGTATCTTGGTACACACAGCAATAATAATCCAATCCCAATAAAACAGGTTAAATTAATTAACCATGGCTTCATGAAAGGGACACAATTTCTCTTCAACCCAAAATGTCGACTGTACTTCCTATAGATGCTGCCTGGCCCTGCTGCATTCCACCAGCATTTTGTGTGTCATTTGAATTTTCAGCATCTGCAGACTTTCTCATGTTTACAATTTCTCTTCAGTTTATTAGAGCTCTTTGAGGAAAGATCAGCTAGTGTGGATAGAGGGGAATGAGTATATGTAGTACATATGAATTTTCAGAAGGCAATTGACAAGAAGCCATATTAAAAATTAATTTAGATTTGGTATTAGAGCAAAAAGTTAAAAGTTAATGCAGCTAGGAAATTCACTAATTATTTAAAAGGGGGGAAGCACTTCAGTACACTAGAGCACATAGAAATTTGAGCATCCTTGTAAATGAAGCACAAAAAGGGGCCATACAGCTGAAGCAATCAAGAAAGTTAATGGATTATTCTGTGTAAATTAGGGAAATACTAATATTGTCCAAGACACAATTGCGGCTACATCTTGAGAATTATTTTCATTTCTGGGCACTGTTCTGAAGAAAAGTACATTACCATTTGAACTGTCTCCCCAACAACATTGTGGGGACATCATCACCTGACGGACTGCACAGTTGAAGGTGCTTTGCCACCTTCTCAATGCCACTCAGGTACAAACCTAATACCGCCCTTTCCCTCCGGCAGGGGAAGTGCTGGTGCCCAGCTGACAGTCGGGGTGTGCCAGCGGTCCCTGGCGACCGTAGGCATCAGCTTGATGAGTGGGGACGGCAACTGACCGCGACTAACCTGTTAACTAAGCCTCCGCAGAGCAGCAGCTCCACCCGCCCGGCAACGGTCGCTCCCCGGGCAAAGCGATTTAATTTAGCGCGCGGCGTTCCAAAGCTCCGCGCGGCCTGGCGCCGTCGAGGCTCGCGAATTGCACATCGGGCTGAAAGGCACCGCCGAATATCCGTCTGAACTTACGGTAAGTGTGGCGGATTGCCAAAAATACTACTACTTTTTTGTTTTATGGTGGTTGGCAACCAGTTTTCAGTGCATTACTGCCATCTGCTAGACTTCTTGTATTCCCACCAAATATCTGCCTGTCTGTCTGTATCTTGTTTTACGGCGGTTGGCATCCAGCTTAATGGTGCATTACCGCCACCCTCTGCTCCAGAATGTGCACTAGACATACATCCTAAATCCCCTCACCCAATCGCGCACGCACACACACGTACACGCACACGCACACGCGCACACACACGCACACGTGCACACACACACACACACACACACACACACACACACACACACACACACACACACACACACACACACACACACACACACACACACACACACACACACACACACACACACACTTTACCCTCCCATCATTGACCATCCTAGTATCCTATTCCTGTTTATTCCTCATATTCTATAAAAAACCCCTGTACCCCTTAAAAACGCTAAAAATATCCGGACTTGTGCTCTCCCACCCATGCCCAGCAACCCTTTTAATGTGAATTCCTGCATCCCCAACTCCCTTAATTTATTTCTCATCATCTCTCTCTGTATCCCATACTTCCTGCAACTCAGAACTACATGTTCTACTGACTCCTCTTCCTGACATTCCTCACACAATCCTGTCTGGTGTTTCCCTGTCATTTTCAATGTTTTGTTTAATGCACAATGCCCCAGCCTTAACCTAGTCCACACAATTTCCTCTCTTCTGTTTCCATTACCTACCCTAGTAACTGCAACACTCTTTTGTATTTGATATAAATGCCTCCCTTTCCCTTCTCTGTCCCATCTTTCTTGCCACATTCGGTTGACTTTTTCCCAGATTACACACTTAACCTCTGCTTTACTGATACTAATGTGCACTTCCACATTTTCTTTCTTTAACACCCTCTTTGCCAACTCATCCACCCTCTCATTCCCCTTCACCCCTACATGTGCTGGAACCCATAGAAATTTTACCTGACCTCCCTGATTTGCAATTCTTGTAACTAACTGAAGGACTTCATAAAGTACATCTTGCTGACTGTTTGTGTGAAAAGACCTTAAACTTGCTAGAACTGAGGATGAATCTGAACATACCAATGCTTTGGCTTGTCTGGCTTTCTGCACCCATTGCAACGCAACCAACACTGCCAGCATCTCCACTGTAAACACCCCTAACTTATTAGATGTTCTGCTGATTCCAATTTCTTTTGCTGGTATTACCACCCCAAACCCTGTCACTCCTGTTTCAGGTTCCTTCACACCATCCGTATAAATGTGAGTATAATCACTATACTTTTCTATCACATGACAGTTAAATGCATTTACCAAATCTGTTTTATATCTTTCTTTTCTTTTTACCTCTAACGAATGCTAGTCTATGTCAGGCCATACAAGCTTCCATGGAGCTACAACCGGATAAACTACTGAAGGACTTATCCTCAGATCAAACACTCCACATTCTTTCGCGATATCATTCCCTACCCGACTAAAGGTATCCCTCTAAAACCTCCCATTTTCCCAGCACTCCTGCAACACTCCTTTAGTAGGGTGAGAATCATTGTGCCCCTGCAAGTTAGCCCAGTAGTTTGCCATCAGTTGCATCCTTAATTCCAAAGGCATTATTCCCATTTCTACCTGTAGTGCTGACACTGGTGACGTTTTAAAAGCCCCACTGCACACTCTCAAGGCCTGAGCCTGAATCACATCCAGTTTCCTTATAAGAGACCTAGATGCTGATCCATATACTATATTTCCATAATCCAATACAGATCTTACTAAAGCCACATACATTCTCTTCAAAGCTGAACAACTTGCTCCCCATTCCCTACTAGTCAAACATCTCATCACATTTATTACTTTTTTACATTTCTCCTCAACTTTCCTGATATGGTCTGCCCGTGTTAATCGTGAATCAAATATAACTCCCAGAAATTTAAATGATGCAACCCTTTCTAATTCAAGCCCATACATCCTTAACTTCTTCCCTACCTCAACCCTTTTCCTGGTAAAAAATACAGTTTGAGTTTTATCTACTGAAAATCTTCATCCCCAATCATAACCCCACTCCACCACTTCATCAATTGCTTCTTGTAGTTTCCTGATTATATGGTCCATGTTCCTACCTCTTTTCCACAAGGCCCCATCATCCGCAAACAGTGACCTACCTATATCCACTGGTACCTTTGTGAAGACATCATTGATCATAATGATGAAAAGTAACGGGCTAATCACACTACCTTGAGGTGTGCCATTTTCCACTAGGTACTGTTTTGATAATTCTGATCCAATCCGAACTTGAATTTTTCTACCAAACAAAAAATCTTTAATCTAATTAAAAACTCTCCCACCAACCCCCATCTTGTGCAGTTTAATTAATAATCCTTCCTTCCACATCATATCATAGGCATTTTCATTGTCAAAGAACACTGCCACTACTGACTCTTTATTTGCCTGGGCCTTCCTTATTTCAGTCTCTAACATAATCGCTGAGTCCATGGAATTCCTTCCCTTTCTAAAACCACTCTGATAACTTGCCAGCATTCCCCTTTTCTCAAGCTCATATGATAACCTTTCTGTTATCATCCTTTCCATTATCTTACATATACTCGATGTTAATGCAATTGGTCTGTAGCTAGTGGGTTTTGACAGATCCTTGCCAGGCTTCCTTATTGGAATTACTACTGCTTCTTTCCATGTACTTGGTAATCTTCCCTCCTCCCACACTCTGTTATAAAAATGCAGCAACTTCAAGAGCGCTCCTTCTCCTAGATTTTTTAGCATCACAGAGCATATCAGATCTTTCCCTGGGGAGGTTGGTCTCAATCTCCTTATTGCTCTCACCATTTCTGCTAATGTAAATGGATCATCAATTATATCATCTGTTCCTTCCCTCCTGCTTAACACACCTGGGTGTTGGCTCATTATTCTTTCCCTTCTTCTTCTCCCCTCTTCAGACAAATTTTCTGAACTGTGTATCGGTACAAATGATTTGGCCATGACCTCAGCCTTATCCCTACTGGAGACTGCAGTTTCCTCCTCAGATATCATTACTGGATATTCCCATTCCCTTCTATCTCCTCCCATCCTCTTAATCATTCCCCATATCTCTCCCGCAGGTGTTGTTCTTCCTACCTTGTCGCAAAATCTCCTCCAACTTGCCCTTTTAGCTTGACGTATAGTTCTTCTCACCACTGCCTGTGCTTTCTTATATTGAACCAAATGCTGCATATTATGGGTTCTTTTAACTAGCCTGAATGCTCTATTTCTGTTTTTTACAGCCTGACAACATTCCTCTGTCCACCATGGTACCAGTTTTCTATTCATCCTATTTTTTCTCCTAGGTATAGATCCTTCTGCTGCCATGATAATTGCTGAAGTCACCAGACTGTTTAATTCATCTACATTTCCGGAAATATCAATCTTTGTCAACCCTTCTTCACTCAACTTCTGGAAATTACCCCAATCAGCTTTTTCAAACACCCACTTTGGGGTTCCGCCACCTGGTCTTACTTCAACTCTTTCACCCACTGAACACAAAACTGGGTAGTGATCACTGCCTACTGTTGAAGCAGTCCAAACTCCCCAGTTACTAACGCCAGCCAAGGTATTAGACACTAACGTAATATCTAACACTGACTCAGTTCCTGTTGTTATATCTATCCTTGTGCCACTACCATCATTCATACACACCAAATCCCTTTCTTCCATCAAATCTTCAATTACCCTTCCATTTGGATCTGTAATCTGATCCCCCCATATTGTGCTATGAGCATTGAAATCTGCACACCACACTACTTTATGTCTGTTTTGTCCTTGTATCTTTAATAGGCTGTCCAAATCCAACCTTTTACAAGGATTGTAGTAGTTAATTATAACCACTCCCTCCCCTCTCTCCCACACTTCCACCACTATGTATTCCTGATCATCTCCTTTTTCCAGTACCCTATATGGTATACCTTGCTTGATTAACAGAGCACAACCCCCTCCTCCCCCTAGATTTCTATCTTTCCTTATCATTGTATACCCATATACCACAAAGTCTAAAGTTGGTTTCAACCAAGTTTCCTGAATACACACTACATCTGGTTTTACAACCATTTCTTTAATAAAGTGCTTGAATTCCTGGCTATTGGCCAGTAAGCTCCTTGCATTCCATTGTAAAAGAATCATCATAATTAGTATTAACCAACACATGACACTTCCTGGCTTGACTGATTACTGAGGTTCTCCCTTACTTCCTCCCATGTCAGTCCTACTAACCCTAAATGGTTTACTGCTGCTTTTACCACCAGCTGAATTTTGTCACTTTTTGACTTTACCTCAGCCGTACTATTAATCACTCCTGCAATGAATGTTACTAGAGCCTTTTTGTCTACATAAATCCTGTCATTTGTTCTTTGTTGCATCTCTCGTTTCCCTATTGCTCCCTGTTCATTAGGAGCATTATTCTGTTCTCTTGACATTCTTACAGCTTCTGCATAAGTGATCTTTCTTTTCACCCTTATTTCTTGAATTTTAGTCTCCCATCTGACAACCTCACACCCACTATATGCAACATTATGAGCTCCTCCACAATTGCAGCATTTTGGTTGAACTCCTGTTCCGCACTTTCCATATTCATGATCACCCCCACATCTAGCACATCTCCTCTGCCTTTTACAGTTTTTAGCCACGTGTCCAAACCTTTGACAATTATAGCACCTCAGTGGTTTTGTCACATACACCCTTACTGGGTAACTCGTGAAACCCAGGAACACCTTCCTTGGCACTCTTTCTTCTTCAAATTCGATCAATACAGATTCACTTTCCTTTTTCACTCCCTCCTTTGTTGTTTTCAGTCTTTGCTTTCCCTCCTTTGATATTCCTCTTTATGTCCTCCATATTTATACTCATTGGTATCCCCGTGATCACCCCTTTACAACCACTATTTTGTGCTCCCACCCTCCCAGTGTATTCCACCTTGCATTTTCCTATCTCTTTTAGCTTGAGTGCTTTCTCAAGTTGTTCCTCATTCGCACATCTTACCAATAAGTTACCATCATTAAGGACTTTTGCAAATACTATTTCCCCTATCTTATTTGTCAGAGTTGTTGTTAGCACAAACTGGTTAATTTTCTTCATATGTCCCTGAGCCTTCTCATTAAACCTAATTATGACAACACCTCCTCTCTGAGCTTGTTCATCTTCCTCACTTTCAGAGTTTTCTCCACTATCATTTCTTATTCTTTTATTCCCTTTGTCTTGGTTTTTATTCATCTGACCCCTCACTACCTCCTCATTCCCTTTATTTCTCCCTTCACAATAATCCACCTCTCCCCAGCTGCCTACCTCTGGTCCCAAGTCTCTATCCCTCCCCTTCTCCACTTTCTTTTCCTCAACCCCGCCTCTTATCTTGTCCGCCATTACCGGACCCAAACGACCCCCTCCCAGCAATTTCCGTTCCTTCCCCACTCTCTTTCCCTCAACAGGTTCCAAACCACATTCACGCATCAAACAAAACACAGCTTCCAGTCAAGCGAACTCCCAGCCGAAATCCCGCTGTCTTTCATTACTGTCGAACAGCTCCAACCGAGTTATAGCCGCCTCCTCTGAGCCCGGGCATCCAACCAAATATGTCCTGGAGTTCTCTATTTTATACCATCTAGTTCAGCCTGCAGTTCTCCATTAGCATCACTCAATTCCTCATGAATGCTTAATGCTCTCATTCGATAATGGCGCAAACTGCAATTCTTCCCCAATTTTGTCACGTTTTCGTGTAGTTGCATTACCTCAATTACATTGATTTCATCTACATCACTTGTAAGACTAAAATCATCTTGTCAAAGAATAGTAATTATCGCACGTTATACTTTTAAAATTGATGTTTTTCCAAGTCTATCTGCTTTTTCAGGTTTTCCTTTTCTTGGATCGTAGCCTGCAGTTGTTTACTGAGACCTCGGAGTTCTTCTTCATTTGCTTCCATGTTTTCATTTTTTAATCTGAATGTAGATAATTCACTTTGCAACCAATTCCTTTTCCTTTTGTATCCTTGTAATAATTTCCTCCATTTTCCAATCTCTTTCCAACTCACTGTTGTTCTTGTCGGGTACTTCTATTTGTTGTTGGGAGTTCTGCACATTTTCCCTGGGCTTCAACCATAAAACCTGAGGGTGGATTCAACCATAAAACCTGAGGATTTTCCTTAAGTGTTGAAACATTTCTTAAATTGTTGACCATTTGCGATAAATATGCTGCAATTAAGATTCCATCTTCCCCGCCTGTGAACTGTTGGATCCTCCATTCAGCCTTTCTTTGACTTCTTCCCACCTAATCCCTTTAATACCAAGATACTTGTCTGCAGACTTGACGATAATTTTAATTTTCTCAGTTCTTTTGCTTGTTCGTGCTGAACAATTAATTGCATCCACCATAAAAAGCACGAAATCCTTTCTACTCATTAATACTGTATCCTTATTTTTCAAGCAACACACATCAAAGTTGCTGGTGAACGCAGCAGGCCAGGCAGCATCTCTAGGAAGAGGTGCAGTCGACGTTTCAGGCCGAGACCCTTCGTTAGGACTAACTGAAGGAAGAGTGAGTAAGAGATTTGAAAGTGGGAGGGGGAGATCCAAAATGATAGGAGAAGACAGGAGGGGGAGGGATGGAGCCAAGAGCTGGACAGGTGATTGGCAAAGGGGATATGAGAGGATCATGGGACAGGAGGTCTGGGAAGAACGACAAAGGGAGGGGGGGAGCCCAGAGGATGGGCAAGGGGTATAGTGAGAGGGACAGAGGGAGAAAAAGGAGAGTGAGAGAAAGAATGTGTGTATAAAAATAAATAACAGATGGGGTACGAGGGGGAGGTGGGGCATTAGCGGAAGTTAGAGAAGTCGATGTTCATGCCATCAGGTTGGAGGCTACCCAGACGGAATATAAGGTGTTGTTCCTCCAACCTGAGTGCGGCTTCATCTTTACAGTAGAGGAGGCCGTGGATAGACATGTCAGAATGGGAATGAGATGTGGAATTAAAATGTGTGGCCACTGGGAGATCCTGCTTCCTCTGGCGGACAGAGCGTAGGTGTTCAGCAAAGCAGTCTCCCAGTCTGAGTCGGGTCTCGCCAATATATAGAAGGCCACATCGGGAGCACCGGACGCAATATATCACCCCAGCCGACTCACAAGTGAAGTGTCGCCTCACCTGGAAGGACTGTCTGGGGCCCTGAATGGTGGTAAGGGAGGAAGTATAAGGGCATGTGTAGCACTTGTTCCACTTACAAAGATAAGTGCCAGGAGGGAGATCAGTGGGAAGGGATGGGGGGGACGAATGGACAAGGGAGTCGCGTAGGGAGCGATCCCTGCGGAAAGCCGGGGGGGGGGAGGGAAAGATGTGCTTAGTGTTGGGATCCCGTTGGAGGTGGCGGAAGTTACGGAGAATAATACGTTGGACCCGGAGGCTAGTGGGGTGGTAGGTGAGGACCAGGGGAACCCTATTCCTAGTGGGGTGGCGGGAGGATGGAGTGAGAGCAGATGTACGTGAAATGGGGGAGATGCGTTTGAGAGCAGAGTTGATAGTGGAGGAAGGGAAGCCCCTTTCTTTAAAAAAGGAGGACATCTCCCTCGTCCTAGAATGAAAAGCCTTATCCTGAGAGCAGATGCGGTGGAGACGGAGGAATTGCGAGAAGGGGATGGCATTTTTGCAAGAGACAGGGTGAGAAGAGGAATAGTCCAGATAGCTGTGAGAGTCAGTAGGCTTATAGTAGACATCAGTGGATAAGCTGTCTCCAGAGACAGAGACAGAAAGATCTAGAAAGGGGAGGGAGGTGTCGGAAATGGACCAGGTAAACTTGAGGGCAGGGTGAAAGTTGGAGGCAAAGTTAATAAAGTCAACGAGTTCTGCATGCGTGCAGGAAGCAGCGCCAATGCAGTCATCGATGTAGCGAAGGAAAAGTGGGGGACAGATACCAGAATAGGCACGGAACATAGATTGTTCTACAAACCCAACAAAAAGGCAGGCATAGCTAGGACCCATACGGGTGCCCATAGCTACACCTTTAGTTTGGAGGAAGTGGGAGGAGCCAAAGGAGAAATTATTAAAAGTAAGGACTAATTCCGCTAGACGGAGCAGAGTGGTGGTAGAGGGGAACTGATTAGGTCTGGAATCCAAAAAGAAGCGTAGAGCTTTGAGACCTTCCTGCTGGGGGATGGAAGTATATAGGGACTGGACATCCATGGTGAAAATAAAGCGGTGGGGGCCAGGGAACTTAAAATCATCGAAAAGTTTAAGAGCGTGAGAAGTGTCACGAACATAGGTAGGAAGGGATTGAACAAGGGGGGATAAATCCGCGTCGAGGTATGCAGAAACGAGTTCGGTGGGACAGGAGCAAGCTGAGACAATAGGTCGGCCAGGACAGGCAGGTTTGTGGATCTTGGGTAGGAGGTAGAAACGGGAAGTGCAAGGTGTGGGAACTATAAGGTTGGTAGCAGTGGATGGGAGATCCCTTGAGAGGATAAATTCGGTGATGGTGTGGGAGACAATGGTCTGGTGCTCCTTAGTGGGGTCACGATCGAGGGGTAAATAAGAGGAGGTATCCGCGAGTTGTCGCTGTGCCTCGGAAGGGTAGAGATCAGTACACCAAACTACAACAGCACCCCCCTTATCAGCGGGTTTAATAATAAGGTTAGGATTAGTGCGGAGGGAGTGGAGAGCAGAGCGTTCCGAAGGAGTGAGGTTGGAATGGGAACAAGGTGCGGTGAAGTCGAGACGGTTGATGTCCCGTTGGCAGTTAGCGATAAAGGGATCAAGAGCAGGCAGAAGACCAGAGCGGGGTGTCCATGAAGAAGAGGAGGGTTGAAGACGGGACAAGGGGTCATCGGTGGCGGGGGAAGAGTCCTTGCCAAAGAAGTAGGCTCGGAGATGGAGACGGCGGAAGAAAAGTTCCGCATCATGGCGAACACGGAACTCGCTGAGATGTGGGCGAAGGGGGACAAAGGTGAGGCCCTTACTGAGGACAGAGCGCTCTGCCTCTGACAGTTGAAGGTCGGAGGGGATGGTAAAGACCCGGCATGGATGAGAGCTCGGATCAGAGGGGGGAGGGGGGAGGCTGGGGGTGTCAGAGGAGAGGGGATGGTTGGGGTGAGAGGAAGATGGAGCCTCTGAGGGCCCAGGAGTTGACGGTGGGATCTGAGGAAGACGGGGCTGCGGAGTGGTGGTGGGGGAAGGGGAGACGGGAGTCACAACAGCAGCACTTGAAGACCCGGCCTGGAGTTCAAGGCTGGCGTTGCAGTTGGAAGTTGCGCAATCGCTGTGAAGGTGTTCATGGTCGTTGCTGGGGTCCGGGTTTTGAATGTGCCCTGAGGTGTTGGAGCCGGCGAGGTCAATGGCAGGAGCCACAATCTGAAGTTCATGCCTGCTAGCGTCGGGGCCGGCAGGCTCTGGAGTCCATAGATGTAGGATCTTGCGAACACCTACGCTCTGTCCGCCAGAGAAAGCAGGATCTCCCAGTGGCCACACATTTTAATTCCACATCCCATTCCCATTCTGACATGTCTATCCACGGCCTCCTCTACTGTAAAGATGAAGCCACACTCAGGTTGGAGGAACAACACCTTATATTCCGTCTGGGTAGCCTCCAACCTGATGGCATGAACATCGACTTCTCTAACTTCCGCTAATGCCCCACCTCCCCCTCATACCCCATCTGTTACTTATTTTTATACACACATTCTTTCTCTCACTCTCCTTTGTCCCTCTGACTATACCCCTTGCCCATCCTCTGGGTCCCCCCTCCCCTTGTCTTTCTTTCCGGACCTCCTGTCCCATGATCCTCTCGTATCCCCTTTGCCAATCACCTGTCCAGCTCTTGGCTCCATCCCTCTCCCTCCTGTCTTCTCCTATCATTTTGGATCTCCCCCTCCCCCTCCAACTTTCAAATCCCTTACTCACTCTTCCTTCAGTTAGTCCTGACGAAGGGTCTCGGCCTGAAACGTCGACTATACCTCTTCCTAGAGATGCTGCCTGGCCTGCTGTGTTCACCAGCAACTTTTATGTGTGTTGCTTGAATTTCCAGCATCTGCAGAATTCCTGTTGTTTACCCTAAGTAAACATTTGTTGGCAATCTCTCTTCATCAAAGTTAATCATTACCGATAAACTATCACAGTTTTTCCCATTTCTTGTAACTTTCAAACGTTTGGCTTCAATAATTTTTGCTCCTTTTATGTTCTGTTTAATCTCATCCATAGTAACTTTTGTTGGTATCCCCAAAATAACTCCTCTAGTCCACTTTCTATTGTTGGGTATTGAGCATTGCACTTCTTTGCCGTCTATTTTACATAATCTTATCACTTTGCCTTGCTGAGTACTATCCCGACAAATCACTAATAGCGATCCATTTCTTAAAATCTTTGCTCCTTTAATCTTGCCTATAATTTTGTTGAGCATCTTCGTCAAACGAATCGGGTTCCAATCTCCAAAAGACGGCCCGTCTTCATTTAGTTTTATAATTGCTTTAATCTCATCTTCTTTCCATTGTTTTGCTGTCCTGTTTTGATCAGCCGCTGACTCCTCAGAGTTTGATATCCCGTATCTCTGCTTTCTTTTCTTCCTCTTTCCATTCCGTTCCTCTTTCCCGCTGACCTCCATCTCTAGTTCACTTCCACTCCCGCCAAAAACTTCCTTCAACAGCTTGGCTCTTTCCTTGATGTTCTCTCTCTCTGCCATTTTCCAGTCACAACTTGATTCCGAACTTACTGCCATCGCCAAAAATACTGCACCGGCCATTGTCTCTTATACAAACCATGTCCGCTTCTGTCAGGTTAAAGGGCACTTTGGGTTTCAAAGTGTAAGCCTGCACTCTATGGTAAGAAAGGGTGAGAAAACTGATCACTACAGGAGGTTTGGTTTTGGAGGTGTTGTGGCTTCAGGACTCATGATGTCAGCAGTCAGACGCAAACTTGGAAAGAATACTAAAATTAAAACTATAACGTAAAATGCTGGCAATACTTGGCACCGACAGGGAGAGAAACAGGTTTAACACTTTCGCCAGTGACCTCTCATATGATGAAGCATTTGCCCTTGCTGTTGAAAGTCATGGGTAGATGCAGTGGGAGTGGAATTGACTAGTCTTTCAAGCATAGCATACACTCATACACGCAAGCAGTAGGTGCCGGTAGTGACGGAAATCACTTTCTATGATTCAATTAAGTGGCTGGTATTAAACCAAGATAGGACATTGTTCTGAACTCCCTCACTCTCCACCTAGGTGACATGACTTGCTAAGTAGTTCCAGCATTTTTATGCACTTTCATTTTTAAGGGTTGTGTATTTATTATGTTTGATTAAACATTCTTGTTCATTTTTAAAATAATTCATTATGGGATATATCTAAAAATATGCTACATGTGATAAGTGCCCGCCTCACTTAAAATAAAGACAAAGTACACACATTTATCTCCTGGTTCCTTGTTTTCCTTTCAATTAGCCTTTTTATGTTTTGGAGTTACAAAATATACCAGTGATGACAAAGTATTTTAAAAATGAACCCGAACCAAGTACCTACCTGTTGAAACGCAGTGAAACATTTGAATTTTTTTTTACAAAGTGCAGCTAGAAACGGTCAAGTAAAAAAAAGAGCACTGCATGTGCCCATCAGAAAAGTAGACAGATACAGGAGATTATTTTTTAAAAAGGCAAGAAACTGATGAGTTCATGGGTTAATAAACAGTAAGCATTGGGTGATAATAACGTAAAGATTTTTACTCCATGTATGTGAAGGATGTAAGAAATAGTCAATTTAAGTCAAGTCAATTCAATTCAATAGTCATGAAAACTAGAAGAAATTGGAAAGATTGATGTGTTTGATTATGCAACAAATAACTGGATATTGAATACTGAGCAGATTGAGCAGTATTTTGAAGTAAATTAAATAGCCAGTGAGAAGCATGTGCGAGTTTTGCTGAGTGGATTGGGTTTAAAGGCATACAGTTTGCTTAGAGGATTAACTGCTCCAACCAAACCAGCCAAAATGAGCTGTGCTGATATCATGAAGGTACAGTGGAAACATGCAGACCTGAATCCATTATTGATTGCAGAACACTTTAGGTTTCATAAGCAGAATCAAAAGAAAGGGGAGTCCAGTGTATGTGGTTAAATGAAGAAGTTGTCCAAGCATTGTCAGTTCACTGATCGGCTTAATGATACAGTGAGAAGTCATTTAGTTTGGGGAAATCTTACAAGAAAGCATTCAAAATTGGCTCCTAACTGAAACACAGCGTACATTTAAAAGAGTAGTTGAAATTGCTGTATCAATGGAAATAGTAGACAAAGACACAACTGAGTTGCAGTCAGGAACGAAAATGAGCATGAACAAAATTGCAATGTCTAAATAGAAACCGACCTGGCTGAACAAATTATGTTAACATTGTGACAGGGGTTCACATACACCAGACCAATGCAGATTTAAAGGCAAAACTTGCAGAAAATGTCACAAAAGAGGACACTTTACAAAGAGTTTGTCCGGCAGACAAAAATCAATGGACTACACAGGGAAGAGGAAAAGATAAGTTCCAGTTTCAAAAAGAGCACTAATCTGCATTTTGGTGATGAAATATCTGAAAATGATTGGACTGGGTAGCCTTGAGATTTATAATGTGAAAGCTAACAATAGACAAACAATATGGCTTACACTGGAAGTGAACAGCAAATTAATTAAAATTGAATTAGACACTGGCTCGGCAATTTGTCATTCCACAAAATTAGTGAACGGCATTTCAAAGATACTAAACTGAAGCATGTAGATATCCAGCTAAGATCTTATACTGTACCGCAGAAAAGATCATTCCAGTGGGAATGACATTCGTAACAGTGAAGAGCAACAACTAACAAGCCACATTGGGCTTGTATATCGTTTAACAAAAAGGGCCAGTATTTTGGGGACATGACAACTACAACTTGATTGGAAATCCATCCACCCTGAAATAGAGTCAACTGAAAGTGAATTAAGAAAGATATTGGATGATGCCTCAACTGTTTCCATGCTATACATCATCAACTAACAGAGAGCAAATAGGTGTTGGGGCCATTCTTTGTGTCTCAGTTGGAAAGCATATTGGACCAAGGAAGGATCATGTTATTCAGAGGAATCTTGAAAGTGGTGAAAGCAAAGGTATGACTACAACAGTTTTTGTAAGCAACATATCTACTGTAAGAAAGATTCCGATATGTTAATCAGACTGTTACTTGCGAAATGTGGCTTGGTTTTAAGCTGGAAGAGAGTTTAAGGAGCTTCAGGAAAATTTACAAGCATTAGACTATTGTGAGTTTAAAGAACCAGAATCTTTTCCACGTGCATTAAAGTTATTGCATGAACTTCAAGTGGGAGACAAAAAGTTGATTGTAAAGGCAGATGCAAAGACCAAAGCCCAGCTGGATAAATGGAAGGCCAAAAAGAAAGGAGTCAGTGGAGATGTGAAAATAGAGGATTCATCAGATGATGTTGCGGATGAGGAAACCAAGGAGAGAGATCAGATAGGAAAGGGAACAATAGAAGGATTAATAAGTGAATACTCCAGTGAAGTAAATGCATTTCCCCAAGATCAAGATGCGCAAACTAGACGAAGAAAAGGGAAGGTGAAGAAAGGTGTCCAGGGCTGTCAGAACCGCAACCTACAGTCCAACCACAACGAAGGAGGGCCCAGACGTGAGATTGTTTTTACAGGCACAACTTCCACCTTCCAAGCTGAAGGTCTTGTCAGGAAAGAATTCATCCTATAAGTGCAAGAAATCCTGCACTGCGATTAATTCTTTAGGTCTGAATGGGACAATTTTAAATTTATTACATTGTGGATTTCTGTATAGAAGTTGTATTGTATAGTATATTGTACATATAGAATATAGAACATAGAATAGTACAGCACAGTACAGGCCCTTCGGCCCACAATGTTGTGCTGACCCTTAAAACATGCTTCCCATATACCCCCCCCCACCTTAAATTCCTCCATATACCTGTCTAGTAGTCTCTCAAATTTCACTAGTGTATCTGCCTCCACCACTGACTCAGGCAGTGCATTCCACGCACCAACCACTCTCTGAGTAAAAAACCTTCCTCTAATATCCCCCTTGAACCTCCCACCCCTTACCTTAAAGACATGTCCTCTTGTATTGAGCAGTGGTGCCCTGGGGAAGAGGCACTGGCTATCCACTCTATCTATTCCTCTTAATATCTTGTACACCTCTATCATGTCTCCTCTCATCCTCCTTCTCTCCAAAGAGTAAAGCCCTAGCTCCGTTAATCTCTGATCATAATGCATACTCTCTAAACCAGGCAGCATCCTGGTAAATCTCCTCTGTACCCTTTCCAATGCTTCCACATCCTTCCTATAGTGAGGTGACCAGAACTGGATACAGTACTCCAAGTGTGGCCTAACCAGAGTTTTATAAAGCTGTATCATTACATCGCGACTCTTAAACTCTATCCCTCGACTTATGAAAGCCAACACCCCATAAGCGTTCTTAACTACCCTATCCACCTGTGAGGCAACTTTCAGGGATCTGTGGACATGTACCCCGAAATCCCTCTGCTCCTCCACACTACCAAGTATCCTGCCATTTACTTTGTACTCTGCTGTTTGTCCTTCCAAAGTGTACCACCTCACACTTCTCCGGGTTGAACTCCATCTGCCACTTCTCAGCCCACTTCTGCATCCTATCAATGTCTCTCCGCAATCTTCGACAATCCTCTACACTATCTACAACACCACCAACCTTGGTGTCGTCCGCAAACTTGCCAACCCACACTTCTACCCCCACATTGAGGTTGTTAATAAAAATCACGAAAAGAAGAGGTCCCAGAACAGATCTCTGTGGGACACCACTAGTCACAACCCTTCAATCTAATGTACTCCCTCCACCACGACCCTCTGCCTTCTGCAGGCAAGCCAATTCTGAACCCACCTAGCCAAACTTCCCTGGATCCCATGCCTTCTGACTTTCTGAATAAGCCTACCCATGTGGAACCTTGTCAAATGCCTTACTAAAATCCATGTAGATCACATTCACTGCACTACCCTCATCTATATGCCTGGTCACCTCCTCAAAGAACTCTATCAGGCTTGTTAGACACACCTTCACAAAGCCACGCTGACTGTCCCTGATCAGACCATGATTCTCTAAATGCCCATAGATCCTATCTCTAAGAATCTTATCCAACAGCTTTCCCACCACGGACGTAAGGCTCACTGGTCTATAATTACCCGGACTATCGCTACTACCTTTTTTGAACAAGGGGACAACATTCACCTCCCTCCAATCCTCCGGTACCATTCCCGTGGACAACGAGGACATAAAGATCCTAGCCAGAGGCTCAGCAATCTCTTCCCTCACCTCGTGGAGCAGCCTGGGGAATATTCCGTCAGGCCCCGGGGACTTATCTGTCCTAATGTATTTTAACAACTCCAACTCCTCCTCTGCCTTAATATCAACATGCTCCAGAACATCAACCTCACTCATATTGTCCTCACCATCATCAAGTTCCCTCTCATTGGTGAATAGCGAAGAGAAGTATTCATTGAGGACCTCACTCACTTCCACAGCCTCCAGGCACATCTTCCCACCTTTATCTCTAATCGGTCCTACCTTCACTTCTGTCATCCTTTTGTTCTTCACATAATTGAAGAATGCCTTGGGGTTTTCCTTTACCCTATTCGCCAAGGCCTTCTCATGCCCCCTCCTTGCTCTTCTCAGCCCTTTCTTAAGTTCCTTTCTTGCTTCCCTATATTCTTCAATAGACCCATCTGATCCTTGCTTCCTAAACCTCATGTATGCTGTCTTCTTTCACCTGACTAGATTTTCCACCTCACTTGTCACCCATGGTTCCTTCACCCTACCATTCTTTATCTTCCTCACTGGACAAATTTATCCCTAACATCCTGCAAGAGATCTCTAAACATCGACCACATGTCCATAGTACATTTCCCTGCAAAAACATCATCCCAATTCACACCTGCAAGCTCTAGCCTTATAGCCTCATAATTTGCCCTTCCCCAATTAAAAATTTTCCTGTCCTCTCTGATTCTATCCTTTTCCATGATAATGCTAAAGGCCAGGGAGTGGTGGTCACGGTCCCCCAGATGCTCACCCACTGAGATATCTGTGACCTGACCCGGTTCATTACCAAGTACTAGATCTAGTATGGCATTCCCCCTAGTCGGTCTGTCCACATACTGTGACAGGAATCTGTCCTGGACACACTTAACAAACTCTGCCCCATTTAAACCCTTGGAACTAATCAGGTGCCAATCAATATTAGGGAAGTTAAAGTTACCCATGATAACAACCCTGTTATTTTTGCACCTTTCCAAAATCTGCCTCCCAATCTGCTCCTCTGTATCTCTGCTGCTACCAGGGGGCCTATAGAATACCCCCAATAGAGTAACTGCTCCCTTCCTGTTCCTGACTTCCACCCATACTGACTCAAAAGAGGACCCACCCTTTCTGTAGCTGTAATAGTATCCCCGACCAGTAATGCCACCCCTCCTCCCCTTTTCCCCCCCTCTCTATCCCTTTTAAAGCACTGAAATCCAGGAATATTGAGAATCCATTCCTGCCCTGGTGCCCCCCAAGTCTCTGTAATGGCCACTACATCGTAATTCCATGTAAGTATCCAAGTTCTCAGTTCATCACCTTTGTTCCTAATGCTTCTTGCATTGAGGTACACACACCTTAGCCCTTCTGCCTTACTACCTTTACACCCTTTGTTCTGCTTCTCTTTCCTCAAGGCCTCTCTATATGTCGGATCTGGCTTTACTCCATGCACTTCTTTCACTGGTCTATCGCTCCGGATCCCATCCCCCTTGCAAATTAGTTTAAACCCTCCCAAACCATGCTAGCAAACCTACCTGCAAGGATATTGCTCCCCCTCAAGTTCAGGTGCAACCCATCCAATCTGTACAGTTAAGATGCATTCTATATTGAGTTGGATTTTATAGCTAAGCAGGGAGGGATGTTATGTGTTTAATATTTCAGCAGTATTTGGGTAATACGGTATTGTAAATATATTGTTTAAGGATTCTTGTTCATTTAAATAATTCATTATGAGTTATACTGTATGTAAAAATACTTGAATTGCATACGTTGTGACGCTACCACATGATGTGTATGCCTTGCTTACTGTAAAAATGAAGTACAGACGCTTATCTATTGGCTCCTTGTTTTTCTTTCATTTTTTTGTTTTGGAATTACAAAACACAACACTGAAAAAGCTCGTTGCTTTCTCAGTCATGGCCATTGAACATTTTTTCTTTAGTTTAAAATCAATATTGGTACGTTGGAAATATTTTTTGGCCTCTTCAATTTGGGTATGTTTTTCTTTTTGTAAAACTTACATCTGTCACAGTAGTGAAGAGTTCTGGAGCAAACATCAGGACCAAAAGATCTGCCTTAACCTTGCCTTCAGTGTATTCATTGTTTCAGCTGGGTTTCTGAGAAGCAAGATAAAGTGGCAGTCATACCCCTTAGTTGGGAGTCACAATAATCCCAGTAAAGCACACAGTTTTTGTGTTCCTCAGGGAGCTGTCCTTATGCTTACTGGCAACACAGATGGTATGGCTGTGAAATATATGTCCTGACGTTATGTTATATATATGTTAGTCCTGACGAAGGTTCTCGGCCTGAAACGTCAACTGCACCTCTTCCTAGAGATGCTGCCTGGCCTACTGCGTTCACCAGCAACTTTTATGTGTGTTGTTTGAATTTCCAGCATCTGCAGAATTCCTGTTGTTTGCGTTTTTAAATATATGTTTGATTATATTTTTAAGGCATCCGTTAGTCTTGCAAGACCATGGATCTGCGCCTGGAAAGTCTTCACTCTCCAGGGCGTGGGCCTGGGCAAGGTTGTATGGAAGACCAGCAGTTGCCCATGCTGCAAGTCTCCCCTCTCCATGACACCAATGTTGTCCAAGGGAAGGGCATTAGGACCCATACAGATTGGCACCAGTGTCATCGCAGAGCAATGTGTGATTAAGTGCCTTATTCAGTTGGATCAAGGTGTGGAAGCATTGAGGAGCACTGTTCATGTGATAGCTGGATAGCAAGGTGGGTGAGTGAAGTTATTTGAAAAATAGACTTTGAAAAGTTTTATCTGATGCTGATCCTGAGGAATTCATAGAAGTCCTCTTGAATCCTCATTTATCTGGCCAGACGTTGACTGACCTCATCACATTTTTTTGGTAATTTTTTGCAACAATCCAAAATTTTCAAATTAAAACACTAATGAGGCAACAGCTTCCCAAATGTTATTCAGAAGTTTTATTGATAAAACTACACATAATAAATAGGTTTTGCTTAAACTGGGAGTTTGTCAGCAATCAGCAATGAGAGATGACAAAACTAATAACGAGGGAGAAAATTGATTCTTAAGAGAAAATTGGCAAGTAATATCAAAACAAATGGCAAGAACCTTTATGGATATACTAAGAGGAAGAGAGTAGTTAAGGTAAGTGTGGATCCCCTGGAGGTGAGACTGGGGAATTAATGAGAAGAAACATTCTTCTTGTATATGATTTATAATTTAAACTAATACTTTAGTCTTCACGGTGAAGGGCACTACAAATATCTGAAAGATAACAGATGGGATTGTTGCAAACTGCATGAAAAATATTGTTATAAACCCTATCACAGGGAACAAGGTATTGGAACAACTAACAGGATTAAAGCAAACAATCCACAAGGATTCAATGGCCTGCATCAAAGTTAAAATTTATTATCAAATTACATTTATGTCACAATATCCAACTCTGAGATTCATTTTCTTGTGGGCATACCAATAAATATTCGAATCAGTGATAGACCACAGCAACTAGGCATAAATCCAGTGTGCAAAAGACAACAAATTGTGCAAACACAAAAAGAAAGGAACAACAATAATATTAATAAATAAATAAGCGATAAATATCGAGAACATAAGATGAAAAGTCCTTGAAAGTGAGTCCATAGTTTGTGAGAACATTTCAGTGATGGGGCAAGTGAAGTTGAGTGATGGTTCAAGAGCCTGATGGTTGAGGGGCAATAACTGTCCCTGAACCTGGTGGTGTGAATTCTGAGGCTGCTTTATCTTTTTCCTGGTGGCAGTAGTGAGAAGAGAGCATGATCTCAGTGGTGGGGGTCTCTGATGATGAATGCTGCTTTCCTGTGACAATACTCCACATAGATGTGCTCAATGGTGAGGAAGGTTTTAGCCATGATGGACTGGGCCATATTCACTACTTTTTATAGATTTTCCATTCAAGGGCATTGGTGTTGAGGCATCGATTGAAGTTTTTTCAAAGCTCCTATGTAGGCCAATGAATTAAAAAATTTCAAATATAGCTTTCTTCTTCAAGAAAGGAGGGAGACGAAAAGTGGAAAACTGTGAGCCATTTACATCTTGTTAGCAAGATGTTGTAGTCTCTAATTAAAGACAATATTATTTAGAGAAGCTTAATACAATTGAACCAAGACGATATAGTTTTATGAAAAAGAAAGATTAAGTTTGCTAGAGTTCTTTGAGGAAGTGACAAGCTGATTGTTACAGTCAAAAGAAAGGAACATTTAGATATATACTACAATATTAATATTTACAAAAGGGATTTGACAAACTGTCACATAAAATCTCGTGCCAGGAAGTCATAGGATTGGAGGAAGTGTGTTAACATGGAAAGAAGAACTCATTATCACATGGAAAACAAGGACTCACTAACTTTAGAACCACGATCAAAAAGAGATCATTGCTCATGTGCAGTCTGAAAAGGTTTAAGTGTAAAGCACAAACCAAAAAGGGTAAATTAAACAACAAGGACAATATTTACACTCAAGGGGAAGGTCGGTCTTTGCTTCTCTGTTCCCCAGTACAGAAGAGAAGCTTTTGGTTGTACTGTATGGTTGGATATTTTTCCGCAAAGTTGGATTCCTGACTGAAATAGCACTGGGAACTGACCCACAGAAATCCTAAATGAAGTTAATGGCAATGATTGTTAACATTTGGGGTTGACAGTTGCTTTCCTCCCACAGATGCTACTTGACCCACTGAGGTAGAATAGAATAGAGTCATGGAACACTGCAGCACAGAAGCAGAAATGCCAAACCATTAATCTGCTTAATCCCATCAACCTGCACCAGGACCATAGGCCTTCATGTGCCCATCCATGTACCTATCAACCCTGAAATTCAACCTATCCAAATTTCTCTTAAATGCTGAAATCGACTCCACATCCACTACTTGCTCTAGCATCTTATTCCACATTCTCAGCACCCTCTGAGTGAAGTTTCCCCTCATTTTCCTGTGGAAGTATATTTGAAACTTTGCATATTTTTATGTATTTAATCATGTGATGTGACAAAATGGAATTTGTATAATCCCAGAGTGCTTTGGGTTATATGCTAAGTGTGTATGTAATAGGACGTAAGTAATGTTCTGATCATTGTGCATTGTGTAACTAAGGGAAGGTTGCTATATTGTGTGGCCTTGACTACTGCAGATGACTCCCAGAACAGTTAACAGTCAAAAACTAGCCTAAAAACTTGTATAAAAATGAACTTTGTAAGCTGTAAAACAGAAGCCCCAGTCATCCATTAAGGAGTGGAGGTGGTCTTCTCATTGCAAGTAATAATCATGCCTTTGAACAGATCCACTCTGTTTATTGGTTTTCTGTCATAAGACCTAGCAAAAGGTACCCAGCATTTCCCTTAAACATTTCACCTTTCACCCTTAACCCATGACATCCAGTTCTAGTCCCACCGAACCTCTGTGGAAAAAGCCTGCTTGCATTTACCCTATCTATACCCTCATAATTTTGTATACCTCTATTAAATCTCCCCTCAATCTGCTATATTTTGGAGAATAAAGTCCTAACCTATTCAACCTTTCCCTATAACTCAAGTCTTCAAGTCACAGCAACATCCTTGTAAGTTTCTACTGCACCCTTTCAATCTTATTGATACCATTCCTGTAGGTAGGTGACCAAAATTGCACACAATACTCCACATTGGCCTCACCAATGTCATACAATTTCAACACAACATCCCAAGCCCTGTACTCAATAATTGATTTATGAAAGCCAATGTGCCAAAAGCTTCCTTTATGACCCTATCTACCTGTGGTGCCACTTTCAAAGGATTATGGACCTATATTCCCAGATCCATCTGTCCTACTGCACTCCTCATTGCCTTGCCTCTATGCCTCTACCATGTAAGATCTACATTGGTTGATCCTCCCTAAGTGCAACACCTCATACTTGTCAGCATTAAGTTCCATCTGCCATTTTTCAACCCTTTTTTCCAGTTGGTCCAGATACATCTGCAAGCTTTGATTGTCTTCCTCGCTCTCCACTACACCCCCAGTCTTGGTGTCATCCACAAATTTGCTGATCCATTTTACCACATCATCATCCAGAATATTGATATAAATGACAAACAACAGACCCAGCACCGATCAAATTTTAACAAAGACAAAGGTCTCGCACTAAGTAAGAACTGGAATTTGATTGTAAACAGGTGAGAGAACGAAAACCTGATTGGATGAGGACTAACCAATCGGGAGGGACGGACTACAGGGGTATAAATACCACCAAACTAGACATGCCCAGACATCATCTCTGATGAAGAAGGCAGAGTTTGCATCAAAAGATCGGTTATAATTGATACCTGTACCTGGCAGAAAGCCCGAAAAGACTCGTCATATACACCGGGAAAGCACCAGATCATTTTTCTTATTGATGTTGTTTTCTTTTGAATTAAATGGTGCATATCTAATGAATATTTCCGTCGTTGGTGGATTACTGCTTTGGAGCCACACTGGAGTTTCAGGTTAATTTAAATGCTCAGGCACTGAAATGTTCTGGAAATTGAGTTGGAGACCAAAGCGCTCCTAAACTATTCGTTAGGTGCAGTGTCAGCTGTCCCTGGTACCCGTGAACGTGCATTTCCTGGCCATCTGTATCCTTGGTAACAGTGTGAAAAAATTCAGGATTATTCATACAAAGAAAGCCTGCAAAACTGGTTAATTCAGACTCTGAGTTCAATTCTGAAAGGATTTTGTTGAAAAAAGTGAGTACCTTAAGTTCATAGCAGCACTGAATGACTTTTAAGCTTCAACCTGCTTAAGGACTTCACCAAAGAAAACATTCCAGATTCCATTCCCATTGACTGATCAATTATGTGCTTGAAGGTCATCTTCTGAATGCAGTAACTCACAGAAATGATAAAAGCTTACATGTGTATCTGTGAAAGGCTTGAATCCTCTCCAATTAGTGCCATTACTTAATATGGCAATGTTGTTTTAATGTCTTTTTTTTCTTTTGTACTTTTCAAGAAATGGCTTATTGGAACTTTTTTCATCAAAAGTATCATTCACTAGAATAATCTATTGTGTGGATGGGTCTAGTTTCTAGTTAATCTGATTCGGAATGCATGCATTTATTGATCTTGTCCTTGGACTGACTCAACAGAATCATATTGCCAAAGCATACGTCTGGATATAAAACCACTGTGCTACCATACTGCCCTTCTGCTGGCTGTAGTGTAGCCCATCCACTTTGTTTGATGTGTTGTACATTTAAAGATGCTCTTCTGCACACCACTGTTGTAATGCATGGCTAGTGGAGTTACTGTCACCTTCCTGTCAGCTTGAACCAGTTAAGAATTCTCCTCAGATCTCTCTCAATAACAAGGTGTTTTTGACCACAGAACTGTCACTAAGTGGTTGTTTTATTTTTTGTTTTTCACACCATTCTCTGTAAACTCTAGAGATTGCTGTGCATGAAAATCCCAGGATGTCATCAGTTTCTGAGATACTCAAACCACCCAGTTTGGCATCAACAATCATTCCATGGTCAAAGTTACTTAGATCACATTTCTTCCCCATTCTGACATTTGGTCTGAAAAACAACTGAAATTCTTGACCATGCCTGCATGCTTTTATGCATTGAGTTGCTGTCACATCATTGGCTGATTAGATATTTGCATTAACAAGCAGGTGAACAGGTGTAGCTAATGAAGTATTCACTCAGTATATGTCTGACCGATGTAGAGAGGAACATACAAAAAGGTGCCATGTAAAGTCAGTGGTAGAATAATCCCAGAGACTTAACTATTACAGAAGATACCAAGACAGGGACTCAGTGAAGAATTTACCTGCTTCATCAAAGCAGGTTCATTGCTTGAAACTAAATAATTAAGGTTGGAATTATTTGCAACTAATAAAGAAATATAGTTGTTCAGCAAAAGCATTGTCCTTTTTTCAAAAGCTGCATTGAGTTAACAATAACGCTTTCAGATGCTTTTTTGATTGCAGAAATATTGCAGCATATATAACTGGTAGAATGCTTTTTTCTTCATTACCATACTGTTAGCTTTGCTTAATGAAGCAAAAATAAAAGTATCTCACGGTATTTCTGTGGTGATGATTGCACTATTCAAAATTCAGAGGTTTTGAACAATGCACCCACACACTGATACAATTGAAAACTGACAAATGATGGCCTCTGCTGAGATTTTAGAAAAGAAAATGATAGCTTCAAACTGTCATCAGCTGATATTGAAACAGTTAAAATAAAGATGAGAAATCAAAGGGAACCCATTGTGATAATTAATCTACTTGAACTGGGGAAGTAATTTAATCAAATTATCCTGACTGTCTTATTTAAAGAACAGTACAGTTTTCATGTTAATCTGTGAGGTCATGTAACACATTCAGATATTTCTGCTTTAATCAATTGGATATTGTAACTGATTATAGTCTACATAATAATTCAATGGTCAAATAATATATCAATTAAGCAACTATGCTTCCTCAATTACACATTGCTAATTTTTAGTGATCAAAATATGATGTAATAATAATGATGATACTAAAAGCAGTTTATTAAGCACATGGGCAAAGTATGTTTGGAATAGTAATTAATAACACCAATTAACTATAAACAATTCACAATGGACTATTGAAAGTGGGGCTAAATTAATGGAAATGGTGCAATTAACTTGTTTCCTTTAAAATTTCTAAAGTGACGATGAACAGCAAATGATACAATTTCCTTTCCCAATTCTGGTTACCCACTCATTTCTTCACTTCCCCTTACCTATGTAAGGTTCCCCTTCTCCTTCCTTTTGTTTCATGGTCCACTGTCCTCTTTTACATTTCTTCCACAGTCCATTGACTTCTCCTCTTAGATTCCTTCTTCTTCAGCCCTTTACCTCTTCGAGTTGACACGCAATTCTTACATCGTTCTGTCTCCCCACCCACCCACCCACCTTTCTGCTCATCTGGTCTTGGCTATCACCTGTTAGCTTGTACACCTCCTCTCCACCCTGCCCCCTTATTCTGTCAAGTACAGTAGATGCCAATCAATTGTGTGAAAATATCAGTGTATTCAGGAGAAGATTGTTAAAATGGTAAAATGACAAGAAACTAGTACTCATAGCTTGTGACATTGATTGAATAGTTCATTTCTACAACTAGCTTATATCTTTTCTGGGTTGATCTCCATCTACCACTTCTCAGCCTAGCTCTGTATCCCCTCAATGCTCCATTGTAACCTACAACAACCTTCTACACTACCCATAACTCCACCAACCACGTTGACACCTGAAAATTTACCAATCTACCCTTCCACTTCCTCATTCAAGTAATTTATGAAAATCACAGTAGAACAGATCCCTACAGAAAACCACTGGTCCCAAACCTCCAAGCAGATTACACCCCTTTTATAACCACCCTCAGTCGTCTATGGGCAAGGCAATTCTGATTAACATTTGCAACCATCCGATCATCTGGTACGACTCTTGTGGCCAGTGGAGAAGCAAAGATCATTGCCAAAGGCACAGCAATCTTTTCCCCTGCTTCCTTTACTAACCTGGGTATATCCTGTCCAGCCCTGGGCACTTGTGTATTCAAATGTTTTTCAAAAGTTCCAGCACATCCTCTTTCTTAATGAAAATATGCTTCATTAAAGTTGGAGAGTCAAGTTAACTAAACAATTGCAATGCAATGTAATTATGCCACAAGGATTCCAAATTTCTTTTCTTGCTGTGGTTTCTTCATGAGTAGAAATCTGGGACATGTCCTTTTCCTGTTATTACCGTTAGGGAGGAAGTATAGGAGCCTGAAGACCCACGTTCATTGATTTAGGAAGAGTTTCTTCCCCTGCACCACCAGATTTCTAATTACTCCATAAATACCACGTTGTTCCATTTCTGCACTATTAATTTATTTTGTAATTCATAGTAATTTTATGTCTTTGCACAGTGCTGCTGTCATGAAACAACAAATTTCACAACGTATAAGTCAGTGATAATAAATCTGAATCTGATTCTAATACTGAACAACTTAGGTACAATTACAATAATTCTGTGATATTCCAAAATCACTAAACGTTTCTTCTGAATTCTTTACTGTATCTTCACTAAGAGTTCTGAAATACCTCATGTATGGGTCTTTGATTATGCTGGCTGCTTTCCCAAGGCAGTGAGAAGTATAGATGGAATCCTTGGAGAGGAAGCTGTTTTCCATAATGTACTGAGCTGTGTCCACAGTTCTCTAAATTTTCTTATGGTGTTGGGTTGAGCAATTACAATACCAAGCTGTGATGCATCCAGATTGGATACTTTCTGTGGTGCATTTATAAAATATTGGCGTGGGTAAATGGGGACATGCTATATTTCCTTAGCCTTGCACTGATTTAGAGATGTGGTGTACTTTCTTGGCCATAGTGTCTATGTGGGTAGACTAGGTTCAAGCTATTGGTGATGTTAGCTTATATAATGAATCGTTGCCACATGCAGCTGTGGAGGCCAAATCTTTACATATATTTAAGGCAGAGGTTAATGGATTCTCGACTGGTCAGGGCATGAAGGGGTATGAGAAGAAGGCAGGAGATAGGGACTGAGAGGAAACTGGATCAGCCATGATGAAATGGTGAAGCAGACTCGATGGGTCAAATGGCCTAATTCTGCTCCTATACCTTATGGTCTTATGAAGCTGAAAGCTGGGAGATGATTTCAAAAGAGGTTAGCATTATTAACAGCTGTAAGTATTTCTGATTTTAGCAACTGTTCTAGTTTTCTTTTGAATTCAATGTTGAAACATTTAACTTTCTCATACTTCTTTAATCAAGTTGTTTACTGAAAAGTTACTTGAGCTTCTTTAGAGGTCACCATTATCATGAACTGAAATGTCAGTGCTGAAAGAAATACAGTCACTCTCTTTCAGTAGCAGAACTGACGAGCTTGTACTAGATTTAATCTGGATGCTAGGATAGGAAGGAAAAGAAATGCTGCGAACAAAACAGTTCGATATTTATGATGTGTAATTACAGTAATTCAGATCTATTGATTCATTGTGTTGCATGCCATGACAGCATTTAATTAACAAAATGTGTTCTGCAAAAAGGTCATTTTGTCACCAACCTGAATATTATTCATGGAAGAACAATAACCCATGAATCATTGTAGTTAACCATAGCACATGAAAGTACTAGGTACCAAAAAGATGCATAATAAACATATCAATATTCAGAGCTGTTTACCTTCTGATGTACTTCACATTAAAAAAAAACAGACAAGAGTCAGATGAGTTGTGTCGCATTTGTGCTGAAGTAACTATATGTTGTCTTGATACACAACTGGAGTCTCAAAGCCAGCATGTACTGCCCTTGAATTGGCTGTGCTATATATGATACCATAATCCGTTGCTTCCTGACTTTGCCAGTAAGGTGTGAAAAGTGTGTTTGTTAGCAAGGTCTGCTCTTCGTTGCCATGGTTCATTCGGCAAGCTGTTTCCAAGGTAAATATTTAGGAAATCATTAACGGTGAAAGATATCCTTTGATTCTGTCTGAAATTTGCTGGTCATCCAGGGCCACATGACTGATGTTGCAGAACCATGTACTGGGGAAGCCTGAAACTTGTTACAGTCACCAGAGGCTCTAAATGGTTTAAGGCCCTGCCCCCATCGTGCAATGGAGAGCTGGCAACTGTGTAAAAACCCATGGATTGTTTTCTCAGAGAATACATGTAGAAGAAAATTAGTATTATGCTGAAGAAATGTATTTAAAGATTAACTTTCTTGTCACATGTGCAATGAAACATCAAAGTCTTGCAGTGAATGTGCTATTTGCATCGAAGACCAACCCAGTCAAGGATGTGCTAGGCCAGCTTGGAAGTGTGGCCATGCTTCCAGCAACAACTATTTTTTATTTTTTTACTTTATTTTGTTTTACTGATGGAGTGGGCCCTTCCAGCCCTTCGAACCACACTGCCCCACAGCCCCCAATTAGGTTATCCCCCTAACATAATTACGGGACAATTTACATTGACTAATTAACTTACCTGGTCCACCTTTGGACTGTGGGAGGATGTCAGAGCACCCAGGGAAAACCCACGTACAGACACTCCATACAGAACAGTGCTGGAATTGAACACTGGACTCTGAGACGCCCCAAGCTGTAATAGCGTTACGCTAACCACTACACTACCCATTCCCCCAAAACAGGAAATGCTCAGCAAGTTAGACATTGTCTGTGGAAAGAGAAACAGAGTTAATGTTGCAGACAAACAACCCTTTGTTAGAACTGAAAAATTAAGAAAATTGTAGTATCGAGGTACAGGGAGGGTGGGGAATGGCTTGAATAGGACAAAGGAAATATCTCTTGTAGTGTGAAGTCAGCGTTGTCCTAGTAATCAAATATTCGTAGAACCATCTAGATTAACCCCTCTTCCATCTTCCCTTCAATGTAAATTTGTGTTTTCTCACTTTCCCTGTTATGTTGAGGAATCTTGGACTGAGAGCGTAACTCTGCTTCGCTTTTCGCAGATGCTGCCTGACCTGCTGAGCTTTCCCAGCATTTTCTGTTTCCTGCTTAGATTTTCTGGTCTTCTTTTGTTTCCCCTACTGTGGGGATTCAAGAAGAGATCTCCCTGGAGTCCTGTTGAAGGCTCTTAGCCCAAAATGTCGGCTGTTTATTCTTTTCCATATATACTGCCTGGCCTGCTGAGTTCCTCCAGTATTTTGTGTGTGTTGCTTGGATTTCCGGCATCTGCAGATTTTCTTGTCTCTGGAGAACTACTGTTTTGTCTTTGGACATTGAAAACACAAAAATTTCATGACAAAGTCAAGAGTGACCAAACATGACTTAGGTATTTGAGTTGATAGCCTGTATCTATTTCTCAGGTCAAATTTAGAGTTATTATTGACAATTAAGTATAATTCCAAGATGAGTCCTATTTAAAATTGGATTGGGTTTAGTCCCTATTAACCTTACTGGAAAGATAGTGCATTCCAAGATGTCTGCAAGGTTAATCCTGAGCTTTCATTTGCATTAGTAGTCATAGGGATGATGTGTAACCCCTTAAGCAAAGTCTCTCCATCACTTAAGAGTTGTTTTTACAGTAATGAGATAATTAATATAATTTATAAGGAATCTGATTGTCAATTGAAAAGGCTATTCTAATATCCTATTGTTGATTGATAAAACTGCATTATAATATTTCTTACAACTTCAGTTTAAGGGATAGGTGCTCCTAAAAGAATGGATTCTGGAACTCAAAGCTCTAAGTTGTGCAAATGTTCAAACAAAAGAATTTCTGCAAACAGGAAAAAAGATAAATAAAGGAGGAGAGAGAGATAGAGGGAGAGAGATGGAGTGAGAGAGAGAGAGAGAATAAAAAGAAAAAGAAGCACAGGAACAGGCCCCTTGGCCTACAACATTGTGTTAAAATAATTAAACTAATAAAGTACCTAAATGAAACAAGTCCCTTCTTCCTACACAATATCCACATCGCTTCATTTTCTGCACATTTCACTGCCTGTCTGAAACTCTCTTGAAAGCCTTATATTATATTTGCCTCCACCAGCAGCACATTCTTGGCACTCACCATTCTCTGCGTGAAAAAAAAACTTGTTCCACGCATCTCTTTTGAACTCACTAAATACATTCCCTATATATAGTATTAGACAATTTGACCCTAAAGAAAAATTTACTGGCTCCCTTTTAGACCATAAGACATAGGAGCAGAATTAGGCCATTCAGCCCATCGAGTTTGTTCTGCCAATCCATCATGGCCGATCCTGGATCCCACTCAACCCCATACACCTGCCCTCTAACTATATTCTTTGATGCCCTGACTTGATCAGAAAACAATCAACTTCCGCTTTAAATATACCCATAGACTTGGCCTCCATCACAATTTGTGGCAGAGCATTCCACAGATTCACTACTCTGGCTAAAATAATTCCTCCTTCCCTCTGTTTTAAAAGGTCACCCCTTAATTTTGAGTCTGTGCCCTCAAATTCTGGATACCCACACCATAGGAAACATCCTCTCCACATCTATCCTATCTAGTCCTTTTAACATTCGGTAGGTTTCAATGAGATCCCCACACATTTTTCTAAATTCCACTAAGTACAGACCCAAAGCTACCAAATGCTCTTCATATGTTAACCTCTTCATTCTCAGAATCATCCTCATGAACCTCCTCTTGGCTCTCTCCAATGATAGCACATCGTTTCTGAAATATGGGGCCCAAAGCTGTTGACAATGCTCTGTGTGGCCTGACTAATGTCTTATAAAGGCTCAGCATTATCTTCTTGCTTTTATATAAATGCCAACATTGCATTTGCCTTCTTTACCACAGACTCAATCTGCAAATTAATTTATTGGGAGTCTTGCATGAGGACTCCTAAGTCTGTCTGACCCTCTGATGGTTCTCCCCTTTTAGATAATAGATCACACTATTGTTCCTTTTACTAAAATGCATTATCATACATTTCCCAACACTGTATTCCATCTGCCACTTTTTTACCTATTCTTCCAATTTGTCTAATGTCTGCTGCAAACGCATTGCTTCCTCAGCACTACCTACCCCCCGCCTATCTTCAAATCATCCGCAAGCTTTGCCACAAAGCCATCAATTCCATTATCTAAATCACTGACAAACAATGTGAAAAGTAGCGGTCCCAATACTGACCCCTGAGGAACATCACTAGTCACTGGCAGCCAACTAGAAAAGGCCCCTTTTATTCCCATCCACTGCCTCCTGCCCATCAGCCATTCCTTTGTCCATGCCAGGATTTCCCTGTAATGCCATAGGATTTTCTATCTTCTATCTTCTATCAAGCTTTATCCCCCAAGCCATGAGAATTCTTACTCCCTGCCACCACCCAGGTCTCATCACGTACGAAATGCGAGTTATGTATATTGTTTACTTTTTGACTTGTGCCTTATTATTTGTTAATCTATTTGTGGTAATATTACCATTGTGGTGTTATTGAGTTACATGTCTTGTATTACGAACCTTGGTCCCGAGGAACGTTGCTTCATCTAGCTGTATATAGGTATACGGTTGAATGACAATAAACTTAAACTTGATTTGAAAATTGATTGCAATACTCCACAGTTTTATACCTGAAATTTAATAAAAACTTTACATTTCACAAACGAGAAAATCTGTAGATGCTGGAAATCCAACCAACACACACAAAGTGCTGAAGGAAATCAGCAAGCCAGGCAGCATCTATGGAAAAAAGTACAGTCGACATTTCGGGCCGAAACCCTTCAGCAGGACTGGAGGAAAAAAGCTGAGGAGTGGATTTAAAAGGTGGGGGGATGGGAGAGAAAACCACCAGATGATAGGTGAAAGCTGGTGGGGGAGGGATGAAATAAAGAGCTGGGAAGTTGATTGGTGAGCTGACGTGAGAGAGGGAAAAGGGAATGGGAAATGGAGAAGGAGGGGGCGGTTAGGGGGCATTACCAGAATTTAGAGTAATCGATGTTCATACCATTAGGTTGGAGGCTACCCAAATGGAATATAAGGTGTTGTTCTTCGATCCTAAGTGTGGCCTCATCATGACATTGGGGAGGCCATGGATGGACATATCGGAATGGGAAGTGAAATTAAAATGGGTGGCCACAGGAGATCCCACTTGTACTGGCAGATGGAGTGTAGATGTTCTGCGTCGATAGAAGCTCTCCCAATCTACGTCGGGTCTATCTTTCCGTCCCCTCCACTTCCTACTTTCCGCAGGGATCGCTCCCTACACGACTCACTTGTCCATTCATCCCTCCCCACTGATCTCCCTCCTGACACTTATCCTTGCAAGCAGAGCAAGTGCTACTCCTGCCCCTACACCTCCTCCCTCACTACCATCCAGGGCCCTAAACAGTCCTTCCAGGTGAGGCAACACTTCACCTGTGAGTCTATTGGGGTCATTTACTGTGTTCACTGTGGCCTCCTGTACGTTGGTGAGACCCGATGTAGATTGGGAGACAAGTTCATTTAGCGTCTACACTCTGTCTGCCAGAACAAGCGGGATCTCCCAGTGGCCACCCATTTTAATTCCACTTCCCATTCCATGCCAATATGTCCATCCAATGGCCTCCTCACTGTCGTGATGAAGCCACATTTAGGTTGGAGGAACAACATCATATATTCTGTTTGGGTAGCCTCCAAACTGATGGCATGAACATCAATTTCTCAAACTTCTGTTAATGCCCCCCGACCCTCCTCCCCTCTCCATTTCCCATCCCCTTTTCCCTCTCTTACCAATCAACTCCCCAGCTCTTTACTTCATCCCCCCCCACCAGGTTTCACCTATCACCTGGTGGTTTTCTCTCCCCTCCCCCCACCTTTTAAATCCACTCCTCAGTTGTTTTTCTCTAGGACTGCCGAAGGGTTTAGCCCGAAATGTCGACTGTACTTTTTTCCATAGATGCTGCCTGGCCTGCTGAGTTCCTCCAGCATTTATGTGTGTTGCTAAAACTTTACATTTGATCTCCCAAAGTCCAAAACCTCACATTTGGCCAGATTAAACTAACCTGCCATTTTTTTGCCCATGTCAGTATCTGATCTGTGTACCGCTGTATCCATTATCCACATCAACAATCTTAATATCAACTGCTAACTTATTATCTCTATTTTCACACAGGTCCTTTATATATATCACAAACAGGAGAAGTCCTAGTATAGGTCCCTCTGGAGGACCACTAGTCAAGGCCGCTCACCCAGAAAAAGCTCTATCAACCATTACCTTCTGTCTTCTGTGGCAAGCCAATTCTGAACTCAAGCGGCCAATTCACTGTGGATAATATGCATCTTAATATTCTGGATAAGCACCCCGTAAAGGACCTTGTCAAGAAAAGGGGTGAGAGGGTAACCAAACTGGGGAATGGAAAAAGAAGCGAGAGGGGGAATGTATAACTTTTTGCATCAATTACAATGGTAAGTTTTTTAACTGTTTACACCTACTGCAAAAGTTCCAATATTGTAAATTGTACTTTAAGAACATAAGTATGCCTTTTACATAATCTGTGATTTCTTTAAACAGAGATTCTATGTTTCAAATGTTGAGGATATTATACACTGCTGAAACATATCATTCAGCTGTTAAAGGATTGTTCTTTCCCTTTTCTGTGTAAACTATCAAAATCTGTTGTAACATTTCCCAAGCTTTTTTTTATTCTAAAGGTTAACTCAGCTGTACATTTTAATTTAGCATAGCAAAATTAAACAGAAATTTCTCATCAACTCTTTAAGAAATAGGAGCATTATTTTGTGTAATGCCAGCTTAGGCTGCTCAGAGGTCAACCTGTAATATTAAGTCTTAAAGAAAAACCTTTGTTTTAAGTGACTGTGTTATAAGTTAGACTATAACAGCCTTTGGAACTTGAACTTTTTACAATTAATTTGTTGAAAATCAAACTGGGAAGTTCCTTGCTTTCAGAAATAGAATATATTATCATGTTGGACAGCAAGAATACAAAACTCACAAAACTTTACATTTTTAGAAAAATAATTTATAAATATTCTCCATTAATATGTACCCCAAAATGTGTATTTCCTGCTGATATAGTTCTAGAGATACTGTATATTATGTCAATTCATTCATGATCTGTTAAGAAACATTTTAGATACTATTTAGAATTTAACAACCAAAATACTGCACTCACCTGCATGTTTGAAGGTAAACAATCTCAAGAATACAAGACAATTGAGCATTTGTTTGTGATTGAGGCTACTGGAAGTTAATTATATCAACCTCAGGACCAATGTTCCCTCTAAGGAACATTGCGCATGTGCACATGCATGCATCTTTTGCTACTAGCACACAAGGGAACTTAAACTGCAGACAAAAGGCTGGCATGTTAAGTATATTTCACAATCATGACAATCACATTTCCTTTTCCGGTTTCTGATGCGGAAGTGTTGACAACATGGAGTTTGCGATGATTTGTCTGCAGATTTTAGAACTGGCTTATTTATGCTGTTTTTAGTGAAGAAATTATTCAGTTTGCACATGTTGTTGTCACTGGGCAAAAAATTGCACAGCACAGGTCATTACAAATTAGAGGGAACATTGCTCGGGACATAACTGTAGGAGCCTTCCTGGATGGTATCTTCAGCCTAACCATCTTCACCTGCTTCAACAAGAAATAATTTTCAACACTTGTAAGTTAAAAATGAAAAGCTGTTCAATCCATTCAAACTTCTCATAGAAAGCAATCTATTCCAGCACTTAAACAGAAAATGCCGGAAGAACTCAACTACTCAAGCAGCATCCGTGGAATGTGGAACATTCCAGATTAGGGGCTCTTCTTTTGACTTTCTGAATTTCCCAGTTCAGAATGCAAAATCTTCATCGATCTCTCTTGCTACAGATCCCACTTCACTAGCTGAGCAAAAGCATTTTCTGCTTTTGTTGCAGAGTCCAGCATCTGCAGTTTTGTTTTCCAATCTATGGCAGCATGAATAAGAATTGGACAACAAACTAACAAGGATGCAGTAAATATCATTTGTATTGCAAATCTGCTAGGCAATGTTCGTCAGCACAACTTTACTATTTCTGCCTCCCTCCCCCCATCTACATCCTGGAAATGTATTATTGACCAGAAGCAACACTGAGCCAACCACAGAAATACGGTGAGAGATCAGAGTTGGGTATCCTGCCGTAAGCAACTCACATCCTGATACCCTAAGCCATCAACTATAGGCACAAGTCAGGAGTATGATAGCATACTGTCCATCATACTTGCCTGGATGAGTGCAGCTCCAACAGCACCCAGAGATCCAGGATAAAGCAGTCTGCTTGAATGCCGTCTCATCCACCACACTAGCACTCATTCCCTCCACCTCTGGCTGTAGTAAGTACCAAATACAAAGTATTCTGCGGTTATTTCAGAAGCAGCTCTATAATCCACCACCATCACCAACCAGAAGGAAAGGGGCAGCAGGTACGTGGGAACACCACCAGCTCCCATTCCCCTCCAAGTCAGCCTAGAAGGATGGCAGCAGTTCAAGAAGACACCTGACCGCCTCTGACGGGTGATTAAGGATGAGCAGCAGCATCCACATCCAGAACAAAAAAAAACATTTATACTGTAACTGTCTTTATTATAATGTGTCCTTCAACAGCTTCATTACAACTTTGGAACCTGATCTGTGAAGAAAATCAAATCTGAGTAGCTTTCAGGAAATTTGTACTTGTGGCAACATTAAAGGGATATGTTGCCTCTGTACTATTATCACATAGCACAGACTACAGCTATCAGCATTCAAGGTTTAAAGATTAGCACTAGTTGTCACATGTACATAGAAATATACAGTGAAATGTATTCTTTGCTTCAATGACCAACACAGTCTGATGAAGTGTTGGGGACAGCCTGCAAGTATCACCATGCTTCCGGTGCCAAAATAGCATGCCCACAAATTATTAACTCTAACCCATATATCTTGTGATGTGGGAGAAAACTAGAGCACCTGGAGAAAATCCACATGGTCACAGGATGAATATGCAAACTCCTTACAGCCAGTGGCAGGAATTGAACCCTAATCACTGGCACTGTAGAACGTTGTTCTAACCATTACGCTACTGTGTCACCACCCTCCTATTAACTAGTTCCTGAATGTGCTGAAAAGCATACACCCATCTACTGTTTAAAATATATATGCCACAAAATATCTCCAGTGTCAAGATCTGATGTATGTTATTTCTTCATTCTAACATGTTCTTCAGTGATTTGATTTTGTAGAGCTTTGCACCTGAGGAAAGCTGACAAAAGGAAGGAATTAGCTGTATACTGTCCTGTTCTTTCACTTGTTTTTCTCCATTCACAGTCCCTTAAGGTCAAAGATTACTTGATTCCACTCCAGTTCCCGAGAAGGCCAAGATGGGACCAGCAGACTGCCTCAGGTGGTTATTGGGAAAGGCAGGTGGTTAGTTTGTGAGTTGTTGTGCTCCTTCCACTATTACACAGGGCTTCCTTATGATCTCAATGCATGAACTTGAGATCCTCAGTGCCATCTGGAATGTTCCTTCTCCATCTTGAGCAATCATGGCCAGCAGATTCCAATGACCAGGTGGACCTATTATGGATTTTACATTTTCTTTCAAGGAGGCTTGGGTAACATCATTTTCCCATTCCTTCTGTGTATCTGTTAATCTTTAGCTATGACAGAGTTTGGAACCATCTGTTCCCAGAGTCTGGTGTGAACAATATGCCCTGCCCAGGGGGAGACAGTTTGTAGTTACCATGATTGTATTTATCTCCATTTTTGAAGATAATAATGAATACAGGATCTCTGAGTTTCACCGCAGAAAGAAGAGATTAAGTTATGAATTTATGACCAAAATTCTCTCTTGTGTATTCTATGCACTACTAACTTTAATTGAGTTCAGAATGTCTTTTTTCACAAACCTAAACCTTAGAGAAATGTTGTTTCACAAGGGTTGTGTATGTTTAGTGTATCAGTAATATTGTAAATATATTGTTTATTAAGCATTCTTTGTTGGTTAAATATTTATTGCAGGTTATATATAAAAGTATGTGAATGGCATATGTCATCACGCCATCACGTCATATGCGTGTGCATCACTTAAAGTAAAAATGAAGTTAGATAAGTTGTTCCCTGATCCGTATTTTTTTCAATTAGTTTAATGTTTTGGAGTTACAAAACATAACAGTGGCAACAAGGAAGTTTTAAACAGATCTGAAATGACTACCTACTTGTGAAAGCACACGAAGGAGTTTTTTTAAAAAATACAGCGCAAAACATAAATAGACCTCATCTTTTTTCCTTAAAACATCCATAATTATTGTTACTAATTCATTAATTAATCATACTCTCTGCTCAAAATTAGCATAGCCTGCAAGAGAAATTTTTAGAAGAATATCGCCAATTTGGGCACATGCTCTCAGAAAGATTTGCCACCACTACCATAAGACCTTGTTCTTCACTTGGGCCATGGCCTTTATGATTACATGTCTGTCCGAGATGAAGGTGAGGATGAACTAAACAATTTGTTCTGGATTCAAGTCAAGGATAATTGAATCTAGGAGTGAGGATGCTTTAAAATGCTTTTGTCAGTGGATGCTGAGTACATTTCTGAACTTGGTAACTTCACCTTTGTTCAGCCCAGGTACCAACCATTAGCAAGCACAATTCAGTCAGTAAAGAACTCATCAGATGTTTTTCTCAACTGTATGGTTCCCAAATTTTGTTCGGAAATGAGGAATGGTGAATAAAAGATTTAACTTAGTTTTAAAACCAGGAAGCTAATCAATTACAGCACACAAAATGCCAAAGGAACTCAGCAGTTAAGTTCCTCCAGCATTTTGCGTGTTGCTCTGGGTTTATACTAATTTAAACTGTTTATGCAAATTATTTTTCATCTGGTGACTTAAAACAATAGGGAGGTATAAGCATTGTTATTGGCAGTTTTAAAAATAAAAGAGGGTAGTCGTTAAAGATATTGATATTTATACCAGCTAACATTTAATGGAATTCTGTTTGTTCAGGATTGTACATGGTGTGAAGTCTAAAATAACAAAATTGTTAGGATTTGTTGAGGTTTTATGCACTACTGACTTTAAAAGACTAATTAGCATTAATTAAGTACAAAATGTCTTTTTCACAAATCTAAACCTTAAAAAAATATTCTTACACAATTTAGTTTAAAGCACATGAAGGTCAATAAAGCAGCTTGGTATAAATGCATGGAAAACATCCAATAAGGGTATACGTGATGGGCAATTTAGCTACTGTTGACCCTTTAATGAGGTCCTGGCTGAATGGACTACGGGTTTTGTAAATTTATTTCTTCAATTCACAACCTTCATAAATCTTTAGATGGAATGCTCTTCATTTTGTTCTCTAACCAGCAAAGAGCATTCTTCGTGTTCTTCATGAGCAGATACACCCTGATTTGATCGCTTATCAGATGGTAATGATAATCGACTGACACGTCTTAATCGTTCCCAGGCCCTGAGCCTCAGAGAGTCTGGACGCCTGTTGTCCATTCCTATATGAATACTAATTTGTGACGGTGTAAACTGCTTCATGTGGCCTTGTGCTTGAGATTCAAGTTCTTCTGTATTTGGCTTCTTGTAGCTAAAATTGAAAATAATAAGTCAATGAATAAGACAATGTTACACCTTAATCATCAAGTACATTCTCAATGCATTTTCTGAAGTCTAGAAGAATAAGAGGGGTATCTCATCAAAACCTATTGAATATTGAAAGACCTAGACAGAATGGATGTGTAGATTCTACGGTGGGGGAATCTAGGACCAGAGGGCATAACTTCAGAATACAGGATACTCATTTAGAACAGAGATGAGGAGGAACAACTTTAGTCAGCAGGTGTTGAATCTGTGGAATTCACTGCTACAGACGGCTGTGGAGGCCAAGTCATTGGGTATATTTACAGTGGAGGTTGATATGCTGCTGGTTAGTAAGGGTGGCAAAGATTACAGGGTGAAGGCAGGAGAATGGGGTTGAGAGGGATAAATCAGTCACGATGGAATGGCAGAGCAGACTCGATGAGCTGAATGGCCTAATTCTAGTTGTATGTTTTATGGTTATTTTCAATACTGAAAATCAATTATGTACAGCAACAATGATCTGATTGAAGAAAAGTCCACTGGAGATACAAAATAGTGCAGATGCTGGAATATATAGCGAAGAACAAACTTCTGGAAATGTTGTCGAAGTAGCCTGCAACTTATGTAATAACTGTAAGTGTAAACCTGGTCACACCGATGTAGAGAAGGCTGCATCGAGCATCAAACACTATAGAGCAGATTGAAGACGATGCATGTGAGTTGCTCCCTCATGTGGAGGGGGCGATAACAGCTCTGGATGATGACAAGGGAGGCAGTGTTAGGACAGATATTGTAGCTCCTACAGTTGCAGAGGTAAGTGCCAGGGGAGGGATCAGTGACCCAGGGATTTACAAATTGGTTTTAGAAATGCATGGGTAGTGAAGGTGTGTTCTGTGGTGGGATCACATAGATGCTGGCAGAAATGGTGGAGAATCATATGGTGGATGTGGAGGCTGATGGAGTCTGTCTCTGCCTCCACTCTCCCATCCCCCAAGGTGACTTCACGTACCCATCACCCCTTCCTGACGTGGTTCCACCTACTGCCTCATCCAAACCCCTCACCTCTGTATATTATCCTTCCTCTGCACTCTCAGTCCTGATGCAGGGTCTCGACCCAGAACATTAGTAATCCCTCTGCCTCCAAAGATGCTGCTGACCCTCTGAGTTTCTCCACCAGCTTGCTTTTCGCTCAGTTGATCAATTTATATTTATTATGATAAGCAAAACATAATCCACAGGTTTTATTTTCCCTCAGTTCCATTGTATTTATACTTGTGATTTCTCCCACATTAAACACAATGGTATAACTTTAAGAACATGGAATGTGAGATGCATGCCAGGAAATCAATTTTAAAAAAGGAAAAGAAGAATTTGTCTTCTCAATGTGACAGCAAATCCATCAAATCTCTTTACAATAGTCAATTTTTGCTCATGCTCACAGCAGTGAATACATCTATATTTTATACTTGAGGGCTAAAATGCCTGTCACTGTAATGGTGATAATTTTTAATCTTTATTGTTAACAGTTTCAAATAACCTAATTATTTCAAAGTAGGATTTGTTGCATAAATTATCTATCCATCCTCATATCAGCAGGTTTAACGTCATTGGCATATGTTGTGAAATTTGTTAACTTTACGGCAGCAGTACAATGAAATAGATGATAAATAAATATAGAGAGAAATGCTAGCAGAAATAGTGAAGAATCATATGGTAGATGTGGAGTCTGTCTCTACCTCCACTCCCATCCCCCAAGGTGCCTCCATGTATCCATCACCCCTTCCTGACGTGATTCCACCTATCGCCTGCCAGTTCCTACCTCATCCAAACCCCTCACCTCTGCATATTATCCTTCCTCTACACTCCCAGTCCTGATGCAGGGTCTCAACCCAGAACATCAGTAAACCCTCTGCCTCCACAGATGCTGCTGACCTAAGCAGCAGTGGGCAAATTAAGTATATTAAGTAACATTAAGTATAAGCGGGAGGAGAAGATGGCGACGCAACGCAGCTCACAGTGGCCACTCCGGTGGTGATGTCTGTTATTCGTCAAGTAGGGTGCCATGCACAATCCTGATTTGACGGAGACGGACGTGAGAGTACAGAGGAACATCTGGTGAATCTTCTGAAATGCCTGCTTCGCTGCTGCTGCTACTGTGTGGTCCAGAACCTCTGGAGGAGAAGGCCCCTAGTCCTCGGCTTTGGTTGTTGCTCGGCGGCCGGGGCGGGGTCGAAGCTCTCAGCAGAGGATGGTGCTCGGAGGGGCTGTATCAGAGGGACTGGTCAGAGGCTCGAAGTTTTTGGACAGACTCAGAGTCGGCTGCAGTCAGGTGCTTCCAATGCATCGGCAAGTTGTCGGCGCTTGGAGGTTCATGGCAGGGAGAGTTTCTCCCTTCTGCCACCTGCGTTAGATGATGAGTCGATCGGGACTTTGAGACTATTTTTTAATCATGCCCATGGTCTGCTCTTTATCAAATTAGGGAATTGCTTTGCACTGTTGTAACTATATGTTATAATTATGTAATTTTGTCAGTTTTAGTCTTGGTTTGTCCTGTTTTTCTTGTGATATCATTCTGGAGGAACATTGTATCATTTTTTAAATGCATGCATTTCTAAATGACAATAAACGAGGACTGAGTGTCCTCATAAGCTAATATAATCTAATCTATATGTCTATTAAATAGCTAAATTAAAATAAATAGTGCAAAAAAAAAAACAAATTAAAAAAGGCAGTGAGTAGTGTTCATGGGTTCAATGTCCACTTATAAATCGGATGGCAGGGGGAAGAAGCTGTTCTTGAACTGCTGACTGTATGCCTTCAGGCTCCTGTACCTCCTTCCTGATGGTAACAGTGTGAAGAGGGTATGTCCTGGGTTGTGGAGATCCTTAATGATGGATGCCACCTCCCTAAGGGAGCACTCCTTGAAGATATCTTGGATATTACAGTGGCCAATACTCATGATGGAACTGACTAGTTTTACATGTTTCTGCAACTTACTTTGACCTTGTGCATTAATTAGCCCCTCCCCCCAATACCAGACGGTGATGTTCCAGTCAGAATGCTCTCTACAGTACATCTGTAGAAGTTTTTGAGTGTTGACAAACCAAATCTCTTCAAACTCCTAATGAAATATAGCCGCTGTCTTGCCTATATAGTTGCATCAAAATGTTGCGTCCAGATTAGGTCCTCAGAGGAACTGATACTCGAAAATTTGAATTTGCTCACTCTCTCCGCTTCTGATCCTTCTATGAGGATTGGTGTATGTTCCCTCGTCTTACCCTTCCTGAAGTCCACAATCAGCTCTTTGGTCTTGCTGACGTTGAGTGCAAGGTTATTGCTGCAACGCCACTCAACTAACTGGTATGTCTCACTCCTGTACACCCTTTCATCACCATCTGAAATTCTGCCAACAATGGTTGTATCATCAGAACAGTTATAGATGCTGTTTGAGCTATGCCTAGCCACACAGTCCTGGCTGTAGAGAGAGTAGAGCAGTGGGCTAAGCACACATATTGTCAGCGAGGTGGAGATGTTATTTCCAATCCACACAGATTGTGGTCTTCTAATTAGGAAGTTGAGGATCCAGTTGCAGCGGGAGGGACACGGGCCTAGGTTCTGTAGCCCTTCGATCAGAACTATAGGAATGATGGTGTGAAATGCCGAGCTATAGTCAATAAACAGCATCCTGACATAGGTACTTGAATTGTCCAAATGATCCAGGGCCGCCTGGTGAGCCATTGAGATTACGTCCGCTGTAGACCTGTTGTGGCAAAAGGCAAATTTCACTGGCCCAGGTACTTCCTGAGACAGGTGTTAATTCTAGATATGACCAGCCTCTCAAAGCATTTTATCACCGTAGATGTGAGTGATACTGGACGATAGGCTGCTCTTCTTGGGCACTGGTGTAATTGTTGACCTTTTGAAGCAAGTGGGCACTTCCGACTGTAGTGAGAGATTGAAAACGTCTTTGAACACCCACCAGCTGGTTGGCACAGGTTTTCAGTGCCTTACCAAGTACTCCATTGGGCCCTGCTGCCTTGAGAGGGTTCACCCTCTTGAAAGACAAACTGACTGACTTCGTCCTCCGAAGCAGAGATCACAGGGTCAACAGATGCTGTGGGGATCCTCAGAGCATGATTCAACTGTAGCTTATTTCCACAATGTTATTTTGTACTCAGTAATGCCAGTCCATTATTGCTTGCACTGAAATAAATAAACATTTCAGTTTGATTGCAAAGTTTGTGAGGTGTTGTACTTTGATAGGATCAACCACGGTAGGTCTTACAGTGAATGGTAGGGTACTGAACATAGAACATAGAAACCTACGAAACATGACAGGTCCTTTGGCCCACAACGCTGTGTCGACCATGTAACCTACTCTAGAAACTGCCTGGAATTACCTACCCTACCGCATAGCCCTCTGAAGAATCCTGTAGAACAAGAGATCGAGAATACTGATCCATAATTCATTGAAAGTGGTGTCACAGATTGACAAGGTTGTAAAGAAATCTCTTAGCACATTGGCCTTCATAAATCAAAGTATTGAGTACAGGAGATGGGATGTTATGGTGACGTTGTATAAGATGTTGGTAAGGCCTAGTTTGGAGTATTGTGTACAGTTTTGGTCATCTATCTACTATAAGGTTGAAAGAAGAGAGAGAAAATTTACAAGGATGTTGCCGGATCAGGAGGACCTGAATTGTAAGGAAAGATTAAATAAGTTAGGAGTTTATTCCTTAGAATGTAGAAGACTGAGGGGAGATTTGATAGAGGTATACAAAGTTATGAGGGATATAGATAGGGTAAATGCAAACTGGACTTTTCCCCTGAAGTTGGGTGAGACTACAACTAAAGGTCATGGGTTAAGGGTGAAAATTGAAAAGCTTAAGGGAATAAAAAGGATTGTGACAGTGTGAAACGAGCTGCCAGCACAAGTGGTGCAAACAAGCTCGATTTCAATGTTTAAGAAAAGTTTGGATTGGTACATGGATGGTAGAGGTATGAAGGGCTATGGTCCTGGTGCAGGTCTATGGGAGTAGGCTGTTTAAACGGTTCAGAATGGACTAGATGGGCCAAAGGGCCTGTTTCTGTGCTGTATTCTTCTATGACACTGTAACAGTGCCAATGTGTTCTACCACCGGGACGGATAATGAAAGCCTATGATGTGATCAGGTGTGTCATAAATCCAGAGGGAGATCAAGAAGGACAAGGACAGAAGGGCAAAGTGCTTCATGGTGAGAGACATGCTCTCTGCATCTTTTATTAGATCACTTCAGAATTGTAGCCTCCAATTCCATATATAATGATTTATTATTGAATTAAAGGTGAAGCTGAGTTATCCACAACAACCTGTAATTCATCATTATCTTTCAAAATGCAAAAAAAGTATTTTTCAGCCTTTTTAAATTGTCAATTTGTTTGAGAAACAGCATATATTATTTCTTACTAGCTGACTGAACATTGTAAAATTGTTATGCTACTTACAGTTTTAACAATAATGAAGAAACGACCACAGAAACAGAGGAAGCAGCCATTGCAGCAGAACCCATCCATGGCTGTAAAACTAGGCCCAAAGGCAAAAACACACCTGGAAAACACATAGCATATTTGAAATGTAAAACAATGGATCATTAAGGAAGTTGCCCCCATTTTACACCGAAGTGAAACCTAGTCATATGCATACTAGCAGTTAACAACACAGATCAAAGGAAAGAGAAGTTCTCTGACTTCAAACCAAACATGGATTCCAGAGGCAGCTTTATTGTGCATCAACACAGGAAACATCACTTACTTATCCGCAAGTGAAAAATCATAATCTTGACACCATTTTACTTAGTTACAGAATTATTCACAGGTTTTGCACATCGAAATGGTGGTCATCCATCGATGACAAGAAACCTGTGCGGGAGAGTTTTTAAAAGAGGAAAAGCCATTGCACTGGGGCAATGGATCTCAAAAGTCTGCTCCAGTGGTACAAACAAATATCACAAACTGGGGTCTTCCTTGGTTGCAGTGGATGACCATACCATCTTCTATTCCTTGTCATGCCCTTCGCTCTCCAAGGAGCATCGCAATACCTCCTTCCTAGCTGTCGGATCTCACTGTAGGTCTCATCTGCCCAGTCCGCCAGAGCTGGCTTTGCATGCCAGGACAGGCATGTCCCTATCTCACCGGGATATGAGGCTGCCAGCCACCCTCACTTGGCTTAGCCCACCTGTCGAAGCAGTGTACTGGGACTTGCCTGTGGTCACGTGCAAACAGCTACTTGGAGCCACAGGTGAGAGCTAAGTATCCAGTGGGGACCAAAGGCGAGTGAGCTGCCCCCTTCACCAGGGGTGATTCACCTCCCTGGACACCCTGGGAGAGCTGCACATCACAATATATTGTTTCTATATTCTCTCTGTTAACATTCCTCAGCTGAAACATCTGTGGCAGTTCAACAAAATATTTTAATTCTTTACATTGCAAATGTGACAGAATGTTTAACTTGTTTGTTATACAAGTCACAAAATAAATATCATACACCATTGTATGCAATGATGAATATATTTTACAGCACTTAATAGAATTAATTACAATACTTCAATAATGCAAACACACTTTGAATTCCACTTCCAATTCCCATTCCGATATGTCAATCCATGGCCTCCTCTACTGTTGCAATGAGGCTGCACTCAGGTTGGAGAGACACTACCTTGCATTTCATCTGGGTAGCCTCCAACCTGACGGCATGAACATCGATTTCTCAAACTTCCTGTAATGGCTCCCCCTGACCCCTTCACCCTTCCCCATCCACGTTTCCCTCCCTCACCTTATCTCCTTGTCTGTCCAACACCTCCCTCTGGTGCTCCTTCCCTCTTTTCTTTCTTGCACAGCCTTCTATCCCCACCTATCGGGCTCCCCCTTCTCCAGACCCTTGTCTCTTTCACCAATCAACTTCCCAGCTATTTACTTCATCCCTCCCCCTCCCATTTTCACCAATCACCTTGTGCTTCTCTCTCTCTCCTCCCCCACCTTTTAAATCTACCTCTCATCTTTTTTTCTCCAGTCCTGCCAAAGGGTCTCAGCCCGAAATGTCGACTGCACTCTTTTCCATAGATGCTGCCTGGCCTGTTGAGTTCCTCCAGCATTTTGTGTGTGTTGCTTGGATTTCCAGCATCTGCAGATTCTCTCTTGTTTTTAATTTCTTTCTCCCCATTATTTTATAATACAGAGAAACTCTTGCCTCCTTGTTAAAACTATCTCTAGAAGAAATCCATTCACATAGAGGAATTATATAGGACTGATCATGTAAACTGTGGGTATTTTTATGTACTGGATCCAGTGTGTCCTCCATAACTCAGACACCTCCCTGCAAAAACTCATTTCAGGGAGGTAGCACCATCAATTTGCGGGAGGTGGGATGTCTGCAATAGAGTAGCTCCTTAGCAGCTAGCCAGCTAGTTTAAATAATGTTAGCTATGCTAATGAATGAATGACACCTGTTAAACTCACCTTAACATGTCTTTTACAATCTTAAACCACGATGGGCGATAGAAAAGTCACTGTTGCAAACAGTGCAGTGAGCAACACTGTCATTATTTTTGACCCTTATTAGGCAGGGGTACACTTTAGTGTAGTCTGAGGTGATGTACGTTTTATATTTTCTTTCTGTGGAACACTCTGCCATGGCGCGTTCTTTCTCTCTCTCTCTTGCTCTCTCTCTCTCTCGCTCGCTCTCAAAAAAGAAATCGATTTCCAGGATATTGTATATAATTTGCAGGCATCAGGGAGCCACTATAAATATGCAGGAGACTCCCGGAACTTCCGGGAGAGGTGGGATGTCTGATAACTCTCCGTCTCAAGATAATCAACTCTACTTGTTATGTCTGTACACATTTACATATAAATTAAAGCATGCACAAGGAAGATGGCTTTAACTGGTGTATTCACATTGAGGGGAGAAAGAGAGAGAGAGAGCAATGCACACGTGTAGACAACAGCGCATGCACAGAGAGCAGATCATTACATAGTACTAAAGGGGGGCATTACTCTGAAAGAAATAGATTCATACATTACACTTCATCCTCTTTAGATTAATGCAACATAAAACTGTATATGTATAAAACATTCTGTTTCTCTTTCATAAACCTATATTCCAAATAAACATACTGTTTTTCCTCATGAATAGTCAGAATTCTTCTGACATATATTGTGATCCATTGTCACTCACAATTTGTTTGGGTAAGCCATTTCTAGCGAAGATAGGCCTCAGAGCAGAGACAGTCTTTGCTGAGATGGTTGACTTCAGTGGTATAACCTCCAGCCACTTTGAATGAGCATCCACAGCAATCAGAAACATGGAGTCCATGAATGGCCCAGCAAAGTCAATATGTACTTTTTGCCATGGTGAAGACGGTCACTCTCATGGGTGTAATGGTGCCTGTGGGGTACATTTGGAACTCTTTGGCATCCCAAATAGCTTTTGGACAAGTTTTCAATTTGTTTACCTATTCCGGGCCACTGCACATAGCACCGGGTGAGACTCTTCATCTTGACTGTATCCAGGTGTCTTCATGCAGATTCTCTAACACTCTGGTGCATAGATTCAAGGGAACTACATCATGAGATCCACACATCAGTGTTCTTTAACATACCGACAGTTGGTCTTGTCTCGCTGAGAACTCTCGAATCATAGGGTTACCATGAGCTGACCATCCTTACATGGTGATTTCAAAGGCTTTTGACAATGTTGGGTTATTCCTTGTTTCTGGTTGTATTTCAGAATTTGTTACCAGCAACTGGTAATGCAGTGTGGAAAACTTCTGCTGGATCACAGTATGAAGACTTTTCTGTGGTTGCCAAGAACGGAAGATATGTCAAGCCATCAGCATTGCTGTGTTGTTTGTTACCCTTGAACTCTATGTCATAAGAGTGGGTTCCCAGGAATAGTGCCCAACGTTGTAACCGGGTAGCAGTCATCACTGGAATTCCTTCCTGGGATTGAAAATGGACACAAGGGACCGGTGGTCTGTCATTAGTGTAAACATTTGTCCGTAGAGGTAGTGGTGAAACTTTTTTTATTCCTCATACCAGTCTCTTGGTCAATCTGTACGTAGTTGCGTTGTGTTTGTCAGTGATCTTGAAGCAAATGCAATCGGGCATTCAGATCCATCTTTCATAATGTGTGATGAAAAATGGCTCCAATGCCCTAAGGGGATGCATTGTACACCAGTCTGATGGGCAGGGGGATGGGTCATAATGGGAGAGCAGTTCATCGGATGTTATTAGTCTCTTTGTTTTCTTGAACACTTTTTCACATCTTTCTGATCATTCCCTCTTTGCTCCTGTTTGTAGCAGTGCATTCAAAGGATGCAATGTTTGGGAAAACTGGTGGTAGTAGTTTACATTGGCACAAGTATGACCTGAGTTGTGAGACATTTTCTGGTTTGGGTGCCTGTAGCACTGCTTCAATCTTCTCCTGTGACTTATGTAAGCCATGCACGACTATGACATGTCCACAATATGAGATTTCATTCTTGAAAAACTCACATTCTTCTGTCTTTGCATGCAGACTATACTCATTCAGCCTGGTAAACACTTTACCAAGGTTCTGGAGGTGCTCCCCATCATTTTTATCAGACACGATGATGTCATCAAGGTAACATTGTGTTCCGGGGTATCTTGGAGCACTTGGTCCATTGCTCTTTGCCAAATTGCTGGAACTGATACGACACCAAAGACGAGACGATTGTACTGGAGCAGTCTCTAGTGAGTGCTGATTGCGAAGAACTTCCTGCTTGACTACTCAGTCTCCATTTGCAGATAGGCTTGTGACAAGACAATCTTTGAAAACCTCTCCCCGCCTGCTAAAGATGCAAAAATGTCTTTTATTCGTGGCAGAGGATACTACACAATATGCAGCACTGCATATGGTTTTGCAGGGGTTACTAAGTTGCATAAGAGACTGTACATTCTTGGGCCCGTTAATCTAAGAAGCGTAGGGGCTTTCTTTTGCTCTTCCACATTGTTCGCGTTACAATACAGTTCCACCTTCTCGATATACAACTCCCAGCCTTCACTAGTGCTATCAAATTCATCAACTTTTCCTACTGAAGCCATCAGCACATTATTTTGGAGTTCGATGTAGGTTCAATGCTCTGTTAACTTTTCACTGGTTCCTATCCCAGTTTCCTCCCATTTATAGCTTGAGCAGCCTTTGAATGTACAAAGTTATTAATTGCTTATAAGATGAACAAGTCGTAAAAATAAAGGAGTAAAATGTAAAAAAGAACCTCTACTCACCCGCAGCAATAGGAATTCCTACCAGGTTATAAATTAAGGCAAATATAAAATTTATTCTAATTCGACGAACTGTCTTTTTTGATAAATCGATACTAGCCACAACATCCAGGAGGTCATTCTGGGGGCAAAAGACAGGATGCGTATCACTACAAATTACAAAAGAGGTAAACAGAAGATAATGAAAATAAAAAAAACTATTCAAATATTGTATGCATGCTGCTTATTGAACATTTGCTCACCCTAATAAGTACAACATCCGCTGCTTCAATTGCCACGTCCGTGCCTGTTCCAATGGCAATTCCCACATCAGCTTTAGCCAAGGCAGGTGAATCATTCACCCCATCTCCAACCATTGCAACTACTTTACCCCGATCCTGAAGCTCCTGAACTTTGGCTACTTTATGTGAGGGAAGAACTTCTGCAAACACCTTCTTGATGCCAACCTTAAAGAATGAATAAAAAATGGGAAAGAACAGAGAAATACATTTTTAGCCATAAATAAAATATTTATCTTTATATTTTGTGAATTATGCCCTTAAACCCAGTAAATAGGTTTGTGATTTTCCAAATAGGTACAATTACAGTACAGTGCAAATGTCTTAGGTATATATATCTATATCTCTATCTCTATATATATATCTATATATCGATCTCTATCTATCTATCTCTCTAGGGTGCCTAAGACTTTCGCACAATACTGTTTTGTCTACACGGAGCAGAGAACAAGTTTGTAAGTCTGGCAGGAGCAAAGAATATTGGGAATGACGAGGATGGAGCACCATGGGAGGCGTATTGGACAGGTGGCAGACAAGGTATGCCAAGGGTGGGGGATGGCGTGGGTGCAGACACACCCAGCCCTGAAACACCAGATAAGGTCATTTGATTCCAAACAATAAGCTTATTGATCTATACAGAATGTCTCTCTGTTGCATCCCATCCCCTCACTTCTCCCTTCCCTTTTTCCAAATCATGATTCTCCACTCCCTGCCGCCTTCCCACTCAAAGTCCACAGAAGAGACTCAGATCAGAATCAGGTTTATCAGCACTCACATATGTCAAGAAATTTGTTTTTATTTTCTTTGCAGCAGTAGTATACAAGACCATAAGACTATAAGGTATAGGAGCAGAATTAGGCCATCTGTTTCATCGAGTCTGCTCCGCCATTTCATCGTGGCTAATCCAATTTTCCTCTCAGCCATGATCTCCAGCCTTCCCGCTGTATCCCTTCATGCCCTGAACAATCAAGAATCTGTCAACCTCTGCCTTAAATATACATAAAGACTTGGCCTCCACAGCTTCCTATGGCAACAAATTCCACAGATTCACCACTCTGGCTAAAGAAATTCCATAGGTTTCAATGAGGTCACCCTTATTCTTCTGAATTCTAGTGAATACAGGCCCAGAGCCATCAAATGCTCCTCATATGACAAGCCCTTCAATCCAGGAATGTTCATGGTCTTCTGCTGCTGTAGCCTCTCCACTTTAAGGTTCGATGTGTTGTGCTGTGTGCTCAGAGATGCTCTTCTGCACACCACAGTTATAACTCATGGTTTATTGAGTTACTATCACCTTCCTGTCAAGCTGAACCAGTCTGGCCATTCTCCTCTGACCTCTCTCATTAACAAGGCATTTTTGTCCACACAATTGCCACTCACAGGATTTTTTTTTTGTTTTTTGCACCATTCTCTGTAAGCTCTACAGTCTGTTGTGCATGAAAACCCCAGGAGGTCAGCAGTTTCTAAGATACTCAAACCACCCTGTTTAGCACCAACAATCATTCCACAGTCAAAGTCACTTAGATCACATTTCTTCCCCACTCTGATGTTTGCTTTGAACATCAACTGAGCCTCTTGACCACATCTGCATGCTTTTATGCACTGGGTTGCTGGCTGATTAGATATTTGCATTAACAAGCAGGTGTACAGGTATACCTAATAAAGTGGCACTGAATGTACTATGCTGCCTTGCTTTAAGCACCACTTCCTTGGGAAAATAACTATGTGTTTTCATCTGGTGTATGTCACTCGTGATGTTACATACCTCTATCAGGTGACCCCTTAAACTCCTCTGTTCTAGTCTATACAACTTCTTATAACTTAGGGTCACAAATCATCCTGGTAAATCTTTCCTCTGCGCTCTTTCTAGTTTAATAACATACTTCCTATAATGGAGTGACTAGAACTGTCCACAATACCACTAGTGAGTCCTTGCCATCATCTTGTATAACGGCAACATGACTTCCCAACTTGTATACTCAATGCCCTGACTGATGAAGACCAGCATGCCATATGCCAGCTTCACCACCCTATCAAACTGTGATTCTGCTTTCAGGGAACTCTGCATTTGCATTCCTAGGTCCCTCTGTTTATAATGCACCCCAGGACCCTGTGCTGTATAGATCCTGGTTCGAGTTGGATTTCATTTGGTACCTAACTTGTATCATTCCTACTTGGAGGTAATAGGCTTTGAGCCAAGCCATGGAGTGATGGTATTCTCAAAATTCAAAAATTTGAAGTATACATTTCACCATATACAACCCTGAGATTCATTTTCTTGCAGGCATACTCAATAAATCAAATAACCATAACAGATCAATGAAACACCGCACCAACTGGGTGTACAACTAGTGTGCCAAAGACAACAAACTTCACAAGTACATAAATAAATAAATAAATAATAATAATAGATAAATAAGCAATAAATATCAAGACCATGAGATGAAGAGTCCTTGAAAGTGAGTCCATATGTTGTGAGAACATTTCAGTGATGGGGCAAGTGAAGTTATCCCCTTTCAGCATCTTTGTTTTGTGGCTGCCTGTAAGGAAATGAATCTCAAGGTTGTATAATGTATTCATACTTTGATAATAAATGTAGTTTCAACTTTGACTTCCCCTTCCTGAAGTCTACAATCAATGCTTTGGTCTTCACGACTCAACCTGTTGATCTGCCTCGCTCCCGTACGCCTCCTCGTTGCCATCTGTAGATGCTGTTTGAACTGTACCTAACCGGACAGTCGTGGGGTAGAGAGAGTAGAGCAGCAGGCTAAGCATGCATCTTGGATGTGCACCAGTGTTGACTGTCAGCGAGGTGGAGATGTTATTTCCAATCCGCGCAGTCTGTGGTCTCCCATTGAGGAAGTCAAGGATCCTGTTGCGGGGGGAGGTATAGAGGCCCAGGTTTTGGAGCTTGTTGATTTGAACTGAGGATATAATTGTGTTGAACACTGATCTGTAATAATAAACAATAGCCTGATGTAGGTATTACTATTGTCCAAGTGATCCAGATGAGCGCAGAGCCAGTGAGATTGCATCCACTATAAACCTATTGTGGTGACTGGCAATTTGCTGTGGGTCCTGGTCCTTGATTAGTTGGGAGCTGAATTAGCCATGACCACCTCTCAAAGCACTTTATCATAGAAGATGCAAATGCAATTGAAAGAGAGCCATTGAGGCATCTCACCCTGCTCTTCTCGGGCACTATATGATTGTAGCCCTTTTGAAGCAGGTGGGAAACTCCAACTGCAGCAGTGAGAGATTGAAGATGTCCTTGAACACTCCTGCCAGTTGACTGGCGTAGGTTTTCAGAGCCCTACCAGGTACACCATCGGGACCTGACGCCTTGCAAGGGTTCACCCTCTTGAAAGATGTTCTGACATCGGTCTCTAAGACAGAGATCACAGAGGCCTGGAAGCAATAGATTTTACATTTTTTCCCCATGTTCATCAATTTATTTGTGCTGCCACCTTCAGGGGTGTTTGGATTTGTACATCAGAGTCCCTCTATTTCTCAATATGCTCTTGGCCCTATCAATCATTGTGTATATTCAACAACTATTTTTTCTCCCAGTGTGAAATATTACTGTTCAACGGAGGTCAAATCTAGAAAAGTAGAAACATATAGCTCATAGTCATGGAGCAATAGAGCACAGAAACAGGCCCTTCAGCCCTTCTAGTCCATGCCAAGCTTTTCCCCTGCCTACTCCTATATACCCACACCAGAATTATAGCTCTCTCATCCATGTATCTATCCAAACTTCTCTCACATGCTGCGATTGAATCTACGAACACTTTCAAGCACTCCACATCCCATGGTCTGTATTATTTACTTATTTATTATATTATTATTTGTTCTTTTGCACATTAGCTGCTAGTCAGTCTTCTTTGCAGTGTGTATTTTCATTGATTCAATTGTATTTCTTTGTTCCACTCTGAATACCTGCAAGAAGATGAATCTCAGGATAGTATTGGTGTCAGATACATATTTTCATAATAAGTTTACTTAAAACTTTGTATCTGCCACGTCTGCTGGCAGATCGTTCCACATTCGCACCATCCTCCGAGTGAAACAATTTTCCCTCAGGTTTCCCTTAAACATTTCACCTTTCGCCAGAAACCTATGATCTCTAGTTTTAGTTTCAGCCAATCTCAGGGGAAAAAGCCTGTATGTATTTACCGTCTATACCCTGATCATTTTGTATACCTCTATAAGATCTCACTTCATTCTCCCACACTCCAGGGAATACAGTCATAAGCTATTCAGCTATTCCCAATAACTCAGATCCTCAAGTCCCAGCAACATCCATGTAAATTTTCTCAGCATTCTTTCAAGCTTATTGATATACTTCCTGTACATACAGTACTGTGCAAAAGTCTTAGGCTATGTTATGTTTTCATTCTATGAAATTAATAAAAAGATTGAAAAAGAAAGATTTTTCAGCAGTACTGCAGTAATTTTATGTATTGCACTATAATACATAAATGATTCAATAATAAGCATACAGTTTTAGATACAACTGAGGGGGAGGAACTACCAGTGGGGAGCCACAGTGGTCAGGTCTCTGGGAGTTATATATAGACCCTCAAACAGTAGTAGGGATATGGTCTACAAATAACAACAACAGGAGATAGAAAATGGATGTCAAAAAGGCATTGTTACAATAGTCATGGGGGATTTCAATATGCAGATAGATTGGAAAAATCAGGTTGGTGCTGGATTCCAAGAGTGTGAATTTCTAGAATGACTATGAGATAACATTTTAGATCAACTCGTGGTTGAGCCCACTAGCAGATCAGCTATTCTGGATTGGGTGTTATGCAATGAACTGTAATTGATTATGATCAAATTCACCCTGAAATTTGAGAAGGATAAGTCAGATGTATCAGTATTACAGTGGAGTAAAGGGAATTACAGAGGCATGTGAAAGGAGTTGGTTAGAATTGATTGGAAATGAACACTGGCAGGGATGATTCCAGGGCAGCAATGGCTGGAATGGCTGGAATTTCTGGAAGCAACTTGAAAGGCACAGGATATATGCATCCCAAAAATTATTCTAAAGGCAAGATGGCACAACCATAGCTAACAAGAGAAGTCAAAACCAACTTAAAAGCCAAAGAGAGAGCATACAACAAAACAAAAATTAGTTGGAAGGTAGAGGATTGAGAACCTTTTAAAAACCCAACAGAAGGCAACTAAAAAAAAAATCATTAAGGTAAAGATGGAATACGAAAGTAAACTAGCCAATAATATTAAAGAGGATACCAAAAGTTTCTTCAAATACTTAAAGTGTAAAAGAGAAATCAGAATGGATATCAGACTGCTGGAAAAGGATGCTGGAGAGGTAGTAATGGGGGACAACAAAATGGCAGACAAACTGACTAAGTATTTTGCATCAGTCATCACTGTGGAGGACACTAGCAATATGGTGGAATTTCCAGGTATCAGGGGTCATCAAGTGTATGAAGTTACCATTACTAGGGAGAAAATCCTTGTGAAACTGGAAGGTCTGAAGGTAGGTAAGTCACCTGGACCAGATGGTGTACACCCCCAGCATTCTGAAGGTGATCGTTGAAGGGATTGTGGAGGCATTAGTAACAATCTTTCAAGAATTACCGGATTCCGGAATGGTTCCAGAAGACTGAAAAATTGCAAATGTCACTCCACTCTTCAAGAAGGGATTGAGGCAGAAGACAGGAAATTAGAGGCCAGTTAGTCTGACCTCAGTAGTTGGGAAGATATTGGATTTGATTGTTAAGGAAGTGGTTTTGGGGTACTTGGAGGCACATGACAAAATAGACCATTGTCAGAAAAGTTTACTCAAGGGAAAATTTTGCCTGACAAATCTGTTGGAATTCTTTGAGGAAATAGGAATCAGGAGAGACAAATGAGAATCGGTTAATGTAGTGAACTTGGATTTTCAGAAGACCTTTGACAAGGTGCCATACGTGAGGCTGCTTAACAAGCTGCAAGCCCATGGTATTACAAGAAAGATTCTAGCACGGATAAAGCAGTGGCTCATTGGCAGCAGGCAAAGAGTTGGAATGAAGGAAGCCTTTTCTGGTTGGCTGCTGGTGACTACTGATGTTCCACAGGGGTCTCTGTTGGGACCGATTCTTTTTATGTTATATGTCAATGATTTGGTTGGTGGAATTGATCACTCTGTTGCACATTTTGCAGACAATACAAAGATAGGTGGAGTGGCAAGTAGTTTGGAGGAAATAGGCTACAGAAGGACTTAGACAGATCAGGAGAATGGACAGAGAAGTGGCAGATGGAATACAGTGTCAGGAAGTGTAGGGTCATGCACTTTGGTAGAAGAAATAAAAAGGTAGACAATTTTCTTAATGAAGAGAAAATCCAAAAATTTGAGGTGCAAAGGGCCTTGAGAGTCCTTGTGCAGGATTCCCTAAAGGATCATTTGCAGGTTGAGTCTGTGGTGTGGAAGGCAAATGCGATGTTAGAACTCATTTCAAGAGGACTAGAATACAAAAGCAAGTCTGTAATGTTGAGTCTTTATAAAGCGCTGGCGAGGCCTCCCTTGGAGTATTGAGAGCGGTTTTGGGCCCCTTATCTTAGTGCTGAAACTGGAGAGGGTTCAAAAATGACCATGAACATTATTTAGGCACGTGGATGAAAGAAAAATGGACAGCTATGTGGGAGGGAAAGTTAGCTTCATCTTGGCGCAGGTTAAAAGTTCAGCGAATCCTCGTGGGCCTAAGGGCCTGTACTGTGCTGCACTGTTTTATGTTCTACATTCTATAGGTTTAGGATCAGAAGCAACAGATTTAAGAACGTCAGAGGCATCTTCTTCAAGCAAAGGGTGGTGCACGTTTGGAATGAGCTATGAGTAATAGTGATTGTGTACATTAGCAACATTTAAAAGTTATCTAGATACAGTAAGTACATAGATTAGTGCATAGGATGACTTCCCTGTTTTACTGCCTGCCTATTGCTCTTGCATGGAGCATTCAACAGTACGACACAGGTACAGGGCTTTGGCCCATGATGTCTGTGCAAAGCATTCTAGACACCTGTCCTACAAGATATGCCTTGGAAATCTCCCATAACCTTTTGCTCTCCCACCTTATAACTATGCCCTATAGTGTCTGACATTTCCACCCTATGAAAAAAGACTTACCATATCTATGCCTCCTATAAATTGATATAATGTACTTTTATCAGTTTGTCCTTCAGCCTCTGAAACTTTACAACAGTGATTAAAAATTAGAAGCACAAGTAAGACACAAAATGCTGGAGGAACTCAGCAGGTGAGGCTGCATCTGCAGGAAATGAATAAACAGTGGAAGTTTTGTGTTTATAATCATCTTTATTCTGATTCTGTCCTGATGGTGCACCTCAGCCTGAAATGTCTCTTGACTGTTTGTTTCCCTCCATAGATGCTGCCTGAATTGCTGAGTTCCTCCAGCACTTTATGTATCTTGCTTAAGATTTGCAGCACCTGCAGAAATCTCCTTCATCTTTTATTCTGTACGATCTACATTTCAATTGGACTTGCTTAAAGATAAACTTATTATCATCAGTCCCTACTTGCAGCCTCTTGAACTGGAACCTCCTCAACCTCAGGCATGCTGGCAGATTAGTGGAAGAGAGCAAGACACACAAAATGCTCGGATTTCCAGCATCGGCAGGTTTTCTACTCATTAGTGGAAGTAATCCTGCTTGGTAAGTCTCAGCTCTAACAGTGGGATGGCCCAGCACTCAATGCCGCTGGATAAGGTGTCTGTGTGAGAATGTCCTAACCCCCTCACTGCTCTGCCTCTGCATTTGAGTGGTCTCCCTCTCCCTCGAGGCTGCTGGAGTTCCGCGATTTATGGATTGGACTGGACTCTTTTCGAGTTTATGTCTTTTACATTATGTGTTTTTGCTAGCTCTTTCTTGTTTCCATCAGAATAATTTAAATTTGGCACGATCTGTAAGGTTTTTTTGTGTATTGGGGGGTAAGAGTTTGGGTTTGATGTTCTCACATTTTGCCAGGTTTGTTTTTCTGGGGGGCAGGGGGCGGGTTGATGCTCTTTTTGCCATAGCACTATTTAAATTTGGCGTGATCTTTAAGTGTTTTATTGTACGGGGATTTGGGGTTTGATGCTCTAACAGTTTGTCCAATTAGTTTTTTCTGCATGGGGGGGGAGCTGATGCTCTTGTTCCCATTGCATAATGTAAATTTTTTTTGTGTGGGGAGGATTGAACGACCTCCTTGCTTTTCTTTGCTTCGTGGCTATCTGGTGAAGACGAATCTCAGAGTTATATAGTGCATACACACTTCGATAATAAATGAACCTTTGAACCTTTTTAACCTATTGCATTTGTATTTCAAGATAAAAGATGAAGTCAATGCATCAGGTTATTCTTTAGTGCTCAGAGACAATTCTAATCAACATATCAATAGACCTTTATTGTTAAGCTAATTCCTTGGCTACATAGTAGGATGGGGTGCTTTGAGAATTGAAGAAAGTCAGAGAACTGCAGATGCTGAAAATCTGAAATAAAAAGCGGAGAATGCTGAGAACACTCGGTTCAAGCAGATCTATGAAAAGAGAAACTGAGTTAAGATTGAGAAAGAGAGAAAACAAGTAGCATGTCACTTCAACTTCCCTTCCCATAAAGACCTGTCTGTCCTTTTCCTTTTCCACTGCTGCGATGAGGCCAAGCTGGAAAAAGAATACCTTTTATTCCATGTGAGTAGCCGACAGCCCAGTGGTATGAATACTGAACCTTCCAATTTCAGTTAAGTCATGTCCCTGGAGTTCTTTTCACATTCTTTCTGGGCCACCTGTTCTCGCTCCCTTTGTTCAACTTTCACAGTTCCTTGTGCCCATCACCCCAACATCTATCCTCCTGGGTTTCTTCACCCTGGTCTACCCTCCATATATCCTCCACCATCTAGATCCTTCTGACCATCATTCCCCACATCACCTGGTTCAACTTAGCAGCTACTGACTCACCCCACCCTCTCAGAGTTTTATACCTGCTATCTTCCCTCCAAATGACCCAAAATGTTGTCTAGCTCTTCATCCTCACAGATGTTGCCTGACCTGTTGAGTTCCCTCGGCCACTGAGTTTTGTGCTAAACCTTTCTAGAGATAGCCACCTATCTTCTCAGATAAAATTCTTGTGCAGAAATCAAGAATTGGGATTTAAATATATCTCATTTTCTGGACCAAAGGGCATATTCCTGTGCCGTACTGTTTTATAATTAATTAAAAGCAAGGCACTCTGTATGTGAGGAGCAATGAGATATTATTGACAGGTACCTGGCTGGCAATTGCTGCTGCCGTTTTGCAGTTGTCCCCTGTTAGGAGCACCACATTCACTCCCATACTTTGCAAGGTGCACACAACCAGGGCTGCTTCGGGTTTGACAGTATCTGCAATCGCAATCATCCCACAGAGTGTACCTTTCCAGAAAGAACACAGTTGATACCACATGGAACTATAACAAAAATACAGACACAAACTTTCAAACTTTATACTGACCCAAAGTGATTTAAACTTGTATGGATTCAGTAAGTGGCTCAATATTAGTCATTATCTTTTACTGATTTATTACTCCTGTCAAATTGGGATAATAACTGACTCATTTTACACACACATACACACAGTGGCCACTTTATTACGTTCAGGATGTATCTAATAAAGTGGTCACTGAGTACACACAGAATATTTTAAACTCAGTACAACCATAAACTCCTCAGTCTCCATCAAGTCCCAACGTATTTTATTTAAAATTTCTAGTTTATTTTAAACTTCCTTTTTTTCCCCCCACTCTCTTTTTTGGACTCATTTCCTATGAACCTTCCCAGTATTAGCAGTTTCTGAATTCTTTTGTGAAACTTTCTTTGCTCATTTATCCAATAATGACTCCCTGAACTCAGTCCCATGAGTAGTGCAGTAAAAGCAATTCTACACCCCCCCCCCCCCACAGGGGCTATTGCTGTGTTTGACCCCTTAAACCTGTCAGTTCTCCCAGGCCTGGAAGTGGTGAATGTGGGTTCGATTTCAACATTTAGGAGAAATTTGGATAGCTACATGCATGGGAGGGGGATGGACGGGCTATGGTCTTGGTGCAGATCGATGGGACTAGGCAGACAAACAGTTTGCACAGACGAGATGGTCTGAAGGGCCTGTTTCTGTGCTGTACTTCATGACCATGAGCCTAAATGAAATTATTCGAGATGTGTCAAATAAATTTTGCCTAACTCCTCTACTCGTGTAGTTGGAATTGTTGCCATTCCTTTTGCATTATAACTTGTAATCACAATCATGTTCTGCTCTAAATTAACTATTGCAGCTCCATGGTTGGATTGATTACCATCGATTGCCACCAGCACTGCAGTCTGTCCTTTTGTTTCATGATTAATCATAGCCTCATCAACGTCAATTCCAACATGTAATCCATTACGCATCATCCACTCCCGGTTTCCAATTGACACAGAATAGACCTGGGAAGCCACTGCACCTAAAGATGACAAAAAGTTTAATTCATTCCTTCATTACTCACCAAGTCGTATCATTGTGATCTTTAAGTGACATTTCAGTCAAAAGGACGTCCAAAAAGTGTTAAGGAACACAGGTATTCAGTAATATGGAGAAGAGTTAGAATGCTGCTCTCCTTGCATTATAAACACAAGAGATTCTGCAGATGCTGGAAATCCAGAGTAACACACACAAAATGCTGTAAGAACTCAGCAGGTCAGGCAGCACCTATGGAAAGGAATAAAGAGATGACATTTTGGGCTAAGACCCTTCATCAGGACCTCTCATGAGTCTTGAAATATCTCGGCCCAAAATGTTGACTGTTTGTTCACTTTCATAGGTGCTGCCTGACCTGCTGAACTCCTCCAGCAATCTGAGTGTGTTGCACCTCTATGTACAGTATTTCCTTCCTGATTTTTTCTGAGAAGTTTCAACAACCTTTTGGGCTTTAGGATAAAATAATGGACCCTTTCTCATATCACATATTCTTATGGGCTCGACAATCACAAAGATCATTATTTTAAACCAGAGGCTTTCACTGGCAAAAACGAAGTTGCAATAGCTTCACTATAATAAAATTAATTTAGTTTTTAATATTATTATCCACCTTTCACTGGTGCCATGAATCTGACTTCATCCTAAAAGAAAGTATTGCAAATTTAGGAGTAAAATAATTACCTTCTCCCTCAGTAATCTGTGAGAAGGGTGTGGCAGGTGAGTCATTAAACTGCACTAAATGTGTGCTTTCTTCCCCTTGTTTGTTGAGAGTTCGTTCACTTTCCATCAACACTGTTTCAATATTGGTAACTTTGCAGCTAATGCCACAGCCTGGAACAGACTGAAAGTCTGTACAGTACCCAAGCACATCTGTCCCAAGTTCCTGAAATCGACAGAAAAACTTTACTGTAATACAAGTTGATGTTAAATCCATACAGCCGTTGCTGGAAATCTGAAATAAAACAGAAAATGATGGAGAAACTAACTAAGGTGGTTCAGGAAAAGTATAAGTGAAGAAATAAATTTCATGGTGGCCTACTATGGGAAATGAAAACTAAATATATTCCCTGAATAGCAAAACTTTGACAAGGCCCAAGAAAAGACTTCAAAAATGATTGTTGGTCCATAAATCCTGAATGGATGTAGAAATGCCAATGTGTTTAAAACACACAGGCGTTGAACATAAGTGTAAGGAAACGTTGCTGAATTTGTAAATCCTATGAGTTCAGCCTGATCTGAAGTATTCCATGCAATTCAGGGTAATTCAGTATAAGAAAGTATTAGTACTACTTATAGGATATTAGAACTAGATCTGAAATTAGCCAATGTAGTTAGGACAAAAGGTTTGAAAATTTGAAGTCACAAGTTACTCACACTTCCTGGTGGAACTGAGGATGGAAAGGCAGGAACAGAGATTGGTGGTGGTAGGAAGATGGAGTGGGAGAAGACTTTTGTTTTTTTTTGGTTTTTTTGAAAGCTGAGTTCTGGTATTATCTTCACCTTTACAAGAGAATGGTTGAAAAAGAGAAGATAGCTAATATGTTACTTTACAGAATATTTAAAATAACATTGGATCAACATTTTCATAGATATTCCTGCCACTAATCTGTGGTCAAGTGTATCATTGTGAAATCCAAAAAAGGATTTTATAGGTCTATTTAAAATTAGTGGAAGCTTTGAGGGAATGTCTGTGACTTACTTCTTTACAATATTTAGTGATGGCATTTCCAAGAGGATGTTCACTGCTGGCTTCTGCAGTGCCAACAACTGCAATCAGTTTCTTCAGTGGCAGTTCAGCTAGATCTCTCAGTACGAGAACCCTCATTACCTTTGGAACACCATGTGTAATTGTACCAGTCTTGTCAAACATCACCACTTTTATCTAGAGACACAATAGCTGTATTCAGTACAGCACAATAAGTTCACAAATACAAGTTATAATTTTTATCAATTTCAATTTCCAGCCTCTCCTCTAAAGTATAAGAATACTAAACCATGTAACAAGATTAGATGATAAAAAATTAAATTCTATCTTGTACGTATAAGTAACTCAGTCAGCACCCCCAGACATAGTAAAGAAATCATTGCTGCTTTGACAACTCAAAGAACCAAGCTCTATTTAAAACTGAGTAGGATTCTGCAAATAGATCTTATAACCCATCACTATAAAACTCATGATGAATTAGAACGTTGAAGCTGGCTAAGAATGGCAGTAATAGGAAGTGTCATATGATTTCTGATTTAACAGAGTCAAAGAGTCGTACAATATAGAAACAAGACCTTTGACCCACCATATCCAAGCTGACCATCATTGAATTTGATTTATTATTGTCACATATACCAACGTATAGTGAAAAACTTCTCTTGCAAACCATCCATACAAATCAATTCATTAATATTATACATTTAAGTAAACAATAAGAGAGTGCAGAATCAAGTGTTACAGTCACGGAGAAAGCACAGTGCAGGTAGGCAGAAAGTGTAAGGTAGACTGTGAGGTCAAGCATCCATCTTATTGTATTTGGGAACCATTCAATAGTCTTAGAACAGCAGGGTAGAAGCTGTCCTTGAGCCTGGGTATATGTGCTTTCAGGCTTTTGTGGGAGGAGAAGTAGAGAGAATGCCTCGGGATGGTGGGATTTTTGATGACGCTGTCTGCTTGAATGAAGTAGTGTTAAGTATAGGCAGAGTCCATGGAGAAGACTGGTTTCTGTGATGTGTCCACCACTCTTTGCAGTTTCTTGTAGTCATGGAGAGAGCAGTTGAACACCAAGCCAACATGCCAAATTTATTTAGCCTCCTGATAAAGTAGAGGCACTGGTGAGCTTTCTTAGCCGTGGCATCAACTTGGAACTCTCAACCCTCTTAATTAACCTCAGCACCTTTGATGTAAACAGGAGCATGTGCACCACTCCACCTTCCTGAAGTCAATGATCAGCTCTTTTGTTTTGCTGACAATGAAAGAAAGGTTGGTGTGATGACACCATGTCACTGGGCTTCTATCTCCTTCCTGTACTCTGACTTATCATTACTTTTGAGATATAGCCCACTATGGTGGTATTACAGTATCTGCAAACTTATCGATGAAGTCAAAGTGGAATCTGGCCATGCAGTCCTAAGTCTATTCCCCCAAATCTTGAAACCATGTCCCCCAGTTCTGGTCCAACTACCTTCCATAATTTTATACAGTTGAAGTCAGAAGTTTACATACACATTAGCCAAATACATTTCAACTCAGTTTTTCCACAATTTCTGATATTTAATCCTAGAAAACATTCCCTGTCTTAGGTCAGTTAGGATCACTACTTTATTTTAAGAATGTGAAATGTCAGAATAATAGTAGAGAGAATGATTTATTTCAGCTTTTATTTCTTTCATCACTTTCCCACTGGGTCAGAAGTTTACATACACTTTGTTAGTATTCGGTAGCATTGCCTTTAAATTGTTTAACTTGGGTCAAACGTTTTGGGTAGCCTTCCACAAGCTTCTCACAATAAGTTGCTGTAATTTTGTTCCATTCCTCCAGACAGAACTGGTGTAACTGAGTCAGGTTTGTAGGCCTCCTTGCTCGCACACGCCTTTTCAGTTCTGCCCACAAATTTTCTATCAGATTGAGGTCAGATTATGATGTTAAATCTGGTTCATCCTTGGGAGCAATTTCCAAATGCCTGAAGGTACCACGTTCATATGTACAAACAATAGTACACAAGTATAAACACCATGGGACCACGCAGCCGTCATACCGCTCAAGAAGGAGAGGCATTCTGTCTCCTAGAGATGAAAAGTGCAAATGAATCCCAGAACAGCAAAGGACCTTGTGAATATGCTGGAGGAAACAGGTAGACAAGTATCTATATCCACAGTAAAATGAGTCCTATATCGACATAACCTGAAAGGCTGCTCAGCAAGGAAGAAGCCACTGCTCCAAAACCATCATAAAAAAGCCAGACTACCTTTGCAAGTGCACATGGGGACAAAGATCTTACTTTTTGGAGAAACGTCCTCTGGTCTGATGAAACAAAAATTGAATTGTTTGGCCATAATGACCATCGTTATATTTGGAGGAAAAAGGGTGAGGCTTGCAAACCGAAGAACACCATAGCAATTGTGAAGCATGGGGGTGGCAGCATCATGTTGTGGGGGTGCTTTGCTGCACTTCACAAAATAGATGGCATCATGAGGAAGGAAAATTATGTGGATATATTGAAGCAACATCTCGAGACATCAGCCAGGAAGTTAAAGCTCGGTCGCAAATGGGTCTTCCAAATGGACAATGACCCCAATCATACCTCCAAAGTTGTGGCAAAATTGCTTAAGGACAACAAAGTTGCCTATATAGCTTACCTTTTTGTATACTTATTCAATAAAAAGATTTAAAAAGAAAGAAAGGACAACAAAGTCAAGGAATTGGAGTGGCCATCACAAAGCCCTGACCTCAATCTGATAGAAAATTTGTGGGCAGAACTGAAAAAGCATCTGCGAGCAAGGAGGCCTACAAACCTGACTCAGTTACACCAGTTCTGTCTGGAGGAATGGAACAAAATTACAGCAACTTACTGTGAGAAGCTTGTGGAAGGCTACCCAAAATGTTTGACCCAAGTTAAACAATTTAAAGGCAATGCTACCAAATACTAATGAAGTGTATATAAACTTCTGACCCACTGGGAAAGTGATGAAAGAAATAAAAGCTGAAATAATTCATTCTCTCTACTATTATTCTGACATTTCACATTCTTAAAATAATGTTCCTAACTGACCTAAGACAGGGAATGTTTTCTGGGATTAAATGTCAGGAATTGTGAAAAACTGAGTTTAAATGTATTTGGCTAAGGTGTATGTAAACTTCTGACTTCAACTGTATGTTTCTATAAGATCCCTTGTCATTCTTCTGAATTCCAGTGAGTATAATCCCAAATGACTTAATCTCTCCTCATAGGCTAACTCCCTCATCTCTGGAGTGAATCTGGTGAACCTCCTCTGCACTGTCCCCAAACCCAATATACCCTTCCTCAAGTACTACTACTACTACTATTACGTCGACTCTGGCCGAGGGGGCCAGCGTCGGGCACGATGATGGACTCTCCACTTCTTCCTCTCCCTCATCAATGTGTTCAGTTCATCTACATTAGCCACGCCACTGTCTTCTAGGAGCCTGTCAGCCATAGTCTTGGGAGGGCGCCCAGGGTTCATCCTCCGATGCTTGGGCTCCCATATGACGACTAGGCTGGCAGGTAGCTCGGGATGACATAGACAGTGCCCCGCTAGTTTCAGTCTTCTCGCCTCGATTTTAATGGTGAGCATCAGTAGGTCGTCATAGAGCTCGACGTTCGTCATGTGCTGTTGCCAACTCACGTCAAGAGCCATCCGGAGCATTCGTGTATAGCAACCATCCAGAGACTTCTGCATCGTCTTGGTGAGTGTCCACGACTCGCATCCATACGTGAGAATGTACTCTATGACTGCTATGAAGATCCTCTTTTTAAGCTCTCTGGTCAGGTTCAACTTCCAGATTTCCTTCATGCCGTTCATAGCCTCCACGCCAGCGCCTTCCGTATCTTTATGTTATTCTCCGAACTCATCATTCTTGTTCCGAGGTACTTGAAGTCAAAGACTTTCTTAATGGTATCATTCTTTACCGTCTTGAGAGTACCTTCGTCACAGTTAAACGCCATGTACTCTGTCTTTTTAGCGTTTAGGTGAAGTCCAACTTTATTGCACTCAATTTCTACTTTTGTCAGTAGCTGCTGTGCTTCCTCCATCTGGTCAGAGAGCAGGACTATGTCATCTGCAAAATCGAGATCTGTGAGCGTAACTGGTCTGACCCTTTTGGTTCGTCCTGGTTTTATGGTAAAACCAAGCTTGTCATGATCTTTGGTAGCTTGATGCAGAGCGTAATCAAGGACGATTATAAAGATGTAGGGTGCCAGAGTGTCTCCTTGCAGCACACCAGCTAGGAGCTCGAACACTGCTGTTTCTCCATCTGGTGATACGACTTTCGCCATGGTTTTGGTATAGCTGGATCTATTGCTCTCAGTAGATGGTCTGGCACTCTGTAAGCTTTCAGGATCTTCAGCATTTTACCTCGGTGAATGGAGTCAAAAGCTTTGCGAAAATCGATGAAAGTAAGCATGGCTGGTAGGTTGTTTTTCTTGACTTCCTTGATGATTCTACAGAGAGCAAGTATTTGCATTACTGTTGTGCGCTTCTGTCAAAAACCATTCAGATTGAACCTTAGCTTAGGGTCAATGGCAGTGCGAATCCTGTTCACGATCATCTGATTGTATAACTTTGCTAAGATGCAGGTCAAGCTGATACTGCGGTAGTTATCTGTCTCCCTGAGGGATCCAGACTTGGGGACTAAGGGAAGCAGAACTCCCCTCACCAGTACCCTGTACAGTTGCAGCATAACCTCCCTGTTCTTAAATTCAATTCCTTTAGCAATGAAGACCAACATTCCACTTGCCTTCTTGATAACTTGGTGCACCTGCAAACCAACCTTTCACAATTCATGCACAAACACTCCCAAGTCCTCTGCAGTCTTTCACCATATAAAAAAATCCAATCTTCTATTTTCACTTCCAAAATGGATGACCTCGCATTTACCAACATTGTACTCCACCCGCCAGAACCTTGCCCACTTACTTAACCTATCTACATCTCTCTACAGTCTCCCTGCATCCTCCATGCAACCTGCTTTTCCCACAAGTTAGTATCATCAGCAACCTTAGACATGCTGCATCCGGTCTCTTCTTCCCATACTATAACTTCTCCTGTTGGTTAGGATGTCTATCTATACTAATCTCACTTGCCTGCATTTATTCCATACTCCTCTGTGTCCTGATTCTTCAAAACCCTGTAATGATGCCTCTCAAATTTTGTTGCTGTTCCTGCCTCCACCACCTCCTCTGGTAGCTCATTCCAGACTCCAACGAGGCTTCGGTATTTATGATTAAACAACCGGAGGTTGTTTCTCTGTTAGATGTCCTTTAGACTTCCTCCTGCTCATCATAAGTTTATGCCCTATGGTATTAAAAGCCCCTGCCATCGGAAACAGACACTGGCTACCTACCCAATCTATGCCTCTCTTAATTGTATACACCTTTATCATGTCATCTCTCAGCTTCCTCTGCTGCAGAGAAAGCTGACCTTAGTAAAGACTTAGAAAATTCATGATGCAGTAATTTAGTACAGAACTACATAGTCGAACTAGAAATATATTTGCTGTGAGTACAGCTGAAGATTAATATTTGAAAGCCTGACTTGGCTAGGCCTTCATTCCTTAGAATGTGGGAGAATGAGGGGCGACCTTATAGAAATGTTTAAAAATATGAGAGGCAAAGATTAAAGGATGGTAACAGTCATTTCCCCAGGGTAGGGAGGACCAGATCTAGGGGGCATAAATATAGAGTGAAAGATTTACAAAGGACCTGAGAGGCAGCTTTTTCATGCTGAGGATGATGAATGCGTGGAATGAGCTGCCAGAGGAAGGGGTCATGGTGGGTACAATTGCAACATTTAAGAGGCATTTAGATAGGTACTGATGCATCTTCAATTACTCCAAAAGACTGAAGTAGAGTAAATACTGAAAGGCCTTTATTCGCAGTAAAATATGACTTCCAGCATGCTGAGTGTCTGCCCCTGGACTGAGGAAGAGGAGCAAAGGCGAAATCACCTTTATTCAGGGGTCTGTAGGAGGAGCCACAGGGGCAGTCAGCAGAGGGGCGTGTCCAGACAGGTAACCCAGTTACAACATATATATATATGGTTTACCACAGGTACATGGAGGGGAGGAGCTTGGAGTGTTATGAGTGGTAATCACAAAATAATCTGCAGATGCTGGGGCCAAAGCAACACTCACAAAACGCTGGAGGAACTTAGCAGGTCGGGCAGCTTCCACTGATGCTGCCCGACCTGCTGAGTTCCTCCAGCGTGTTGTGAGTGTTATGAGTGAGTGTCGGCATCTGGGACGAGCAAGGAGGATGTTGTGGTTGGCATGGACCAGATGGGCTGAAAGGCCTATATTGCTCTATGACTATATCATATACTCACCCGTCCTCCACCATGACCCTGCAATTTTTTTCTTTTTGTTGAGAAAAATTACCAGCCTTTGTCATCTTTTGATTAGCTGCTCATCAAAATATTCATCCAGTGCTTTTGCTGGTGAAAAAAATCTATTACCTTTCATGGAGGTTTTTTTTTTATTTGACCACATTCCAGCCACTGACCTTGTGTGCCATCTCCAGTGGTTCTCCACCCTTGATGAGAATGCCATTTAGAGCCCCCACTCCTGTACCCACCATCACAGCTGTTGGTGTCGCCAGTCCCAGCGAACACGGACATGCAATAGACAAAACTGTAATGGAGGTCTGAAATGCAAATCTGACGATCAGCTCAGCTTTAGAAATATTCTTGTTGTAGCCCTAAGAAAGGGAGAGTCAAAAACATAACATAATGAGTCAACATATAGTATAAAACCAGACAATGCTGAGTGTCCTTTGCTGAACACGAGGCTAGAAATTTACTCATGCAGCTCCAGCAACAAAACAAGTGAAACTCAGGTTAACACTGACCTGAGCAGTTTTGCAGATGCTGGAATCTGGAGCAACAAAGAACCTGGAGGCACTCAGCAGGTCAGGCAACAGTTGCGAAGGGAAATGAACAGTCAACATTTTGGGTTGAGACCCTTCTCAATTCTGCACACATTTCACCTGCGGGGAATTTCTCTTCATTTCCCAGTGAGATTTTTGTTATTCCAAATTCTATTTTTCCCCACTGTGAAACTCAGTTTGATGCTGTCAACATTATCCTCACCAATTTTGATAGGTGTCCCATATCAAGCATCCTATCTGGATGCATTACAGCTTGGTAATGGCAACTGCTCGAACCAAAACTGTTAAGAAATTGTAGAGAGTTGTCAGTGCAGGTCAGTCCATCTGAAAACTAGCCTCCCCACCGTTGACTTTGTTCTTTGCTCTCTACTGTCTTAGGAGAGCAGCCAACATAATTGAGGACCTCTCCCACCCTGATTATTCTCTCTTCTCCTCCCTCTGGGCAGAAGTAAGAAAAACTTGAGAACACATATTACCAGGCTCAAGGACAGCTTCTATCCTGCTGTTATAACACTTGTGAACAGACCTTTTTTTAACAATAAAGATGAACTCTTTATCTCTCAATCTACCTTATCATGGCCATAGCACTTTATTTACCTACCTGCACTGCACTTTCTCCATCACGTAACACTATATTCTGGATCCTGTGCTTTTTTTCCCCATTTGTACTGCCTGGATATACTTATGTATGGACTGACCTGTCTGGATAACATGCAAACAAAAGCTCTTCATGATATATGTGACAATAATAAGTCAAATGTATCTTATATTTCATTATTCCAGGCTGCTGCAGCTGACTTCTGTTATATCTCACAAGTTCCTGCCTACTGCTGTATTACTGAGACCACCAGACTCCATGTCCAAGGGAAGAAGACAACATCTACTCTGCCTTCAGCTCAGAGCAACAGACAGTGGCTTGCATTGCAAATTTCTCCAAAATCCAAATATTCACAGACCTTACAGAATTATTCATAGTCCTTACAGAAGCAAACTCGGAAGCCTCCAGGCAGGTGTTTGAGGTTACAGCTCTGGAAATCCTCCATGGCTCTTTGAATAAACAAATACCCTCCCATTGCCACTGACTTTTACAAGCCACTTCAGACTGCTCTGATACCCGGGGCATATTATCCTCGCCTCTTCTCCTTTCCCCTTATCACACCCCAACGGCTTGCCCTCCCTTCCATCATTCTAGAATCCATTCTTCCACCAGTAATCCGCTCCTATATTTGTAAGAGTATTATTTGTAGGGGAGCATATGCCTTTTAAGAGCTACCTAAAAGGACTTCAGCCATTTGATTACATAGCAACATCCACAAGAACGTGCAAAAACAGGAATAGGGAACACCTTACTCAAATTGACAATATAACTTTTGTCACGTACCCCGTGACGGGGATAAAGAACCAGCAGAAATAGAAACCACTTTGGAGTCTTCTATTGCTATAAGCTACTAATATTTATTAGTAACTACACAATACAGTAATATAAAAATAGATAAATCACACAGGTTAGCAATGATTATATATATAAGTACGTAAATCAGTAAGTGTGGAAATACATATGTATGAAAACCAAGCTTCTTTAAGTCGAGGGGTAAAAAGATACAGTCTTACGATGTTGAGTAAAGGAGAGAGAGAGAGAGATAGAGAGATAGATAGTTGAGTCTTCATGCGAGCTGATGCCATCGATCTTCTCGTCGTCCTCCGAAATCCTTTACAAGTCACCGACTGTGACTTTAACCAGGGGGGACTGGTTTTCCTGTGGTGGAGCTATCACCCCGGCAAGAGTGGACACATAGACAACTCCCCACCACTCAACCCCTTCTTCACAGGTGGAATAACAAGTTGGATCGATCCGCCTGATCGATCCTCCAAAACCCACTTTCTCTGCAGGCACAACAATGCTCATTCAGTGTCCAGGTCATGTGTCCTGAGGTCTGTATCATCTGACCTCCCATTGATTTCACCAGGCTGAGCATCACCTGTCATTCAAAGAGTCCCTCCTTCCTTTGTCTGTAAAGGAGTGCACAAGCAGCCAACAAGTCCTTGATACCAACAGTCTGCCTTTGGTCACCATAGCAACCTTCGAGCTGCTTGGTGCTGTCTCCAACTCCAAACTCAGTAGAAATCCAAAGTTACTTCCAATGCCTTAAAGTGACAGTCCAACTATTGATTTTCGTCTTTCTCTGTCTCTCTTTTCCAAAAGCAACATATCGGTGGTAAATAACTCTGTCTCTCTCTCCTTTCCAAACAAACCATCAATGATGAATGTCTCTCTCTGTCTCTCTTCAAACAGTTAATAAGGGCACTCCTGGATCCCCTCACACTCCCCTTCGTCAGGGAAAAAAAATTGACGAAGGCGACTTTTTTTTTAAAAAGGTCCATCACAGGGTCTTAAACAATACAGGGAAAAAACGTCAGATGACAAAGCAAAAAAAATGTGTACAATTTCCAACTTAACATCTGGATAACTAATCAGCTATAACATTGTCAGTACCTTTCACATGTTTGATTTTTAAATCACCTTCCTGCAATATCAGACTCCAATTTAACACCCTTCTATTCTTATCCTTTCTATTCTTATCCTTCATCTTAGTTAGAAACATCAATGGATTATAACCTATGTAAACCACAAGTGGTCTCTGAGCAACAGAAAGGTTTTGAGGTCTCTGATCATAGGCCTCAAAATGTAAAGCCAGAATAAGTGCTAGTAATTCCTTTTCAACAGTTGAATAATTTTTCTGGTGTACATTAAAGTTCTTTGAGAAATAAGCTACTGGGTGTTCAATATCATCCGCTCCCTTCTGTAACAGTACTGCCCCAGCAGTTTCGTCACCAGTGTCTGTTGTTATAGAAAATGGCTTTGAAAAGTCAGGTGCTCGCAAGTTCCGACAAGATAACAGCAAACAGCTGGAAGATATTAAAGGAGAAATAGTAAAAACTAACTCGCGGATAGATGAAGCCGAAGCGAGGATTGTTGGAATTGAAGAGAAGCTACAAAACGCAGAGGAGGTGATAGCAGAAATGCTGAAGCTGCAAGACCAGCTCCAGTGGAAGCTCATAGATCAAGAAGGCCGCTGGGGAAGGGAAAATGTGAGGATTTACGGAGTTCCCGAAGGAACTGAAGGTAAACCCGGATTGATGATTCCCTTCGTGGAGAAGCTACTTAGAGAGAACCTTGATATACCGGCCGCAAAAGACCTACAGATAGAAAGAGCTCACCGCGCGTTGGCACCACAGCCTCTAGCAGGCGCCCAGCCCAGATCGACTCTGGTCAGATTTCTCAGTTACAGAACGAAGGAAGAGGTGCTTAAAAGGGCATGGCAAAAGAAAGGTTTCATGTGGAACAACTGTAAAATCAGTTTAGACCACGACTACGCACCGGGGACTCTTGCCAGACGGAAGGAATATACGGAAACACGGAGAGTCCTGAAGGAAAACAACATCAGATTCCAGACCCTGTATCCAGCTTGGCTGAGAGTCTTTTACGACGAAGGGACAAAAACTTACGCTACGGTGGAGGAGGCAACATTGGACCTGGCGGACCGGGGACTACCTATTAAAGTTATCACCCAACCGGAGTCGCTACTGGAGAGGATTCGGCAGAAGTCGCAGCAGTTAGTGGGGCGAGGACGCTCCACACGAACCAGAGTGTCAAACTACAAGGAAAAGCTGCAAATATTCAGACGTGAATGTACAGAGAACACAGATTAATTAAGAGAGATGACTGAAAAGAGTAAACCGGACTTAAAGGTAAAATGAAAACTGGTAACTGAAAATAAACTAGACGGAATAACTTGAATGATAACAATATGGTCGAGACATAAGTAGGAGAAAATTCTCTATGATTATTCAAACTGCTGAGGGCCCTCTAACACAGGGTGAAGATAGAGGTTATCCCTCTGAACTGAGGCGGGTCGGTGCTCAGGCCTCACTGTGGGAAGTCGGGAAAAATTTTCAAATGTTGCACGTTCAAAAATGTCTAGGGTGTGGTTATATGTCTTGGTTTACTGTTGAGAAGGGATTGCTTACTGTTTGGTTAGAAAAGGAGAGTGTTTTTTTTTCTGCTAGAGAAAAATGCAAACTGAATTGGTAAAAATAATTTCCTATAATGTTAATGGGGTTTTGAATCCAATTAAAAGAAATAAGATTATATCCAAATTGAAAAAAGAGAGGGCACAAATAGCTTTCCTGCAGGAAACACATATGAGCCAATCTGAACATGGAAAATTAAAAAGAATGGGCTTTAAGCATGTATTTTATTCATCATATAAATTGAGTCACAAAAGAGGGGTAGCTACTTTAATATCAAGTACTCTTAATTATGAACATATTTCAGAGACTAGAGACAAAGAAGGACGGTTCGTAAAAATCACAGGAAGAATAGAAGGTACAGAAATAACATTGCTGAATGTTTATGCTCCTCCAGTTTGTGAATGGTCATTTTATAGACACATTTTTGACCTAATGGTCACTTCCCAAGGGGTAGTAATTTGTGGAGGGGATTTTAATATTAGATTAAATCCTATATTAGATTCTTCAAAAATAGTTACTCAGAATAAACCTCTGACTCGGAAAGTGAATTCATTGATGGAGGAGTTGGGAATTATAGATGTCTGGAGGGAATTACACCCTACTAGTAAAGATTATACATATTACTCTTTCCCTCATCCAGCCTATTCAAGGATAGACTATTTCTTTATCTTTAACACAGATAGACTCAGGATAAAAAACTGTAATATTGCAACAATTGATCTGTCAGATCATAACCCAGTCTCTATGTCTCTAATCCTGGAAAGGAAAATGAGGAAAACACTATGGAGGCTAAACTCACATATGCTCAATAACCCGAAAGTAATGGAGAGATTAAGGGGAGAAATCAAAGAATATCTAGACCTTAATAACACGGGAGAAACATCACCAGTGATCTTATGGGATACATTGAAAGCTGTACTGAGAGGGAAAATTATTTCCATTACCACTCACATGAAAAAAATCAATGCACAAAAATTAGCAGACCTTCAAGGGAAATTAAAACAACTTCAAGTTGTAGATAGCAACAAAAGTAATTCAAATCGAAAACAGGAAATTAGGAAATTGCAAAGTGAAATTGGCGATATTTATACGTTGGAAACTCAAAGAAATTTTCTTTACCTGAGACAAAAGAATTATGAAGTAGGAGGTAAATCAGCTAGATTATTAGCATATAAATTACGAAAACAACAAGCAGACAATACAATTCATAAAATAAAGAATCCAAAGACAAAGCTTGTGGAGAGTACAATAGGGAAAATTCAAGAGAGTTTTGAAACATATTATCGAGAGCTGTACTCCCAACCCCGGGCCCCCAATGAGCCCTATATAGACAGTGTATTGAATTTTTTAGATCTACCTAAACTTACAGATTTACAAAATGAAAGTTTATTAGAACCATTATCTGTCAAAGAACTGAACGTGGCCATCTCTAGGTTAAAGGCTGGAAAGTCCCCGGGTTCTGATGGGTTTACCTCAGAGTGGTACAAGTCCCTGAAGACACAGTTAGCCCCATTACTACTTAACACCTTTAATTGGATCTTGCAGAGAGGAGAAACTCCACCTTCCTGGAGAGAAGCGATTATTTCAGTTATTCCTAAAGAGGGTAAAGATAAACTAGAATGTGGCAATTATCGGCCAATTAGTGTTCTTAATTTAGATTACAAACTATTTACATCTATATTAGCGCACAGATTGGAAAAGCTTTTACCTGGCCTAATCCACTTAGACCAGACTGGATTTATTCAACAAAAACAAACACAGGACAACATAAGGAGAACTCTGCACATATTAGAACAGGTTAATAAGAATGAGACAGAGACAATGGTAGTAGGATTGGACGCTGAGAAAGCTTTTGATTCGGTTAGTTGGGCATTCCTATACAGAGTGTTAGGAAGATTCGGCTTTCAAGAAAAGTTTATTAAAGTAATTCAGACTCTATATGACAGCCCTACAGCCCGAATTAAGATAAATGGGGACCTCTCTGACTCCTTCATCTTAGAGAGAGGCACTAGACAGGGATGCCCAATTTCTCCTCTCCTTTTTGCGCTATATATTGAACCGCTTGCCCAACTAATAAGACAGAGCGAAATCGTAAAAGGTATCAAGGTGGCAGGGATTGAACAGAAAGTGGCGTTATTCGCAGATGATGTTTTGGTCTATCTGAGTGAACCAGAAAAATCATTTATAGGATTGATTACACTGTTGGATGACCTTGGGAAAATATCAGGTTATAAAATAAACGTAAAGAAAACGCAGGTTATGTCAAAATTATACACCATCCAAAAAATTGCAGGATACATATGATCTTAAGTGGGAAGCTAAATCATTAAAATACTTAGGAATAACCCTGCCGAAGGATCTTTCAACACTGTCACAGGTAAATTATGGGCCATTAATCTCAGAGATAAAAGCAGATATGCATAGATGGAATCTTATCCCCTTTTTAAGTTTAAATTCAAGGATAAATACTATAAAAATGAATATTCTTCCTCGGTTATTGTATCTTTTCCATACTTTACCGGTGGAGGTGGATGATAATCAATTCAGGGAATGGGACAAATGGATTTCCCGCTTCATTTGGCAAGGAAAGAAACCTAGAATTCGATATAACACCTTACAGTTAGGGAAGGAAGGAGGAGGTATGGTTCTTCCTTGCCTGAGAAATTATTTTTATGCCTCACAGATAACCCCTCTGTTATATTGGTGTAATAGGGAATATAAGGCTAGGTGGAAGGAAATAGAATTTGGATTAGTTGACAGTTTTCCTCTTCAGGCCTCAATAGCTGACAAAGGATTGATGGCCCAGTTGGAAAAATTTAAAAACGCTTGGATAAATCTTACATTAAAAGTATGGCAGAAGGTGGTTAATTCATGTGGAATTAATAATATGTTAAAACTCTTTAGATGGTGTGCATATGATACCGAATTCCTTCCCAACAGAGGAGACAAAAGATTTGAGCTACGGATAAAGAAAGGTCTTACAACCTACCTCTCATTTATAGATAAAAGAGTATTACAAAGTTTCCAAATCCTGCAGGACAAACATGGCCTAGAACATAATGACTTTTTTAGGTACCTTCAAGTACGAAACTATGTTAACCAGAGTTGTAGATATACAGACCTATCAACAGTAGAATTAGAATTTTTCAAGATTCTGAATTCGGCTTGCAGTTCAATACCTAGTAAATCAGTTTCTGGATTATATAATGCACTCTCCCATGCTAAAAATGTAAATACACTGTATATTAAAGAGAAGTGGGAGAAAGAAGCGGGGTTGGTACTTTCAGAGGAGGCTTGGGAGAAAATCTGCAGCTTTCAATGGTCCTTGACTAATTCTTTGACTTGGAGAGAACATTGTTGGAAAAACATTATAAGATACTTCAAGACCCCATATCAGGAAAAATATAAAGATACAAATGTGATGTGTTGGAGAAGGTGCGGCTCCAAGGAGGCAAATCATTTTCATATTTTTTGGGATTGCCCTAAATTAAGTCTATTTTGGGAAGGTATTCATAGAACATTATTTAAGGTACTTAGGTCCCAGATACCTCTGAACTTTGAGACACTCTATTTGGGGCATGTATTGTTTCTTGAACAGAAGGAAGATATAAAGTTGCTGCAGGCCCTCTTAGTGGCAAGTAAGAAATCAATCACTAGAAAATGGCTAAATCCAATACCACCTACATTAGAAGATTGGTACGAAATTATCTTGGAAATACTTAAAATGGAAAAGTTGACTTACTCCCTGAGAACTCAAAAAGAAAAATTTTATCAAATCTGGAATAAATGGATTGAATATATAACCCCAATGCGAGCAGACTTTAGATGACTCTCCTAATGATTTATACTGCTCTTCTCATCAACACAGTAATATTGCTAACGTAAGCACCCCTAGTCTAAATGTTTGTTTTTTTTTGTTTTCTTTTGGAAAATAGAGAATTAACACAAGTAAAGGGAAAGATTTGGGAAAGGGATAAAAAAATGAAAAAATTAAGTAAATAAGTACATAGGGATTGGATAATTATGTCTGCGGGCAGGAGCAAGCATGAACAAATTAGGATATAAACACCTACAATGGTTGATGCATAGGCTTATATACAACATTTTGGACCAGTGGAAATGGTCCAGAAGGGTTATATGGAAACTATTATTACCATTTTTCTTAACAACTAATTCCATTACTTAGCCTAATAGGTTAGATTTACCACAGTACATAATTATCTATTTAAATGTTTATTTTCCTTTTATATCATCTCAATGTGTACTTAAGAATGTATAAATAATTGTAGTTTTATACATATAAAAAAATGGAAAAGGTTATATGTGTGAAAAAAGTACATGATATTTGTGAATTCCTTATCCAAATAAAAATAAAATTAAAAAAAAAAGAAAAGTCAGGTGCTTTGAGCACAGGATGATAACACAGGATGGTTTCCAGACATTCAAATGCCTCCTGGCAAAGGTCACTCCATTCAAATCTTTCACTCTTCCCTAGGAGTTTTGTTAGGGGAAGAGTGATGTCAACAAAGTTCTTACAAAACTTATGATGATACCCAACCATTCCTAAAAACCTTCTCAAAGATTTCTTGTCGGTCAGAACAGGAACTTCAGCAATAGCTTGAACCTTGGCCTGTATAGAAGCCAGTTGGCCTTGGCCCACCACATAACACAGGTATGTAACTGTGGCATGGCCAAACTCACTTTTAGTGAGGTTCACAGTAAGATTGGCCTTGGAAAGTCTGTCAGACCATTTTTCTACAACTGCAATATGCTCTTCCCATGCGTCATTCCAGACCACTAAATCATTGAGATGAGCTCCTGTGCTTTCTAACCCACTAATCACTGAATTGATCATTCTTTGAAATGTTTCTAGAGCATTCTTCATCCCAAAGTGTAAAACATTGTATTCACACAGTCTAGACCGTGTCACAAATATTGATATCTCTTTAACCCTCTCTGTTAAAGGAACACCCTGGTATCCTTCTAACAAATCAATCTTAATAAGGTATTTAGCCTTCCCCACTCTATCAATCCAGTCATCCATTCTCTTTCTTTGTTCTTTCTTGTTTCTAATTTCTTCTCCACCCATTTTACTTTTCTCAAAGTTCACTCTGTGAAGATACCATTTCATAGGCTTGGCTAAATTCATAATGATGTCATTCACTGCACCTGTGCACCATTTCAAAACACCAATTAGTCCCTTTACTTGTTTTTTTGGTTTTGGGTCCAACCGGTGGACCTTATCAGTAATATTTTCCAAAACAATGGAATTCTGACATCTTGGTGAGTCTAGATTCAATGGGTAAACATGTTTTTCCATTCCATTATCAGATTTATCGACTCCATTTTGTACTCCAACAATTCTCCCAGCCGCAATTCCAGTAAACAAGTGTCTTATTTTGACTCGACCATTTTGTAAACTTTCCTTAGCAAAGTCACAAAGCTTACTATATCCCAGACATCCCACCTCTCCCGGAACTTCCGGGAGTCTCCCGCATACTAATAGTGGCTCGCTGATGCCTGCAAATTATATACAATATCACGGAAATCAATTTTTTTGACAGCGAGCGAGAGAAAAGCAAGAGAGAGCGTGAGAGCGACCGCAAGAGAGAGCGCGCGCGTGAGAGAGTGCGCGCATGAGAGAGCGAGTGAGAAAGCGAGAGAGAAAGCAAGCAAGAACGCTTGAGAGCGCGCGAGCGACCACGAGAGAGACAGCGAGCGAGAGCGCGCCATTGCAGAGTGTTCCAGATAAAAATGTACATCACCCCAGACTACACTAAAGTGTACCCCTGCCTAATAGGGGTCAAAATAATGACATTGTTGCTCGCTGCGCTGTTTGCAACAGTGACTTTTCTATTGCCCATGGTGGGTTAAGACTGTAAAAGACATGTTGAGGTGAGTTTAACAAGTGTCATTCATTCACTAGCATAGCTAATGCTATTTAAACCAGCTGGCCAGCTGCTAAGGAGCTACTCTATTGCAGACATCCCACCTCTCCCAGAAGTCTCCGGCAAATTGATGGTGCTACCTCCCTGAAATGAGTTCTCGCAGGTGGGATGTCTGATATCCCTTCCAGAATTCTCTGAGTAGGGTCAAAGGTCCTTTTGGCCTGTAACTGAACACAGGTTCCAACAAATTACCCTTCATTGCCTTCTGAATCAAATCTCCAACAATAAATAAAAGGAGGGGAACCCCCTCGTTTCCATTTTCCTCATTTCTCACACAATGATGTCCACCTAAAGGCATATTGTAAGCCATGTTTAAAATTTCAGCCCTGTAACCTTTCAAAACCACCACGTGACTTGCAGGCACAGTGGCTGGTCTCCACCTCCTCATCAACACCCCATCTTTAAGGTAACATCCCACTGACTCTCTCTGAACCTCCTCTCCTGTGAGAGTTATCTCTCTTAAAGCCACCATTCCAGAATCTCGCTTCTGTTCCATTCCCTGATACATTCCTTTCTCAACAAAGACAAACCTTTCTTATACACCTTACCCTTATCAGCTGTACTACCCCCTAAGTCCTGCTGAAATCTGGAAGGTAGAAAGGTCTCTGACACATCATAATTTAAACCTGTGGTCTTGCTATAGGCCTCAACTGCAGCTTTGCTCATCAGCTGAATTGCTGAAACACTCTTATCTTGGAGAGCTGTCAACATGCCTCCATTGTTTATTAAACTTAGTACCACCATCAGGCTGATGAGAATATGAAAGAGGCTAAACAATCTCTTTATCAACTTTCTCCAACCTTCACTACACCTTGCTTCCATCACATTACACTGAATAACAGTATGACCTTGCAGGTGCTTACTTCCAAATGTCCAAACAAAATCCAACAAACTAGCACACCCTGTCTCAGCAGGCCTTTGTCCTGCAACCAGGGTCAAAGGTCGCGCAACCAATCCAGAGTGGTAAATAACTCTGCCTCTCTCTGTCCTTTCCAAACAAACCATCAATGATGAATGTCTCTCTCTGTCTCTCTTCAAACAGTTAATAGGGGCACTCCTGGATCCCCTCACACTTTCAACAAGGGATTACTTAGAGAAACAGGACAACACTGTTCTGTGAATCTGGCAATACAAATTTATGCTGGAAATGTGGTTTTCATACATTGCATTTGTGTGACCCACAATGCTGCTTTAATGTCAAAAGCACGGAGCAATCTCTAGACCATAAGGTAACCAACATTACTGGGTGATTATACTTTGCTACCACACTTATTGACAGGCAATATTAGCAAATTCTGCAGCTGAGCCTATTCACCTGACCCTGTTAGGTTGCAGAAGTTATTAGAAATACAAAGATTTGGCGAGGATCATTTCATGTTTGACTCAATTTTCATATCAAAATGCAACACCCCAAAAAATTATAATAGTCCTTGCACCCTGGCCGTTTGATTCTTAAGAGAAGATGAACTTACAAACAAAACCTCCCACCAAAAGCAGATCATACGCAAAAATATAGGCAGGAGGAAATAGTTTAGGTGATACAGAAGAATTTGCACTCAAACTATATTCACATAGTACAAAGACTTTAACAGCCAATAACCATGAAAGGTGTAGGAACCACAACAGCCAATTTGAATACAGCAAGGCTCCACAAACAGTAAATGCCAGATCATTTGTTTTAAACAACACCCCTAGGATGAATACTAGACAGAACACCAGCAGAACCACTGTGCTTTTCTGGCCATGTTGGCAGGAATTTAATACCCACTGGAGATGTAGATGGGGCCTTGATTTAATGTTGCATTATGAAAAACCGTCATTCGGACAGCAGAGTTCCTGGTGCTAACTGTCAGATGCTATCAAGTCCGGAGTGCTTGAGGTGTAAAGCTGGTGTATATTTTACAGTGACACATGAACGTTCATACATGTTTACTGTAAATTGGCATTTAGTTTGACCTGAAGTATTGACTGTTTTCCTTTCTACAGATCCTGTCTGACTAGCCATTAATGAATTTTTTTTATCACAGATTTCCAACATTTGTGGGTTTTTGATTTTTATCAGCTCAATTTGGTCTCACACAACCTCAGTGGAAAAAGCCTGCTTGCATTTACCCTATCTATACCCCTCAATTTTGTATACCTCGATCAAATCTCCCTCAACCTTCTACATTTTTGGGAATGAACTCCTAGCCCATTTAACCCTTCTCTACAGCTCAGGTCCTCAAGTGCCAGCAACATCCTTGTAAATTCTCTCCACTCTTTCAATCTTATTTACATCTTTCCTGTAGGTAGGTGATCAAAACTGCACACAATACTCCAAATTAGGCCCCACCAACATCTTATAAAATTTCAACAAAACATCCCAACACCTGTACTCAAAACATTGATTTATGAAGGCCAATGAGCCAAAAGTTTTCTTTATGACTCTATCTACCTGTGACACTGTTTTCACGCATGGATCTATATTTCCAGAACCCTCTGTTCTGCAACACTCCTCAGTGCCCTACCACTCACCATGCCTGGTTGGTCACTGCAAGGCACAGCAACTCACTCTTGTCTGAATTAACTTCCATCTGCCATTTTTCAGCCCATTTCACCAGCTGGACCAGATTCCGCTGCAAGCTTTGATAGTCTTCTTCGCCATCCAATACACCCCCAATTTTGATGTCATCCACAAATATGCTGATCCACTTTACCACATTATCATCCAGTTTGTTGATATGGATGATAATCAATAATAGACCCAGCACCGATCCCTACAGCACACCACTAGTCACAGGCCTCCAGTCAGAGAGGCAACCATCTACGACCACTTCTTCCACAAAGCCAACGTCTCATCCAATTTACTTCCTCATCTAGAACGCCAAGCAACTGAACCTTCTACGTGAGATCTTGTCAAAGGCCTTGCTACAGTCCATGTAGACAACATCCACTGCCTTGCCTTCATCAACCTTCCTAGTAACTTCTTCAAAAAAACTGTATCAGATTGGTAGACACAACTTAACGCGCACAAAGCCATGTTGGGAATCCTTATCACAAACAGGAGAAAACCTGCAGATGCTGGAAATCCGAGCAACACACACAGAATGCTGGAGTAACTCAGCAGGCCAGGCAGCATCTATGGAAAAGAGTACAGTTGAAGTTTCTGGCTGAAATCCTTCGACTATTCCTAATCAGTCTCCTTCAGTCCCTTAGTGCAGGGGTCCCCAACCTTTTTTGCACCTCGGACCAGTTTAATATTGACAATATCCTTGCAGACCAGCTGACTGGGGGGGGGTGGGTGTTCAAGTTCAACAGTGCGTGACAGGGAATGAGGAAAGGTGCAGCTGACTCATATCGTTTCATACCACCAAATCATATTGTTTCCTCACGGCCCAGTAGCACATGTTTTGCAGCCCGGTGGTTGGGGACCACTGCCTTAGTGTACCTTCCAATAATTTCCCGCTAGTGATATCCGGCTCACCAGCCTATAATTTCCTGGTTATTCTTAGAACACTTCTTAAACAACGGAACAACATTAGCCATCCTCCAAGCCTCCAGCACCTCATCCCATGGCTAAGGATGTGTTAAATATCTCTGCTATATGTCGGTCATTGGCTTCCTCTTGTGCCAAGGTGACTGTGGAGGAGCAACACCTTACATCCCATCTGGGTACCCGCCAACCTGATGGTATGAATATTGATCTCTCCTGGTAAACAAATTTTGCTCCCTGCCCCACTTCCTTTGTTCTCCACTCTGACCTTTTACCTCTTCTCACCTGTCAGTTACTTCCTCCTGGGTCTCCTCCTCCTTCTCTTTCTCCTGTGGTCCACTCTCCTCTCCTATCAGATTCCTTCTTCTCCAGCCCTTTACCTTTCCCACCCACCTGGTTTCACCTATCACCTTCCAGCTGGGCCTCCTCTCCCTCCCTCCAGCTTTTTATTCTGGCAACTCCCCCACTTCCTTCTCAGCCCTGAAGAAGTGGCTCAGCCCGAAACGTCAACTATCTATTCATTTCCATAAATGCTGCCTGACCTGCTGAGTTTGTCCAGCATTTTGTGTGTGCTGCTTTGGATTTCCAACATCTGCAGAATTTCTCGTGTTTATGATTTGCTGTTCCAATCTCAAACCGTGGACGAGACCTATCCTTTTCCATAATTACCTTAAAACTAACGGTATTATAATCAATAGATACAAAGTGTTCCCCACACAAACTTACATCATTATCCCGTCTCATTCCCTAGTAGCAGATCCAACATCGCACACTCTCTCATTGGGACTAGTATGTATTGATTAAGGAAATTTCCCTGAACACATTTTATAAACTCTATCCCATCCAGCCCTTTTATTGTATGGGAGTCCCAGTCAATATGTAGAAAGTTAAAATAGCCTATCACAATCTTATGTTTCTGCGATCTCTCTACAAATTTGCTCCTCTAAATCCCATGGACTATTTGGTGGTCTATAATATAATCCCATTAATCAGAATCAGGTTTATTATCACCAGCATGTGTTGTGACATTTATTAACTTAGCAGCAGCAGTTCAATGCAACAGATAATATAGAAAAAACAAAATAAAATAATAATAATAAATAAATAACAGTATACGTATATTGAATAGTTTAAAAATCATGCAAAAAAGCAGAAATAATATATATCAAAAAAGTGAGGTAGTGTCCAAGGGTAAAATGTCCATTTCAGAATCAGATGGCAGAGGGGAAAAAGCTGTTCCTGAATCACTGAATGAGTGCCTTCTGGCTCCTGTATCTCCTGCCTGATGGTAACAGTGAGAAAAGGGCATGCCCTGAGTGCTGGAGGTCCTTAATAATGGACGCTGCCTTTCTGAGACACCGCTCCCTAAAGATGTCCTGGGTACTTTGTAGGCTAGTATCCAAGATGGAGCCAGCTAAATTTACAACCCACTGCAGCTTCTTACCGTCCTGTGCAGTAGCACCCCCCGCCATACCAGACAGTGATGTAGCCCATCAGAATGTTCTCCACAGTGCATCTATAGAAGTTTTTCAGTGTATTTGTTAACATACCAAATCTCTTCAAACTCCTAAAGAAGTATAGCCACTGTTTTACATAAATGTAGTCATACCTTTCCTATTCCTCGGTTCTTCCCATGAAGCTTCACTACACGAGCTCTCCAGTCAGTCCTGATTGAGCACTGCCGCGATATTTTCCCTGACTAATAATGAAACCCCTTCTCCTTTAATCCCTCCTGTTCTACCATGTCTAAAAAAAATGGAACCCCAAATCACTGAGCTGCCAGTCCTGCCCCTCCTACAACCAGTTCTCACTAATGGCTACAATGTCATAATTCTGTGTTGATCCACACTGTTGACCACAGTTTGAGGATAAAGGGGAAGCCTTTTAGGACCGAGATTAGAAAAAACTTCTTCACACAGAGAGTGGTGAATCTGTGGAATTCTCTGCCACAGGAAACAGTTGAGGCCAGTTCATTGGCTATATTTAAGAGGGATTTAGATATGGGCCTTGTGGCTAAAGGGATCAGGGGTTATGGAGCGAAGGCTGGTACAGGGTTCTGAGTTGGATGATCAGCCATGATCATACTGAATGGTGGTGCAGGCTCGAAGGGCCGAATGGCCTACTCCTGCACCTATTTTCTATGTTTCTATGTTTCTATGTAAGCTCATCGGCCTTTCATGCAGTACTCCTTGCACTGAAATATACTCAGCTCAGAACATTAGTCACACCATGCTCAACCTTTTAATACATGACTTTGTATGTAGACTTAACAATATCTTTCTCCACAACAACTCCACCATCTGTTCTGGTACTCAGGTTCCCATCTCTCTGTAAATCTAATAAACTTTCCCACTAAGATATTAGCCATTCCCTCTGTACAGGTCCCACCTTGTGTACCTTTCTATGTTTACTGGTTTCAGTTGTCATCCTAGATTTACAAAGAATGCCATAAAATAAGGCATTGTCCAAAAGTTTTACAAAACAGTGGCATTTGCTTTACCCTTACATTAAAACAAATTGCACGAAGCCTTCGAGCCCGACACTCTGTAGTAGTAGATCCTGGAGGCTACTTACCGACAAATGTGTTTTCATGGTGTCGAAGTTAACAAAACCAATGACGATCCAAGTGATGAGAGTAACCACAGAGACGAAAACAATAAAAGGAATAAAATATCCACTCAGTTTATCTGCAAGTTGCTGAATTGGTGCCTGCAAAAAATCATAAAATGAAATACAAATTTAAGATATGTTTTCATGTCAAAAATGTATTACTGCCAATTTCCATGAAGATTATTATCTATATTGTTTTTATCTTTGTCTTCTGACTCTCCATTCTCTGCCAATTTCATACAATATACCATAAGAGAACAGGAGTTTTAATAATTAATGTAACATCAGAAGAATTTTGGTGTCCAAATGTAGTTGTTTAAACTGCTAATACTTTCCATAAAAATTTGAAACTAAATCTCTAATGTATAGCACTCCGTCATTTGTTTTTAATGTCTCACACAGAAAGTATGTACATTTTTTACATTGTTTGTCACACCTTATAATTCTCCAAAATGAGATAATAAGAATTAAAAATTATAAAGAATGAAGTCCTAATGCTTAAATAGAAAAGAGTCATGTTCACACAGATACATTTAGATTTCAATATAAGCACACAATTGTGATTTCATTATTACTTTGAATTTAAATAACTTGAACATTATCATAGTTGCAGTGTTTATTTCCTAATAGAAATTCTAACACTGCAAATACTCAGATGAAATTACTTATTTCAGATTAATTGAGTATACTGTGAACACTCAACTTCATAAACTAAGAACAAATTACTTCGATCTAGAACTTGGTTTTTGTTAGAACTGGAACATAACCATGTCCAAGACAAGATGCAGGTGCCTGATAATCAGAGTACCATCGCAGTTTGCTGTGACAACCTCATTACAAAGCTGTGGATTCTAGACATAGCTTCATAGAACATAGAATAGTACAGCACAGTACAGGCCCTTCGGCCCACATTGTTGTGCCGACCCTCAAACCCTGCCTCCCCCCCCCTTAAATTCCTCCATATACCTGTCTAGTACTTTTAAATTTCACTAGTGTATCTGCCTCCACCACTGACTCAGGCAGTGTATTCCATGCACCAACCACTCTCTGAGTAAAAAACCTTCCTCTAATATCCCCCTTGAACTTCCCACCCCTTACTTTAAAGCCATGTCCCCTTGTATTGAGCAGTGGTGCCCTGGGGAAGAGGCGCTGGCTATCCACTATCTATTCCTCTTAATATCTTGTACACCTCCATCATGTCTCCTCTCATCCTCCTTCTCTCCAAAGAGTAAAGCCCTAGCTCCCTTAATCTCTGATCATAATGCATACTCTCTTAACCAGGCAGCATCCTGGTAAATCTCCTCTGTACCCTTTCCAATGATTCCACATCCTTCCTATAGTGAGGCGACCAGAACTGGACATAGTACTCCAAGTGTGGCCTAACCAGAGTTTTACAGAGCTGCATCATTACCTCGCGACTCTTAAACTCTATCCCTTGACTTATAAAAGCTAACACCCCATAAGCTTTCTTAACTACCCTATCCACCTGTGAGGCAACTTTCAGGGATCTGTGGACATGTACCCCAAAATCCCTCTGCTCCTCCACACTACCAAGTATCCTACCATTTACTTTGTACTCTGCCTTGGAGTTTGTCCTTCCAAAGTGTACCACCTCACACTTCTCCGGGTTGAACTCCATCTGCCACTTCTCAGCCCACTTCTGCAACCTATCAATGTCTCTCTGCAATCTTTGACAATCCTCTACACTATCTACAACACCACCAAACATTGTGTCATCTGCAAACTTGCCAACCCACACTTCTACCCCCACATCCAGGTTGTTAATAAAAATCACGAATAGTAGAGGTCCCGGAACCGATCCTTGTGGGACACCACTAGTCACAACCCTCCAATCTGAATGTACTCCCTCCACCACGACCCTCTGCCTTCTGCAGGCAAGCCAATTCTAAATCCACCTGGCCAAACTTCCCTGGATCCCATGCCTTCTGACTTTCTGAATAAGCCTACCACGTGGAACCTTGTCAAGTGCCTTACTAAAATCCATATAGATCACATCCACTGCACTACCCTCATCTATATGCCTGGTCACCTCCTCAAAGAACTCTATCAGGCTTGTTAGACACGATCTGCCCTTCACAAAGCCATGCTGACTGTCCCTAATCAGACCATGATTCTCTAAATGCCCATAGATCCTATCTCTAAGAATCTTTTCCAACAGCTTTCCCACCACAGCCATAAGGCTCACTGGTCTATAATACCCGGACTATCCCTACTACCTTTTTTGATACAAGGGGACAACATTCGCCTCCCTCCAATCCTCCAGTACCATTCCCGTAGACAACGAGGACATAAAGATCCTAGCCAGAGGCTCAGCAATCTCTTCTCTCGCATCGTGGAGCAGCCTGGGGAATATTCCCTCAGGCCCTGGGGACTTATCCGTCCTAATGTATTTTAATAACTCCAACACCTCCCCTGCCTTAATATCAACATGCTCCAGAACATCAACCTCATTCATATTGTCCTCACCGTCATCAAGTTTCCTCTCATTGGTGAATACCAAAGAGAAGTATTCAATGAGGACCTTGCTCACTTCCACAGCCTCCAGGCACATCTTCCCACCTTTATCTCTAATCAATCCTACCTTCACTCCTGTCATCCTTTTGTTCTTCACATAATTGAAGAATGCCTTGGGGTTTTCCTTTACCCTACTCGCCAAGGCCTTCTCATGCCCCCTCCTTGCTCTTCTCAGCCCCTTAAGCTCCTTTCTTGCTACCCTATATTCCTCAATAGACCCATCTGATCCTTGCTTCCTAAACCTCATGTATGCTGCCTTCTTCCACCTGACTAGATTTTCCACCTCACTTGTCACCCATGGTTCCTTCACCCTGCCATTCTTTATCTTCCTCATTGGGACAAATTTATCCCTAACATCCTGCAAGAGATCTCTAAATGTCCATAGTACATTTCCCTGCAAAAACATCATCCCAATTCACACCCGCAAGTTCTAGCCTTATAGCCTCATAATTTGCCCTTCCCCAATTAAAAATTTTCCAGTCATCTCTGATTCTATCCTTTTCCATGATAATGTTAAAGGCCAGGGAGTGGTGGTCACTGTCCCCCAGATTCTCACCCACTGAGAGATCTGTGACCTGATCTGGTTCATTACCAAGTACTAGATCTAGTATGGCATTCCCCCTAGTCAGCCTGTCCACATACTGTGACAGGAATCTGTCCTGGACACACTTAACTAACTCTGCCCCATTTAAACCCTTGGAACTAATCAGGTGCCAATCAATATTAGGGAAGTTAAAGTCACCCATGATAACGACCCTGCTATATTTGCACCTTTCCAAAATCTGCCTCCCAATCTGCTCCTCTGTATCTCAGCTGCTACCAGGGGGCCTATAGAATACTCCCTATAGAGTAACTGCTCCCTTCCTGTTCCTGGCTTCCACCCATACTGACTCAAAAGAGGATCCTGCTATATTACCCACCCTTTCTGTAGCTGTATTAGTATCCCTGACCAGTAATGCCACCCCTCCTCCCTTTCCCCTTCCCCATCCCTTTTAAAGCACTGACATCCAGGAATATTGAGAATCCATTCCTGCCCTGGTGCCAGCCCAGTGTCTGTAATGGCCACTACATCATAATTCCATGTATGTATCCAAGCTCTCAGTTCATCACCTTTGTTCCTGATGCTTCTTGCATTGAAGTACACGCACTTTAGCCCTTCTACCTTACTACCTTTACACCCTTTATTCTGCTTCTCTTTCCTCAAATCCTCTCTATATGTTAAATCTGGCTTTACTCCATGCACTTCTTTCACTGGTCTATCGCTCCAGATCCCATCCCCCTTGCAAATTAGGTTAAACCCTCCTGAACCATGCTAGCAAACCTACCTGCAAGAATATTGCTGCCCCTCGAGTTCAGGTGCAACCCATCCAATCTGTGCAGGTCCCACCTTCCCCAGAAGAGATCCTAATGATCCAAAAATCTAAAACCCTGCTCCCTGCACTAACTCCTCAGCCACGCATTCAACTGCCATCTCCTCCAATTCTTACCATCACCGTCACATAGCACTGGCAGCAATCCTGAGAACACCACCCTTGAGGTCCTGTTCTTCAGCCTTCTGCCTAGTTTCCGAAACTCACACTTCAGGACCTCATCCCTCTTCCTGCCTGTATCGTTGGTGCCAACATGTATCACAACTCCTGGTTGCTTTCCCTCTCGTACCAGGATGTCGTGCACCCGGTCAGAGACATCCCAGACCCTGGCACCCGGGAGGAAACAAACCATACGGGTGTCCTTCTCACGTCCACAAAATCTCCTGTCTGCTCCCCTGACTATACAGTCCCCAATGACGACAGCTCTCCTCTTCTCCGTCCCACCCTTCTGCACCACAAGGTCAGACTCAGTGTCAGTTGGTCAGTCGTCCCCACCAACAGTATCCAGGACAGTAAAGTTATTATTCAGGGGAACGGCTACAGGGGTGCTCTGCACTACCTGTCTACTCACCTTCGCTTTCCCCCTTCTGATTGTCACCCAACAACCTGCTTCTGGCAGCCTAGGTGTGACTACCTCCCTGTAGCTCTCATCTATGACTGCCTCATTCTCCCTTATGAGTCAAAGGTCATCCAGGTGCTGCTCCAGATTCCTTACACGGTCTTCCAGATCGCCCAGCCACATGCACCTGGCAGATGTGACTCTGCGGGACAGGGGACTTCCCCCAAGACTGCCACATCTCACATGAGAGGCACATCACCGTCTCCGGAGGCATTGTAAAGACTAACTGGGAACAAGCTCATCCTCCGCTTCTTCTCGTCGAAGCCTCAGAGCTCCACTCCTTCACCGGCCCACTCACTCAGTGGCCGCTCCGCTCGAGCTACCCCTCTATTTATTTGTTTGAGCTGTTCAAACTGCTTGGTCACCTGACCTCGATTGCCCAATCAGCTGCTTCCTGCTGAGTCTGAGCTATTCAAATCTTGATTGTCTAATCAACTGCTTTCTGCTGAGCTACTCAAATCTTGATTGACTTGATTGCACCGTCCAACTGCCAAAACTGCCAGGATCTCTCGAGTCAAAGCCTCAAAGCTCCACTCCTTCACTGGCCCACTCACTCACTGGCCGCTTTTCAGAGGTAAATTGAGGGGTCCTGGCAAAAGAACAAGATTTGGCAGGTTGTAACATCTAAGATACATCCAGGGGTGGATGCAAGACAATGACTTTGAGGTCAGTGGCAACATGTTGACACACCGTTTGCTTCAAGCTTTATTCAAAGATTCAGCAATCTTAGTCCAAAACTGCCTCATTTGTGTCCTGTCTCATTTCAAATGGATTCTGGCATACAACTGTGATGATGTTATCAAGCTGGTTGGGCAGCTGATCACATTAAGGAATTTTCACAGACAATAAACCTGGAAGGGAAGGGCTAAGATTTCCAGCATCTGTAGAGTTTTTGTGTTTCAGAATCAGAATTCAGTTTATTATCACTGACATATGCCGTGAAATTTGTCACTTTGTTTATATATAGTGTGTTATATTAATAAATACATAAAAAAATAAATAGTATTGCAAAAGAGAGCAAAAGTAATGAGGTGGTGTGCATGGGTTCATATTTAGGAAAAATCTAATTTTAATTAATTGATAAACCTTCTACAAATCATAGAACATGAATGTATGATAAAGTGAGAAGTTGAAAAGTTACTATAAATATTAAAAGACTCCATTTCCATTCACTGGGTCCATGGTTCCTGTGTTCCCTTTTCACTTTCTGGGGCCCACCCTCCCTTTAAACTTATCTGGTTTACTGCAATTTTTATTAATTATTATTTGTATTATAAATATATTGTAATTCATTATAATACCCTGTAACAACAAAAAAAAGAATTAAAAGTGAGTTGGGTGTCAACTGAAATAATTGGGAAATCTTCCAATCTGACACCACCAAGACCCTGAGCATGCTCGATTATTGAGGCATTACTGTACTAAACATACTCTGGTTATTTTCCTCATTTTGAAGGAGAGTGAATGAAAATTTAATTTAGGTGTACACAATCATGACCAGCTAAGCAAGAAGGACCTGCTTCCTGTGGCAGAGAAATTAACAAGTAGCAAGCATAATTGACTGGGGGTTTTGCATCCAAAGGATAGAGGGTGCCTGGATCTCACTGCCTGAAACAGTGGTGGGATCAGCAACACTCATCAGTTTTATTAAAAATGAAAATTGGCAAGGATTTGCAATGGGTGGGTGATCAAATTCCAAGTTTTGAAGGTAAACATTATCTCCGGTGACTCTCCTACATTTCATCGACCATAAAATTTGCAAAAATTACATTGTTAATAGGAGTCAAAAATACTTGTGAAGTTTTGCTCTAAATTTACAACATGATTTTACAGCAATAACATTGAAATGGACAGAGTTAATGGTTTAGGTTGACTACTGACCGTATATTAACTTTGTTTCTCTTTCAGATGAGCTGCCGAACCTGAGTATTTCCAACAAATTCAGATTTTATTTCAAACTCCCAGTGATGAGCATATCATGTTTTTATATTTTAATTGTACAGTTTAATTACAAATGAATCACTTTTCAATATCTCCTGTTGATGAGTAAGAGATACAACTGGGCATTAAGTGGATAGCCCAAAGGTGTCAGATTTACCTTCGATGTCTGTGCTTCCTCTACTAGTTTAACAATCTGTGACAAGGTTGTATCTGAACCCACATGGGTAGCTTGAATCAGCAAAGTCCCCTGTGCATTAATGGAACCAGCAATCACTACACTTCCTGCTCTTTTGAGAACTGGCATGGGTTCACCTAAAAAAACACAATTGTGCACAGTGTGAATCAAAGGTGTTAATTCCATACTCAATATGCATACATTTTAGATTTGTGCAAACTTGAAGTCTAGACAAGAACATAAACTAAGCTCAACCAAGTGTGTGCTTGTCAAGAAACATTGAGAACATTCATATGCTGGAAAGAATCCATGAGTTCCAAATAAAGGCTGCAGACGCTTGAAACTCCCACCTGAAGAAAAGAAAGATCTAGGGATACAAGTACATATATCCCTTAACGACAACACAGGGACAGAAGGTGGTGAAGAAGGTGTAGGGAACAACTTACTTCTTTGTATGGGGCACGGAGTACAAGAGCTGAGTCAGCTACACAAGGCATTTGTGAGACTGCACCTGGAATGTTGTGAGCAGAACTAATTGCCATACTATAGAAAATATATAGACACAAGAGACTGCGGATGCCTGTAATCTGGAGCAATAAACAACCTGCTGGAGGAACTCAGCAGGTCAAGCAGTATCTGAGAGAGAAAAGAAATTGTCAACATGTCGGGTCAAAACCCTGCATCAGATTCAGAGGACTCAACCCTGCACCAGTCCTGGTGTAGGGTTTCAACCTAAAATCTGACAATTTCTTGCTTCCCAAAGATGCTTCTTGATCTGCTGATTTCCTCCAGCAGGTTGTCTATTGCAAGGTAACAGAGGTGTTTAGTTAGCTGTGTACATACATCTATTGATGCTTCTGGACACTAGATGTATGTACACAGCAGAAAAAGTGCAAAAAAGATTTCACGAGAATTTTGCTGAAACTGGAGGGACTGAGTTACAAAGAGAGAATAATAGCTTGGGAATATTTTCTCTGAAGTGAAGGAGCTTAAGTGATGACCTAACAGAGGCTTATAAAATCATGGAGGACATAGATAAGGTGGACAGCCATAGTATTTTCCCAAGGTAAGGACGTCTAAATCTATATCCACGTAAAGTGAGAGGGGCAAGTTTTCAGTGGACCTGAGGAGCAAGTTTTTCACAGAGAGGTTGGTGGGTACATGGAATGGGCTACCAAAGAACATGGACAGAATTCTTGACGATTAAGTATGTTTAGTTGAAATTTTATATAAACTAAACTGTAAACACAACACAGGGAACACAGGTTCAAAGAGTTAAAAAGCAAGTGTCAGCATTCAGGAATTTATGTTTCATACTAAAACCAGTAATTGAACTAATCTTTCACATGGAATAATAGAAGCGAAATCTCAAGGTTCACAGGGATAATGGATGTCACTACAATGAGAATGATGCTGGGAGGAAATTACAATCAGTTTGGGTGGGTGAATTAAACGATGTCAAATCATTCCAACGTCCATGTTCTTCTCAACAAGACCTGCCTACGTTGTTCTTGCTCTGTGTTGAAATGCATTGCAAATTTACTAATTTGTTAAGGCAATTAAATAGTTCAAACACTCTTGTATTCTATGTGAATGTTTTGGAAGTTCCTCATTGTTAGAACACTACAGCCAACTAAGCCAGGAACTTTCCTACCAGAATTTCTCTCAGCCTCAATCCTAAGAACAGCGCCATTTTTTTACAGTTAGCTATGGTTGGGAAATCTGCACTAGTTCAGTACAAACAGTAACGAGGACAGTGGTGGGTGTGGTTTGAGCCATTACTACAGAAGGTTTCTTACTACTTTGAAGCTATTACTCATAAATCTACTGAAATACTAAGCCAAATTTCTGAATAAATCTTTTGGTTGATATATATCCAAGTAACTATCAATTCAAAATCTATTCAAAATATTGAGTAGATTAGATAGTGTCACCACCATAATCACCTGGGATTCAGTAATGAAAAGTATTGTGATGCCCTGGGGGCATGGCCGACAGCTTGCCCCAGCATTCCTAGCAGCCAGTGCGACTTATCGTTCTTGTTTTAAAATGCACTTGTGGAATTATGGTGAGATGTTCAAGTTCGTTTATTGTTACATTTTAGCTCAGGTCATACAGTTGTTTGCTTGTGGGTCACTCTGACTGTAACCAGGGTGTGCAATAATCTCCCCCCACCCCATCTGTATGTGGTTTAACTGGTTCTCACCGAGCGATGGTGCTCTCTCTGTTATTGTGTTTGTCGCAATGAGAATGGCAGTTGAGATAAACAAGTTCATCTCATCTGGCATCATCGACCAAATGCTCATCATTGTATAATAAATATAAAATTTCCAACATGGAGAATATTCCATTATTGCCTAAGGGAATTTTTCATCAAATTTGACTTGTTTCAATAAAATGGCACTGTACTGTATCTAAGCATCTTTTCAATTTTTATTACCCAGGACTCCAATACTTAATAATTTAAGAAAATAGCAGCAGATGCAATAATATTTTATTCCTGCAATTAAAGTGATTCTTGAAGCACTAAAAGATTAGGTGACTAGACTAATCATTTCAGTGTTCACTACTGTGTGGAACAGGTCACTGAGAATTAAACTAGCTCAATCTACCATCCAATTAAATGGAGCCTCATGACCAGCCTTAACTCACCACACTGGCGATCCTACAAATATCCAGTCTCTCAAATATGAAAACTAATTGCCCAGCAATCTTTAGTTGAACATTTTTTCCTTATTTAAACATTTATTTTTGACATTGTAAAAGTAGGAATGCAGTATATTGGGCTTGTAACTCATTCTGTTCATCCGCAGCAGATCATATGACGTATTTAAGATGGAGATTGAGTCACTGAGGGTTTTAGCACAGAAGAGTTGAGTCCAGCACAGATCAGCCATGGCCATATTGAGCCTTTCTGGGGCCTGGTGTCCTGTTTAAATCCTATTTTCTTTTACTCTTGTGTTTAGATTAGTACTGCTAGCAAAGCTGCCTCCTCTTGACTTCAGCAACCCAGAGTCAAACCCGACCTGCAGTGCTTTCTGTATAAAGTTTGTATATGCTTCCCGTGAGCATGTGGGTTTCCTCCAGGTGGACGGGTCTTCTCCTGCACCCACTGTCTGAGCATACATTGACCATTACAAATTGCCCACCGGGTGTCGGTGAGCAGCAGAATCTGCGGTGAACTGATGAGAGTATGGAGAGGGCAAGATGGCAGGGTGGAGATATGGCTCTACCAAAGGCGGTGTAAAGTGCTCCTTCCCTCTGTTAGCCTGCAGGTCACCCTTGGGCAAAGAGCAGCATCCGCTTAGCCCCCCAATCAGGGTCCCAAGAAGCTATGGGAGCAGGTGGTGGATGGTCGTATATCACAAGTCCTGGTTATGTGACCACTGACGCCAGGCAGACAATCTCTGAAGCATATTGATAATGGCTGGGGACACACATCTTGTAAAGACACTGCCCAGAAGGCGGCAATGGCAAACCACTTCTGTAGAAAAATTTGCCAAGAGCAGACATGATCAAAAGATGGAAGATCATGGTCGTCCACGTCATATGGCACAGCGCATTATGATGATGAAGGAGGAGCGGGTGTGTTACAGGAAAAATTAGTGAGGAATGGGAATGCTTTGTGAGCTAGCAGAGACTCGATGGGCTGAAATGGCCACTTTCTGTGTTGTAAGGAAATATGGAAGTATACTTATCTGCTTTGTATTGGTATACAAATAGGGAGAACCAAGTGGAAAAGTTAAGATGGAGATATGAAGAGGCGGAGCTGAGTGATGATGGCGCTAAACAGCGATTCCTTTGCTTGCATCTTCGGAAACAGCTTTATTTCTATTTTTGATATCTCCTTTTTTCCTTTTCAAGATTCTTTAGAAGATCCTGACCTGGAGTTACACTCTGACTTCAGTTCCTCGCTCTCGGGGCCTCAAGACCGTCCGTTTTTCGATAAGCCAAGGACGTGGCCTAGAAGACTAACGCATCTTCAGGGTGCTGGATTTTCATGGCTCTGGAGGCGGGCTGATTCAAGGGCGGTGCCACCACTGCCAACAACTGATGCGTCGCGGGAGAACAAGGAAGATCAGAAGCAGCAGGCTTGTTGCTGGCTGTGTGCCCAGAGCACAGAGCTCGGAAAAAGTGACGCAGCAGTCCTTTAACACCATGAGTCAGCGAGTTGTTTTGTTATGTCTCCCCTCACACCGTGAAACGGGACATGCCTTTTTCCCTTATTAGGGAGAGAGAAAGCCTGTGGTATGTCGAATTACCAGGTGAATGAGTAGTCTTTGGGGTACTGCAAGTCTGTGTCTTTATTGATGCTTTGCTGCACGCTTGAGTACTTGGTGGGGGGGCGTTGATGCTTTTTTGACGGTGGGGGGGAGCCATTGCTTTGTTGCTGCTTATGCATGGGAGGGAGGAGCTGGGGGGGGCTTTGGGGTTCTAACATTTAACTGTCATTCAACACACATCAAAGTTGCTGGTGAACGCAGCAGGCCAAGCAGCATCTGTAGGAAGAGGTGCAGTCGAAGTCTCAGGCCGAGACCCTTCGTCAGGACTAATTGAAGGAAGAGTGAGTAAGGGATTTGAAAGTTGGAGGGGGAGGGGGAGATCCAAAATGATAGGAGAAGACAGAAGGGGGAGTGCCTATTCTGGTATCTGTCCCCCACTTTTCCTTCGCTACATCGACGACTGCGTTGGCGCTGCTTCCTGCACGCATGCAGAACTCGTTGACTTTATTAACTTTGCCTCCAACTTTCACCCTGCCCTCAAGTTTACCTGGTCCATTTCCAACACCTCCCTCCCCTTTCTAGATCTTTCTGTCTCTGTCTCTGGAGACAGCTTATCCACTGATGTCTACTATAAGCCTACTGACTCTCACAGCTATCTGGACTATTCCTCTTCTCACCCTGTCTCTTGCAAAAACGCCATCCCCTTCTCGCAATTCCTCCATCTCCGCCGCATCTGCTCTCAGGATGAGGCTTTTCATTCTAGGACGAGGGAGATGTCTTCCTTTTTTAAAGAAAGGGGCTTCCCTTCCTCCACTATCAACTCTGCTCTTAAACACATCTCCCCCATTTCACATACATCTGCTCTCACTCCATCCTCCCACCACCCCACTAGGAATAGGGTTCCCCTGGTCCTCACCTACCACCCCACCAGCCTCCGGGTCCAACATATTATTCTCCGTAACTTCCACCACCTCCAACGGGATCCCACCACTAAGCACATCTTTCCCTCCCCACCTCTCTCTGCATTCCGCAGGGATCGCTCCCTACACAACTCCCTTGTCCATTCGTCCCCCCCATCCCTCCCCACTGATCTCCCTCCTGGCACTTATCCGTGTAAGCTGAACAAGTGCTACACATGCCCTTACACTTCCTCCCTTACCACCATTCAGGGCCCCAAACAGTCCTTCCAGGTGAGGCAACACTTCACCTGTGAGTCGACTGGGGTGATATACTGCATCCGGTGCTCCTGATGTGGCCTTTTATATATTGGCGAGACCCGACGCAGACTGGGAGACCGTTTTGCTGAACATCTACGCTCTGTCCGCCAGAGAAAGCAAGATCTCCCAGTGGCCACACATTTTAATTCCACATTCCATTCCCATTCTGACATGTCTATCCACGGCCTCCCCTACTGTAAAGCCGAAGCCACACTCAGGTTGGAGGAACAACACCTTATATTCTGTCTGGGTAGCCTCCAACCTGATGGCATGAACATCGACTTCTCTAACTTCCGCTAGGCCCCACCTCCCCCTCGTACCCCATCTGTTACTTATTTTTATGCACACATTCTTTCTCTCACTCTCCTTTTTCTCCCTCTGTCCCTCTGAATATACCTCTTACCCATCGTCTGGGTCCCCCCCCCTTGACTTTCTTCCCGTACCTCCTGTCCCATGATCCTCTCGTATCCCCTTTTGCCTATCACCTGTCCAGCTCTTGGCTCTATCCCTCCCCCTTCTGTCTTCTCCTATCATTTTGGATCTCCCCCTCCCCCTCCAACTTTCAAATGCCTTACTCACTCTTCCTTCAGTTAGTCCTGACGAAGGGTCTCGGCCTGAAACGTCGACTGCACCTCTTCCTACAGATGCTGCTTGGCCTGCTGCATTCACCGGCAACTTTGATGTGTGTTGCTTGAATTTCCAGCATCTGCAGAATTCCTGTTGTTTGCCTTTTATTTAACTGTCATTCATTCTTTGGGGCACTCCTCTGTTTTTGTGGATGTTTGTGAAGAAAAAGAATTTCAGGATGTATATTGTATACATTTCCCTGACATTAAGTGTACCTATTGAAACATAAAATACATATCTAAATGATTACAACAAAGATTATAATAATGATGATGTTCATATGAAACTTGAATACTGCAGTTATTGTGTAACATGATTCAGAATATGTGAATAACTAGTGATGTTTCATTATTACAACTAAATCTCCGCACTTGAAAATGACTGCAGAATAATGAAACAGTAACAATCAGGCAGGTACCAACAGTCTAAGAATCAAAGGAAGACTTTGATTCTTATTCAGGACACAGGTTAGTGGCAAATGTTATTACATTTGAGAAAAATGCAAGTATATTGCTTGTTATTTTGGGTCCTGCAGATTTTTGACTTCTTAGAAGTCCTGCACCAAAGAAATTGGTGCAACCTTATACAAAACTGCTTTCACATAGGTCATAGTGAAGTGAAATCAGCATCATTTTCTGGTTGTGGCTGGTGTCCACCTGAAGTAACTAGAAATGCTTACAACACAGCTGACCACCACTGACAGAAATATCAATCTTCAGATATATCTCTTTAATCGATTACTTCTCCAGATAACAATTCTTAGTTTATTTCACACAAATTTGAGCTCTCGTGGAAATAAAATAAGATCCAACATATTTTGCCCTCATTATATCTTCCTGCAACAAACAAAAGTCAGTGCAAACCTTTTGGAAGGCCTGAATGAAAAAGGATTTCAATCTGTTCCTCCTGCCCATAAATTGCCTCCATTTCTCCTTGCATACCAGAATACAATTCACACAAAACCTGCCAATTTGCTGTTAAATCATTAATCAATTAGGTACAGTGCAATAACACGGAGGTGCAAAGGTTAGAGCTGCCAACAGTTCCAGTGGCCCAGGTTCAATCCTAACCTTGGGTGCAGCCCATGTGAAGATTGGATTTTGTCCCTGCGACCAAAAGTCCATTTCCACCCTCACGTCCCCAATCCAAAAGATGTACTTGGTAGGTAAATCAGATAATGTAATATTATTTCTAGAGTAAGTAGTGGTGGAGAGTATATGAGAGAAGATAGGCTGTAGGAAATTAAATGAAAGAAATGGCTTGATGGGATTGCTCTGATATAAGGCATAGAATTGATGAACCCAGTGGCCTCCTCCTATGTTGTAAGAGGGTAAAAACCGCAAAATGCCTTGCCTAATTTGTCCTCCTGGGTTTCCAAACACCAACTGCATCAATAGAGAGATCTTGATATTTAGATTTCTGTTCTGCGGATAAAGTGATATCCAAAGCTCCTATGAATTTCTGAAGAGATCATCAAGCTTAAGGGACCTTTGACCTACAGGGTACAGGGAGAAAATTGCATATTCAAGTAGACCATCATGAGTTCAGCACCACCAGTAGATGTTCTTTTAAATCAAAGCTCAAAAACAGAAGACTTTCTTCTGTTCTTGATACTGATGTGGCGACAGATGGCACCAGAGAGTCGGCCTATGATTGGACAAATCTTACTGTTTTTGTTCATTGGCATAAGAAGGCAGGATAAGCACCCAAACGTATTCTGGGAATGAACATTTGACTTCAGTCAATAACCATTAAGCTCTATGTTGACAAGTGGTTAGATGAATTTAAGCAAAAACAATGCACTGAGTTGAGATGTGAAACTCATTGTGCTTCTCTGCCTTGGGTTGCTGTATGCAGACCTCTCAGCATATATACAACAAGTGGGTGGGGGGAATAAAGATGGCACTATACAGATGAACAGCACCTTTTCCTGTTTTACTTTATCAAATGTCATTACAGGGAGACAATGAATTGACATTTTTAAATGCAAGACATGGGGAGAAATCCAGCATATGAATCAGAACATACCTGTAATGAGAGATTCATCTGCCATTGAGGAACCTTCCACTACTTTTCCATCCACAGGAAACTTGCCACCAGGGACAACCTTTATAACATCACCTCTTTGGACCAGTTCCACAGCTACCTGCTCCTCGCTGAACCAAAAAAAAAACAGAATCAAAGACAAAACACAAGAGAAATACTGAAGGAACTCAACCAAGTCGGGCAGCAACTACAGAGAGGATTAGAATCAATGTTCTGGGCCAAGACTCTTCATCAGGACTGGAAAGGAAGGGAGAAGAAGCCAGAGTAAGAAGGTGGAGGGGAAGGGGTAAGGGAAACAAGCTAGAAGATGTTTGGTGAAGTCAGGTGAGAGGGAAAGTAGATGGCTGGGAGAGAGGGCCATGATAGCACTGGCCACCACAGATGTTCTATGAGTTTGTGGTGGCCAGTGCAATCATGTTTGCTGTTGTGTGCTGCGGCAGCAGGCTAAGGGTTGCAGACACCAACAGAATCAACAGACTCATTCGTAAGGCCAGTGATGTTGTGGGGATGGAACTGGACTCTCTGACGGTGGTGTCTGAAAAGAGGATGCTGTCCAAGTTGCATGCCATCTTGAACAATGTCTCCCATCCACTACATAATGGACTGGTTGGGCACAGGAGTACATTCAGCCAGAGACTCATTCCACCGAGATGCAACACAAAGCGTCATAGGAAGTCATTCCTGCCTGTGACCATCAGACTTTACAACTCCTCCCTTGGAGGGTCAGACACCCTGAGCCAATAGGCTGGTCCTGGACTTATTTCCTGGCATAATTTACATATTACAATTTAACTATTTATGGTTTTATTACTATTTATTATTTATGGTGCAACTGTAACAAAAACGAATTTCCCCCGGGATCAATAAAGTATGACTATGACTATGACTAAGTAGAAACTAGGAGACGATACGTGGAAAAGATAACAGATTGAAGAAGGAGGAATCTGATAGGAGAGGTGAGTGGACCGTCGGAGTAAGGAAGGGAGGAGGGACACTGGAGGGAGGTGACAGGCAGGTGAGGAGAAGAGGTACAAAGGGAGCCAGAATGGGGAACAAAGTTAAAGATTTTATATTTGTGTAGTACAAAAGTTACTAAATACAAAGATCTGATGAACTTGAACAAATGGCTGATATAGCCCATTGTGCAGCATTAATCACCTGCTGGTTTCAGAAATGCCATCTAGGTTCCAGCACCTGAGGCACATAAGTTTATTGAATTCCATGAGAATACATTGAGAAATGGTTTAATGGCCCCTTAAAAAAGTATTCTCTGTAGTTTTTCTTTGACTCTCATGATTAGTTTCTAATATCAAATATGAAGGATAAGAATTTGTTTCTTGGAGTAAGAAAAATCCAAAAGCACAATAACCGTGTGTTGAATTCAGTCAAGAAGTTGGACTCAACAATGAAGACAAGCGTCTCAGTGCATGATTTGTGGAAAAATAAAAAAATCCAGGCTTTTAACCTAATCAGCCCAACAGTGGCAGAATAGGTTTGTGTTAGACAAGTTTTAAAACTGCCCAATATAGTTGTATTTATTCACAGGGTGAACCAGCATTTAATTGCCTATCTATCATTGCTCGTGAGAAGGTGGTGGTAAGCTGCCTTCGTGAACCATGAGGTGTAGGTGTACCCTTGATGCTGTTAGGGAGTGAGTAGCAACATTTTGGCCCAGAAACAGGGATATATTTCCACATCAGGAGAGTGTGTAGCTTGGAGGGCAACTTCCAGCTGGTGTTGTTTCTATGCTTTTGCTGCCCTTGTCTTTCCAGCTGCTAGCATATGTGTGTTTGGAATGGTTACGGGGAGAAGGCAGGAGAATGTGGGTTGAGAGCAGGCTCGATGGGCCAAACAGTTTAATTCTGCTCCTGGGTCTTACTGTGCTGTCTAATTACAATGTAAAGGAAATGTGCATAATAACTATTTGTTATTTGCAGGAGGAATTGTGAGAAGATTGTGCATTTCTGCAGACTTAAGCACAAAGAGTTCGGCTGCTACTGCAGTGTAGTAATAAGGAAGTGCTGCATTATCAGAATTGCCAAGTCATATATTTCCATAACATATAAACTCCTCCTCATTAAGCAAGTTATTTCTAATGTAGCATAGTGGTGCCTGGTGTGTGATATATACATCATGTTAGTAGATACCCTGGTCTCTGTCAATACAGCCTTTTCACTGATACTTGTGTCATTTCCTTTCCTGTTCCTGCTCATGTTCAGCCTCAACATAATAGATTATGAGAACGGATCGAGAAGTTCGGTATGGGAGAAAATTACCTGTATACCACAGCTGCAAACAGAGGCACCAAAGCATAAAAATGGGTAGATTCTTCTAAATGGCTGTTTCAGAATCAGAATCTGGTTTATCACTACTGACATGTTGTGAAATATGTTCAATCACAGCATCATCTGAACAAATGATGTGAAGGAATCTGCTCTTTTTTTAAGTCTTGCTTAAGTCGCTTATGTTAAGTCAGATGTTTAATGTTGGAAAATCAGGAAGAGAGCATTTGCTTTCGCTAAATTGTTAGTTGCTCACCTGCATTATTTTAGGGCAATCACAACTGCCATCAACACCACCTTCCTTATTTACACTACATTTCCGGCCCATGAGCCAAAGCAACATCTTTTCACTGCACCATCGCCAAAAGTAAATCCACCCAGTTAACTTTAATTACTTTAGTTGTAAAATAGCATGAACACGTACATGCGGATATGAGCAGGAGGAAAGACCATTGCATGCTACTTTTAGTGATCTGGTGAAAGTGGTGCCATCATTTCTTCTTCTCCCGAGACTGCCTAAGATTCTCCTAGCTCAGTCTCCTTCATCATTGGCAGTCTCTTGCTTCCACTCCAATGCTGCGGCTGATGAAGACAATGTGGGATCTGCAGATCCAATCACAAGTGGGGGGGGAGGGGGCAGTTGGGTGGATGCAGGTGAGATGAGAGATGTTTAAGCTGAATTTTTGTATACACCTGATAAAGGAATTCAATGATATCCCATTTTCCATTTTCAGCAGACATTGCCCAGAGATTTGAACATGTCAGTGGGGATGTTACACCTTTTCAAGGAGAATAATTCTACTGTCCACCAGGTACCCTTGCCATGACAATTCAGAACAGAGTGTTTGTTTCAAGAATCTGGCGTAGAGTTACAAATAACTTGCCCTGCTCTTTGTAGCCACATAAATGTAGCTGGGGCCTCTGTGTTGAGGCTTGTTGGCTGGGAGAGGAAGCAACTATTGAAACATGAGAGATTCTGCAGATGCTTGAAGTCTTGAGCAACACACACAAGATGCTGGAGGAACTCAGCAAGTCAGGCAGCATCTATGCACAGTATCACAAAAGGCTGCAGAGTGTTTTAGACTGAGCTGACTCCATCATGGCACAACCCACCCTGCCATCAAGGGAAATGCCCCAAGGAGATGGCATCCATCATTAAACACCTTCATCATCCAGGACATACCCTTCTCACATTACTACCATCGAGGTGGAGGTACAGGAACCCAAAGACTCAGTGTTTTAGGAACAGCTTCTTCCCCTCTGCCGTCAGATTTCTGAACAGTGTGTGAACTCATGAACACTATCTCGTTATTCATCTCTTCCACTTTTTTTTAATTACAGTAATTTTTTACGCTTTGCACTGCAGCAGAACAACAAATTTCACAACATATGTCAATGATAATGAACCCGATTCTGATTCTGAGAAACAACTCCATCTGTAAAGCTAGTACTTGTCTTCCAATTGAAAAGAATTAGCTTCCACTGAAGTATCTTAATTAAATGCAGTTCACTGTATTGTATAAAATGTTAATATTAAAGGTGAAAATTAAGCAAGAAAGTAGACTGGAAGGAAAAGCAAATGATCAGGAAATGATGACTGATAAAAATAGCAGGTGCTTCATCTGCAAGATTTGAATAATTTCACCCCTTTTTTTTGATTATATACTCAGTGGCTACTTTATTAGATACACATGTACACCTGTGCATTAATTTAAATATTTAATCAGCCAATCATGTTGTGGCAACTCAATGCATAAAAGCATGCAGACATGGTAAAGAGGTTCAGTTGTTGTTCAGGCCAAACATCAGAATGGGGAAGAAATGTGATATAAGTGACTTTGACCGTAGGATGATTGTTGGTGCCAGACAGGGTGGTTTGAGTATCTCAAAAACTGCTGATCTCCTGGAATTTTCACGTACAACAGTCTCTGGAGTTTACAGAGAATGGTGTGAAGAACAAAAAAAAATCCAGTGAACATTGTGAACCTTGTCGAACCTTGAAGTGGATGAGCTATAGCAGCAGAAGACCACTCCGGGTTTCACTCCAGTAGCTAATAAAGGTACGTGTTGGGCACGTGACCAAGTGGTTAAGGCGTTCATCTAGTTACCTCAAGGTCGCTAGTTCGAGCCTCAGCTGTGGCAGTGTGTTTGTGTCTTTGAGCAAGGCACTTAATCACACATTGCTCTAGTCTGTGCGCCCCACACAGACTTCCAATCTGCACCTTGTAAGGCATGAAAATGCCCGATGCAGGCCTCTCATGGTCTCATGGTCTGAGTCGACCTAATAAAGTGGCCATTGAGTGTATGTAAGGAGACAAGAGAATCATGCAACGAATGCTTTGCAACAGGTTGTAGATGATCAATGCTTCATGTGGTTGCAGAAATTAAATTTTCACATAGCAATTAGATTACAAAGGACAATGTTATTTTCAATTACACTGAACTGTGAAATTAATTGCATTAAGTAGGCACAGACTATTAAGTAATGGGTATAATTATGATGCATCCCGCACTTAAACAATCGACTGATGTTTAATGACCAAGCCCACATAAAAGGAGATAGTAGATAGCTAGCATTTTCCATGTAACTGAACGCAACCAGGAGTGAACACATTAAAAACAGGAATTAAGCAAAGAACATTGGAGAAGTCCAACATGAACTTCGAAACATTATTCATCTGCTTAAACTTCATTTTTAGCATAAGGTTCAGTTACCTTTTAAGGTTTATTTGGAGCAAGTAAATGAACTGTTTCCAATGGGGAGGTGTTCAGATGTGTATGGGCATTTATTCTCATTTTAACTCTGGTCTGTGTATGTCTGAGAAGTAACCTCTCTGATTTACCACACATATGGTAGAAGTAATGATTTGCCTTATATTTAATCTACTGAATGGAGCTGGTGGTATGATAACTGAGGGTTATTATGACCTTTACACTTTCCAATATCAAAGTCAATGCATAAATCATTATATTTTATCCATATTTTATTAACTGGATGCCAACATGGAGTCATAGAACACTACAGCACAAAATCAGGCCTTTCTGCCCATTTAGTCCATGCCGAACCATTAATCTGCCTAGTCCCATCGATCTGCACCCAGACCACAGCGCAATATAGCACAACGCTGAAGATCTATCCTGGACCCATCATATTGATCAGTTACAAAGGAGGCACAGTAGAAGCTATATTTCAATAGACAATAGACAATAGGTGCAGGAGTAGGCCATTCGGCCCTTTGAGCCAGCACTGCCATTCGCTGTGATCATGGCTGATCAACCACAATCAGTATCCAGTTCCTGCCTTATCCCCATAACCTTTGATTCCGCTATCTTTAAGAGCTCTATCCATCTCTTTCTTGAAAGCATCCAGAGACTTGGCCTCCACACCCTTCTGGGGCAGAGTATTCCATATATCCACCACTCTCTGGGTGAAAAAGTCTTTCCTCAACTCCATTCTAAATGGCCTACCCCTTATTCTTAAACTGTGGCCTCTGGTTCTCGACTCACCCATTAGCAGGAACATGCTTCCTGCCTCCAGCGTGTCCAATCCTTAATAATCTTATATGTTTCAATAAGGTCCCCTCTCAGCCTTCTAAATTCCAGTATATACAAGCCCAGTCGCTCCAATCTTTCAACATATGACAGTCCCGCCATCCCGGGAATTAACCTTGTGAACCTACACTGCACTCCCTCAATAGCAAGAATGTCCTTCCTCAAATTTGGAGACTAAAACTGCACACAGTGCTCCAGGTGTGGTCTCACCAGGGCCCTGTACAGCTGCAAAAGGACCTCTTTGCTCTTATACTCAATTTCCTTTGTTATGAAGGCCTGCATGCCATTAGCTTTCTTCACTGCCTGCTGTACTTGCGTGCTTGCTTTCAGTGACTGATGTACAAGAACACCTAGATCTCGTTGTGCTTCCCCTTTTCCTAACTTGACTCCATTTAGATAATAATCTGCCTTCCCGTTCAGTTCATCCATTACCCTAGGTCCTTTGGCCACTATTATATCTGGGAGATTGTTTGTGTCTTCCCTAGTGAAGGCAGATCCAAAGTACCTGTTCAACTCGTCTGCCATTTCCTTGTTCCCCATAATAAATTCACCCGCTTCTGTCTTCAAGGGCCCAATTTTGGTCTTAACTATTTTTTTCCTTTTCACATACCTAAAGAAGCTTTTACTATCCTCCTTTATATTCTTGGCTAGTTTACCTTTGTACCTTATTTTTTCTCCGCGTATTGCCTTTTTAGTTACCTTCTGTTGCTCTTTAAAAGTTTCCCAATCCTCCGGCTTCCCACTCCTCTTTGCTATGTTATACTTCTTCTTTTATTTTTATACTGTCCATTACTTCCCTTGTCAGCTACGGCCTCCCCTTACTCCCCTTAGGATCTTTCTTCCTCTTTGGAATGAACTGATCCTGCACCTTCCGCTTTATTCCCAGAAACACTTGCCATTGCTGTTCCACTGTCATCCCTGCTAGGGTATTTTTCCATTCAACTAGGAGTTTGAGGTGATTTGATATGTCACTATAGATTCTAGCGAATTTCTGCAAATGTAGCGTGGAGAGCACTCTGACTTGTTTTATCACCGTCCGGTATGGAGGCTCCAATGCACTGGATCAAAAAAACCAGCAGGGGGTTGTAGACTCAACCAGTTCCATCATGGGCACTAGCCTCCCCATCACTGAGGGCATCTTCAAAAGTCAATGCCTCTGTAAGGCGGCATTCCTTATTAAGGACCCTCAACATCCTTCTCATTGCTGCCATCAGACAGGAGATACAGAAGGTTGAAGATATGCAGTCAATGTTTTAGGACCAGTGTCTCCCCCTCAGCCATCAAATTTCTGAATGGACTGTGTATACTACCTCACTTTTTGCTCTCTTTTGTCAATACTTATTTTTTCAATATATTCTGACTGTAATTTCTAGTAATTTTTGAGTATCGCACTATTTCTTTGCACAAAATAACAAATTTCACAACATATGTCAGTGATAGTAAACCTGATTCTGAGTCTGATTTTGATTCTGAATAGGTGATTACTGAATCTACATGGCTTGAGGCATCTACAATAATGTTATTTGAATTCTTTCTCTTACTTCCAACACATGGCACTATATCTCTCTAAGTCCTTTCAGTTAATAAAATGTTTTTTAATGCTTTTTTAAAAAAAATCAACTGTCATGTTTCACAATGCACCATCCAAAGTTAATAGTGAACTGCAACTGAACATCACAACCGCAGTAAATATCCAATTGTTTTGATCTCAAGCAGGAGAATGACAAGGCTCGTCAAAAAACAGTGGTCTGCCTAACCTTCAAGGCCTTAAGAAACAAGCCTAATTTATGGCAATTCCATACTACAGGTGAAGGTAGTGAAACTAAATCTTTCATGACTTGTGGTTAATAGGTATAGGGGTACCTGCATAACAGGACAATATGCACCGTTCTCGTGCAGTTACTAATTGGAAGCTGATGAAGCATAAGAGCAAGTTATCACCTTCTGTACACGTCAGAGAGCATTAAAGTGGAAAACAATGTAAATAGAACTATAACATATTACATAGGGGCAGTGATCTAAATGAAAGTTTTGTTCCAAATATTTGTAAGAGGCTATTACAACTGGTTTAATTCAGTATGTTCTCTTACCCCAGTATTGAATTGTCTGGTCCCAGGGTTACCACTGTTGCCTCCGTAGCCTGAAGGGATAGCAGCTTGGCAAGAGCTTCTGAAGTCTTACTCTATAATAAAAAATAATCCGTTAGAAATCTGAAATGTTTTATTAAGGAAACTCTCACCCCATTATGCTCCCTTACATCCATTTCATTCTCAACTCCACTCCTGATTTCTTGTTGAAGTGCCTCCTAGGTATTTGGAAGAATAAGAGGAGGTTTTATTGAAAACTATTGAATATTGAAAGGCCTCGATAGAATGGACAAGGAGAGGATGTTTCCTATAGTGAGGAAGTCTAGCACCAGAGGGCACAGTTTCAGAATAGAAGGGCATCCCCTTAGAACAGAGATGAGAGGAATTTCTTTAGTCAGAGGCTGGTGAATCTGTGGATTCATTGTCACAGACAGCTGTAGAGGCCACGTCATTGGGTATGTTTGAAGCAGAGGTTGATAGGTTCTTGACTGGTAAGGGAATTAAAGGTTATGGAGAGAAGGCAGGAGAATGGGGTTGAGAGGGATAATAAATCAGCCATAATGAAATGGCAGAGCGGACTTAATAGGTCGAATGGCCTAACATTTTTCCTGTGTCTTATGGTCTTGTATGCAAACTTCATCCAAGTTAATCCCCCATGTTGGATTCTTTCGGCAGTCCTGCTGAATGGTTTTGACCCGAATATCGACTGCACTCTTTTCCATAGATGTTGCCTGGCCTGCTGAGTTCCTCCAGCATTTTGTGCGTGTTGCACGGATTTCCAGTGTCTGCAGATTTTCTCTTGTTTGTGATTGGATCCCCCCGTGCTGGATATCCATTCATCCAGTGTATCAGATCTATCCAAATAACTGCAGTAGATAATCTTGCATTGCCATCATTTTACACCCAAATCATGTGATTTCTGAACTCCCGTCCGCAAAGTTTTTAATACAGCTTAATAACTGTATTAATACTACATAAAATAAGAGAGGTGTTTCGTTGGGTTGGTAAAGGGCTCCATTGTACCAATTTGTCCTAGCAAATTTTAACAGTGATTAGGTTTGTAAAGGAAAGTTCACACAATTTAATTGCCATGTTGGAAAGCTCATATGACCAGGAATAAGAACATTTTGACAACTTGATGACAAGACCAAATGTTAGCAACAATATGACTATATGAAGCATGAGATTCATAAAACTGAAAGAATAAGTAATTTAAAAGGAACACAGAGAAAACAGGAATGAAAATTCAGTTAGGATTAGATATTAAGTTCAATGACATTTTCAGAGATGGAAAATAAAAACCAGTGCAATATACAATTGAAGAATTACCTTTGCTACATGCTCCAGCCATCTCCCCAAGGCAATGAAGACAAACAGCATTGGTGGAGTATCAAAGAAAGTCACTGGACTTTGTTCTGCCCTTTCAGCGATGGCCACAATCAGTATTACACAGGAGTACAGATATGCAACAGTAGTAGCCAGAACGATGAGCACATCCATATTGGCAGATTTATGCTTAAGAGACTTGTAGGCTTGTACGTAGAAGTACCATCCTCCAATAAACTAGGAAAATATATGACAATTAGGAGTCTACTTCAGTGAAATATATGGAATATAGGTCAGACAGAAAATTGGTCTTCAGTGAACAGAGAACAGTGAAACACACACAAAAATACTGGAGGGGCTCAGTAGGTCATGCAGTATCTATGGAGAGGAAAAAACTGTCAATGTTTTGGGTCAAGACCCTTCATCAGCACAGTACAGCACTACACAGAACAGTATAGCACAGTACAGTTACTTTGGCCCAGAATTTTATGCTCATCTTTTAACATACTTCTAAATTAATATTTGCTCTTGCATAGCCCTCCATTTTTTCTTTCATCCATGTGCCTATCTCAAAAGTCTCTTAACTGTATCTAATACATCAGCCTCCACCACCACCCTGGCAGTGTGTTCCATCATCCACCACTCTTTGTGTAAAAAACCTACCTCTGACATCCCACATACACTTTCTTCCAAACACCTCCAGATTATGCCCTCTTGTATTAGCCACTTACGCCCGGGGTAAAAGGTGCTGACTGCCTACTCTGTTGATGCCTCTCGTCATATCAGGTGCCCCTCATCCACCTTTACTCCAAAGAGAAAAGCCATAGTTCACTCAACCTTCTCTCATGAGACACACTCACTAATCCAGACATCATCCTGTTAAGTCTCTCCACCCTTTCTAAAGCTTCCACATCTTTCCTACAATAAGGCAACCAGAATTGAATACAATGCTGCAGGAGTGGCCTAACCAGAGTTTCATAGAGCTGCAACAGTACATTGGAGGCCTTGAATTCAACCCCGCCCCCCCCAATTGATGAAGGCCAACACACCATATGCCTTCTTAATGAGGGGTCACAGTTTGAAGATAAAGGGGAAGCCTTTTAGGACCGAGGTGAGGAAAAACTTCTTCATACAGAGAGTGGTGAATCTGTGGAATTCTCTGCCACAGGAAACAGTTGAGGCCAGTTCATTGGCTATATTTAAGAGGGAGTTAGATAAAGGCCCTTGTGGCTAAAGGGATTAGTGGGTATGGAGAGAAGGCAGGTACAGGGTTCTGAGTTGGATGATCAGCCATGATTGTACTGAATGGCGGTGCAGGCTCGAAGGGCTGAATGGCCTACTCCTGCACCTATTTTCTATGTTTTAACCATCCCATCAACTCCATCTGACACTTCTCAGCATGGCTCTGCAAACTATCAATGTCCTGTTGTAACGTACGACACCTTCTACACTATCCACAACATCACTAACTTTCGTGTCATCTGCAAACTTACTAACCCACCCTTCCACTTCCTCATCCAAGTCATTTATAGACATCACAAAGAGCAGAAGTCCCAGAACAGCTCCCTGTGGAAAACCACTTGTCACTGGTATCCAGGTAGAATACACTCCAACCACTACCACTGTCTGTCTTTGGTGAACAAGTCAATTCTGAACCCATGCAGCCAAGTTTCCCTGAGTTCCTGCCTCCTGTCCTTCTGTATGAGCCTATCATGGGAAACCCTGTCAAATGCCTTACTAATATCTATATACTACTCACTCTTCATCAACTTGTTTTTTAACTTACTTAAATAATTTCAGTCAGGCTCAGGAGGCACGACCTGTCCCTTACAAGTCGACATTGACTAAGACGAATCAGCCAATACTTCTCTAACTGCTCATAAATCATGACTGAAAGAATTCTCTACAATAGATTGCCCATACTGACACAAGCCTCACTGATCTATAATTCTAGGATTATCCCTATTACCAGTCTTGAACAAAGAAATAATATTTGCCACCCATAATCTTCTGGCAATACTCCTGGGGCCAGTGGGGATGCAAAGATTATTGCCAAAGGCGCAGCAATCTCTTCCCTCACTTTCGGTAGTTATCTGCGGTATATCCCATCCAGTCCCAGGAACATATCTATCCTAATGTTTTTCAAAAGCTCTAACACATCCTCTTTCCTAACATTGACATGTTCCAGTATGTCAGTCTGTTTTACACTGTCCAATCACTGGTGAATACTGAAGCAACGTATTGATTAAGTACCGACCTACCTCGCCCAACTGCAGGCACATTTCCTCTTTTAACCCTGTTCGGTCCTACCCTCACTCTAGTCATACCCTGTTCCTCACGCATGTGTAGAATGCCTGGGGTTCTCCTTAATCCTACTCGCCAAGGCCTTCTCTTTGTCCCTTCAAGCTCTTCTACGTTTGGCACTTACTCTTTCCATAAATAATCCTCTTTCTACAACATTTTATTTCCATGAAAATTTCTAAGAATTTCAATTAGCAATGGAATGTAATTGCTTTTCCTGCTTAATTTATTTCTCATACGCAAGATATTTTCACATGGACATTCTGGATCAAGGCCAGTGTTTCAACCAGTCTTGAAGCATTTTTTTAAAAATTTAGTTCCTAAATCTGTTTAACTAACAGCGTTGGTGGATCCTAACATCGCCCATTGTTTGTTTTAATATTTCTACAACGGAAATTCAACCACTAGAAATCAGACTTCCTGACTTTCACGTCAAAACCTGTGACACACCAACCAATTAAATATAACCCACCCTTCAGTGAACAAAGTTACAGCATAATTTAAATATAATAAAAAAAATTCTTTATCATTAAAGAGTTATCTGTGAATTGCAACATGTATATGATTACTTCTGAGTAAGAGATGAAGATATGGACCCATTGAATTACAATGAAACCTCAGTACAAAATGGTCACCTGGTTAGAGAGACTGCTTTTCATTTACTGTGTAGATTATTAGAATCACCAACTAAATTAAACATTTCAAAATACACTGTGATTTACAAACTTGACTGGTTGGTCACTAGTAATGTGCAAATCTTGAACTCAATCCTAAACGACACTGTAGTTGAAACTGAAATAGGAAATTCAGAGTTTAGAATGTTGAGCCAAACTAATTAGTCATAGTCATAGTCGTACTTCATTGATCCCGAGGGAAATCGGTTTTTGTTAGTTACACCATAAATGATTAAATAGTAATAAAACCATAAATAATTAAATAGTAATGTAAATTATGCCAGGAAATAAGTCCAGGACCAGCCTATTGGCTCAGGGCGTCTGACTCTCCAAGGGAGGAGTTGTAAAGTTTGATGGCCACAGGCAGGAATGACTTCCTATGACGCTCAGTGTTGCATCTCGGTGGAATGAGTCTCTGGCTGAATGTACTCCTGTGCCCAATCAGTCCATTATGTAGTGGATGGGAGACATTGACCAAGATGGCATGCAACTTGGACAGCATCCTCTTTTCAGACACCACCGTCAGAGAGTCCAGTTGCATCCCCACAACATCACTGGCCTTACGAATGAGTTTATTGATTCTGTTGGTGTCTGCTACCCTCAGCCTGCTGCCCCAGCACACAACAGCAAACATGATAGCACTGGCCACCACAGACTCGTAGAACATCCTCAGCATCATCCGGCAGATGTTAAAGGACCTCAGTCTCCTCAGGAAATAGAGACGGCTCTGACCCTTCTTGTAGACAGCCTCAGTGGTCTTTGACCAGTCTAGTTTATTGTCAATTCGTATCACCAGGTATTTGTAATCCTCCACCATGTCCACACTGACCCCCTGGATGGAAACAGGGGTCACCGGTGCCTTAGCTGTCCTCAGGTCTACCACCAGCTCTTTAGTCTTTTTCACATTAAGCTGCAGATAATTCTGCTCACACCATGTGACAAAGTTTCCTACCATAGCCCTGTACTCAGCCTCATCTCCCTTGCTGATGCGTCCAACTATGGCAGAATCATCAGAAAACTTCTGAAGATGACAAGACTCTGTGCAGTAGTTGAAGTCCGAGGTGTAAATAGTGAAGAGAAAGGGAGACAAGACAGTACCCTGTGGAGCCCCAGTGCTGCTGATCACTCTGTCGGACACACAGTGTTGCAAGCACACGTACTGTGGTCTGCCAGTCAGGTAATCAAGAATCCATGACACCAGGAAAGCATCCACCTGCATCGCTGTCAGCTTCTCCCCCAGCAGAGCAGGGCGGATGGTGTTAAACACACTGGAGAAGTCAAAAAACATGACCCTCACAGTGCTCGCTGGCTTGTCCAGGTGGGCGTAGACACGGTTCAGCAGGTAGACGATGGCATCCTCAACTCCTAGTCGGGGCAGGTAGGCGAACTGGAGGGGATCTAAGTGTGGCCTAACCATAGGCCGGAGCAGCTCCAGAACAAGTCTGTCCAGGGTCTTCATGATGTGGGAGGTCAATGCCACCGGTCTGTAGTCATTGAGGCCACTGGGGCGCAGCGTCTTCGGCACAGGGACGAGGCAGGACATCTTCCACAGTACAGGAACCCTCCGGAGACTCAGGCTCAGGTTGAAGACATGGCGAAGTACTCCACATAGCTGAGGGGCACAGGCTTTGAGCACCCTGGTACTGACACCATCCGGGCCTGCAGTCTTGCTTGGGTTGAGACGTTTCAGCTGTTTTCTCACCTGTTCAGCTGTGAAGCCCACCGTGGTGGTTTCGTGTGGGGAAGGGGTATAGTCATGAGAGCAGGGTGGGGGACTGTGAGGAGGGGTAGGAGGGGAGAGTGGAATATGTGTTGGTTGGGGGCTGACAACAGGTGACTCATGTGGGGGATGGGCAGGGGCCACAATGTCAAATCTGTTAAAGAACAGGTTAAGTTCATTGGCCCTGTCCACACTGCCTTCAGCTCCTCTGTTGCTAGTTTGCCGGAACCCAGTGATGGTCCTCATCCCACTCCAAACCTCTCTCATGTTGTTCTGTTGGAGTTTCCACTCAAGCTTCCTCCTGTACCTGTCTTTAGCCTCCCTGATCCTGGCTTTCAGGTCCCTCTGTATTGCCCTCAGCTCCTCCCCATTCCCATCTCTAAACGCCCTCTTTTTAGCGTTCAGGATGTCCTTAATGTCCTTTGTTACCCATGGCTTGTTACTTGAATAACAAAGGACAGTTCTTGTCGGAACATTGCAGTTCATGCAGAAGTGACTTAATTACACTAGTGATTAAATGTTTGCCTAAACCAATCCCATCAGCCTACCTAATGTCCATATTCTTCCATTCTCTGCATATTCATGTGCCTATCTAAGACTCCTCAAATGCCTTTATCGTACTTGCTTCAAATACCGCACCTGACAGTGCATTCCAGGCACCGACCACTCTCCATGTTAAAAAATCTGGCCCACATATCTCCTTTCACCTTACCCTCTCCCAACTTAATACCCTCTGGTATTAGATATTTCAACGCTGGAAAAAAGAAAAGTCTTCTCTGCTGTGCCTCTCACAATCTTAAAACCTCTCCACCACTACCACCCCAGATTAAACAACCCATTTGTCTAACCTCCCCTTATAGCACCTGCCCTCCAGTTCAAGCAGCATTCTGGTAAGTCTCTTCTGCACCTTCTCCAAAGCTTCTATATCCTTCCTACAATTGGGTTACAGACTTGAATGCAGGATTCCAGATGCAGCCATATCAGTTTTATAAAGCTGCAATATAACTTCCCAACTCATGAACTTGACGCTCCAGCTACAAAGGCAACTATGCCACGTGCTTTTTTTTTTAACTTCCCTATCAATCTGTGTAGCCACATTTATACACATACTGTATGTACAGTGGATTCCAGTTAATTAGGCCATTGGTTAGTCAGGGCAGCTGCTTATTTGGGATAACTCCTAAAGAACGAAAACAAACTGAGAAAATAGTCAGGATTCCTGTAATTTATTTGGGACATGATGCCACTTAATTGGGATAGCGGACTGTTGTTGAACAGTTTCTTTCTAGCATCAGTCATTTGCACATGTCCACTCCCCAGCCTTCCCTCATAACCTTTGATCCAGTGGCCAATCAAGAACCTATCAATCACTGCCTTAAATACACCCAACAACCTAGCTTCCACAGCTGCCTGTGGTAACAAATTCCACAAATTCACCACCCTCTGGCTAAAGAAATTTCTCTGCATCTCTATCCTGAGGCTGTGCCCTCTTGTCCTAGACTCCCCGACCATGGGAAACATCCTTTCCACATCTACTCTGTCTAGGCCTTTCAATATTCGAAAGGTTTCAATGAGATCCCCCGTCATCCTTCTAAATTCCAGTGAGTACAGAGCCAGAGCTATCAAACGTTCCTCATATGATAACCCTTTCATTCCCAGAATCATCCTTGTGAACCTCCTCTGAACCCTCTCCAATGCCAGCACATCTTTTCTAAGATAAGGAGCCCAACACTGTTCACAGTAGTCGAGGTAAAGCCTCACCACTGCTTTTTAAAGCCTCAGCAACACATCCCTGCTCTTATATTCTAAACCTCTTGCAATTGCTAACATTGCATTTGCCTTCCGCACCACCAACTCAATCTGCAAGCTAACATTTAGGGTGTTCTGCACAAAGACTCCCAAGTCCCTTTGTATCTTAGATTTTCGGATTTTCTCCCCATTTAGAAAATAGTCTGCACATTTATTTCTACTACCAAAGTGCATGACCATGCATTTTCCAACATTGCATTTCATTTGCCACCTTCTTGCCCATTCTCCTAATCTGCCTAAATCCTTCTGCAGCCTTTCTGTTTCTTCAGTACTACCTACCCCTCCACTATTCTTCGTGTCATCTGCAAACTTGGCAAGAAAGTAATTATTCCATCATCTAAATTATAAATATACAGCATAAAAGGAAGCGGTCCCAACACCGACCCCTGCAGAACACCACTGGTCACTGGCAGCCAACCAGAAAAGAATCCTTCTTTTCCCACTCTCTGCCTCGTACCAATCAGCTACTGCTCTAACCATGCTAGTAACTTTCCTGTAATACCATGAGTTCTTAACTTGGTAAGCAGCTTCATGTGCGGCACCTTGTCAAAGGCCTTCTGAAAGTCCAAATATACAACACCCACTACATCTCCTTTATCGATCCTACTTGTAATCTCCTCAAAGGATTCCAACAGACTCATCAGGCAAGATTGTCCCTTAAAGAAACCATGCTGACTGTGTCACCAAGTACTCCATAACCTCATCCTTAACAATTGACTCCAACATCTTCCCAACCACTGAGGCCAGGCTAACTGGACTATAATTTCCTTTCTGCTGCCTTCCTCCTTTTTTAAAGAGTAGAGTGACATTTGCAATTTTCCAGTCCTCCAGAACCATTCCAGAGTCCAATGATTTTTGAAAGATCATTACTAATGCCTCCACAATCTCTACCACTACCTCTTTCAGAACCCTAGGTTGCAGTTCATCTGGTCCAGATGACTTATATACCTTTAGGTCTTTCAGCTTTTTGAACATCTTCTCCCTTGTAATAGTAACTGCACTCATTTCTCTTCCCTCACACCCTTCAACACTTGGCACGCAGCTCGTGTCTGCTACAGTGAAGACTGATGCAAAATACTCATTTAGTTCATCTGCCATCCCCTTGAGCCCCGTTAATATCTTGTTGGCCTCATTTTCTAGTGATCCTATATCCACTCTCTTCTCTCTTTTATCTTTTTTCAATTTAGGGGCTCATGGGGCTAAAAAAGTTTGGAAACACTGGTCTAACCCAAGGAAGCAGCTACTGGGGCAGAGTCAACAAATGGGATGCACATGAACTTGAAAAGCTGTTGTGCTCTCCAAAGTCACTTCAGAAATGTTTGTTAACTAGCAGCAGGAAGTACATGCTCAGAGATAACCACAAGAGATTCTGCACATGCTGGAAATCCAGAGCAACACACACACACACACACACACACACACACACACACACACACACACACACACACACAAACAAAATACTGGAGAGACTCTGCAGGTCAGGCAGCATCCATGGAGGGGAACAGAGAGGACTGATGAAGGGTCTTACCCAAAATATCAACTGCTTATTCTCTTCCATAGATGCTGCCCGACCCACTGAGTTCCTCCAACAGTTTGTGTCTAACGAAGGGTCTCGCCTGAAATGTTGGCTGTTTATTCCCCTCCATAGATGCTGTCTCCTCCAAGAGGATCACAACCTTATAGTGGTTTTGAGGCTTGCGTGCCTCAATGACCTGAGAGCTATGTTGGCTGGAGCCAGGGCTTTATGCTTTGGCTCTTGGTAGAGTCACCTGTGCCAAACAGGTCAAAGATAGACTAGAGAATACATCACAATGTTCCAGTGCAAAAACCTTCCAGTTATTTTTTTCCTTTACTTTTCTGCCTTTGTTTCACTCTCAAACCATGTGCCTGTTTTTCAAAGCAGCCTTCATTAATTTACAAGGACTGTTATCTTCATTGTTATCTCCTGCTGGGTAGCTTACCAAGTACCCGACAAGTCAAGTAGAAGTTGAACTGAGCAGTTGACATTTTCAAGATAGAATATAGAATTCTAATCATACAATATCCTAATGTATCCAGTTATTCAAAAGAATAATCTAATAATGTTAGATACTAAGGCAAGTGTAGTGATCATATAAAACAGATTCCAAGAATGCATAGTTAATGGCCAGCTAATGATGAATTTTGAAAACAAAACTTTTGCAATATTAGATCAGTAAGATCAGCACTTACTTGGAGCCTTTCACAACCAGGGCTGTCGCAAAGCGCTTTACAATATCATGAAAGTCTTATGACAGCTGCAATATTGAAAATATGGCAGCCAATTTTCAAAGAGTATGTTCCCATGAACAGCAATATGATAACGACAAAATAATTTCTCTTAGCAATGTTAATTGAAGGATATATATTGGTCAGGGTACAGGGATAATGCATTTGTTCTTTAATTAGTGTCTTAGGTCTATTATCTTTGGCTCAAAGATCATCCCATTATCAAGATGGAGCTATTGACTAAGTTACATTCCAGAAGTTTTAATATATTAAAACTTCTGGAATATAACTTCAGCATGCAATCAAATTTCTACTCACTGAAACCTAGACCGATACAAAAACACTTTTAAAAATGTACTGGAACAGAAGGCCATTTAGACCCACCCATACTAACTATGCTTCTTGATTAAGATAATGGCTGATCCAATGTTAGCTTCAACGCCATTTTCCCATATCCCTAAAGTTTAAATAAAGTGGATTATAGAGCATATATTGGTCCCATGTTGCTAGCATCGCGTAAACGTCCTCTGTGCAGAGTAAATGTTCACACTTAAATAAGTTATAGCATTCAGTAAGCATTTTAGAACTCGAAATGTCAGCTAAAGCTTTGGAAGGAACAATCTCCTTTAATCATTAAACGCCTTTCTAAAATAATTAATGAGAAAAAGATGTTAGATCAGTAGGAAGTGATCTCAGGGAAATAAACAGAACTCTTTGCTTTTGACAGATTAGATACCGATTGATCTATAGTCAAGGTTCCCAGGCTCAGAGTAAAGGATAGGCCACTTAGGACTGAGATGAGAGGAAACTCCTTCACTCAAAAAGAAGCGAATCTTTGGAATACTCTGTCCTAGAGGGCTGTGGAAGTTCAGTCATTGATTCAAAGCAGAGATCAATAGAATTATGGTATTAAGTTAGTCAAGGGATAGAGCAGGAAAGCGCTGTTGATTTTGAAGATCAGCCATAATGTTTTCGAAAAGCAAAGAGATTCAAGGGTACAAAAAGGCCCATTCCTTCTCCTATTTCTCATATGCTTATGCTCATAAGAACATAAATGTTTGCTTCTATTTAGTGCATGTATCTAGAATTTTAGCTTTTCCTTGCAAAACCACCAGATGAGCATTTGGTTGGAGGAACACCACCTTATATTCCGTCTGGGTAGCCTCCAACCTGATGGCATGAACATCGACTTCTCTAACTTCCGCTAATGCCCCACCTCCCCCTTGTACCCCATCCGTTATTTATTTTTATACACACATTCTTTCTCTCACTCTCCTTTTTCTCCCTCTGTCCCTCTGACTGTACCCCTTGCCCATCCTCTGGGTTCCCCCCCCCTTTGCCTTTCTCCCTGGGCCTCCTGTCCCATGATCCTCTCACATCCCTTTTGCCTATCACCTGTCCAGCTCTTAGCTCCATCCCTCCCCCTCCTGTCTTCTCCTATATTTTGGATCTCCCCCTCCCCCTCCCACTTTCAAATCTCTTACTAACTCTTCCTTCAGTTAGTCCTGATGAAGGGTCTTGGCCTGAAACGTCGACTGTACCTCTTCCTAGAGATGCTGCCTGGCCTGCTGTGTTCACCAGCAACTTTGATGTGTGTTGTTAGATGAGCATTTAATATCACCAATAGCATCTCAACATACAATAAAAGAATATCCCAACAGAAAAGCAGTGGAGATGTCAAGCAGGTCAGCCAGATCAAATTGTTTTAACTTTCTTTACTTATATTGGAGAGACTTTGGAGCAATACAGCTAGAATTTAAATCAATTCACAGAAGGGAAGATGAGGGGCCTTTTATGATTAAACTGTTGAAAAAGTTGATTTTGAACAACTGATGTCCTATACTACAGTAACATTTGTTAAGTTACATTCAATTTGACTGTCCTGTGCCCAATACTTCAGCAGGATTACCAGATCACTTCTACATTTTCCAAAAAATTTCACTCACCTGAACAGGAGTACACAGAATAAAGAAAACCAGATTAAGAAGCGATAAACCCGGAATAATATTTTGTTCTGGAGGCATGGAGCCACTGTGCTTGTCCATCACTATCATGTATATCATTAGGCCAAAGACAGGGATGCCAAAAACAAGGCTAAACGAGAAGGACTTCCTCCACCTTAAATGGACAAAAAACAATAACATATTATCATTCAGACTAAACTGATATTTCCTCTTTCTATTAAGAAAGATATTAATTGGCTTACTGTCTTATTTCCTCTTTATGGTCCAGATTATTTATTGCTGTATCTCTTTTGACCACAGATGCTCCAAAGCCAAGTCCCTAAAATAGAAAAGTTGTTTCAGTAGATAGAATCCAGTCAGAGTCACAGAACTAGAGGTGTGCTTATCCTTGCACATCTTCATTAACAAATTAAATGGTAAAGATAACTGTACATGACCAATCGACACAATTTGTTTGGCCACAACCAACAAATTATGAAGTACCCTTACCCTTCCAATTTTTCAGTAGGAAAAGAATATTGTACTATAAACTGTATTTTTAGAAAGCCATAAAGTAGGCAGTAGGAAACTAAATAAGTAAATAGCAGAAGTAAACCAGGTAACTAGACGCCAGTGAGCCTTATGAAAATGACGGAGAAATTACTGGAGAAAACCCTAAGAGGTAGGATTGAAAGTCTTGGAGATAGCTGGTAAAAGGCACTGGTTAAGAGATGATCCTCTGATAGGTGATGTACTGCAGGGATCAGTTGCTTGCGATCTATATCAATGACCTGGATGTGAATGTAGGAGGTACGACTGGAAAGTTTGCAGAGAGCAGGAGAGTTGGTGGTGCTGTGGATAGAGAGGAAGGTTGTCTAAAGTTACAGCAAGATACAGATGAGATGGAAAGGTGAGTTGATCATTGGTAGAAGGAACTTAATCCTGACAAGAGCAAGGTGATGCATTTCAGGACGTCAAACAGGATGCAGATGTATACTGTAAAATGTAAGGGGCTAAGCAATGTTGCTGAATGGAGTGACCTCAGGGTTCAAAGTTCCCTGAAAGTAGCAACACAGGTCAATAAGTTGGTGAAGAAGGCAGGTGGCATGCTTAACTTTCTAGGTGTATTCAATGTTGCAATTTTACAAAACGCTTAAAGAGTGCGCTTTGAGTATTGTGTGCCATTCTGCTTGTCACAATGTACAAAAGATGTGGTTGAGCGGAAAGAGTGCAGGGTAGTTTCACCAAGATTTGCCTGGGTTGGATGACTTTAACTTGTGGAAGGTTGAAGAGGCTGGGTTTGATTTCCTTAGAGCAAAGGAGGCTCAGGTACAACCTGATAAGGATATGTACTGTATGTAAAATAAAGAAAGGCATGGATAGGATCGATAGTCAGAATCTTTTCCCCATGTTGGTGGCATTAGTGTTATCAAAAACAAGAGGGCGTAAGTTCAGGACTGAAGAAGGGTCTCAGCCCGAAACGTTGACTGTTTATTCACTCCCATAGATGCTGCCTGACCTGCTGAGTTCCTCCAGCATTTTGTGTGCGTCACTTTGGATTTCCAGCATCTGCAGAATTTCTTGGATATAGGTTTAAGATGTAAGGAAGAAGTTTTGAAAAGAATTTGAGGGAAAAATTGTTTGTCCAGAATGTTTTAAATACCTGGAACTCACTGCCAGCGAAGGTGGTGGAATCAGATACAAGATGTTAAGACATGCACTTAAAGGCATTGAAAGATGTCGACTTAATCCAGGAAATGGAATCAGTGTAGATAACAGAAAAGGTGAACATGGGTATGGTGAACTGAAAGCCATTTTCTGTGCTATATAGTTCTTTGACTATGGGGAGGGGAGGGAACATCGACTTGGACCATGAGAGGCCTGCATCAGGCATTTTCATGCCTTACAAGGCGCAGATTGGAAGTCTGTGTGGGGCGCCGCTCCTCGCACAGACACTAGAGCAATGTGTAGTTAAGTGCCTTGCTCAAGGGCACAAACACGCTGCCACAGCTGAGGCTCGAACTAGCGACCTTGAGGTAACTAGACGAACGCCTTAACCACTTGGCCACGTGCCCATATTTGTTGACTATGACTCTCTGTTATATACATTCTAGTTATCAGTTTCATACTGTAACTTGTTTCTGTGTGGTCAGTTGAAGGATATCTATTTTATTTATTTCTGCTTTCATGAGGACATCTTTACTCTGTGGTAGGTGAAAGATCTGCCAGATGCTGGATTAACATTGCCTTGGGAAAGCAGTAGAGAGGACTTGATCGTCCTCTGGAATATTTTCCTTTCATTTGAAGGGATTTATGGTCCCAATCTAATGTTTCTTCTCAATGATGGGACCCTGTAATTGCACAACCTTTCCTCAGCACTGCACTATAGTTTGTATTTAGTTAGTGAGATTATCCACTATAAACCATAGGTGACACTGTAAATTTAAACACCACAGATTCAAAGGGCAAGCAGCTGAAGAATAGCTAAGAGCAGAGCGAAGGCAGATACCCTGAGAAAAGAGGATGGCATTTCGCCAAGTGGAAAATGCTTATAATAACTTTATAGAAGATTGAAAAATAAAATGAGGTAAAACACTGAAGGTGAAGATGAGTACAGCCTTGACATCATTGCAAAGAAGAAGGGATGGAAATAGACCTCTGGAATTTTGATCAGTATGGCTTCTCTGCCTCTCAATGCATTCCCACATTACTGCAGGAGCGAAATAAAACAAGTTAAATCATGAGCCTTAAGGTAATCAAAGGGTATATACACTATACACATGATTATTTTCAGCCTTTCAGAATTTGATGTACCTGAATTATCCTGATGACATCACGTGGGCCCAATAGTTCTGGATCCAGCTGGATGTGGGCTTTGCTGGTGGCAAGGACTACTGACACATACAAAATGCCATCAACTCTTGATAAGTTTGATTCAATATTGTGAACACAAGAAGCACAAGTCATTCCTGTAACCTAAAAGTATAGGTTATATTGCAAAGGACCTTTTTATGAGAAGACAATGCTAACATGGTTACTTTAATATTCAGGATCAATATACATCATGAAGGTGGTATTTATAAACGGGATGAAAGCACGAATGTACCGGGCACCATTGTGACACAGTAGCACATACATAGCGCTGTTCTAACACAGTTCCAATGGCCTGGCCTCAATCCTGCTCTCACGCATGGACTATGTGAAATTTGCATGTACTTCCTATAACCATGTGGTCCCAATATTCCCAATATTTCCACTGGGTGCTTCAATTTCCTCCCACACCCCAAAGCTGTGCTAAGCTAACTTGCTGCTGCAAATCACCTTTGCGTAGGTTACTAGGGCAAGTAAGACAAACACATTGCAGGGAAATATGTGAGAAAATAGGATTAATAACATAAGAACATAAGAAATAGGATCAGGAGTAGGCCATCTGGCCCGTCGAGCCTGCTCCGCCATTCAATGAGGTCATCGCTGATCTGGCCATGGACTCACCTCCACCTACCTGCCTTTGCCCCATACCCCCTAATTCCCCTACTATGCAATAATCTATCCAGCCTTGTCTTGAATATATTTACTAAGGTAGCCTCTACTGCTTCATTGGGCAGAGAATACCACAGATTCACCACTCTGGGAAAAGCAGTTCCTCCTCATCTCCGTCCTAAATCTACTCACCCGAATCTTGAGGCTATGTCCCCTAGTTCTAGTCTCACCTACCAGTGGAAACAACTTTCTTATCTATCCCTTTCATAATTTTATATGTTTCTATAAGATCTCCTCTCAATCTTCTGAATTCCAGCGAGTACAGTCCCAGGCGACTCAATCTCTCCTCATAGTCTAATCCTCTCATCTCTGGAATCAACCTCGTGAACCTCCTCTGAACTGCCTCCAAAGCCAGTATATCCTTCCTCAAGTAAGGAGACCAGAACTGCATGCAGTACTCCAGGTGCGGCCTCACAGTACCCTGTACAGTTGCAGCATAACCTCCCTGCTCTTAAGTTCAATCCCTCTAGCAACGAAGACCAACATTCCATTCGCCTTCTTGATAGCCTGCTGCAATAAAATGGTTTTACTCTGTGAGATAGCATAAATCCCATGGGCTGACAGAATATATTTCACTTGACAGAAAGAGTGGAGAATTCCTTCTGTCAAGAGAAATACAGCATGATAGAATATTAACACAAAGACTTTTGAAACAGGAGAGAACAAAATCATAAAGATAATCTGTCCAACAGCTGTAAATTATGCTGGAGTGAATTTCCAACACAATCTCTAATTATTGTCCAGTTTAAATAATGTAAAGAAAAATTTTAAATATATCAACATTGTAGCCCCAGACAGACAGATTGCACACTGTTCTTATAATCCTGTTTTGATTAACTCTGTTTCTCGCTCCACAGATATCGACCAAGCTACAGTATTTCCTGAAATGTCTGTTTTCTTTTCAAATTTTTAACACCCTGGAGATTTTTTACTTTTCAATTCATTCATTTTTCAGCAGTTTTATATCAGAGAAAATCCTTTTATGCTTAGGCTTGTTTATGGCATTCCACTGATGTGTTCTCTTCGATCTCGCTCAGAGTTACTCTGCGCTTCACCACTCAGTAAGCTACTTCAGCTGATCCATTAATTATGAAGAAAATATCATATATATATATATATATATACTATTGTCTATCGTATACTGTCATCATTCATCAAAAGTTACTGTACTTACCTGTTGAATGTCATAAAGCTTCAGTAATAAAAATGTGATTGACTCTATCACTTGGAAAATTAAGTCCCACGGAATCCAGGGAATGCTTTGTTAGATGCATTCAGAACTGGCTTGAAGGTTGGAAGCAGAGGGTGGTGATTAAAGCTTGTTTGTCAGAATGGAGGCTGGTGAGTAATAGTGTGATGGATCAGTGTTGGGACTCTCACTACTGGTATTTTATATAAATGACATGGATGCATATGCACAATGCTTGAGTATGAGTCTGCAGAAGACATGAAAGCCAGTTTAACTAATAATTACTCAAAATAATTGAAAATAATGTCAATGGACCCAGTACCATTAGTTATTTCACAGAACATGAAAAATACTTACATTGAGTTCTAGCTTTCCAGCTGAAGATGTGTCTTCTATCACGGTAGCACCAAAACCTAAATCTTTGATTAATTCTGCAATGGCAGTAGGTTGGATGATATCCGGGTTATATTTCACTTCTGCTTTTCCTGCCATTAGTGCTACCAGAATGGAATGTATACCTAAAAGACACACACTATGTTTAAAATGCTATTTCATATGCAGTCAGAAAACAGCCGGCAAAATGTGCTGAGCTGTTTACAAAGATAAAAAAAATTTGCTTTATTTGTCAAATGTACATCAAAACATCAAAACATACGGAATGCGTCATTTGCGTCCAATCAAATCAGGGAGGATTGTGTTAGTGGCAGCCTGGAAGTGTCACTATGCTTCTGGCAATAATATGGCATGCCCCACAACTTACTAACCCTAACCCTACATGGATGCCTTTGAGATTTGGGAGGAAACCAGGAACCCAAAGGAAAGTCACATGGTCATGGGGAGAATGTACAAACTCTTTACGGACAAGTGATCTCTGGCGCTGTAAAAGTGATTGAGCTAACTGCCATGCCACCCTAAAAAAAAATCCACACTTCTTGAAAATTTGTAAAATATATGGGAAATGAAAAAAAAAGTTCATCAAACTATGACTCTATGAATGTGCAAAGCAAGGCCAACAACCTCCTCCCCAAAATCTGATAAAGTGACGAATGATGGTTGGACACATGGCATTGTCTTGAGGAGTCCCTGCAGAAATATGCTGGGGCCAAAATAATGTCATCCAACAAATACATCTTCCTTTGTGCCAGGAATTATTTCACCCAGTGGATAACTTTCCCATTGACTCACAATGACTTAATTTTACCAGGGTTCGGTAAAGCAGATTACAATGGACTGATGAGGTCACCGTAGGCCATTTTGGACTTGACCTATGCAGTAATGGTTATTAATGAGCCTGGAAGGCTAACAGGAAGGTACAAGTTTCTGACTTTGTCACATTATTGCTTGACTTGTCTGTGGAACAAATGACTCAATTTTTGACCTGTCTCCAGAGGTTAGAGTGGAGGAATTTGCAGGGGTCAACTAGTCTGGGTCATGTTATGTCAGAATCGAATGGATGGGAAATACAGAGGCACCTATCTAGTTTAACCAATACATTTTATTGAAGTTATTTGCTACAACCAACTTGTTTGCTACACTGTCTGAGAATGTAGTTAATACTTACAGTAAATGTGGAGGCACAGAATGGATAAGACTATTATGATTTCTGTACCTCCAACAATCTAGATAATAGTCTCATACGTTATGGAAACAGGCCCTTCACCCCAACCACTCCATGCCAACCAAGATGCCCACCTAAACTGGTCCCATTTACCTATGTTTCGCCCATATCCCTCTAGACCAGAGGTTCCCAGCCTTTTTTATGCCATGGACCAATAGCATTAAGCAAGAGGTCCACAGACCCAGGTTGAGAACCCCTGCCCTAGACAATCCCTATCCATGTAATTACCCAAATATCTTTTTAATGTTGTTATTGGACCTGCCTCAAATGGTTTATTCACCATCCTCTGTGTGAGTATGTTGCTCCACAGGTCCCTTTAAAAATTTTCCTCTCCCCCTAGCTTACCCTTTCCCTGGAAAAAAAATTTACCCCATCATCTACCCTATCTATGCTCCTTGTGATCTTATACACCTCCAGGGGGTCAACCTCAGTCTCCTATGCCCCAAGCAATAAAGTCCTAGTCTACCCAACCTCTCATATAACCAGGGCCCTTAAGTCCTGACATTTTCATAAATCTTCTTTGCACTCTTTCCAGCTTAATGACGTCTTTCCTATAACAGTGACCAAAACCATCCAAGTGCAGTCTTCCCAACACCTTATACAAATGCAACATAACAACCCAAGTTTCAATACCCAATACCCTGACTGATGAAGGTCAGCATGCCAAATGCCTTGTTTACCTCCATTTACCCTTGAGGCCACTGTCAGTGAAAATGATCACAAGTTGGCTAATTGATTGAATGAATCTGACTTCTTTAAATGCCATAATAGGATTCAAGCTCAAATATTGGTAATATTACCCGAAAACGTCTGCATTTTTTAGGCACAAGGTAGACAAACATGAGAGCATACTTCCAGTTAAAGTTAAGGCAGAAAAAAATGGTGAAACGACAAACTGGAAGTGCTTGATCTGAATGTAAGCAGCATTCACAATCAGGTTAATCAGTGACACAGATAGATATTAAGGATATGATCCAACATTTAACAGACTTATGGTTCCAAAGTGACCAGGATTTGGATTCCAGGATTCTTAATGTTTTGAAGAAATAGACAAGAAGGGTGAGGAAGAAGTCTGCGCCTGATATAGAATAAGAGTCATATAACAACACAACAAGGGTATAGGTCCTTCAGCCCAGAAAAAGCATGCCACTACAGTGCCCGCCCAGTTTGCCCTTATTCCCTGCATTGTGTTCATACTTGTCTAAAACCATCCATTCCATATCAAAGTGCCTCTTATACCATTGTTTGTGCATAAGCCACTTCCCCGGCAGCTCATCCCATATACTCACCAACCTCAGTGTGAAGTAGTTCCTCCTCAGGTCTCTTCTAGATCATCCCCTCTCACCCTAAAACAAGGCCCCCGAAATGTGGACTCTCTTACTTTCAGGTGCCCCAGTCACATATAGGACAACAGTCCGCAGATTAAGGCAAGCTTTTGTTCTACAGTCTGCAACCAGGTCAACACTATTTTGCACGTAAGTACAGGAGCTTTTATAATGGAAGATAAAGCATACAGCAATAAAGGATGGGATAATTTGACTGGGCATTGATTAACCGAGTGATACTGGGAGAACTTCTCCTCTCTTCTTTTAGAAGTGCCAATGGGCTTCAATTTAGTGTTTAATTCAGAAGTTGAAATGTTGAATAAACAAGACAATGTAGCTTTACCTTTGTCCTAAACTAAATATCACAGGATTATAGGTGTAATGACCAGTATATTGACACTGACATTAACAGTACATGTATAATCAAATATTTTGAAAAGCAAACACTGATGTTACTTTGGTACATTGTTATTGAACACACCCAAAACAAGGTTTGAAAGTTAAAGCAAAATCAAAGTGTTGGCCTTTAAATTTCCGATCCAGAGTTGGGAATACCACAAATTGCCCCCAAAGTGCCTTATAAAGTACTATACAATATAACTATTTTCATGTTATGATTTGCTAAAAAATCTAAGTTTTCTAAATCATTTTCTGGATCACTGGGATCTCTTCTGGGGAAGGTATGACCTGCACAGAAGTGAACGGTTACAGCAGATTGATACCTTTGCAAACATGTTTGCCTAAGCTGTTGGGGAAGGTTTAAACTAAATTGGCAGGAGTGATAGGGTTGAGGATGGGGCAGTTGGTATACAAGTCACTGCTATCTGTAGTGGGAATGTGAGGAAGGACAGGCCGATGACAGGGCAAAGTTGCATTCAGTATGATGAGGTGAAGTATAACATGAAAGCAAATTTCATTAGGGTGATAAATACAGGACTGGAGGTATTATATTTGAATGCACACAGTATATGAAATAAGATAGATGATATTGTAGCACAGTTAGAGATTGGCAGGTACGACATTGTGGGCATCACTAAGATGTGGCTGAAAGAAGATCTTAGTAGCTTAACATCCAAGGATACACCTTGCATTGAAAGGCCAGGCAACTAGACAGAGGGAGCCGGGTGGCTCTGTTGGTCAAAAAATGAAATCAAATCCTTCAAAAGAAGTGACATAGGATCAGAAGATGTAGAATTCTTGTGTGTAGAGTTATGAAACCGTAAGGGTAAAGAGACGCAGATGGGAGATATATACAGAAGCCAAACAATAGCCAGGATGTAGAATTTCAATGGGAAATAGAAAAGGCATGTAATAAGGGCCATATTATGATAGTCATGGAGATTTCAATATGTAGGTAAATTGGGAAAAGCAGGCTAATGCTGGATCCCAAGAGGAGTTCGCAGAATGCCTATGAGATGGCTCTCTAGAGCAACTTGTGGTGAGCTCACTACGGGAAAGGCAATTCTAGATTGGGTTTTGCATAATGAACAAGATTTGATTAGGGAGATTAATGTAAAGAAACCCTTGGTGAAACAGTGATCACAATATGAATGAAGTACATCCTGCAGTTTGAGAGGGCTAAGATAAAGTCAGATGCATCAGTATTACAGAGCAGTAAAAGGAATTACAGAGGCATGAGAGCGGAGCTGGCCAAAGTCAAATGGCAGGGATAATGGCAGAACAGCAATGGTTGGAGTTTCTGGGGGTAATTCAGAAGGTGCAGCATGGATAAATCCCAAAGATGAATAAGTATTCTAAAGTATTCTAAATCAGGCAACTATATCTGAAAGGAAAGTTAAAGACAGCATAAAAGCAAAAGAGAGGACGTATAAGATAGCAAAAATTTGTGGGAAGTTAGAAGATTGAGAATCGATTAAAAATCAACAGAAAACAACTAAAAAAAAACGTAATGAGAGAAACAATAAAATGTGAAGGAAAGATAGAGAATAATATCAAAGAGGATGCCAAAAGATTTTGAGATACAAGAAGAGTAAAAGAGGGGCGAAAGTGGGTATTGGACCATTGGAAAATGATGGTGAAGAGGTAGTAATGGGAAACAAAGAAATAGCAGATGAACCTAATGAGTATTTTGCGTCAGTCTTCACTATGGAAGACACTAGCAGTATGCCAGAAATTCAAGTGTGTCAGGGGGCAGATGTGAATGTAGTTGATACTACTGAGGAGAAGGTGCTTGGGAAACTGAAAGGTCTGAAGGTAGATAAGTCATCTGAACCAGATAGACTACACCCCAGGGTTCTGAAAGAGGTAGTTGAAAAGAATGTGGAGGCATTAGTAATTATCTTTCAAGAATCACTGGATTCTGCAATGGTTCCAGAGGGCTACAAAAATTGCAAATGCCACTCCACCCACTCAGTGAGAAGGAAGGGAGACAGAAGAATGGAAATTATAGACCAATTAGCCTGACTTCAGTGGCTGGGAAGATGCTAGAGTCCATTACTAAGGATGAGGTTTTGAGGTATTTAGAGGCACATGATAAAGAAGACTTGTCATCTACAATCTTGTTTCTTTAAGGGGAAATCTTGCCTGACAAATTTGTTGGAATTCTCTCAGGAAAATACAGGCAGGGTAGACAAAGGAGAGTCAGTTATTTATGTTGATTTTCAGAAAGTCTTTGACAAAGTTCTGTTCATGAGGCTGCTAAACAAGATAAGAGCCTGTCGTATTACAGGAAAGATAGTAGCATTGATAAAAAATTGTCTGGTGACAGGAGGCAAAGAGTCGGAATAAAGGGTGCCTATTCTGGCTAGCTACCAGTATCAGGTGTGTTCCGCAGGGGTCAGTATTACGACTGTTCCTTTTCGTGTTATACATCAATAACTTGGATGATGGAATTGATGATTCTGTGGCCAAATTTGCAGACGATACAAAGATCGATAAGACGGCCAGGTAGTGTTGAAGAAGCAGGACATCTGCAGAAGGACTTGGACAGAGTGGATGCGGAGAGGATGTTTCCTATAGTGGGTGAGCCTAGGACCAAATGACATGGCCTCAGTATAGAGAGACAACCATTTAGAATTAAAAGGAGAAGGAATTTCTTTAGTTAGAGGGTGGAGAAACTGTGCAATTCATTGCCATGTCATTGCGAATATTTAAAGCAGAGGGTGATAGGTTCTTGGTTAGTCAGGGTATCAAAGGTTGCGGGGAGAAGGCTGGAGGATGAGGTTGAGAGGGAAACTAAATCAGCCATGGGCCGAGCGGCCTAATTCTACAGCTGGATAAACTGTGCAATTAGTTCATACTGACTGTTAAATGTTATTACACGGCCAGCAGAAAATCATTGCTTACCTTCTTTTTTTTGAAGATTTCTTTCAATATTGGCAACACAAGAAGCACAAGTCATACCAGTAATCTGTAGGAAACATTTCTCTGTTGCCACAGGGTCTTCATTATTTTGGCTACTGGACCTGGTCCTGGGCGGCAGAAACTCAAGGACATACTCTTTAGATGGCAAAGCTTGATCCTTCCTTTCAGCAGACTGTTCATTGTTTGTTATATTGGAATGACTTGAAGATTCTGTTAAAATAATGAAAAAAAGTCATTCATGCCACCAGTATCTATAATCTAGGAAACATAAATACCTCTGGCCAAAGAGGGATGTTACCAAAGTTCTTGATAGAAAGAAAAATTATGCTTGAATTTTCAGGAAGACAAGAAGTAAACACAGCAAAGTGGAACTTCACCTCTACTTTCTGATGGGAGGAGACTAGTTCAATGGCTAAAGGGGAGAGGTGCTGTTTTCCGCAAGAGTTTCAACAAATACCACTGTTTTTTGTAATGGAGTAGGCTTCTTACAAACTCACATGAAGGCCTTGTCCATGAACAGTACTGCTTTCTCAATTTTTCAACTCCACTAAAATTTACCCCCTCATTGGCCCCAGGACCAAATCACTGTCCCGGGAAGATACAATTCAAACAAGTGCAAAGTGGTGAATTTCAGAAAGATATATCAGAGCAGGGCATACATGCTAAATGGCAGAGTTCTGAGAAGCATTGTTTAAAAGAGGGACCTAGGGGTACAATTACATCGTTCCCTGAAAGTGGTAACACATGAGGACAGGTTTGAAAGAAAGCATATGGCAGGCTTGCATTTGTGGGCGGTGTTGTAGATGACAATAGTTAGGACATCATGTTACAACTGCACAAAACGTTGGTTACACTGCACTTGAGGTATTGTGAGCAGTTCTGTTCGCATGTTATGTGAATAATGTGATTAAGGTAAAGAAGGTGCAGATAAGATTCACAAGGACGTTAACAGCACTGGAGGGCTTGAGAGAATGGATAGGCTGAGACCAGTTCCCCTGAGTGAAGGAGACTGAGATGTGATCTTATAGAGGTTCATAAAGTCATGTGTGACATACTGTAGGTAAGAGGGGTTGTCACAGTCATTTTTCCCCCATGGTAGGGAAGTCTAAATTAGGGGTGTAAGTTTAAGATGAAAGAAGACTTAAAGGTCACTTGAGGGGCTAGTTTTCAAGAGGGTGGTGGGTATATGGAATGAGGAGCCAGTGGCAGTGGTAGCGGTGGGTGCAACATTTAAAAGACATTTGTACTGATACTTGGACAGGAAAGGTGTAGAGGGATATGGGCTAAACACAGGCAAATAGGACTAGCTCAGGAGGGCATCTTGATTAGCATGGATGAGTTGGGCCAAAGAGCCTATTTCCAAGCTGTAAAACTCTACAACATTAACCAGAATCTTACAACATCAATAGAACAATGACGAAATTTTCACTGGGCCAGTGAGGAGGATGAAGGCGGCCTCCTGTTAAATAAGAGATTTTCCATAATGTAAGAAAAATCATGGTGGCTCAGTGGCACTGCTCGTAGATCTGCTGCCTCACACTGATGTGACCTGGGTTCCAGCCTGAGCTTTGGACTATGTCTACGTGGAGGTTGCACATTCTCTGTATGATGAATTGTGTTTTGTCCAGGTATTCCAATTTCCCCCCATACTGCTGAAGTGTGCAGGTCACTAGGTTAATTGGCTGCTGTATATTGCCTCTCTGTGCAGCTAAGTGGCAGGATTTGAGGGTGTGCGGGAATGAGGGAGAGTTGATAATAATGTGGGGAATACAGGCGTTAAGGTAAGACTGGCATGTTTCTACAGATGTACTATGCAGAGCAATCTGCCTGACTGCATCACCAGCTGGTATGGAAGCACCAATGCACGGGGCCGGAAAAAGCCGCCAAGACTTGTAATCTCAGCAGGCTCCATCATGGGCACAAGAACCCCTTCCATCAAGGACACCTGCAATAGGGGATCCCTGAAGAAGGCGGCATTCAGCATTAAGGAGATCTATCAAGGCCGTGCCCTCACCTCATTGCTACCATCAGGGAGGAGGTACAGGAGCCTGAAGACACACACTCAACGTTTTAGGAGCAGCCTCTTCTCCTCTGCCATCAGATTTCTGAACTGGCCGTGAATCCACGAACTCCTCCTCATTTTTTCTCTGTTTTTGCACTACTTATGTAGAGTCACAGAGAAATATAGCACCTTTGGCCCATCTAGTTTATTACTTTTTATATATTTATTGTAACTTAGTCATTTTATACGTATTACACTATACTGCTGCTGCAAAGAAACAAATTTCATGACGAATGTCAGTGATGATAAACCTGATTCTGATTCTAATTCTAAAGTATGGTCAACACAGGCTCAGTGGGCCGAATGGCCTGTTTTACTGCTGTCTCTCTCTATGCCTGACAAGCAGGAGATCTGTTGATGTTTCATAGGAAAATCATAACCATCCTCTGCTGAACTTACCTGCTTTTCCTTTCACGAGACATCAAAACCAACTTCTTGGCATTTATCTGGAAACAGGTTTACGGAAAAAGACTATTTGCACTAAAGTGCTATTAACTGCTCTACGCCCTCCTCCAGTGACTCCGATACCAGACTTATGCTGGTGAGCAGCATTTCACATTGTCCTCATTCCTCACCTCTGCTCCACCCATCTGCCTTCCTTCAACATCACTCTTTGGACCTCCATCAAAACTCTTGTGAGAAATGCATCTTAGATGCTCCTTACTCTTAATAAATACCTTATTAGAACAATGAAAATATTATTCAAAAATCATCAGCAGTCAAGTAAAAATTTGATATCCTACCAGACACAGAGGCAATAAATCCCATCTCATTTATGGCAGTTTTCAGTTCCTCTGAGTTTGTTAATGCTGGGTCAAAGTGGATTGTTGCTTGCTTTTCAGCTGCTGAAACTTCAATTGATTTCACCCCTTTTCTCTTGGAGATCTCACTCTCTATAGACTGAATGGAAAAATTATGAGCTATTCCTCCAATGTTGAAGGCAGTTGTGATGGTGGAAGTTTGAAAGTGTTTTTGAATACTACCGTTTGGCTCATGTATTAATGGTGTCAGTGGAATTGATAAAGAAGTCTCACTTCTCATTTCCATTCCATTTGGAAGATATACTTTAAATTTTCCTGGTGGTAAAGCCTCTATAGCTGATTTTAATGATGCTGGATTAGTCAAGAGAGGATCATACTTTGCAATAGCTTTTTTTTCCTCCAAAGACACTGTGATACTTTGCACTCCTGGGAGCTCGCTGACATTTCCTTCAATGTTACAGACACAGGACTTGCAATGCATCCCTTCTATGCAGAAAGTTACTGTCATGGGGTTCCTGGCAGAACGTGATGCCGCCTTCTTTGATTTCACTGGTTTATTTTGTTTACCATCTTGTGAGCTGTTCACACCTCGTTTCAGAGAACGGGTCCTGCTCTTGATCGTGGCTTGAAAACCAGCGTCATTAATTTGGTTTTGAAGCTCTTCGGGTTGAATCACCTGAGGCTGGTAAGTTATAACTGCTTCTTGGTTGTTAAGGGAGACTGTAACTCGATTCACACCACGCAGCTTTCCGATTTTGTTTCCAATTGAGCTTACACAAGAATGGCAAGTCATGCCTTCCACCTTCATTTTCACCATTGCTTCAATGGGTAAATGAACTTTCTTCTCAAGCAGAGGTGGATCTTGATTAGAGAGAAATGCTTCAAAGCCCATGTCATCAATTGCCTCACATATCTGTTGAGCGGTGATTATCGTTGGTTCATACTGCACCAGAGCAGTATTGTGTTTGAGAGACACCCTAATACTAACAATGCCATTCTGTTTAGAAATGTGTCCCTCTATTGACTGCACACATGACTGGCAAGTCATGCCAACAATATTGATATAAACATTGCTGATCCCAACTGGTAGAGGAAATAGTTCACTCAGGCTGGCCTCCAGTCCAACATTATTGATGCTGTACCGTAAAGACTTCGGGCTTTGTTCTGTAGAAGTGTAGACAAGAGTATCATTGTGTTTCCCTAAAGGCACCTGAAAGAAACAAATGGTACAAGGTTATTTCAGAGATCGCTTACCTCCAGGGCAACACAGAAGGCTGCAATTCATAAAGACGCGAAAGTCCGCACACGCTGGAAACCCAAAGTAATGCACACAAAACGCTGGAGGAACTCAGCAGGCCAGGCAGCATCTATGGAAAGGAATAAGCAGTCGGTGTTGCAGGCCAAGACCCTTCTACAGGATTGGAAAGGAAGGGGGAAGATGCCAGAATAAAAAAGGAGGGGGAGGGGAAGGATCTTAGCTAGAAGGTGATAGGTGAAGCCAGGTGGGTAGGAAAGGTAAAGTGCTGGAGAGGAAGGTGTCTGATAGGAAAGGAGTGTGTCTCCCCCACCCCCCGATGCACTCGCACTTCCGGCATACTGCTGGTGCCACATTATTGGCCACATATTTCATCTTATCCTCCTTATGGCTTTATTAGTTGCCTTCTCAAACAAGAGGAAATCTGCAGGTGCATGAAATCCAAGCAACACACACAGTATGCTGGAGGAACTCAGCAGGCCAGGCAGTATCTAGGAAAAGAGTACAGTCGACATTTCAGGTTGAAACCCTTCGGCAGTCCTGGCCTTCTGAGTTCCTCCACCATTTTGTGCGTGTTGTTAGTTGCCTTCTGTTTTTGAAAGCTGCATAAACCTCTAACTTCCCATTAATTTTTGCTCTATTATATGCCCTGTATCTCGCTTTGATGTTATTTTTGACTTACCTTGTCAGCCTGCCTTTAGAATATTTCTTCTTTGGGATGTACAGTATCTATTCTGTGCTTTCCAAATTCTCTCAGAAACTCTAGCCTTTGCTGTTCTGCTGTCATCCCTGCTAGTGTCCCCTTCCAATCAACTTTGGCCAGCTCCTCTCTCATGCCTCTGTAATTCCCTTTACTTCACTGTAATACTGATACATCTAATCTTAGCTTCTCCCTCTCAAATTGCAGGATGAAGTCTGTCATATTATGATCACTGCCTCCTAAGGGTTCCTTTACCTTATGCACCCTAATCAAATGCAGTTCATTACGCAAAACTCAATCCAGAATAGCCTTTCCCGAGTGGTCTCAACCATAAGCTGCTTTTAAAAAGCTATTTCGTAGGCATTCTACAAATTCTCTCCCTTGGGATCCAGCGCCAACCTGATTTTCCCAATCTACCTGCATATTGAAATCCCCCTGAATATCGTAACACTTCCCTTTGACATGCGTTTTCTATCTCCCTTTGTAATTTGTAGCCCACATCCTGGCCTCTGTTGAGAGGCCTATATATCATGTTTACACTGCAGTTTCTTAACTCTACCCACAAGGATTCTATATCTTCCAATCCTGTGTCCCCTCTTTTGAAAGATTTGAATTAATTTTTTTTAACCAACATAGCCTACCCCACCCCTCTGCTCACCAGCCCACCCTTTCAATACAATGTGTGGCCTTGGATGTTAAGCTAATAAGATATTCTTTCAGCCACAACATCATACCTACCAATCTCAAATTGTACTACAATATCATCTACCTTATTTTGCAACTGTATGCATTCAAATATAACACCTTCAGTCTTGTATTTATCATTCTTTATGATTTTGCCCCCATGTTACACTGCAACTTATCCCACTGACTGCAATTTTGCCCTACCTTCAGCCTGTCCTTCCTTACAGTCTCACTACACACTGCATCGTTGTATACCAACTGCCCCATCATCAGCCCTATCATTCTGGCTCCCATCCTGCTGCCAATTTCAGTTAAACCTTCCCCAACAACTCTAGCACACCTGCCCACAAGGATATTAGTCCCCCTTGGGTTCAGGTGTAACCCATCCTTTTTGTACAGGTCATACTTTCCCCAGAAGAAATCCCATTGATCAAGAAATTTAAAACCCTGTCCCCCCCACCAGTTCCTCAGTCATGTATTCATTTGCCAAATCATCCCATACTTAATCTTCGCTGGTGCACAGCAAAGGTAGCAATCCAGAGATAACCACTCTGGAGGTCCTGCTATTCAGCCTTCTACCTAACTTCTTTAATGCTCTCTTCAGGACCTCCTCCCTTTCCTACCAAGACTTCTGGCTGCTCACCTTCCCGCTTTAGAATGTCTTGGACCCAGTTTGAGACACCCCTGATCCTGGCACCTGAGTGGTAACATACCATCTGGGTGTCTCTCTCACATCCACATAATCTCATATCTACTCCTCTAACTGTGGAATCTCCTGTCACTACTACAGTCCTCTTCTACCCTTTTCCCTTCCAAGCCACACCACCAGACTCAGTGCCAACAAGGAACCCAGAGGATGTTCATTCTCCCTACTTGGACCTCATAAAGATTCTGCTGAATGAACTTAAGCGTAGAGGCAGCTGGGAACTGCAAGTGCTAGAAACCTAGATTTCAGTGGGGATGTCCAACTAACCCCCCATGTGCAGACTAATGCTGCAGTCAAGGCTCTGTCCTCTTGTGAAGCCTGTACCTTAGTCCTACTCAGTTTCCTGACCTCACGTGGGATAAATCACTTTGTTGATGGGAGGAGATCATTTAGCATTTGCTGTTGCAAATGGCAGCAAGCATTTCAGCCTTGTGTTTGGCACTGTTATGATGGTTATTACAATCACCAAGGATTGGGCTGTCTGTGAAAACCAACCCTACTGGTAGTTGTTTAATTGACCCCCCCCCGCCCTTTACATGATTGATTGTGGGAAGACCTCTGAGCTTTGATATGGTCTAATGGTCATTGGATATCTTCTCTCTTGCTATGTTTTGCCATTTCAGCTGATCATCAGACAGAACACTGAACAGTACAGCACAGTTCAGACCCTGTTACCGACTCCGAGAACAATCAAACACCTCTGTCCTGCATAGCCCTCGATTTCTCCTTCATCTATGTGTCTGTCCAAGAGTCTCTTAAATGCGCATAACGTATCTGCTTCTACCACTACCCCTGGCAGTGTGTTCCGTGCACCCATATCTCTCTGTGCAGAAAACCTAACTCTGACATGTAGCCTGTACTTTACAAGGTCGGTGTCTACTTTTAGATATGGATTCTGATATGCTCTCCTCACTGAAACAGGAGGACTGAAAATTACAGATGATGATCAAGCGCTGTGGAGGTCCCACCACATCATGTGGATACCCAACTCAGAGCTGCTCGATCTGTTTGAAAGGCATTTCATCTGGAAGCAAGACACAATGGTGCGGGTTGTCCTCATTGTGAAGGAAGGGACATCTCCACAGGGCCGCCACTAACACTACTGACAAGAGCAAATGTACATAAGTAGACTCAGTAAAGATGAGCTTGAGTAGGCATTTCTCTCCTTTTAGTTTCTAACTATCTGCCACAGCCAGGTTTGATGGAGCTTTTTTTGGGACATTCTTGGTGACATTCCCCATCCAGAATATTTTATCTATTTGCTTCACCGGTGCCTTTTTCAAGCAGAGTCTTTTCATACCACATGGAAAGACCATTCAGCCTATGAAATTCATGCCAATTTACTTATGGCATTCCCCATAACCCATCCACACTTCTATATCCATCACGCCCTCTCATCCATCGCAACTCCACCTCAAATCCTTTGCTGCCCATTTAATCTACTGGCACATCACAAGGCCATGGGAGGAAACCAGAACACTTCGAAGAAATGGACACACTGTTCATGGTTGCATCAAATTGTGCCTAAATCCAGTTTCCACAAACACCAGGCATCACTAACAAGTGCTTTGGGAACCACACAACAAGCTCTACCATCTCCTTTCCGCAGGGTCTGGAATACTGCCTGATTATTGTAATCAAGGGTGTTCTTCTGCAGACTTTTCTACAAGAGATAAGTGGTGAGGACTGAGGCTCTCCTCCAGTGTTATGAAGAATGGGTCTGGCCACATTGCCACAAAATGGTTCCTTAATTTGGATCCTGTCAGATAGTGATATATTGTTTTTCAAGCATTCTCTCATTTGACAGAATGCCTCCTTGCCAGGGTTTTCAGACAAGCACCAAGACCTTACGTGATTGGTGGTGGAAAGGACATTTCCCATCAAATCCTTCAGGGAAAGCCAGTGCCTCAGCACCAATGTACGCTCTCCTCAGGGTTTAAAGTTCTCTGTAAGTTTATTATAAATGTACTTATATGTCACCATTTACTACCCTGAAATTCATTTTCTTGCAGGCATTCACAGTAGAACTGAGAAATACAATAGAATCATTGATAAACTGCACACAAAGATTGATAAACAAGCAATTTATAAAATAAATAAACTCTGCAAATAAAAAGTAGCAAATAATACTGAGAATAGGAGTTGTAGAGTCCTTGAAAGTGAGTCCATAGGTTATGAAATCAGTTCAGCATTGAGGTGAATTAAGTTAACCACACTTGGTTCAGGGGCCTGATTGTTGAAGGGAAATAACTGTTCCTGAAGCTTCTGTACCTCCTTCCCAACGGCAATAGTGAAAAGAGAGCATGGCCTGATTAGTGAGAGTTCCTGATAAAGAATACTGCATTCTTGTGGCAGTGCTCCATGATCGGGGTGGATGTGGTGTGGGTATCTCTTTCCGCTTACCAAGAGGTTTTTATAAGAGATGCTTTAGTTTTCATGAAAGCTCATCCTAAATTCATGCATAACACAGGACTTTGCACTTTTTCTGGCTGTTGCCAAGGAAACAGGCTGAGAAAAACATTAACTGCAGCTGGAAGATTATCATTTAATTCAAAGATGACTTCTGGTCTGCCTAAAACTAGCTGGTCTTCAGATGCAAGGTGGTACTGGTGAACAAATGCTATAAACAGGAGTATCCTGGGTGTAGAACTAAATGCTGAGGGATGCAATGAAGCTTGCTATGACCACTGCAGAGACTCTTTTGGGAAAGGCCACAGTTTGGGACCGGAACTAATGAAAAAAAAACAACTTTTTTCACAAGGAATAGATATGACATTTTAAGAAGGCTTAACATTAATCTCGATTGTATGAATAGTTACTTACAAATGTACTGTAATTTGTGAATGAATACTTTTAATTTGAAATAAAGATGACCCACTGTGATTTTTTTTTCACAGCAACCAGGCTGAGCAATAATTACCAGTGCTCACATCCAAAACAGAACAAATTTACCCTTGGTTGCTTTTATCTTTTTAAAAAATGTATTGCCTAACATAATAGTTCTCAAATGGTTAAACTAGATAGATAAGGAAATCAGAAATGTAATTGCTGAAGCTCATTATATTTTTTGTTCATATAATTAAAGTAATTATGGCATACTAGTTCTCAAATAATGGTAGAGCTCCTGGGGTTTCCACCTTTAATCTCCATTCACAATCTGAACTGTAATTTCCCCAAGTGCATTGTCATTCAGACTAAAGGCTTCTAAAATTACTCTAACTCTGTATTACATATTCCCTTAAACATAAAGCAATTAAAGTTCTAAATACTTTTCCAAACTTCGGAAATGATGTATTACCTAATGATGCAAATGTTGGCTCCTGGTAACTTTAATAAGTCAAATTCAATTATTACATGGCATTACTAAATTTTCTGTATATTTTAGGGAATGTTTTCTGTGATTCTGTTTGGTTTCAATATTAAGGACTGATAAGAGTTCTGTTTACATTATAGAAGTTTACAATAAGTTTACAAGCTGTGCCTTTGGGATGGTTCCATCTTTTTAGTGCAGACAACAAAACTCTGATCTTGATCATGGTTGTGAGAGAAAAAGACTATTAGAGTTCACGTAACTGGTTTAAGGTGAGAGGAGAAAGATTGAAAAGATACCTGAGGGGCAAGTTTTCACTCAACTTTAACAGGCAAGGTATTGAGAGAAGTAGACCATGTATGAGCAGATGTGCAGTTTAAATCAGCATCATGACTGGCACAGACCTCACGAACCAAGGGGCTGGCTGCTTTACAATTCTATGCTTGATGTTTAGTACAGGGTTCCATATAGTTCTGTTTATTAAGGGAATCAAGGAATGTGTACAGAATACAGCCATAATCTTGAATGGTAGAGCAGGACTGAGGGGCCAGATAGCCTACTTCCATTTCTATTTCTTATGTTGTGTATTCTTAACACCGTGAGGTCACTGCTAGAGTATTGAGTCCAATTCTGGGCCCCTTACTTAAGAAAGGATGTGTTGGCATCGGAGAGGATCCAGAGGATATTCACGAGAATGATCCCAGGAATGAAAGGGTTAATGCATAAGGAGTGTTTGCGGGCTCTAGGTCTGTACTTGCTGGAGTTTAGGAGAACAAAGGGAGATTTCATTGAAATTGATCAAATATTGAAAAGCCTAGGTAGAGTGGACATTGCGAGGATGTTTCCTGTACTGAGGGAGTCTAAGACCAGAGGACACAGCCTCAGAACAGAAGGATGTCCTTTTGGAGCAGAGCTGAGGAGGAATTTCTTTAGCCAGAGGATGGATTAGTAAGAACATCAAATGTTACAGAGAGAAGGCAGGCGAATGGAATTGAGAGTGATAATAAATTAGTCATGATGGAACGGCAGAGTAGACGATGGCTGAACGGCATAACTCTACTCCAATGTCCTTTGGTCTAAGTGGAAAAATCTGGAATGGTTCTAGGGCTGAGGAATTTCAGCTAAAGGATAGACTATAAAAGCTAAAAACAATCACACAGCAGGTAGCCATGAATTTGAACGTACTTTCTGAAAGGGTGGTAGAAACAGAATTAAGCTGAGCGATCAGGAGGTGGATGGGAACAGAAGAAGAAATAATGTGCAGAATTATGGAGAAAAAGTGAATAACTGTCTACTGGGAGATAGTAGAGATTCCATGGGCCAAATGGCCTCCTTCTGTGCCATAATACTTCCATAATTATTTGATAACTCGTATAATGATACAGCATGGAAACAAGCCATCCATCCAACTCAGCCATGCCAAGTTTACCCTTCATTATTAATTCCATCACCCAGCATGTAATCCACAGCACCCTACACACCACCCCCCTGCCCCGCCCAAGCCTATGCAATTCAAGTACTCAACTAGACACTTCCTAAATGCTGTCAGAGATCCTTCTTCAACCACTCTCTCAGGCAGTACATTCCATTTACCTATCACTCTTTAGGTGAAAAGTTCTTCCTCATATCCCTTCCCCATTATTCTAAAGCTGTGGTTCATCTAGCTCTGATATGGGGGAAATATTTCTGCATCTGGCCTGTCTAAAACCCTCAAAAATGTATGTGCTTTAATTATGTTCCCTCTTAACTGCCTTAGCTCCAGGGAGAACAGACCTAAATGATAGTCTCTCATCATAATTGAATTGTGAATTGTTCCATCCCAGGCAACATCCCGGTAATTCACCACTACATCCTCTCTATCATATACTTTCCATTTCTTTCAGACCAGAACTGCACTTCACTTTCCAAAGCATATAACTGTGAGTCACTGATTCCAAAACGTGACTATTGTATGTGTTGGCATCTGAGGCAACGACATTTCAAAAGTTGTTAAACTGCAGATGCTAGAAATTCAAAACAAAAAGAGAGTGCTGGGATATTCAACAGATCAGGCAGCTTCTCTAGAGAGTGAAAGAACGTTACAGATCAATGACTCTTTGTCAGAACATTAACCCACAAAATTCTACCAGGCCTACTGTGTAGTTCCTTGAATCAGTGAAAGGAACATAAGCTTCGCATTACATAGCCTTGCTTATTCCTACATTTTGGGTGAGAGGTAGGAACTGTGTAAGTTCAAAGGAAGAGGAAGCATTGATGGAGGATAGAAAACTCACCATATAATCAGCAATAGAAGTTCAAAGGTTTAACACAATGTTCTGCAGACCCAGACAGAAATCTTCCAAGTATACAGAATCCTTCAACTTTATTTAGCTTCATGTATATTAAGACATCATGAATAACATGATGCATAGAGCAAACAGCCCTTCGATAATGAGAAAAGAACACCATAAAATAGGAGCAGAATTGGTCACCCCGCCATTCAACAGGATCACTGCTGATCTGTGCTGGCCTTTTCTCCTTATCTGGTCAGTTCCCCATGATCCTTAGTTCCTCAGTTTGCCATACATTTATCAATCTACACTCTCAATATATCTATTGAGTTAGCCTCTAGCACTCTCAGTTTTAAATAATTGGGCTCTTATTTTGTAGTATTAGGCCAATATTTTATGCTCAATTCTCTGAAATGGGACCTGAACCCAAAGCTTGCTCATTCAGAGGCAAGAGTAGTATAAACTGAGGCATGATTGATAATGTTATTCCAGTGAGGGTTATCATAACGAGAAAAGCTAGACACTTTGTATTTATATTCCTTGGAGTTTAAAAGAATGGTGAGTGACCTTATTCAGACATGAAGGATCCTAAGGGGGCTTAGCCGGGTAGATATAGAAATGTTTACACTAGTGGGTGGGTTATGAACAAAGGACATAGTTTTAAAAAAAGAGGCCAGTTATTTAAAACTGTATCTTCTCTTAGAATGTAGAGAGTCACTGGAATTTTCTTCCAGTAAGGGTGGTGGACATCAGATCATTAGATATATTTAAGGTGAAGGATAAATATATGAAAGATAAAGGAATTCAGGGTTATGGGGGACTGGCACAGAAGAGGTGTTGAATCCTGCACAGATTGATCACGATCATTATTAAGAAGTCTGGTGGCTTATTCCTATCCTATTTTTGGGTTCTTGACAATGGCGTGTTAAAATAACCATCAGCTGCATCCAATTGCTCAGTGGTTCATCCTGTGAGTCAAGTAACACACATCAGAGTTGCTGGTGTACGCAGCAGGCCAGGCAGCATCTCTAGGAAGAGGTACGGTTGACGTTTCAGGCCGAGACCCTTCATCAGGACAAAATGAAAGAAGAGTCCTGCCCTCAAGTTTACCTGGTCCACTTCTGACACCTCCCTCCCCTTTCTCGATCTTTCTGTCTCTGTCTCTGGAGACAGCTTATCTACTGATGTCTACTATAAGCCTACTGACTCTCACAGCTATCTGGACTATTCCTCTTCTCACCCTGTCTTTTGCAAAAATGCTATCCCCTTCTTGCAATTCTTCTGTCTCCACTGCATCTGCTCTCAGGATGAGGCTTTTCATTCCAGGACGAAGGAGATGTCTTCCTTTTTTAAAGAATGGGGCTTCCCTTCCTCCACCATCAACTCTGCTCTCAAACACATCTCCCCCATTTCAGGCACATCTGCTCTCACTCCATCTTCCCACCGCCCCACTAGGAATAGGGTTTCCCTTGTCCTCACCTACCACCCCACCAGCCTCCAGGTCCAACATATTATTCTCCGTAACTTCCACCACCTCCAACGGGATCCCACCACTAAGCACATCTTTCCCTGCCCCTTGCCTCTGCTTTCCGCAGGGATCGCTCCCTATGTGTCTCCCTTGTCCATTCATTCCCCCCCATCCCTCCCCACTGATCTCCCTCCTGGCACTTACCCTTGTAAGCGGAACATCGACTTCTCAAACTTCTGCTAATGCCCCACCTCCCCCTCATACCCCATCTGTTATTTATTTATATACACACATTCTTTTTCTCTCTCTCCTTTTTCTCCCTCTGTCCCTCTCACTATACCCCTTGCCCATCCTCTGGGTTTTTCCTCCCCTCCCCCTTTTCTTTCTCCCTAGGCCTCCTGTCCCATAATCCTCTCATATCCCTTTTGCCAATCACCTGTCCAGCTCTTGGCTCCATCCCTCCCCCTCCTGTCTTCTCCTATCATTTCGGATCTCCCCCTCCCCCTCCCCCTCCCACTTTCTAATCTCTTACTAGCTCTTCTTTCAGTTAGTCCTGACGGAGGGTCTCGGCCCGAAACGTCGACTGTACCTCTTCCTAGTCATGCTGCCTGGCCTGCTGCATTCACCAGCAACTTTGATGTGTGTTGCTTGAATTTCCAGCATCTGCAGATTTCCTCATGTCTGTGAGTCAAGTGTTCAGTTTTACATTTCTGGTTTCCAAAATTCATGCTTATATTGATTTGTTTCAGTTCACTAAATTAATTGCAAGAAAATGACAATGGAAGGGGAAAATATCCTTAAGAGCAAACAAGAGAAAATCTGCAGATGCTGGAAATCCAGGCAATGCACACAAAATGCTGGAGGAGCTCAACAGGCCTGGCAGCATCAATGGAAAAGAGTATAGTCGACGTCTCGGGCCGAGACCCTTCGGCAGGATCCTGAAGGGAGAAGTTCTTTGAGCTGTCAATTCCCCTTCACCATTAAATGTGCTTGCTCTGAAGCCTCTCTTACTTTTCTGGTCCAACCTGCACTACCAAAACTCCTATATAAAAATTACCCCTTCATTAACCCATTGATACATTTCCCAATTTCTGTGGAGTACAACACCATCAAAGCAAAAATATCAGGGGAAAAGCTGACAAAATCTTTGTAAAATTAGGTCAAAAAGTAATCTATTAATTGGAAAAAATTGGTGATACAGAATGTAACAAAGCCTTACATTTAGTAAAAAAATTAACTGTTCAGACAGAGTAAATATGGTAAAAATATCAAAGATGCATAAAAGAATTGCACTATCATTTGCACTGCTACATGTTCTCTAAATAATTGAAAGCAGATTTTGATGTTTCACACAATTCTGTTTTGAGAATGCCTCTGTTTATATGACAATTATTTGGACAAAAGGCATCGTATGTAAATTTTACACGTAGGTTGAAAGCAGATGAAATCCAATGCCAGCAAATGTGAGCAGATACATGGAAAGGCTCGTTGATATGAGAGAGCAGAGGAATTTGGCTGAGGTTCAGAAGATTTTAAAAGTAAAATATAAATCACATAAGGTCATTGAAAAGCTGACGGATGATGGTTTTATTGCAAAATAACATGGAAAACACAAGATAAAATGAAATGGTAAACCACTAGAAAGATTGATATCAGGGTGTTATATGCAGTTTGGGGCACCATGTTGAGGCATTAAACAGAAAGAAAAAGCGGATTCATTAAACTACACACTGAAAGGAAGAAAATGTGATTATTTGGAGAAATTGGGGCTACCTTCATTAGAACACCAACACTTATGATACATCAAACTATACAGCACAGCACACACCTTTCAGCCCACAATATTGTGCCTACCTTTTAACTTACTCCAAATTCAGTTTAACCCTTTCCTCCCACAAAGCACTCTATTTTTCTTTCACGCATGTGCCTATTTTAGAGTGTCTTAAATGTTTCGAATGTACCTGTCTCTACCACCAGCTGGGGCAGTGCTTTCTATGCACTTTCCACTCTCTGTGTGAAAAACCTACCTCTGACACCCCCTATACTTTTGTCCAACCACCTTAAAATGATGCGCTCTCCGTACTTCTAGCAGCACCAACACCTCTATTAGAAAAGTCTGGACAGTAAACCAAGGGCTAATTAGGTCCTTCACCTTATACAAGGCCAACCAGTTACCGTAAGTCATTGTTTTTATTTTCATCCTTTTTTATTTCAATCATTTTATAATAATTTCTTGTCTCAGTTTTAGATTTGAAAAGTGGACTTTGATCTTACACCCACTTTAATATTTACCAAAGTTGGAATGTTCTCTGAAGTCAAGCATCTGTCCTGCAATACTCCACTAAAAGGATGTCAAACACTATAGGACTTTTTAAATTTTTCTCTTTTGTTCTCTTTGTTTCGACTCTACCTTTTTGTACTTGTTTATGATGACCCTCATTGGGCACTGGTCATAATTTGGCACTCTTAAAGTTCTGAAGGATATTTGTTTTTACAATTCTAACCATTAGCAGTTGACTAAAACATAAAGCAGCACAGAAAGCAGTTACCATAGTACTCCTTTGTTCTGTCCCTCACCCACTAACAAGCCCTAGTATCAGTGGACTTTTGACTATTGGTTTTGATCTCCTAGGCTAGGACATGGAGTAATGACATTAATAAGTAACTTCACATAAAGAGCTGAATATTTTTCTCCAATAAATAATAGAACTTAATCTATATTAAACATAGAAGGGTGATAAATTTTTGCCATAATTGACATGTTACTTACTATTGTAATTGTAAATTTTTATATGATGATACTTAGAGATTTGTTTATCTATCACTATAAAAACTTAATCTGTACATTAAACTACATAAGACCATAGGACCCTAACACATAAGAGCAGAATTAGGCCAGTCAGTCCATTGTGTCTGTTCCACCATTCAATCATGACTGTTTTTTTCTTTAGCAATCTCTATTCTCCCACCTTCTCCATGTAACCCTTAACACCCTGACCAACTCAGGTTCTCAATATTACTTTTATTTGCATACTTTGTCTTATTTTCCACATTGATGTTTGTCCATCTTTGTGCATAGTTTTTCATAAAATCCTATTTTATTTCTCTGTTCTTGTCAATGCCTGCAAAAAAAATAAATCTCGAGGTAGTATATATTTTGGAGAGCAAGGTAACGTAGCAGTTAACGTAATGGTTTACAGTCTGAGCAATCGGGGCTCAGTTCCTGCCACTATCTGTATATTCTCACTATGACCGCGAGGCTCTCCTACAGATGTTCTGGTTTCCTCCCACACTCCAAAGGCAGGGGGTTAGTAGGTGTGGCCAGGCTATGTTGGCACCAGTAGCATGGTGACATTTGTGGAGTGCCCCCAGCACATCCTCTGACTGTGTCGGATGCATTTTGGAAGGACAAACCAGAAGACTGAATATGGGGTTAATGGTAAGTTACTTAAGAGTGTGGATGAACAAAGGGGCCTTGGGTTTCTAATCCATGCATCCCTCAAGGTCGCTGCACAGGTTGATAGGGTAGTTAAGAAGGACTATGGGATGCTAGGCTTCATTAATAGGGGGATTGAGTTCAAGAGTAGAGAGGTCATGTTGCAACTCTACAAATCTCTGGTGAGACCACACTTGTATTCTGTTCAATTCTGGTCACCTCATTATAGGAAGGATGTGGAAGCTATGGAGAGGGTGCAGAGGAGATTTACCAGGATGTTGCCTGGATTGGAAAGCAAGTCTTATGAGGCAAGGTTAGTAGAGCTGGGACTTTTCTCTTTGGAGCATAGAAGAATGAGACGGGACTTGATAGAGTCTACAAGATTATGAAAAGCATAGATAGGGTGGATAGCCAGTACCTGCTTCCCAGGGCACGAATAGCAAACACCGGGGAGCTTATGTACAAATTTAAGGGAGGGAAGATTAGGGGAGACATCAGGGATAAGTTCTTTATACAGAGGGTTGTGGGTGCCTGGAATGACTTGCCAGGGATGGTGGTGGAGGCTAGAACATTAGGGGTATTTAAGAGCCTCTTGGACAGGCACATGACTGAAAGAAAAATAGAGGGTTACGGGGTAGTGTGGGTTTAGTACTTTTTTTGGGATTATATGGGTCAGCACAACATCGAGGGCCGAAGGGCCTGTACTGTGCTGTAGTGTTCTATGGTTCTATTGATGCAAATAACTCATTTCACTGCATGTTTCCATGTACATGTGACAAATAAAGCTAATCTTTGATCTATTCCTTAACATATATGCACTTTAACAATAAATTTACTTTGAACTTCAAAATTTGAATCAAGAAACGATCAATCTCTACCCTAAACATCCTTGGCCTCCTCAGCCCTCTGTGGCACAGAATTCCACAGACTTACTACCTTTTGGCTGAGGAAATTTCTCAAGTTATAAAGTGAGATCCCTTTATTCTAATCTCAGGCTTCCTACTAATTGAAACATCCTCTCCACACCTACTCTTTCAGCTACAAGGCTGCGAACTGCAATCCTGTCAAGTAAGTTGGGTTACAATCACAGATGCTGAAAATTCCAACTGAAATAGAATTCACCTGTTAAATACTCAATATCGAACACTGTTCAAAGAAATTCTTTTCGTGTACAGTAGAAATTCAAGAAAGCAATTGCAAGGCATCTGGATTTCATTTCAGAGTGATAAGCCGACCTCGACACCATCTGAACGTGATCCACATGAAATGGTATGGCACTAACCTGAGCTGAATTTGCCTCTTCTTTGCTAGAATCACACACCTGTGAAACGTTGCTTTCGTCACAGAGCAGCAAGTTTTTATCCCTTCCATGCTGTGCCCAAGTGCTTGTAGTGACAGGTGACTGAAGTGCATTTCCAGAAACTGGAGATAAAGCATCATTGTCACCCCATTCGGAACCCATGCTATCTGCCTTGGCTTGGTCTTGAACCTCATTGTGCGTGGTTTCTTTTTTAGATCCTTTCATTGCTGCTTTCTCAACTATTCGGTGAAAGCGTAAAATATCAAAAACCCTGTGTACCCTTTGACAAGAAAGAACTCCTGCTATGAAGTCCAGGAACAGAATGATTTGAGTTCTGAGTTGTTTAAACAAATACAACAAACTGCACATAGACTCCACCCACTTCAGTCATTGGCTAACAACTTCTTTGCGCTATGCATTCAGTGACCTGCCTCCAGTGCTATTAATCTTTGTACACCACAGGTCAAACTGAAAGCCGTTTATTGTATCTGATATCTGAAACAAGGGCAAAACATTGTGCAAAGGTGCCCAAGTCTGTCATCATACAATGCTGTGTGCAATTCGTTGCTACAGTATTAGTAATTAATCCATGAAAGAATTTCAAACCTTGGCTGTGATAGTTTTAATTAAAACACGGTTCAATTTTAATGCCCACAATTAAGAAGCAATATCAAACTAAATTTAAATCATAGGACTTAATAAACAGATTTTCCATCAGAAAGTATGATGAAGACTCCGTTCCAATCATCTTGAAGTACAGGTTTAATGTGAATTGTTTGCATTCAAAGCAGTCACTTGCGTCCAATCTTGAATGGTATAGTTAAAAAAGGTTTCTTAAGCAACAGAAGGTGCAGGTTAGCAACTCCGAATAAACACATGGTGAATCCTGTAACAAGAACTTTTAACTGTTTCAGGAAGGAACATTATATTAATTGACTCGCAGAGCAAAAGAAATTTAAGCACTCAGCTTCAAACTGAGGGCGACGCTCAAAAATCCAGAAACAATGCAGTTGATTGAAATACAGTCAATATGTTAAGATCAGCTTTACTTGTCACCCGTACATCAAAACATACAATGAAATATGTCATTTGCATCAAATGAAATCAGCCAGAATTGTGCTGAGCAGTTCCCAAGTGTCGCCACCTTCCGGTGTCAACATGGCGTGCCCACATCTCACTAACCCTGACTAGTCTTTGGAATATGGGAGGAAACTGGAACACCCAGAGGAAACCCACACAGTCATGGGGAGAATGGACAAACTCATTACAGTCAGCAGCAGAAATCAAACCCTGATCGGTGATTGCCAACACTGTAACAGCACTATGCTAGATGCCACCCTTAATATCAAGTTCACATTGCCTGTCATTTAAATGATGACAGCTCTTTAAGTAACCTGATCAATAAGTGGCCAGATATATCAGCAGGGAACAGTGTCTAGTTCAAGTTAAAAAGAGCCTGCACTTCTTAAAGGAAAGGCTTATGGAGAAATTGATAGTAATCATGCAGAGTGATTATCACAGAAAAGCCAGTCAAGAGCTTAGGCAAAGTTTCTGACAGCTCTTTAAGGGACACAACATCCATTCAGGCCACCTGCTCCGAGTTGGATGGCTGGCTGAAACCTGTGGACAAGTCTGGCCTACCTGGGCAGTTTAAAGCCTGGGTGTATCAGCATGGCATGCTTCTCAGAATCCTGTGGCCCCTCCTCGTCTATGCAGTTCCAATCTCGGCAGTCAAAACCTTAGAGAGAAGGGTTAGCAACCACCTCAAGAGATGGCTGGGGCTGCCAAAGAGCCTGAGCAGCATCACAACAAACTGCAACTGCCCTTCAAATCCTTGGAGGAAGGACTCAAGGTAACAACAGCCAGAGAAGTGCTACAGTATAGGGACTCAGAGGACTCATAGGGACCCGAAGGTGGCTAGAGCAGGGATCCAAGTAAGTACTGGCAGGAAGTGGAGGGCAGAGGAAGCTGTTCAGGAGGCAGAGGCGAGGCTGCGTCACAGAGGGCTGGTGGGAGTGGTCACACGAGGCCGAGCTGGGCTAGGATCCTTTCCAAATGCCCAAACAGACACCAGACGGAAGGAAAGGCGTCGTCTAGTTCAGGAGGAGGTGAGAGCAGTAGTGGAGGAGATGAGAGTCTGCAAGGCAGTGGGAATGAAGCAACAGGGAGCTTGGACAAGATGGGAGAATGCGATTGAGAGGAAAGTGACCTGGGCTGATCTTTGGAAAGCCGAACCACACAGCATCCAATTTCTCATCCAGGCAGTGCACGATGTGCTTCCAAGTCCATCAAACCTGCATACATGGGGCAAGGCAGAGCCATCTGCATGCCCACTGTGCTCCAAGTGAGGAACCCTGGAGCACACCCTCAGCGGCTGCGCAAGGGCACTTGGTGAGGGACGGTACAGGTGGAGGCATGATCAGGTCCTGAAGACCATCGCTGAAGCCGTCAGCGCAGGAGTTGAGTGGGCAAAGCGGTCCCGACCCTCCAAGCAGACCATTGCCTTTGTCAGAGCTGGGGAGCAGCCAATACCTGCCAAAAGAATATCTGCAGGCATTCTGACCTCTGCAAGGGGCTGGCAGCTGTTGGTGGACCTCGAAGGGCAGCTGAAGTTCCCCACCCATATCGCAGCCACCACCCTGCGACCAGACATTGTCCTAGTGTCTGAGTCTACTAAGCAAGTGGTGCTGCTGGAGCTGACAGTCCCATGGGAAGATAGCTTGGAAGAGGTCTTTGAAAGGAAGCTCTCCAAGTACGCAGGACTGGTCAGCAACTGTCAGCAGGCTGGCTGGAGAGCGAGGTGTCTCCCAGTGGAGGTTGGTTGGAGGGGATTCGTAGCCCGTTCTTTAGTTAGAGCCTTCAGCATTTTGGGCATCGAGGGACAGAGGAAGAGGAGAGCCATCCGCAGTACCACCGATGCGGCAGAGAGGGCCTCAAGATGGCTGTGGCTCAAAAAAGGGGAGCCATGGAATCATAAGTAGCTAGCCATCTGGACACAAGCTGGGGTCTAATCAGCCCCGGCTGGGTCACCTGGAGGAGGTTGTATGATGTTGAAAGACCCAAAACACCCAATGATTCCAGAAACATCACTGAAGATGTGTCCAGAAGCATCAGTAGATGTATGTACACTGCGGGCCCAAGAGCCTTTGAAATTAAGAGAGTTTCAAGGTTTTGGGTCCATACACTGGAGATCTTGGTGGATTAAGTGAAAAGTGAAAGAAGTAGTCTGTATTGTCAGAAACATCTGTACTCACTGGAGGGGAGAGTGGAGATCGCATTGAAACCTACTGAATATTGAAAGGCCTAGGTAGAGTAGATGTGGAGAGGATGTTTCCAATAAGACCATAAGATATAAGAGCTGAATTAGGCCATTTGGCCCATCAAGTCTGCTCTGTCATTTCATCACGGCTGATCTAATTCCTCTCAGTCCCAGTCTCTTGCCTTCTCCCTGTAACCCATCATGCACTAACTAATCAAGAACCTGTCAACATCTGCCTTAAATATACCTAATGACTTGATCTCCGTGGCTGCCTTTGGCAATAAATTCCATGCCCTGGCTAAAGAAATTCCTCCTCATCTCCATTCTAAATGGACATCCCTCTATTCTGAGGCTGTGTCCACTGGTTCTGGACTCCCCCATCCTCTCCACATCCATTCTACTGAAGTCTTCCAACATTTGATAGATTTCAGTGAGATCCCACCTCATTCTTCTGAATTCCACTGAGTACAGGCCCAGGGTCATCAAATGCACCACATATGATAGTGGAGGAGTCTAGGACCAGGGCACAGGCCTCAGAATAGAAGGACATTCCTTTAGAATGGAGATGAGGAAGAATTTTTTTAGACAGAGGGTGGTGAATCTATAGAATTCATTGCCATAGACATCTGTGGAGGTCAAGTCATTGAGTATATTTAAATTGGAGGTTGATAGGTTCTTGACCAGTAAGAGTCAAATGAGAATGAGGTTGAAAGGGAAAATAAGTTAGCCATGAGCAAATGGAGGTGCAGACCCAGTGGGGCGAATATCCTTATTCTGCTCCTATGTCACAGCAGAAGCGAGCAGCCACAGAGCTTAACACCAGTAACCAGTCCCAGAGATCCTGTATGAGTGCCACAAAAGGTTAAATTGTCTTACCTCAGTGGTCCAGGAGAGTGAATATCACATCCCACCAGCTCCACTACTGACTGCCGGTCACTTCAGCAGACTTCAGTCTACAACCTATCAATCAGGGCTCAGACTCAACAAAACTCTGTCCAATCCCATCCTCAGAGTCCCACCAGCGCTGCACACCTCACCCCACAACTAACAGCAAGCACGCACTGCCTGCTGTTCATTCATGAGAGAGCTATCATGAAATAATTAACGGCATTCATTAAAACACCCTTCTCACTTCTGGGACACAGCAGCACAGATCATAGAACAAACTCCAGGACGTCCTAATCTCCATGGAGGGGATAATGCTATCCATTACTGGGGTATCTGTAGCTGAAGCTGTGATGAGTACCGGGCTAAAATCATCAAAGGTGAGGGTACCCTCATGCTTAATCCCTTTTCTCACTTCACTGCTACCCCATAATCACATTCTCTTCACTTCCTAGACTTGCTAAGTCTCCCCATTCCAACCTTGTGTGCAAAGGAGCTGCAACCTGTCAAAGCAGTGGAAGAACAGGTCAGAAACACTGGTAATGCAATCATTCAATGCCACTCTAATATCCACAGAACCTCATACTAACAATAAACAGTGAGAGAGTAATTGTAGGTGCTTGTGATCTCATCTCCGTCCACTTAATGATCAGAGTGAAATCAGATCAAGTATCCACCGAAACAGTGTCCTTAAAGAAACCATCATGGTGTTTCTACCTAGTCCCATCTACATGCACCAAAGCTCTCCTCCATACCTTACCTATCCAAATTTCTCTAAAATGATACAACTGAACAAGTTATATACACACATTATTTCTCTCACTCTCCTTTTTCTCCCTCTGTCCCTCTCACTATACCCCTTGCCCATCCTCTGTTTTCCCCCTCCCCCTTTTCCTTCTCCCTAGACCTGCTGTCCCATGATCCTCTCATATCCCTTTTGCCAATCACCTGTCCAGCTCTTGGCTCCATCCCTCCCCCTCCTGTCTTCTCCTATCATTTCGGATCTCCCCCTCCCCCTCCCACTTTCAAATCTCTTACTAGTTCTTCTTTCAGTTAGTCCTGACGAAGGGTCTCCGCCCGAAACGTCCACTGTACCTATTCCTAGAGATACTGCCTGTCCTGCTGTGTTCACACATCCTTATGTGTGTTGCTTGAAATTCCAGCATCTGTAGATTTCCTCGTGTTTGTAGTACCCTCCACTTCTGTTGGCTGCTCGTTTGCATCCCCTGTAAGTGAAGAAATCCCCCCTTAGATTCCCCGTAAATATTTCACCTTTCACCCTAAACCTACGACAGCTGGTTGAAGCCAATCTTGTATCGCTTCAGTTACTTCTTTCTGTCTGGAGAAGGGAGCCACAGCCCGCTGAAGAATTGTTTAAGTTATAAGGAGTTACTCAATCTAACGAATACGTGTATCACACCTTGACCTGGTTTCATTATCTCTGATTTGGTGAGGCACCAGTTTATGGTGATGTAAATAAATAAGCACATGCTAATTATAGAACAAAGCAAAATCACATGCCTATAATAAAGCAATGCAAATAATATCTTCATTGATAAAACTTGCTTTCAAACATAGGTTTACCAAACAGCCTTTTGTTTTGAATATTTCCATCTGCTATTTTTGTTGCCATCCATAAAATTTATTTTTATTGGTTTTCTGTGTAATGTGCCTTAATGTAACCGTTTCCTTTTACTAACTAACAAGACCTTTGATCTGTATCTATTACAATCAGACTTCCATCGTATTAAAGTGCGCACAGAATTCATGAAGAACCTGGATAAAACATGATATCTGCCAATAAAGCACCATTCAATTTTCCTCTTGTGCTCACCAGACAAGGGGAACTAATTTAATTACTGTTGGTAATTATGAAGCCTCATGATTAGGAAAGTGTAACTGTTTAGGAGTAGAGAATTATTTCAGCACAAAAGGCACCATGCAACCTACTGAGTCCAGCCCACTAATCTAAAATGACAAAGCTAAGTCATTGAGTCCTAGAGCGCTACAGCACAGAAACAGGCCCTTCGGCCTTTCTAGTCTGTGCCAGCCTGGTCTTCTGCCTAGTCCAATCCACCTGCATCATAATCCTCCATACCTTTCTCATCCATGTACCTTTCCAAACTACTCTTCAATGTTACAACTGAACTCACATTGGCCATGTCTGCTGGCTGCTCGCTCCAGACTCACTCAATCTTTTGAGTGAAGAGGTTTGACCTCAAGTTCCAGTCTCTCCCATCCTGATGGGAAAAATCCTGCATGCATTCACCCTATCTATAACTCTCTCAATTTTGTAGATCTCTATAAGACCTCCCCTCATTCTCCTGCTTTCCTGGGAGTAAAGTCCTCACCTATTCAAAATTTTCCTCAATGCACTCAAGTTCCAGCAATATCCTTGTAAATCTTTCAAGCTTATTGATATCTTTCCTGTAAGCGGGAGGAGAAGTTGGCGGCGCGACTCAGCGCGCGCAGCTCTCCGGTGAAATGATATCGTATTTGTAAGTAGGATACCGTGCACAATTCTGATTTGATGGAGACAGACGTGAGAAGCACAGAGGAACATCTGGGGAAACTTCTGAAATGCCCGGTTTGCTGCCGCTGCTACCGTGCAATCGAGAATCTCTGGAGGGAAGTCCCCAAAATCCCCGGCTTTGCCTGCTGCTGGCGACTGAGGTTGGGGTTGAAGCGTTCGGCGGAGATGGTGCTCGGTACTCAGTGTCGGAGGGCTGATCGGAGCTCGAAGTTTTTGGACAACTCAGAGTCGGACTGTGGTCGGGCATGGCAGGGAGAGTTTTCTTCCTTCTCCCGTCTGCGTGAGATGTGGGACTTTCGAGAGACTTTGAACTTTTTTACTGTGCCCATGGCCTGTTCTTCATCAAGTTATGGTATTGTTGCACTGTTGTAACTACATGTTATAATTATGTGGTTTTTGTTAGTTTTTCGGTCTTGGTCTGTTCTGTGTTTCTGTTATATCACACCAGAGGAATATTGTATCATTTCTTAATGCATGCATTACTAAATGACAATAAAAGAGGACTGCGTGTCCTCATAATCTAATCTAAGCAGCTGACCAGAACTGCACACAATACTTCAAATTAGGCTTCACCAACATCTTATACTGTATTACATCAGCATAACATCACAACTCCAGTTTACCACATTATCATCTAAATCATTAATATAGATGATAAACAACAACAGACCCTCCACCGATCCCTGCGGCACACCACTAGTCACAGGCTTCCAGTCAGAGAGGCAACCATCTACTACCAATCTCTGTCTTCTCATGATAAGCCACAGTTGAATTCCATTGACTACTTCATCCTGAATACCAAGCACCTTAACCTTCTGGACCAGCCTCTCATGCAGGCTTTTGTCAAATGCCTTGCTAATGTCCTTTGAGACAACTTCTGCCACCTCCCCTTCATCAACCTTCCTTGTAATCTTCTCGAAAAACTCTATAAAATTGGTTAGACATGACCTGTCATACACAAAGCCACGTTAACTATCTCTAATCAGGACCTGCCTATTCAAATAGGCATGAATACCTATGAATAATTTACCCACTCTGACTTCAGGCTCGCCAGCCTATAACTTTGCAGCTTAGTTACTGAGCCAGATCAGAGGAATCCACAGTCTGGGATGAAGACTCCTGGCCAGAAAATAGAAGGCACAGAGGCAAAGACTGCCAAAAGAGAACTTAATCAGATGTCAGGCTCAGAAAGTACTAAGTTGGAGTCATGGATAGATGAAACTGAGGCTTCTGCTAAGAAATGATTACTCAGAACCAAAATGAAGAAGAATGAAGCTAAGACTTCTGAATTCCAGAATTAGCGCTACGTTGACTTCAGCCCTATCCCTTTGAGCCTGGATTGTGACTCCATAGTCTCATAGTTAGTCACTTTACCTTACGTCCTTGGGGATCTTCTTTCCCCAGCTTCCAGCTTTATGATCCTCCATTCCTGCACAGCCCATTTCAACCTCTTCCCCAAGATCCACAAGCATAACAGTCCTGGTAGGCTCATTGTTTCTGTGGGTCGAGAGTAGTCTGAGCCTTTTCTTCCTAATTAATTCCACTTTGTCTCAGTGCCCTTCCCCTTATATTTGTGACACCTCCATTTCCTTTTAAACACATCTACATTTCAAGCTTTCCCAAATGGCACATCTTCACTGTGGATCCCAATCCCTCTATTTCCTTCATCCCACAGCACAATAGGTGAGGGTTCATCACTTTGTACTTTGATAGAAGATCAAATAGTCCCCTCTACCATCTTTGCCTGGCTGAAGTCACTTTTTTTTTTACATTAAATAACTTCTCCTTTAATCAGTCCTTGAAGTCAAAGGTGCACCTGCAGTAACTCACATGGTCCACACTATGACTGTGTCTTCATTGGACACATGGAACAGTCATTCTTTAAGTTCTATCCAAATCCAAAGCAGAAATTCAGTGTGATTTTTACATCAGAGCGGCCAACTGACAACTTTGATGAAAATGTATGTTCAATTGTAAAGGCAAGCCTAAGCTTGCAGGGGCTGTGAGTTCAATTTTGCTTTGCACGCGTCCCTTTTTGGTTGTGGACTCCAATATTATTCCAAAGATGCCTCAGTCCAGGCACAGGGAATATAACCTTTGTTTTGGCACACTGCAGCCTTCAGGATTTAACACTCTACAAAGTACAAAGTAAATTTATTATCAAAATACATATATGTCATCGTATACAACCCTGATATTCATTTTCTTGTGAGTATACTCAGCAAATCCAAGAACCATAATAGAATCAATGAAAGACCATGCTCAACAGGATGGGCTAGCAACAAATGTGAAAAAAGCAACAAACTATGCAAATACAAAAGAAAAAAAAGAGAAATAAGAATAATAAGTAGAAAAGCAATAAATATTGGGAACATGAGATAAAGCTTCCTTGATAGTGAATCAATAGGCTGTGGGAACACTTCAGTGATAGGGCAAGTGAAGTTGAATGAAGTTAGATTAGATTAGATTAGATTATGAGGACACGCAGTCCTTTTTACTTGTCATTTAGTAACACATGCATTAAGAAATGATACAATGTTCCTCCAGAATGATATCACAGAAACACAATACAAACTAAGACTAAAAAAAACTGACAAAAACCATATAATTATAACATATAGTTAGAACAGTGCAAAGCAATACCATAATTTGATAAAGAACAGACCATGGGCACAGTTAAAAAAAAAGTCTCAAAGCCTCTCGAAAGTCCCATCATCTCACGCAGACGTAGAAGGAAGAGAAACTCTCTTCCTGCCATGAACCTCCAGCGCTGCAAACTTGCCGATGCAGCATCCTGGAAGCACCCGACCACAGCTGACTCTTGAGTCCGTCCGAAAACTTCGAGCCTCTGATCAGCCCTCCGACACCGAGCACCGAGCACCTTCTCTGCCGAGCGCTTTGACCCCGGCCCCGCTAACAGGCAATAGGCAAAGCCAAGGATTTGGGGCCTCCCCCTCTGGAGATTCTCGATCGCACAGTAGCAACGGCAGCGAAGCAGGCATTTCAGAAGTTTCTCCAGATATTACTCCGTGCTTCTCACGTCTGTCTCCATCAAATCAGGATTGTGCACAGAACCTACTTAACAAATACGATATCATTTTGGAGCGGCCGCGCGCGCTGCATCGCACCGCCATCTTCTCCTCCCACAAGTTCAAGAGCCTGATGGTTGAGGGGTAATAACTGTTCCTGAATCTGGTAGTGTCAGTCCAGAGGCTCCTGTACTTTCTTCCTAATGGCAGCAGCAAGAAGAGAGCATGACCTGGGTGGTGGGGGGTCCTTGGTGATGGAATCTGCTTTCCTGCGACAGTACTCCACGTAGATGTGCTCAGTGGTGGGGAGGACTTTACCTGTGATGCACCAGCCATATCCATTACCTTTCATAAGATTTTCTGTTTAAGGGCATCGGTGTTTCCATACCAGGCTGTGATGCAACCAGTCAATAAACTCTCAGCAACACATCTATAGAAATTTGTCCAAGTTTTAGATGCCATGCCGAATCCTCACAAACTTCTAAGGAAGGAGAGGCACTGACGTGCTTCACAATTGCATTTACATGCTGGACCCAGGACTGGTTTAGAGAAGTTGAAGGAAATTTTCCCACCGATACAGCATCTTGCCCTCAGTTCCTTGATCTTATTGTCCAGTGACTACACCCTTGCTGACAAGATGCTGGGTAGAGGGGTACTCATTCCTCTGTATTTCAGTCTGGCTTGGAGTTCCACACCTCCTCCCCCCCCCCCACCCCGCCTTGCTTCCAGCCATGGCAATGAACCTTCATCACCTTCATCCGCTTAAAGGAACTGTACCTGCTTGCTTGAGAGTTATGTCTTGCAAGTCCTTTGGAAGATTGTGAAACCTGTAGTTCATTAAGATGGTTCAAATGTATGTGGATTAAAGGGAAATTAGGTGCTGCAGATTGCAGTGAGAGTAACTCAAAAGAGGCATATTTAGAAGTTTTGTAGGCAGCCCGCTGAACATCACTGTGGCTCACTGACGCCATCTTGCACTGAGTTTAACAACTTCAGATAGCTCACCTTTCTTTTTCTCTCCACAGATGTGGTTGGACCTTTGTGTTTCAGTTTGTTTCCTTTTTCTGTTCTGCTTCTAATGGATAGCTTTTAATCAAATTATTACTTGATTTCCATCCCGGCACAGACGTTCACTCTGTTCTCTTCATCTTCTTCCTCTGTGCAACTTAAACTCATTTGCTTTCTCCTTTTTCAGTTGAGGGTCTTATGGTCCACCGTCCTCTCCTACTCCATTACTCCTTCTGCAGCCCTTTACCCCTTCCACCTATCCCCTCCCAGCTTCTTACTTCAGTGGTAAGGAAGGCAAGTGCTGCGCCAGCATTCATTTTGAGAGGTCTTGAACATAAAAGCAAGGATGTGATGCTGAGGCTTTATATGCCATGGTGAGACCACACTTGGAGTACCTGCAATTCTGAGCCCATTATCTAAGAAAGGATGTGCTGGCATTGGAGAGGGTCCAGAGGAGGTTCAAGAGAATGATCCCAAAAAGGGTTCTCATACGAGGAGTGTTTGATGGCTCTGGTCTGTATTTGTTGGAGTTTAGATGTATGGGTGGGGATCTTATTAAAGCCTATCGAATATTGAAAGGGGTGGATGTGGAAAGGATGCTTTCTATAGTGGGGGAGTCTAGAACCTCAGAATATAAGGACATTCCTTTAGGACAGAGATGTGGAGGAATTTCTTTAGCCAGAGGGTGAAGAAACTGTGAAACTTATTGCCTTAGACAGCTGTGGAGTCCAAGTCATTGGATATGTTTAAAACAGAAGTTGATAGTTTCTTGATTAGTAAGGGTGTCAAAGGATACAGGGAGAAGGCAGGGGTTGAGCGGGATAATAAATGAGCCATAATCCAATAATGGATTAAAGGAATTGTACCTGCTTGCTTGAGAGTTATGTCTGCCAAGTCCTTTGGAAGATTGTGAAACCTGTAGTTCATTAAGACGGTTCAAATGTATATGGATTAAAGGGAAATTATGTGCTGCAGATTGCAGTGACAGTAACTCAAAAGAGGTATATTTAGAAGAGCGAGATGTATTCCTTTTTTAAAGAAAGGGGCTTCCCTTCCTCCACTATCAACTCTGCTCTCAAACGCATCTCCCCCATTTCACGCACATCTGCTCTCACTCCATCCTCCCGCCACCCCACTAGGAATAGGGTTCCCCTGGTCCTCACCTACCACCCCACCAGCCTCCGGGTCCAACATATTATTCTCCGTAACTTCCACCACCTCCAACGGGATCCCACCACTAAGCACATCTTTCCCTCCCCCCCCCCGCTTTCCGCAGGGATCGCTCCCTACGCGACTCCCTTGTCCATTCGTCCCCCCCATCCCTCCCCACTGATCTCCCTCCTGGCACTTATCCTTGTAAGCGGAACAAGTGCTACACATGCCCTTACACTTCCTCCCTTACCACCATTCAGGGCCCCAGACAGTCCTTCCAGGTGAGGCGACACTTCACCTGTGAGTCGGCTGGGGTGATATACTGTGTCTGGTGCTCCCGATGTGGCCTTCTATATATTGGCGAGACCCGACGCAGACTGGGAGACCGCTTTGCTGAACACCTACGCTCTGTCCACCAGAGAAAGCGGAATCTCCCAGTGGCCACACATTTTAATTCCATATCCCATTCCCATTCTGACATGTCTATCCACGGCTTCCTCTACTGTAAAGATGAAGCCACACTCAGGTTGGAGGAACAACACCTTATATTCCGTCTGGGTAGCCTCCAACCTGATGGCATGAACATTGACTTCTCTAACTTCCGCTAATGCCCCACCTCCCCCTTGTACCCCATCCGTTATTTATTTATATACACACATTCTTTCTCTCACTCTCCTTTTCCTCCCTCTGTCCCTCTGACTATACCCCTTGCCTATCCTCTGGGTTCCCCCGCCCGCCTTGTCTTTCTCCCCAGACCTCCTGTCACATGATCCTCTCATATCCCCTTTGCCAAACACCTGTCCAGCTCTTGGCTCCATCCCTCCCCCTCCTGTCTTCTCCTATCATTTTGGATCTCCCCCCTCCCACTTTCTTATCCCTTACTAACTCTTCCTTCAGTTAGTCCTGATGAAGGGTCTCAACCTGAAACGTCGACTGTACCTCTTCCTAGAGAAGCTGCCTGGCCTGCTGCGTTCACCAGCAACTTTGATGTGTGTTGCTTGAATTTCCAGCATCTGCAGAATTCCCGTTGTTTGCGATCCAATAATGGAGCAGGCTCGATGGGGCAAATTGCCTAATTCTGCTCCCATGACATGGTCTCATGGGTCCTTGACCTGAAACATTGATGCTGTTTATACCCACAAAGATGGTGCTTAACCTGGTCAGTACTCCAGCATTTTCTATTTGTCCATGAAGGTGTTTACCCTCTATAATAAATTCATTTGTTTCTCCACTTCTCGTGCAACTATCTATGAAGCCTATCAAATTCTGCTCTAATCATCATTGCTTTTAGTTGATTCTACTGCTTAGTAGGTCAGTGTGAAAAGATCTTCCCCTTTCTGCTCTAAATGAATTATGTTTTATCTAACGCAACATATCTTCAATAATCATTTCTTCTACCGAACTTACAGATCATTTCCAAGTGTTCTATAGAGTTCTGTTCTTGATCACATCCGATTCCTTGCCTAAATGTTCTGTTGTTTCCTATTGCAAACACGAGGAAATCTGCAGACGCTGGAATTTCAAGCAACACACATAAAAATTGCTGGTGAACACAGCAGGCCGGGCAGCATCTCTAGGAAGAGGTGCAGTCGACGTTTCGGGCCGAGACCCTTCACCAGGACTAACTGAAGGAAGAGTTAGTAAGAGATTTGAAAGTGGGGGGAGGAGGGGGAGATTCAAAATGATAGGAGAAGACAGGAGGGGGAGGGATGAAGCCAGGAGCTGGACAGGTGATTGGCAAAAGGGATATGAGAGGATCATGGGACAGGAGGCCCAGGGAGAAAGAAACGAGGGAGGGGGGAAGCCCAGAGGATGGGCAAGGAGTGTAGTGAGAGGGGCAGAGGGAGAAAAAGGAGAGAGAAAAAAAGAAATAATAGACAGAAAAAGAGGCCGTGGACCGTTTCGCTGAATACCTACGCTCTGTCCGCCAGAGATAGCAGGATCTCCCAGTGCCCACACATTTTAATTCTACGTCCCATTCCCATTCTGATATGTCTATCCACGGCCTCCTCTACTGTAAAGATGAAGCCACACTCAGGTTGGAGGAACAACACCTTATATTCCATCTGGGTAGCCTCCAACCTGATGGCATGAACATTGACTTTTCAAACTTTCGTTAATGTCCCACCTCCCCTTCGTACCCCATCCATTATTTATTTATTTATTTATTTATTCTCTCTCCTTTTTCTCCCTCTGTCCCTCTCACTATACTCCTTGCTCATCCTCTGGGTTTCCCCCCTCCCCCTTTCTTTCTCCCTAGGCCTCCCGTCCCATGATCCTCTCATATCCCTTTTGCCAATCACCTGTCCAGCTCTTGGCTCCATCCCTCCCCCTCCTGTCTTCTCCTATCATTTCGGATCTCCCCCTCCCTCTTCCACTTTCAAATCTCTTACTAACTCTTCTTTCAGTTAGTCCTGACGAAGGGTCTCAGCCCGAAATGTCGACTGCACCTCTTCCTAGGGATGCTGCCTGGCCTGCTATGTTTTATCTAACATCTGTGCCCATTACATCCAATGGTTAAATCAATCTACTCCGCCCCATCCCCTGTAAATCTTTTCTGAATTGATAAAAAAAATCCCTAGAAACCAAAAAAAAATCCAAGTTCAGAGGCATACATTAATTTTAAACTTTTAAAAATTCATGTTGCATTGTAGGTTGTACACGTACCATTGGAGAATTTTTTAAATCATAATCATGCCAGTTTTCTGAGTTTTCTAATTCTATTTGCATAAATACCATCAATTAAGCATTAAGTACTTACACGTGTGCACAGTGCCCTTTATATTCATTAGCCATGAATAGGATAGATAAAAACTCAAAATTATAAGATAAGACCATCAGATATAGGGGCAGAACTAGGCCATTCAGCCCATTGATTCCGCTCCACCATTCAATTATGGCTCATTTATTTTTCCTCTCAACCCCACTTTCCAAATGAACCTATAAACCAATGGACTCACTTTCAAGGACTCTTCATCTCATGCTCTCGATATTTATTGCTTATTTTTTTTTCTTATTATTTCTTTGTTTTTGTATTTGCGCAGTTTGTTGTCTTTTGCACACCGGTTGAATGCCCAAGGTGGTGAAATCTTTCATTGATACTTTATGGTTATTATCCTAAGGGTTTAATGAGTATGCCCACAAGAAAATGAATCTCGGGGGTGCACATGGTGACATATATGAACTTTCATAATAAATATACGTTGAGCTTCAATGAAAGAGATTTGTTAGGGAACTTTAGGTAAAAGAACCGAATCATCAAGTTTGCTGATGACAGAAACTGGTTGACCTCATCAACAATGATGACTAGACAGCTTTCAAAGAGGAGGTAAAGCAGCTGGCAGAATGGTGCGAGCACAGCAACTTGAATCTCAACATGGACAGGACCAAGAGATGATTGTGAACTTTAGGAAGGTGCAGGCTGACCACTCCACATTGCACATAAATGGCTCCTCCGTGGAGAGAGTTAGGAGCACCAAGTTTCCAGGAGTGTACACAACAGACGATCTCACCTGGTCCCTGAATGTCACATCTTCAGTCAAGGAAGCACATCAGTGTCCCAACTTCCTGAGGAGATTGAGGCAAATGAGGTTCTCTCCTTGCCCAAACCCCCCACCAACCTCCTAACCAATATTTAAGGGAGCACCATCGAGAGGGTCCTGTCCAGCTACATCACTGTCTGGTACTGGAACTGCAGGGCATCTGACTGCAAGTCCCTACAAAGGATTGCGAAGACAGCTGAGAGGATCATCGGGATCTCTCCTCTACCCATCAGAGATATTTATCAAGAGCACTGCACACACAGGGTCCTTAGCATTGTCAGGGATCCCTCCTATCCATCCAACAATCTCTTTGCCCCCCCCCCCCCCCACCATCAGGCAGGAGATACTGTAGTATTCGGACAAGGACTGTTAGGATGGGAAACAGCTTCTTTACCCAGGCCGTGAGACTACCAAACACCCTGCCACCACCCAGGTCTCACCACATATTAAGCACCAGTAGCGTTAGACTGTTTTCTTTTTTAACTTGTGTCGTAGAATGTACCTTATTATTTGTTAATTTATTTATGGTAATATTGCTGTATGTGTTGTGTGTGAGTTATACATACTGTGTTGTGCACCTTGGTCTGGGGAAACATTGTTTCAGTCAGTGGTATACACGTTTACAGTTGAATGACAATTAAGTTGAACTTAAACTTGAACAGTGTGGGAAGTTAGAGGATTGTAAAGCTTTTAAAAATCAATAGAAGGCACCTAATAAAGCAATGAGAGAAAGGATGAAGTACGGAGGTAAGTCATCCAATAATATAAAAGAGAAGACCAAAATATTTGCAACGAACTATACTACTGCCCACACAATGACGCTAAATCAGCCTAATAGCTAAAGCAATGGAATACATCCAGTGGAAAATAACAACTGAACCAGATAATAATGAAAAGTTTAAATCCAATACACATTTAAACTGTGTACTCTAAGTATTCACACAATTCCAAACAGAAATGAAAAACTTTAAGTTAAGGCAAAAAAGTCAAACATGAAGAAATAAACTCACTCTGAAAATGGATGGTCTTGATCGCCTTGTGATGAATAAACTACCATACATGTTTACAGAGAGCAAAGCCTTCTAATACAAAAGTACAACGTTTCACAATGTACATCCAACAGTAAGTACAGAAATCGTGTTAACAAAAAGCATCAGAACACCGATCTGATAAATTAGACGAATATTAGACTCACATGATTATCAGCATGAGAAACCCATTACCAAAACAGTCAAGTCATTTATTTGGTTGCCACTATCACAAGAGAGCTCAACTAGGAAATGAATGACTCATGGGGAACTAGGGGCAAACTTCACACTGAGTGACTTCTTCTGCAGTAAGCTGTGCTAAATGGTTTTTAAAAAAGTCTAATGCCAGCAGAGTGTTGGTGACTGAATAGGTAGTTGCATGAAATGCTGGAATGTGAGTTAGCATCATTAATTGTCTTCTCTAACTAAATTTCTACTTCATCTTTGGTTTTATATCAGTACAGAGGAAGAGGAGGGGTTTGGACGGATGGATACAAGGAAGAAATTCAAATACAATTAGGGTCTTAGCAGAGGAGTAATACTACAGAAATAATATACAAATGCCTGTACTTGCATTTTTAAAGTCTCCATGCTTGTTCTGCCTGGGCTGATTAAAGAGTAGATAAGGTCACCTCAATATAGGAAGGATATGGAACCTTTAGAGAGGATGCAGAGGAGATTTACCAAGATGCTGCCTGGATTAGAGAGTATGTTTTATGAGGATAGATTGAGCGAGCTAGGGCTTTTCTCTTTGAAATGAGGGAGGATGAGAAGTGTCCTGACAGAGCTCTACAAGATGATAAGAAGCATTGACAGAGTGGACAGCCAGAGACATTTTCCCAGGGCGGGGGGGAGGGCAATAACTTTAAGGTCATTGGAGGAAAGTTTAGAAGGGATGTCAGAGATCGTTTTCTTAACAAAGTGGTAGGTGTGTGGATTGCGTTGCCAGTCATGGTGGTAGAGGCAGGAACATTAGGGGCATTTCCGAGAATCTCCGGTAGGATTAAAGAAAAACGGAGGGCTATGTGGGAAAGTAAGCATAAGCAAAGTATACCTCTTATCTACTGCATTTGAGTTCATAGAATGTCATGAACCTTGGAGAACTGTTTTGGTCTTGCCTGTGTGGGCTTTGGTTTTTTTGTTTGAGAGGTTTGGTATGGATCCCTGTAAACATTGGGTGGATAAATCTTGAATGGGGAGCTTTCTATCATGTGGGCTCCATGGCTGCTTCCATACTTTTGGTCCATCCCAGTCCAGGAAGAGGTGTTTAAAATGTCAATGAATCACCTTTGCCACAGAGTTTTGACTGCAAAACAAAAAAATCGTATTTACAAGAGAGGTGCAGAATTAAGTGTAATCAGTATGTTAAGTAATAACTGAGCACCCTGGCAAAGAATGCATTTTGAGAACCGGCCCTCTAAGCCATCGTTACGGGGAAACAGGGTTAGTTAATTTGAGCCTCATCAGTTATTGCTTTTCAGATCCAAGCTCATTTATTTATCTCATGTACATTGAAACATGAGGCGACACTTCACCTGTGAGTCTGCTGGTGTAATATACTGTATCCGGTGCTCCTGGTGTGGCCTTCTATATATTGGTGAGACCCAACACAGACAGGGAGCCCACTTTGCTGAATACTTACGCTTTGTCCGCCAGAGAAAGCAGGATCTCCCAGTGGCCACACATTTTAATTCCACGTCCCATTCCCATTCCGATATGTTAATTCATGGCCTCCTCTACTGTTGAGATGAAGCTACACTTGGGTTGGAGGAACACCACCTTATATTCTGTCTGGGTAGCCTCCAACATGATGGCATGAACATTGATTTCTCTAATTTTCATTAACGCCCCTCCTCCCCTTCTTACCCCATTCCTAATTTATTATTTATTATTATTATTTATTTTTCTCTCTTTCCCTCTCACAATAACTCCTTGCCTGTCCTCCGCCTTCCTCTGGTGCTCCCCTCCCCCTTTCTTTCTTCCAAGGCCTTCCGTCCCATGAATTATTAATGTCATTTGAGGGAGCTTTACAACAGAACAACATCTCTTATGCTGGAGAAATCCCACCAGAAAATCAGGAGTTAAAGCCTACCAGGTGCTTAGAATTTTAAAAAAAGGGTGCAATTTGCTCTACTTCAGAGAAAACCTATACTTATCTGCTCAGCTTTTCACTGTTGTGAGAAGGGAATTGTGGGCATTATATTTTTAAGTTTGTGAAAAGGTCACAGTATTTGTTCAGTGTTATCCTCACATCATCCCTTAAGAATATAATTTATTTTGTATTCCATTCTTTTGTTCAATCCTTATTGGAATGAAGGACACTAATGTTCCATCAAAGTACAACCAAGGAACAAATGAACAAAAGACTGGGTCTGTTCAGACTATCTTGTAAAATAAAAATACATGGCAATGAAATAACTGAGCACCAAAGACATCAAAGTTAGAAAATTCAAAGAAAATTTATTATCAAGTACAGACATGTTACCATTTACTACCTTCAGATTCATTTTCTTGCAGGCATTTACATGAAGATAAGGACATACAATAGAACTTATGAAAATCTATACATGGACAAAGACTGACAAATGACCAATGTGCAAAATAAGACAAAATATTAAAGCAACACACATCAAAGTTGCTGGTGAACGCAGCAGGCCAGGCAGCAGGAAGAGGTGCAGTCGACGTCTCAGGCTGAGACCCTTCGTCAGGACTGCAATCACCCTGAACAAAATATTGAACGTGGGTCTGTAGGTCATAGAGCCAGGTCAGAGTTGTTGTGAGTGAAGTAATCCATGTTGGTTCAGGAGCCTAATGGTAGCAGGGTAATAACTGCTCCTGAACCTGGTGGTGCCGGATATAAGGCTTCTGTACCTCCTGCCTGATAGTAGTAGCAAGAAGACAGCATTGCCTGGATATTGGGGGTCTTTGATGATGGATGCTACATTCTTCTGGCAGGGCTCCACGTAAATATACTCAGTGATGGGGAGAACTTTGCCTGTGATGGACTGGGCTGTGTTCAGCACTTTCTGTAGTCTTTTCCGTTCCTGTGTTTCCATACCAGGCCATGATGTAACCAGTCAGGATGGACTCCATTGTGCATCTATAGAAGTTTGCCAATGTTTTTGATGACTTGCTGAATCTATGCAAACTTCTAAGAAAGTAGAGGCACTCTCGTGTCTTCTTCCTGCTGGTCCCAGGGCAGATCTTCCGACATGTTAATACAGAGGAATCTAAAGCTACTGACACTTTCTACCTCTGATTCCCTGATGATCAGCTCTTTGGTTTTGCTGACTCTGAGTGAGAGGTTGTTGTTGTGGCACCACCCAATCAGATTTTCAATCTCTAGAATCAGATTCAGAATCAGAATCCCTCCAGTATTCTGATTTGTCACCACCATTGATTCAACTAACAGTGGTATCATCAACACACTTAAATATGGCATTGGAGATTCAGACTTGGATCTGTACTTAGCCACACAATCATAGTCGTAATCTGAGTAAAACAGAGAGCTTGTGGTCCAACTGTGCTGATGGTGAACGTGGAGGAGATGTTGTTGCTAATCCACACAAACCGAGGTCTGCTGGTGAGGAAATCAAAGATCCTTATGCACTGGGAGATATAGAAGCCCAGGTCTTGGAGCTTAGTGATGAGTTTCCATTGGTAACAGCGTTGAATGCTGAGCTGTGGTCAATGACAAGCATCCAATTGCATTTGTCCTTATTGCCAACCTGTTCCAGGACTGAGTGAAGAGCCAATGAAATGGCACCTGCTGTTGACCTGTTGGGACAGTAGGCAAATTGGTGTGGATCTAGGTCATTTCCTCAGACAGGAGTTGACGTTCTTCATGACAAATCTCCCAAAGCACTTCATCACAGTGGAGGTAAGTGCTACTGTACGATATTCATTGAGGCAGGTTACCATGTTCTTAGGCACTTCTTGAAGCCTGCATGAAGCAGGTGGGTACCCAGACTCCTGAAGCAAGGCGTTGAAAATGTCCATAATCACTCCAGCAACTTGATTAGAACTGGTCTGCAGTACCATGTCAGTTGATTAGCACAGGTCTTCAGTACTTGGCCAGGTATGCTGTCTGGGCCAAATGTTTTCCATCGATTCACCCTCCTGAAGGATGCTCTCGTGGCAGCCTCTGAGACTGAGGTCACAGGGTTATTGGTAGCTGTTATCTATCTATGGAAGTTCATCTCAAGTTAAAGTGAACTAAATTTTAACTACAGTTCTATGATTCAGCTCGTCATACAGTAAGAAAACTGGAAGACAGTTAATTTTCTTATCAAGGGTAAGCCAGGTAACTACAGGCCTATGAGCCTCATGTCAGTGGTAGGGCAATTGGTGAAAACCCTACGAGGTAGGATTTATGTAAATTTGGAAAAGCAGAGCTGATCAGGAATAGTCAGCATGGCTTTAGAATCCCTGAATTCTCATCCATTTTGTGTCAAATGGGATTAAAGTTAAGTTCGGCATGCATTCAGGAATGTGCAACCTGTATTTTCTTTAAAGAGCCAATCAAGAGCTGCAATGATGGTGTAAGTATGCAGACAAGTTTGGGTTGTGGAGGTGGAGGGGGGTAGGATATGATGTTTGGAGGCAAGAAGCTATAGCAGTTCAAGATTATAACTAGAATTGACTTTGTTACTCTAGCGAGGGAAGGAAAAAGCCACCCAGAAACCATGCTAACAACTGCTACATAATGTGCCCTATTGGCAAATGCATTCATAGTGGTTGGTTCAGAGTACATTTCAGCCAACACTAACCATTGTTTGGCAGAGAAAAACAAATAATTGGGTAAGGCATAATGGCTGAAAATATAATAATAATAATAACTTATTTATAGAGCACTTTTCCTACAAGTGATGTAGTTCAAATTGCTTTAGAATGGGATAAAGTGCAAACATATAAAAGATTAAATGATTTTACTTAAAAGCAAGGTTAAATAAATAGGTTTGTGCCGGTGTTTAAAAGTGTCACCTCAGTCTGCATCTCTGATAGTTTTAGATATATTTCCACAGTTTAGGAGCATAGTTGAAATAAAAGCTGACCTGCCAATTTTCTCTTGAGAGAGATTGTTTAAATTTAAGAGAGCTCGAGCAGGATTATAAAACAAAAGCAATTCTATGATGTACTGCAGGAAATATTGTTTAAGATCTAACTACAAAAAATCAGAAAAAAACTGTCATCTATACTAAATGGATTCTCTTTTTATATATTATATGTAGTTATAGTGTCAGAGTCAAATAATTACACAGACAGAAATGATCTCCTTTGGCCTACCTCTTCTTTGCCTGCCTATACTAGTCGCATTTGCCTTCACAAAGTCCAGATACTTCTGTACGTTTCCTATGTAAATGCCTGTCTAAGTGTCTTTTAAACATAGTGACTGCATCTGACTCTAGTTTCATATACCAACCATTCATTGATAAAGTCCATTCCCCTCAAATCCCCTTTCAAACTCTTCCCTCTTATCTTAAACCTATGCTCTCTTGCTTTTGATACCTCAAATGGAAAGAGATTCTGACTATTTCGTTCATTCATTATTTGCCATGTCGTATGACATGGGCGATCATGGTTCTTGGCAGATTTTTCTAGAGGTGGTTTGCCAATTCTGGCCAGTGTCTTTACAAGATGGGTGACTGCAGCCATTATCAAAACTCTTCTGAGATTGTCTGCCTGGCATCAGTGGTCACAATAACCAGGACGTGATATGCACCATCTGCTCATATGACCATCCCCAACCTGCTCGCATGGCTTCACATGACCCGGATCGGGAAGCTAAGCAGGTGCTATACCATGTCCAAAGATGACCTGCAGGCTAGTGGAGGGAAGGAACGCCTTATACCTCCTTTGTTAGAGACGAATCTCCACCCATCCACCCATCTGACAATTTACCATATCTATACCTCTCATAATTTTAATTACCTTTCTCAGCTCGGTCATGTCAGGGAAACAGGAGCTATCGAATTATGTAAATACAGCAGATAATATTTCAAACAAGAACCAGTCTTCAGTTCTTAATAAAAATTACAAGCAGTAATCAGTTTGAAGATAAAAGGACAGCTTTGTAACCAAACAGTACTCTCTACAGAGCACTGGCTGCTGGCTCACAGCAGGGAACTGGCTGATAAGAAATATGGATTGTGAAGTGAAACGAATGTGACACCTTTAAGCATGGATCAACTAAATGTAAAACCATAAGACAGAATTAGTTAATTCAGCCCATTGAGTATGGTCTGCCATTCGATCAAGGCATTGATCTCAATTCCATTCTGCTGCCTTCTCCCTGTAACCTTTGATACCTTTACTAATCAAGAACCTATCAGCCTCCCAGTACTATATATATATGCCTAGGACTTTTGCACAGTACTGTATATTGGTTAAAATAGGAAGGTGGTTGGGAAACAGAAATAAGAGTAATTAGCTTTGTATATATTTATGTTTATGTTTGTATGTATGTGTGAGTGTGAGTGTGAATGTGAGTTTTGCAGTACTGTCCACTTTAAATACACCCAGTGACTTGGCCTCCACAGCCGTCTGTGGCAATGAATTCCACAGATTTAACACCTGCTGACTAAAGAAATAGTCAATAGTTCCGTCTGACAGCCTGCTCCGTCAGTGTAGAAACACGTGCAACCGCAATGCCCAGGGCTTTAACCATTGATAGTGGCTACTAACGAGGATATTGTACCTTGGTTCCTCTGTCACTGCGAGGTATAGGGTTATGTTAATTGGTCTGCATCACAGCGGGAAACAGTGGCTAAGCTACTTGCACCATTAATACTGAGATCAAGTATGGTGACTTCCGTCGTCACTTAAAGATTAGCTTTGTTTGTCACATGTACATCAAAACATATAGTAAAATGCTTTAATTTTATCAACAAACAACATGGTCTGAATATGTGCTGGGGGCAGCACACAAGTGTCACCGTGCTTCTGGCACCAACATAGCTTGCACCAACAGACTATCCCTTAATAATCCATACGACCTTTTGGAATTTAGGAGGAAACTGGAGCATTCAGAGGAAACCCAGCGGTCACGGAGAGAAAGTACAAACTCCTTATAGACAACAGCAGGAATTAAACCCTACTCACTGGCACTGTAAAGCATTACACTAGCCACTACACTATCGGGCCACCCTTAACACATCAAACATGGTCACAGGCATATTTAATCAATCACAAGTTGGGACATGCATGTATTCAGATAGTCAGTCCTCAAAACATTAATTTTCAGTATATGGATGTCTGTGCCTAGACCATCTGTGTGAATTACTTTGTCCCAGCAAATGTGTTTGAACATTCAGAGATGTCTCCCATTGTGTGTAACTCAACAGAAGCACTGTCAGACTCAAAATATTGAAGTAAGCAATACCATAGTAACTATTGAAATTGTATTGAATTAGCTGCTGTTACTTTTGATCTTAAGGGTATAAAACATGATTTTCTTTGAGTTTAGGGGACGCTACCCAGAGGGTTTCCAGGAATACAGACTTATGTAACACCAGCTTCAGTGACTCTGATTACAATCACAACAGCCCATCAGCCTCCTTTGCTCCAGGGAAAACAAACCAAATCTATCTTCCCACAACCTAAATTTCCCTGGCAACATCTTGGTGAACTTCCCAAAGCCTGCCCCCATCTAGCAGGTTCAATTCAGGAGTATGATGGAATGCTATCTATATGCTTTGAAGTGTGCAGTTCCAACACTCAAGAAGCTGGACACCATACAGGAACATAGCAGTTTGCTTGATAAGCAACCCATCCCCAACCATTCACTCACTCCACCCCGATGCACAGTTGCAGTAGTTTGTACTATCCACAGGATGCACTGAAGAAACTCACCAAACTCGTTAGGCAGCAGTGTCATGGCCTCTACTAACCAGAACTACAAAGGCAGCAAAAACATGGCAACACACGTCAAAGTTGCTGGTGAACGCAGCAGGCCAGGCAGCATCTCTAGGGAGAGGTACAGTCGATGTTTCAGGCCGAGAGTCCTGACGAAGGGTCTTGGCCCGAAACGTCGACTGTACCTCTTCCTAGAGATGCTGCCTGGCCTGCTGCGTTCACCAGCAACTTTGATGTGTGTTGCTTGAATTTCCAGCATCTGCAGAATTCCTCGTGTTTACGTTTTTAAAAACATGGCAATGCCACCACTTGAAAGTGGCCCTGCAAACTAGGCACCAATCTGCCTTGGAAATATTTTGTCATTGCTGTTGGATCAAAGTTCTGGAAATTGCTCTCTAAAAGAATTGAGCATCTACCCACACCTCGAACACTGAAGGAAACAGTGAAAATAATACAACAACTAGAGTTTGCGTCATTTTTCTAGGATTCCCTACGTCCTACTCTAATGAATATGATGACTGAGGAGAGATCCCCACCAATGATTTCCCTTAAGTTGTTAGCACCAATATGCCTTGCAATAGTTGACTACATGGATCATGTCACTTACTCTTTTTATGTCCCTTTCAGAGTGATCTATAAATATTACATTGTACTTAGAAACAAGTTTGTCGCAGGTGTGATGTACAACTACTTCCAGATGAACACAACTTTAAGATCAACTATTGCAAAAATATTAGGTTATTTCAATGAAAAGTATTAGATTTTAATGTTAATAAACAGCATCCTGCAGAGAAGTTCAAACGGTGCTGTAAACTTATTTGTAAACTGACATACATCTCTGCAATGGTGTCAATTCAACTGGGATCTGTTACACCTCAGAGTCAAAGGCAAATGCTTCCAATTCACCTGTGGGCCCTAAGCATTCAAGTTAGTTGGGAATCTCTGATCAGCAATGTGAATATTACACAAGTCAGATGTCAGACTAGAACACATTATAAAATCCATCTATTTCGGAATCAGGTTTATCTGATATAAAGTTAGACAAAAATTCCATTTCCCTATAATATTCTTCAAACATTTCCCACACAACCTGTATTATCTGATTACTGATATCTCCATCCGCATATTCAGCATGCTCTATATAATGCCATTAATCTAAATGTTGTCTTCTAAGCTTAAACCTTAAATTTGAAACTGGAATATCACTATGCCTTAATTTATTAGTTTCCTGAATATTCTTGAATAACATATCCACTGTTTTTTTTTCTTCCTTAGACTAAATAGCTCCAGGCTTTCCAATAAAGAACTCAGTTACTCTAAGTTATGCATATCCTGCTCATTTCTGTACTGATTCCAACATTTGGATACCATGCTCCAATACAACAATTGGAAACATAAGCACAGATCTACTTGCAACCTTACACAGGAATCTACATTTACCCAGCACCTATAATATATACAGTGAGCATGATCCAGTAGTCAGAAGTATATGCAGAGGAGTCTATTAGATGAGATGGCAAAATCTTATTTATTGCGAGGTTATTTACAAGAGGCAGAGGATGTTGAGGATGGAGTTTCACAGCATATGTCATGGGATACTGCCAAAGATAGGGCAGCCACTTGGGATGTTAAACAGTGAACAGAACATGTTCAGGCAGGCATATGGTAACAAATGCAAGAGGATGATTCTCTCCTAGAACTAGGGTGCGTTTTCTCAGGGTAGGGAACATCGACTCAGGTCATAAGAGCCCTGCGTCGGGCATTTTCATGCCTTACAAGCGCAGATTAGAAGTCTGTGTGGGGCACCACTCCTCGCACAGACACTAGAGCAATGTGTGGTTAAGTGCCTTGCTCAAGGACACAAGCACGCTGCCACAGCTGAGGCTCAAACTAGTGACCTTCAGATCACTAGACGAACATCTTTACCACTTGGCCACGTGCCCAACAGGGTAAGGAACTGAGATCAGAAGAAATTTCTTTGCCTGGAGGGCTGTGATTTTGGGAATTCTCTACCTCAGAAGGCTAAAGTTAATAGATCACATACTGCATTAAAGGTATGTTGGAATCTAGAAAAGTCAAAGAATAAGAGGATCAGGTTGAAAGAATCCAAAGATCAGCTATAATCTTATTGAATGCTAGAGAAATCTGAGAGAGTCATGTGGCTTTTCCAAGTCCGTATTTTTTCTGTTATTTTAAGGGATAGGTGAAAATTCAAGCATCCACCTTCTGAAATTATCTTTATACCTGACTAAATATTTCAAGGCCTTAGCAGCTTTCATTAGTTTTGACAACCATTGAACATATATTAATGTTCTTTCACTCTCCACTCTTGTCTCATTGTTCTGCATTTATTCAATTTAAATTGCACTTCAGAATCAGAATCAGAATCAGGTTTATTATCACCGGCATGTGACGTGAAATTTGTTAACTTAGCAGGAGCAGTTCAATGCAGTACATAATATAGAAGAAAGAAAAAAAAACAAAATAATAAATAAGTAAATCAATTACAGTATACTTATATTGAGTAGATTAAAAAACATGCAAAAAAACAGAAATACTGTATATTAAAAAATGAGGTAGTGAGCAAGGGGTTAATGTCCATTTAGGAATCGGATGGCAGAGCGGAAGAAGCTGTTCCTGAATCGCTGAATGTGTGCCTTCAGGCTTCTTTATCTACTACTTGATGGTAACAGTGAGAAAAGAGCATGTCCTGGGTGCTAGAGGTCTTTAATAATGGACACTGCCTTTCTGAGACACCGCTCCCTAAAGATGTCCTGGGTACTTTGTAGGCTAGTACCCAAGATGGAGCTGACTAGATTTATAACCCTCTGCAGCTTCTTTCGATCCTGTGCAGTAGCGCCCCCCCCCCCCATACCAGACAGTGATGCAGCCTGTCAGAATGCTCTCCACGGTACATCTATAGAAGTTTTTGAGTGTATTTGTTGAGATACCAAATCTCTACAAACTCCTAATGAAGTACAGCCACCATCTTGCCTTCTTTATAACTACTTCAATATGTTGGGGCCAGGTTAGATTCTCAGAGACCTTGACACCCAAGAACTTGAAGCTGCTCACTCTCTCCACTTCTGATCACTGTATGAGGATTGATATGTGTTCCTTCGTCTTACCCTTCCTGAAGTCAACATCAGCTCTTTTGTCTTTCTGACGTTGAGTGCCAGGGTCTCATCCCTGAACATCGACTGTTTACTCTTTTCCACAGATGCTGCCTAGCCTGCTGAGTTCCTCCAGCATTTTGTGTATGTTGCTTGGATTTCCAGCATCTGCAGATTTTCTCTTGTTTGTGATTGATCCTCTGCTCCAGCAGAGACTACAGTGGTATCATAGCAACTGCATACCTAGCACAAAGGCAACATTTTGTGAATGCTTTTTTATTTGGTGCAGAAAATCAGAATGAAAGATATCAACAACATAAACCCTGAGTGAAAATCACAGAAAAGATGTTTGGAACAGATTTTAGATTTGAAATTGCCTTTAGAACTAATGAAGTAAGAATTCCTACCTTACAAATATGTGAATTTTTGATCTGCAATATAGTCATAATTCAGTTTTTTTCAAGAAGCCAATTCTCCAAGCCAGCTAACTCTTGATCTCCTTTTAAGACTTAGTTGTGTAGTCATCTGGATGAGGTGTGGTTCCAGTAATAGGTGACGACATATCAGTAGAATATAATAGGACAAACAAGAAGGTCATCTGCTTTGATAGAAATATTGGAAAAGCAGAGCAATTTTTAAATGGAGAAAGACTGAAAATTATCAGTGTTCAGACAGATCTGGGTGTCCCTGTGTATGAAACACAACATGTATAAAAGGCACACATTCATGACAAAAGGGATTGGGCACAAGAGTAAAGATATCAGGTTTCAATTACACAGGATCACTTCTGCAGTATTCTGCACAATCTGATCTCCCTGTCCAAAGATATAGTTGCCATTGAGGGAGTGGAGTGAAATTAGTCCAAATTTATTCCAGAATTCTAGGCTTTATCACATGAAATGATCATAAGTAGACTGGGCTCATATACCGTTGAGTTTAGAATGAGAATGAGAAGTGATCTCGTTCAAATTCTTAAAGGGTTCAACCAGGTAAACAAAGAGATAATGCTTCCCCTGGTTGGAGAGTCACAAAATGAGGAGTTGGTCATACAGGATAGACAGAAGACATTTATCCATCTTAAACAGGGGTTCCCAACCTCTTTTATGCCATGGGGTAAATACCATTAAGTAAGGGGTTCATGCACTCCAGGTTGGGAACCCCGATCTAAAGAGTAGTGAATCTTTGGAATTCTTTACTCAAGAAGGTTACAAAGGTTCCAGTTGCTGAGTATATTCATGGCCAAGATCAAACATTTTGAGGCATCAGGGGCAACCAAAAGTTGTAGGGTATTGTAGGAAAGTGGTGCTAATGTGAACGGCAACCTATAATCTTATCAAATGGCAGAACAAGCAGAAGAGATAAATGGCGTACTCCTGCTTATATTACTTTTGTTCTTATTTGGCCTTTGCTGAAGAACCTCTTGAGATTATTTTTAACCCTGTCTACCAAATCCATCTCATATCTTCTTTTCGTGCAGCTGAGCAAAGACTTTACTTTCTGAGAAGGCTGAAGAGAGCTGGACTGTGCACCTCCATTCTCACGAGATTCTGAAGATGTGCGGTAGAGAGCATACTAACAAGCAGCATCACAGCACGGTACAGAAACTGCAATGCAGCCGACATGAAGGCTATACAACAGGTAGTCAAGACTGCCCAATGCATCACTGGCACCATCAAGGACATACAGTATATACAGAAGGGTGCCAGGAAAAGGTTAGCAATATCATGAAGTATCCCACCTACCCTGCTCATGGACCGCTCCTACCAAGGAGGAGGCAACGTAGCATCCATATCAGGACCACCAGAATCAAAAACAGTTACTTTCCTTTGGAGTAAGGCTGATCAACACCTCCACTCACTAACACCCATTACTTTATTATTTCCTATCAGAGTCAACTTATGTACAGACTCTCCTGTACCTAGCAACACTTCATGGACAACCAATCAATCTATGTATATAAGCTAGTTTACGTATTTTTATTTTGTGTATTTTTATTATTGTTTTCTTTATCTTATTGTGTTTTTTTTTTGTGCTGCATCGTATCCAGAGGAACAATTATTTTGTTCTCCTTTACACTTGTGTACTGGAAATGATACTAAACAATCCTGAATCTTAAGAAATATTAAGAATAGATGATGGGCAACAAGAGAGCAATTTTCTGAGAACCATGACATACACAGATTCCTCAGTCCTGGTAAAACTATCAATAGTGCATAATTCTCATAAAGTTCTTACTGGGCTTGAGAGGTTGGAGGATTTGTCAGTAAGAGTCCAGAAGGAGAGTACGCAGTCTCACAATAAAGTAAAAGCCAATTAGGAATGAGATCTGGAGAAATTTCTATGCTCAGAGGCTAGTGAGTCTTTGGAATTCTTTACGTTAAACAGTTCATTAAAAACAGAAATTGACAAATTTCTATATATGAAGGGACATGGGGACATTGCAGGAAAATGATTATGAAGACACGTAGTCCTCTTTTATTGTCATTTTGTAATGCATGCATTAAGAAATGATACAATGTTGCTCGAAACAGAAGAACAGCCAAAAACAAAGCACAGAGCAGACTGAAGGTGTCACACAGTTTATTCCTGTTCTGAATTTTTATCTTATTTTAAGACTCATAGGGCTGTTCCCAATTCTCAAATTTTGTTAAAATCCACATGCCCCACTCTAATGAGAGGTAAGGTCTCAGGGGTGGTTTGAATCCACTTGCAGGAGCATTTTCAAGAACATCTCAGCAATGACTGCCCATGGTATGAATGACTTTGATTCTACCTGACAGCAAACTAGAAAATACAGGTGACCTCCTACATTATAGCCAATTAGAGAAGGAAATTTACTCTTATAGAATTCACAAATCATTACTTAGGATTTTAAGTTATGGAATAAAATTTGCTCACAGAATTTTTGAAGGGAAAAGTAAACCAACAATAAATATTATATGTTTTATTTTATTTAAATTTTTTTCAGCTTGCTTTCCTTCATGGACGCATCACACCTTATGTTACAGAAAACTGTGATATGGCCTCATTTTCTATGAATGTAAACCTGCCCCCCCCCCACTACTCCACACCAGTATAATGCAGAGATGACCTGTAAAAGCAGAAGGTTCTAGAAATACACAGCAGGTCAGAGAGTATCTGTCGGGGGAAAAAAATTGGGTGAGGGTCAGGTTATGCCTGATTAAGTTTCTCAAATAGGTGACAAAGTAAATTAATGAAAGTAGATTGGTAGATGTGGTGTACATGGATCCTAGTGAAGCACTTGACAAGATTCCCCATGGCAGGCCCATCCACAAAGTGATGAGGCATGGAATCCATAAAAACTTGACTGCTTGCATTCAGAATTGGCTTGCCCACAGAAGGCAGAGGGTCGTAGCAGACAGAGCATATTCCGCCTGGAGGTCGATAGCTAGTGGTGTTCCGCAGGGATCTGTTCTGGGACTGCTGCTCTTTGTGATTCTTTATAAACGACCTGGATGAGGAAGTGGAAGGATGGATTAGTAAGTTTACAGATGACATGAAGGTTGGTGGTGTTGTGGATAGCGTCGAAGGTTGTTGTAGGTTGAAACGGGATATAAACAGATCTGGGTGCAGAAGTGGAAGATGAAGCTGAAGAGTACAGTGATACATTTTGAAGACTGAACTTGAAGGTGTCAGATCTACACAGGTAGTCACCTCTCAGTTTCCACCCAGCTAACAGGAGTCACCTGCCAATCATTTCCAACTGATCACCTGCAGCCTATTTAAACCCATGTCTCATCCACAATCCTTGGTCACTTGTTTGAACCAACCAGCCTCAACCAATTACTCTTGTTCTTTAGTTACATTGTTGCTTTGTTGTGTTTAGTATCTGTTCTCTCTTGTTTTGTGGCCCCCATGGCTTGTTAGTTTACAGTTTATTATTAAAGTTATTACTCACTGCCAAATCGTCTCTACTGTTGTGTTTGAGTCAATTCTCCCCTACATTTCCTGATAGAAGGTAGAGTACAAGTTAAATGGCACGGTTCCTAGCATTGTGGAGGAACAGAGAGAAGGTTGCTGTGCAAGTTGATAGGGTTGTTTAAAAAGATGTATGGTGTGCTGGCCTTCATTAGTTGAGTGATTGAATTCAAGAGCTGTGAGTTAATGGTGAAACTCTATAAAACTCTGGTTAGACCACACTTGGAGTATTGTGTTCCGTTCTGTTTGCTTCATTATAGGAAGGAAGTGGAAGCTTTATGGAGGGTGCAGAAGAGATTTATCAGGATGCTGCTTGGACTAGAGAACATGACTTTTAAGGAAAAGTTGAGCAAGCTAGAGCTTTACTTTTTTTGGAGCAACAGAGAATGAGAGGCAACTTGATAGTGGTGTATAAGATTGAGAGGCATAGATAGAGTGGGAAGCCACCATCTTTTACTTGGGCAATGGCCAATACCGGAGGATATACACTAAAGGTAAGTGGAAGAAAGTTTAGGTATGAGGTCAGAGGTAGTTTTTTTTTAAAAACACACTAATAGGTTCTGGAACACTCTGCTGGGGTGAGGCTGATCTGATGCAATAGGGACACTTAAGTGTTTTGGATTAGATTAATAGGTTAGCACAACCTTGAGGACCAAATGTTCCATGCTGTGCTGTGTTCTCCCAAAGTAGAGAACAGAAAACACTGAGAGTGAATAACATCGTTTTTTGTTTAATATTAGCCATGAACAATCTATCCTGTTCAACTTTGCAACCACCCCGTCCAATTAGCAGTCAAATGGAAATACAACAGACCGTAGACTGGAACCCGGAGCAATACACAAGATGCTGGAGGAACGCAGCAGGTCAGGCCCTTATGTGGAGAGAAACAAGCAGTGGACATTCCGAGTCCAGGCACTTTATCTTGTCCAGTCTAGAAGAAGGGTCTCAGCCCGCATCTTCAACAGTCATTTCCCTCCACAGATGCTGCCTGACCCCCACTGAGTTCATCCGGCATCTTATTTGTTGTAATCAAACGTCAAGAAAGTTGTGTGTCAACGTAAAAGCCACAAGAGCTGAGAGCAGTCCTGCAGAAATCCTAATTTTTACAGGTAAATCACAAATTCACAACCTCCTGAGGAAGGGGCGAACATGTCAGTGCCGCAACTGTCACCATCTTCAAAGGGGATTGCGGATTTCACTTTATAAACAAACCACTCTGCAAGATTCAAAACTCCAAAACGTTGACAAGGTGGTGTAAAGATATGGCATGCGTGGCATTTTTTTAACTGCAGATATTACGACGGGACTGAAAGAACTCCGCGAGTCTACACGGACCAGCAAGTCGTCCCGGTCACCCGTCACTCACCCACATCCGATCACCGGACCGCGCCGATCAGAGCGAGCGTGCGTGACGTCACCGCGCCGTTCGCGGCGAGCGTGCGTGACGTCATCGCGCCGTCCGTCCCCGCCCGTGATGTCACCGCCTGTTTCTGAACAGGGGGATCCTCCGAAGATGCTTGTTTAACCACCACTTTCCCTTTTCTTCTTCTTTCTTTTTATTGTTGCGACAATGGTTCTGCGAGAATAAATTTTTACAATATATAATCTTTTGAAAGAGGATCTACAGTACATCGGGAGGTCGGAGAGAAGGTCCGGGTCGGAGGTGAACCTGCCGTGTTGTCACCGATGGCCGCGAGTGGCGGGTGTGTGTGTGACTTTCTGAGGTGAGGTGAGGAAAGGAAAGGAAAGCGGGGGTTTCGCTCTTCGGGCGGGCAGCCACCATTGTTGTTAGTGACGCCCACGGTGTGTCCGGGGTTGGTGTAGCCGCTCGGTTGCTTCCTCTGTGAAGTATCCGTTCTGATGGATCATTAATGGAGAACTGAGCTCACCGTAAATACGGAAACACCAGGGATTCTGCAGATGCTGAAAGTCTTGAGCAACACACTTAAAATGCCGGAATAATTGGCCCGAGAACGGGTCGACTGTGCATTTCCTTCCACAGATGAGATCCACCTGTATTTTACATATATAAAATGAAATTTTACATAGGACATGAAAACCCTTCGGCCCACAATGTTGTGCATTTAAGTTCAAGTTTAATTATCATTCAATAAATGTAGCCAAACATAATAGCATTCCTTGGGGCCAAGGTGCAAAACACATTACCCACAGCACACTGCTCGTAGCAGTTATGGTTGAGGCCCTTTGTTCGTCAGGGTCAACCAGGGATCCTAGCTAGCTACTTGATATGCAGGCCAGGGCAGTACAATATGGAGAGCAAACTGTTGCCCGTGCAGCAGGTTCCTCCTCTCCACGGAACTGATGAATCCAAGGGAACGGCAGATACCAATACAGTTTGGCACCAGCAGCATTGCAGCAGTTGCTACTCAGTGTTGAGGTCAATGTAGGACTGCCTTAGGAACACCAGCTCCGGACTCACTCACGAAGCCTGCCCCATGAGTGGGTATAGCTGAAAGGCAGTGGGAGTTTGAGGTCAGCGTTTTCCTTCTAGATGAGCTGCCAACCATAGCCGATGAACCCTATCTGCTCAAAGTTTTAAGGAACCAGTAACCTGCCTTTACCCCTTCTCCTATCAGTAGAAATGGTTCATTTATAAAAAAATCACAAAGGGTAGCAGTCCCGAAGTAGATCCCTGCAGAACACCACTGGTCATTCACCTCCAGGCAGAAAATGGCCCATTTAATACCACCCTCTGCCTTAGGTGTGCAAGTTAATTCTGAATCCACACAGCCAAGCTCCCCTGAATCCCATGCCTCCTGACTCCGAATGAGCCTGCCATGGGGAATCTTGTCGAACACCTTGCTAAGGTCCATGTATACTACTCCACTGCTCTAATTTGTTTTGCCACTTGAAAAAGTCAATCAAGCTGATAAAGCATGACCTGACTCTCACAAAGCCATGTTGAATATCCCCAATCAGACTATGCTGCTCCAAATGCTTGTAAATCCTGTCTCTAAGAATCATCTCTGATAGTTTGCCTACCACTAATGTAGGACTTACTGCTCCATAATACCCAGGGTTATCCCTGTTATCTTCCGGTGTGTGTTGCTGCTGTAAACACTGAACAAGGGTCTGGTGTTGGAGGAGAGAAGTGTTCAATTCCAGGGGTAGGAGAGTTAGACGTTGCATAGGCTGGCTTTGTGTGATCCCTCTACTCTTTGCATGCCTCGTACTAAATCAGAACAGACACTGTTGTAAATACAAGGTCTGTTGGTACCTGTGGAAAGAGAGAGAAAATTAACTTTTCAGGTCCTGAATCTTAAACTCGCTGAAGAGAGTCTAGAGGAGGCTCACGAGATCGATTCCAGGAATGAAAAGGTTAGTATATGAGGAGCATTTGATGGCTTTGGGCCTGTACTCACTGGAGTTTAGAAGAATGAGGTAGGATCTCATTGAAACCTATCAAGTATTGAAAAGTCTGGATAAAATGGATGTTAAGAAATTTCCTATAGTTCGGAATCTTAGGACCAGAGGGCACAGCCTCAGAATTAAGGGACATCCAGGTAGAACAGAGATTAGGAAAATTTTCCTTCACCAGACGGTGGTGAACTTGTGGAATTCTTTGCCATAGATTGCTATGCAGGCCAAGTCATTGAGTATATTTAAAGTTGAGGTTGATAAGTTCTAGATTAATCAGTGTATGGAAGGTTAAGGGGAGAAGGCAGGCGAATGGGTTTGAGAGGGATACTAAACCAGTTATAGTGGAATAGCAGAGCAGACTTGATGTGCTGCGTGGCCTAATTCTGCTCTTGGGTCTTATGGTCTGACAATAATTGCATGTACCGAGGTACAGTGAAATCAAGGCATCTATACCGAACATTTCAAAGCACGTTCTTTGAGGTAGTACAAGGGAAAAGCCATCAGGTGAAATGTGGTGTTATGGTTACAGTTAAGGAGAAAAGGCAGATGTTGCCACATGAAAATTGATTTTAAAATTTGCTGAGTCCTTGGTAGTATATCGGTTAGTATTCCTGCCTAACATGTTCTCTGCTGGGGAGGTGCAATTTTGGGGTGCTTAGCTGGCTAGCAGTCTTATGAAGAGGAGAGCTGAATGTGTAAGTCTCTTCCTGCCAGAACATAGTCTTTCCAACAGCAAGCCTCATGTCGTGCCTCCTGGCCGGCCACACACAGAAACTGAACTCCTTTCGGACACAGGCTAAACTACAGAGGACCTCCTGCACACGGAGCAGGCCCACCAGTGTGTGGACACACCCTGGTGTTTATGAACCAGGTCCCCAGCTATAGGTGAATAGTCCCACTGCCTTGTGAGCAGCCTTAGGAGAGACAAAGGCTATGGCATAAGCCCAGACAGCAAATCCAGAGTGGAGCCCCTCAGGCAGCTGGACATCACTGAACATCCTTCCAGCAACTCCTGCAGCCAAGCTGGTGCCAAACATACTGCTTCATAAGCTTTCCTCTGGACTACACTGGTGAGGCCCAGGGGGGGATTTTGATGACTGGGCATCCCAGGATCTCCATACCTTCCACCCAGGCTTGTGATGATAATCACCATCACTCATTGTCCTTCGAGACAGACAGATGCCAACCAGTTGATGATACTTGTACAAATAGAATTAGACAATTTAGAAAATTGTCATGATTGTGATTCAAAAAATTCTCCAACAGTAAATGTACAAACTACCATGCAGTATAAAAGGGAGTCACGGTAGCATAGCAGTTAACGTGACACAGCCGCAGCTCGGGGCGTCGAAGTTCGATTCTGAACTCATCTGTAAAGAGTTTGTACGTTGCTCCCCATGAGCTTCGCCTCTTACTTTCCGAAAGATGTGCTCATTAGTGGGTAATTGGTCATTGTAAACTGTCCTGTGACTAGGCAAGGGTTAAGTAGGTGGGTTGCTGGGCAGTGCGGCTCAGTGGGCAAGTGGACCTATTCCACGCTGTATCTCTAAATAAAAAACGTCAAATAATCCAATGAGGTACTTTTACACACTTATCAGAAACCACTTAGTGTTTTAATCATATATATTAGTATGTTTAATGTATTCTGAGACTGTCCATGTACAGTTCAGCTACTCAGATTTTACTTTCCACTCTGTCTGATGACTATGTCATCTTAGTTGCGGGCTCTTAATAGTGTGCATACTTACTTCGGATCTGAGCTTTGAGGTCAAGTTTGTTAAATTCCTCAGCAACAAACCAGGCCAAACAGCATCTGTGGATGGAAATAGTCAATCAATATTTTGGGTTGAGACTCTTCATTGGAACTGGACCTGAAATGTCGACTATCATTATTCGCTACAAAAGCCGTCTGATCTGCTGAGTTCCTCCATCACCTTGTTTGTTGCTCCAGTATCTGCAGTCTCTTCTGTGTCCACTTGGAGGAGTTCTGTGTTATTTAGCTGAATTTAAATTCCACAGATGAATGTGTTGGGAAATTATCCATGTGGACTGTTACAAAACCATCAGCCTACCACCACATCCTGCCTTCTTACAGTGATTGCTTCTGAATTTTACAAGTATACTAGTGAAATATGTTTTTAGGTACTTTGGACAAATTACAGGAGATGGTTGATTTCCTTAGACCACTTCTGAGTAAAAGGGGTAATACAAAACGGATCCAAAAAAATCCAAGAACTTCTGTGTGTCTTCGCGAGTGACCAACCTCAGGGGAGAGGTTACAAGTAGTGTGGCAAGAAAATTACATTTTCTAAAGTCTTAAGGTTTTTACATTTGTGATACAAACATTGATGTTTTTTATCCCCACATTAGGTTTCTGCTGTCGTTAATCATTCCCGTGCTTTCTGTAACCACTGGTTTATTGTTTGCCCTCATCGTTATTTTGCTATACATTCGATTCTGGGTCTGTTCAAAGAAGAAAGCATCTCAAACTCCGGGAAACAACGTCAAGAAGTCTTTGTCAGTAGCATTCTTTCACCCTTACTGCAATGCCGGGGGTGGAGGAGAAAGGGTGTTATGGTGTGCAATAAGAGCGTTACAGGAAAGGTGAGTTACTTCACGGAGTCTCATTTGGCATTTTTTCATAAAAATGCATCTAAAAGATTAAATTGTAAAAATATTTTGTTTAATTGTGACTGCAGGTAAAAAGCAAACTTACAGCCCAATGATAATATTTTTTAATAGTATTCAAATCAACTTATGACCTTGTTCTTCCCTACACATGATCCCTTCCAGCCCAACAATGTGTCTGTGTCTCTGCATAGAATAAATGTGTTTCTATCATGCATTTATAACCACAGCTCTGTCAAAAGAAGATTACTGTGGGCTATACTACACTGAAGCAGACCTCACAGTTTTTGTGGCACTTCTAAATTACTGTAGTAGTTAGTAAAATTACACTCGTAATGCATGACAGAAACATGTTTGAGCCTGCATAGCATGTTATTAATGGCTCCTAGACATTCCCCTCTCTGTCCTCTATCTGCAGACTATTCTTTACAAGAAAAATAGCTTTAAAAATCAAGGAACACTTGTAGAGGGTCAAAAAGCAATCTGCTGGAGGAACCTTGCGGATCAAGCAGCTGCTATGGTAGGAAAGGACTTCGAACTGAAAGGATGCTGTTTTGAACCAAGATATCAACAGTTCCTTTTTTCCTACAGATGGTGCTCGAGCCACCAAGTTCTTCCAGAAAATTGTTTGTGCTTCAGATTTCAGCATCAGCAGTCTTTCATTCAAGCTTAAGAAATTAATGCTATTACAATAAAAATTCCTGAATCGAACATTCACAATTCAAGGACTATCTAAATAGTACAAATGTCATGAATGTTGGTGCAGATTTCTACTGCATATATATTTGAATAAGTAGAATATTTTTAATCAAGTTCTATGAATTAATTGCATAACTAAAATTAAGACCAACCTGCATTTATCATAAATGTTACTAATATATGCTTGCTATATATCAAGATCATCAAGTGTGCTACAAAGTATTTTCTATAATATGCCTGCACTTACAAAAATGATACATTTTTTTAGTCATGTTCTAATTTTTATGTTTTGGGATTCACAGATACGGCAATATTAAAATTATCATTTACACTGGAGATTATGATGTCACAGATCAAGAAATACTCGCTGGAGCATACAGACGATTCAATATCAAACTACTCCAACCTGTTGAATTTATTTTTCTTGAAAAGCGATACCTTGTGGAAGCTAAGTTTTATCCATATTTTACACTGCTAGGTCAAAGTCTGGGATCTGTTTTGCTTGGATGGGAGGCCCTTATGAAGTATGTTCCTGATATTTGTATAGATTCCATGGGCTATGCGTATGTGTTTCCTCTCTTCAAGTACTTAGGTGGTTGCCAAGTAGCGTGCTATGTTCACTATCCTACTATTAGCACGGACATGCTCTCTGTGGTGAAGGACAGAAACCCAAGATTTAACAATGCAGCCTTTATATCAAACAATCCTATCCTGAGCAATCTCAAACTTGTGTACTACCATATTTTTGCCATGCTATATGGATTGGTTGGTTCTTGCAGTGACATTATAATGGTAAATTCCACATGGACTCTGAATCATATTCTCGCTCTTTGGAAAGCAGGTGATCGAACCCATGTTGTCTGTCCACCTTGTGATGTTCAGACATTGTTAAATATTCCGTTAGAAGATGATGGTAACAAGACAGAACATTCCATTGTTTCAATTGGGCAGTTTCGGCCAGAGAAGGACCATGCTCTACAAATTAAAGCTTTCCATGGGTTCCTTCAGAAATATACTCAGAAATGCAGTGTGAAACTAATACTGATTGGAGGCTGCCGTAATGCTGAGGATGAAGAGCGAGTATCTTGCCTAAAAACACTCTGTGAAAATTTAGAAGTAAAAGAGAATGTTGAGTTTAAGATTAACATTTCATTTGAAGAACTTAAAAAACATCTGTCTGAAGCTACTATTGGTCTGCATACCATGTGGAATGAACATTTTGGTATAGGTGAGCATGTTATATAATCATGTACATCTCAGCTGTGATTCTTTCTAGTTTCTTTTGACTTGGACCATTTTAGCGTGCACTTCACGGTTATATAATATTTAATGCTTGAAGTATTATAGACTCGTGTGCTTTTTGAGATATTTAGCATTAAGTACTTAAGGGATTGCCTGTAAATTTAGACTTAACTACAACTTAAGCTTCAAAACAAAACTACATGGATAAGTAACATTTTTATGTTTATGGAACACTAAATTAGTGCAACTGAAATAAATACAGATGAGCATATAAACAATAGGACAACAAATCTCCCTTTCTCCAAGTCTCTCCATCCTAGAACAAATGCCCTGTTAAATCCCGACTCCATAACAACAACAAGTAAATCTACCTGAGTCATGATAATTGATTTTCACGCTGTAATTGTGTTTGCATGTTATTTTAAAGATACTAAGTGATGAATTACTAAAACAATTCAGGTATGTAGTTTCTTTTTGCAATTTGACTTTCTGCATATTAATAATATAGCTGTTAAAGAAGAAATTGCATCAGGTGCTACCGATCCCGTTTGCAGTTCATTCAATAGGACCAATAGACTGAGGCTGGATTGCTTTCTTTGAGATATTTAAATATGTGGTTGTGGCAGCACTTCTTAATCTGTTGGGAAATGCAGCAAAATCCCATCCCTCCATTCAACAGGAGCAATTGGAAAGAAAGATGTGATGTGATCAAAAGATTAAAATTTCAGTTAGATAAGAAAAATTGGTTTAAAAAAATGAGCCTAGACTAGAACCAGGAAATTTGGAACGTGGTTTGAATCAACTTTTGATACTTTTTTGTACTACCTACCATGTAGTCCTGGTACAAGTCTATATTTAGACATTGAATCAGCATGAAGATTCTGTATTGAGAAAGCCTAGAAATAGGTTGCTTTAAAAGGAAGGGATTTAAGGAACTGTCCACTGTAGTGTTCCAAAATACTAATTTTGCAAAAAACTAGGAAGTTCCTAATGCTATGATATAATGAATGTGCTTTTGTCACTGCATTATTGAACTGCCTCATTAATCATTTTCTCCTCTTTTTTTTATAGGTGTTGTGGAATGCATGGCTGCAGGAACCATTATTCTGGCCCATAACTCGGGCGGTCCCAAGCTTGACATTGTGGTACCTTTTGGTGGAGCTAAAACAGGTTTCTTGGCAGACAGTGAAGAAAGTTACGCCGATGCTATGAATACTATTCTAACACTATCACCTGAAAAAAGAATGGAAATTAGAAAGAATGCACGCCAGTCTGTGAGCAGATTCTCCGACCTTGAGTTTGAAACATCATTTATATCTGCTTTGGAACCTTTCTTTAGCCCAAGATGATTATTAAATGTGTCTAAATAATGGCTCAAGCTAAGATAATTACTAAATAATACTTGTAAAATAAGGAGTCTCTCCTCACTCTCCATCCTAAGGGAGTAGAGGCAAAACAATGCAAATATTATATAATAGTTTGTAAATATTCGAAAATGTTTACTGTTTTGTGTATAGTACAAAAATAAAAATAAATCTTTGAAGACTTCATGTTCATCAATAAATATGACCATAAAAAAGCCCTATTCAAATCAGATGTTTAATTTTTTTCCAAGTTCATTTGCCTTGTTTGCTGTTTCAGTGGCGATATAAGCAACTTGACATAAGGAAGTGTAAAGATAATAATAACTGCTAAGAGTACAATAGCCATAAAACTTGGATTATAAAGGTAAGTTTATTACCTTTGTTGGATGAAGGTCAGACAGATGCTGATTTGCGAGATGCAGAAGGGCTTGCCAGGTCCAAAACCATGTACCTAATATTGAGTTGTTAATCTGTTGAAGCTGCAGCACAGAAGGTAAAAGCAGCAGGCAAAGAATAGATCTAGTCACAAATGATAACAGACAATTGAACAGCTAACAGGAGGCAGTATCTCCTTTATTTATTGAATGGCAAACCCAGGAATGTGAATGCAGAAACGTTTGCAATTACAGTGGATTCCAGTTCATTGGCAGGACATCAGGACCAGTACATTTTGGCCCAGTTAAGCAGCTGCCCCACTAAGCTGAAGCTTCATGGAAATAATTAAAAAGCTATTTTAAAAAAAGATAAACTGAGTTACAAATTACATAATTAAATGAAATATGGAATAAATTAGAATACTAATTACTACAGTACCATAAAACTGTATTAGTTCCTAATTGCTATTGATGGAGGAATTCACCCAGTGTACACTGTGTTCTTTTGATTGACTGTAAATGAACAATATCAGTGTGGACCAAGTGCAGATAATGGAGTACCTTGATTCAATGTTTTTAATGATTCCATCCTCCAAATCCTCAATTTCATTGAAACATTCAAGATGATTGTCAATACCTTGAAATTCTTCATAGTTCCTAACCTGCTGAAGTAGTGAAATAATTTTACTTTCACTCCCAGCTATTTCTGGCATCTCCATGCTTGGATGCTTGAAACCACAGAGACGAAAACAGTTCTGAATTGTCTTACGACTTATTTCTCACCCACTATCAGTGACAAAAATCACTATTGTTTGTACATGCAACTGGCGTTATTTATACACTGTTCACTTGAAGCATGGTGTAGTGTCTAATGGCTACGCAAGTGCACGTGACTAATGCTAGTTAGAAACTGTTTGGCAACAGTCTCCTGTCCCAACTAACTGGAAAAGCGCCCCAAATAAATTTTAAAAATCCAGCTATTTTCTCTATTTTTGTTAAGATTTGTCCCGAATAATCGGCTGCCCCCATTAACCGATGGCGCAATTAACCTGAATCCACTGTATATTCAGCCAGTAGGGCCCGTAAATTATTGCAATCTGAATTACACTGACTGGGGAGCAGCTGACTGCCCATGTTGGTGGTGTGGTGGGAATCTCTTATTTACCCCCTTGCATTTTGGAGGAAAAAGCAGCTAAAATATCTTGAATATTTGCTATATTCTATTGTTTCAGAAATACTTAATTTTTTAAAGCTCAAAGTTTGAACTTTAAATTTACTTTTTGTATGTTTGCTGGCAAAGCCAGGATAGATTATCAATCTGTTTAGATCATCTGTGCTGCTCCACAACACTTCTTGTATGCCTAGTTTGAGTGCTCAGAACCGTTCCTATTGTATCCCAATGAGCATAATTGTGGTGCCACATGACACAGTACGTGTCCCTGGTGTGACACTGGGAGTTTACTCCAGCAAGCTCTGTTCATTGATCACCTCTGGCAGTGTTGCCGAAAATAGCTGCTTCTGCCACTGCTTACTCCTGCAGATGACACTGGATCCATAACTCACAGTGTGTGTGGTGGGCAAGAACAAGAAAAAAGTTTTTAAAAATGAATAATTGTGAGAAGACAACAACAGGAATTCTGCAGATGCTGGAAATTCAAGCAACACACATCAAAGTTGCTGGTGAACGCAGCAGGCCAGGCAGTATCTGTAGGAAGAGGTGCAGTCGACGTTTCAGGCCGAGACCCTTCGTCAGGACTAACTGAAGGAAGAGTGAGTAAGGGATTTGAAAGTTGGAGGGGGAGGGGGAGATCCAAAATGATAGGAGAAGACAGGAGGGGGAGGGATAGAGCCAAGAGCTGGACAGGTGATAGGCAAAAGGGGATACGAGAGGATCATTGGGACAGGAGGTCCGGGAAGAAAGACGGGGGTGGGGGGGACCCAGAGGATGGGCAAGAGGTATATTCAGAGGGAATAAAAGGAGAGTGAGAGAAAGAATGTGTGCATAAAAATAAGTAACAGATGGGGTACGAGGGGAAGGTGGGGCCTTAGCGGAAGTTAGAGAAGTCGATGTTCATGCCATCAGGTTGGAGGCTACCCAGACGGAATATAAGGTGCTGTTCCTCCAACCTGAGTGTGGCTTCATCTTTACAGTAGAGGAGGCCGTGGATAGACATGTCAGAATGGGAATGGGATGTGGAATTAAAATGTGTGGCCACTGGGAGATCCTGCTTTCTCTGGCGGACAGAGGTAGATGTTCAGCAAAGCGGTCTCTCAGTCTGCGTCGGGTCTCGCCAATATATAAAAGGCCACATCGGGAGCACCGGTCGCAGTATATCACCCCAGTCGACTCACAGGTGAAGTGTTGCCTCACCTGGAAGGACTGTTTGGCGCCCTGAATGGTGGTAAGTGAGGAAGTGTAAGGGCATGTGTAGCACTTGTTCCGCTTACACGGATAAGTGCCAGGAGGGAGATCAGTGGGGAGGGATGGGGGGGACGAATGGACAAGGGAGTCGCGTAGGGAGCGATCCCTGCGGAATGCAGAGGGGGGGGGAGGGAAAGATGTGCTTAGTGGTGGGATCCCGTTGGAGGTGGCGGAAGTTACAGATGCTGGACCTGGAGGCTGGTGGGGTGATAGGTGAGGACCAGGGGAACCCTATTCCTAGTGGGGTGGCGGGAGGATGGAGTGAGAGCAGATGTACGTGAAATGGGGGAGATGCATTTAAGAGCAGAGTTGATTGTGAGAAGAGGACTGTTAAGAGTTGATGGCAATGGGTGCAAGATGTGTAGTTGCAGTGACAGCAGTACCACACTGCTGAATCGTGCAATCATACACCAGAAGATGCTTCCATCAGTCAGATTATGATTAACTGTTCTATAATTGGCATTAAATTTAATAATCCTTTAAAGGTGCCAATCAAATCTATTTTAAAATCTTCATAAACAGGCTCAATTCCATGTTTTCTAAAAACAAATGTTGAGACTAAATAAGGAAATTCCATGGGATGAGTAGGCAAGCAGACCTACAACTGTTTCTGCTAAGGTGACATTTTTGCTCATTTTTTCCAGGTATGAACATACACACGTTTACTCGCTGGGGAGAAACATAAAATAATTATATATTCATTGGATACAGATTGGAAGTGGTCTGTCAGTTGGTTACTGCAAGTGAAAGTCAAATAGAAAATATGCAAATAACAGCTTGAGGAATTAGTGTTTGTTTAAAATAATCAATTCTAGACTTGGGATGTTTGGAATGACATTCTAGTTCATTGGCTGTAAGAGTATATGACTACCCATAAACATCATTCTCAGGAAGTTGCATTTTGTTCTGTGCAATCTTAACTGAATCAGGTACAGGCATTTTGTTTTGATCACAGCATTGTACCGGCTTGCTTTCAGTATTGAAGACATTCATTTCCGTGTAGTCCTCACTCTCCTCTCCCTGTGCACCATGTGCACTTTGACTGGCTCCTTTCCCTTCATGATTACGAGCTTCTGCTGGTTGAGCAATTAGTTCTTGCAAGGACTCCACCAGCTGTTCTGTGAGTTCATCTTCTGATTCTTCAAAATTTCTAAAGAATATTCATAGAAATTTTACAATAAGGTTGTACATTACAACATTGAAAGATATTGGTAAGTCGGTGCAAAATAGTCCATTGTGAGTAACACTACATAACTACTGAATCTTATAACTCAAAATGAAGCTAGAGTCATATCTTTTTTTTAAAAAAAAACTGGATCATTTCCAAATCAATTGTGGTGACCTGTGTAAAATCTGAAATGCTTCAAGGTCACTGAAAGACATGGATTTTATGTAGAGTCATTCAGTTCTTTCTGGGGAAAACAGCAATGCAAGAGGAATTTTATCCTCTATCTCCCCATGTGAAAATCCTGTGTCAGAATAAATTCATATAGCTTAATCTGGTATGGCTTTGGAATGTAATTGCCCAAATACGTTGAAGTGCATGGAAGTACTAGGCACTTTTGACCCACCAGGTCTGTGTTGACAGTCAAGCACACATTCTTCCCGCGTTCCCATTCACTCCCGGAGAGACTATTCACCAACTTGGGGCATCATGTATATTTTTGGGTGTGGGATGGAACCTACACGGGCATGGAGGGATTGGCCAAATGCCAAGTGGACAGCACCAAGGGTCAAGATTAAACCTAGCTTGCTGGAGCTCTGAAGCAGAAAATCCACTAGCAGTCTTTAAATGCTGCTTATTATTAACTTTGCTCCAGCTGTACTTAAGAAAGTTGGGATAAGAGTCACTTGGAGCATAAAGACTGACATTTGACAAGCTTTGGTAAGCTAATAGTAAAAGGAAATGCTTACGTGTCGTCATCATCAGATCTGGGCTCCAGTCGTTCATTATCTACTTCAATGCCAGACAGAGAATTTGATTCAGAATCACAGTTCTCCTCTGTTGGTCTCAACGGAGTTGGTTTACCATCTATTGAACCAAAACATGGGTGAATCAATAATAGGCATGTATTAAAAGACTAAATGAAGCGGCGGCTTAATTTGCAATACAGTGAACACAGATTTTCTGTTATCTCTGTCGTAGGAAGATCCAGTACCATATGAAAAGGCATTTACTTCACTTTTGTGCCAATAGTTACTTATACTCCTTCAAACCAAATCACTAAATTAATCACCATGTAATTCTTCATTCTATATAATTGTTGAATGTCATTTTTTATTGCATGTAGAAATACTACAGAAATTACTAAAGCATTCTGTTAGCTTCCCCAATTCTATGTTACAGCCATGTACTGGCCTTTTGCAAAAAAAAAATGCATTTTGCTGTGCATCTCAGATTAATATCTCATTGGTGACACAGTTCCTCTAACTGTTTAGCATATTTCCAATGCAGTGCTAATGAGGTTACCATAAGAATCAATTAAAAATAAGAATCAACTTTATTTGTCATATAGATTTACAGGTATTAGGAAATTGCTGCAGAATCTCTTATGTTTCTCGTTAATATTTTATTCAATCAGTGCGAGAGAATCAATATCAGTTTCTGTTCCAGTATCCATTCTATCACTTCTGGAAAGCTCCAGAGACTCAAAGAATTATCTTTGGCCATCTCCTATTTTGCATCATCATGAAACAACACCAGTTTCCACATCTATACTAACAGCATCTATCTGAACCTAATACCATCTGTCTTTATCCCTCCCTTGTCCCTAAATTGTCAGACATCCAGTACAAAATGGGCAGAAATATCCTTAAATACAGAAAAATCTGAAGCCATTGACTTTGGTTTACTGTATCTTCCTAGCAACCATACAAACCTGTCCTTTTTAGTTTGCAATTACATTAGGGGTGTGACATGCATATCTCTGTTCTTTACACTATTGCTAAGATTAACTAATTTCACCTCCTGAACATCACACGTTTTTGCCCTATATTTGGAGAGCTACACATATTTCAAGGCTTTTGAGAGGAAGGTATTGTTGGAAATAGGCAAGTAAGGTTGGGCTAATGATTTTTATACTTAATGTTAAGTGTTCAAAGTTGGATAAACAGTTTTTCAAAAATAATAAGATACACATTTCTTTGCACATTTTGTTGTTATTAAAGCAGGGATGTATTTCACATTTTCTAAATTAATACTGATTTTTTTTAAATATCACTGATTTTAGGAACAAATTTATGTTTTACTAGTACATAATTTAGAACTTACAATGTTTTCTGATTAAAATTTATCTCATACTGTAGTTAAATTCCACTTTACTGTAGTATCTACTTAAATGCAAAATTTTTCTTTACCAATGTGGTCTGCAGAAACAGTTAGACCACCTGAAGACAGTTCAGCAGCCATTAGTGCATTCAGCAGGGTATCTGGTCGTTTCAGTTCCCAATGATTTCTGTTTCTTGAAACATCTGCTTCTATCACAACCACCTGGTCAACTGCAGAAGTAACTAAACAAAGGATAAAGTAAGTGCAGAAACAGTCATATAGAGTCATACATTGCTGTAAATTTTCTGGGGTAAGAAACTCTGTGGCATGTCACAATTTTTGTTACCTAACTCAAAATTTTGGAGTCACAAATTGCTGTAAGTGTGACCCAAGACAGAAAAATGAGGCACCTGTGGCTTTTGTGAATGATGTCTTTATTCTTAATCAGCAAAATTGGAGGACTGAAGAGAAACAGGAGAAGAATAGAATAGAAATAGAGTGAATTAGATTCAAATCAGGAACTTAAATTATTTTTCAGAAGTTAGACACTGCTGGTGAGGCAGTTATTTATTGTCCATTCCCAAAAGTCCTTGAGAAGGTGGTGATAATCTTTCTTATAGCACCCTCTTGTTCAACTTAATAACTTAACAATCTAATAACATAGGAAACATATTAGATACACAATGTTAGACTAAAATTGTTACATTTCATTCAGTTATATTAATTAACAGCTTAACTATTAGAGACTGTTGATTGTTAAATAATGGTACTAATATGGGAATTAGAAACACATCAATAGAGTGGAGTAAAATGAATGGACAGTAAAATTATTATGTACCTTCCATGTGAGAAGATGTTACTTCCAAAGTTTTACTTGCTAGATTATGCATAAAACTTCCTGCCTCGATGAACTGCCATTTCTTCTGTTTAAGGTTGTTGCCTTCCTCGTGGGTCAGTCTCTTATTTAAAAGATCCAATTCCTAAAATATATTAGCATATAAAGTATCTTTGCTAATTTATCTTTTAGAATAATTATATCAAATTTAAGGCTGTATTATAATTTTGGTGAATTTTAAATTTGTGGAAATTCATGGCACCAAAGGAAGACATTCCACTCATCATATACTTGCTTACCAGAAACGGATTTCTGGTTAATCTTGTTTCCCAAGTTTTAGTCATAGCCCTTTTGATATGGCTCTGAAAGGTTTCATACTGTATGTTTTAAAATGAGGGGTAGCTTTCTCCTTCCACACCTTTTATCCTGCAAGTTCCAGACTCGTTGACCATCTACTTTTCAACTCTCCTCAAATTCTTTGACTGACTGAATTAAAATGTATGTTCTAGATTACTGACATTTCTGCGAAGGGAAATATGCCTTTTGAGTTCAACTTGCCTGGGCTCTTCATTATTCCTCGCAATTAAATTAAATTAAATTGTCAGAAGTTGATCAGTTGAGCTGAAAGGCCTGTTTTCTATGACTTCTACGAGTTGGAATGTCAGGCTACAATTATGTTAGTTTGATGCCACTTAATGCAGTTTTGGTTACCACACTTTAGAAATATGTGCTTAAGCTAGAGAGTCCTCCTAGACTGGAGGATTTGAGATATAAGGAGAGACTGGATAGGCTAGGACTGATTTCCCTGGAAAGAAGGAATGGTGAGATTTGATCTTATAGAGGTTTATAAAACTTTGAGGGCCATAGATAAGGTTGATAAGCACAGTCTTTTCCCCTGAATAGATTAATCTAGAACTAGAAGGCATAGGTTCACAGTGAGGGGAAAGATTTAAAGTGATCCAAGAGGCAAGTTTTTCCATACAGATGGTGGTGGGTATATTGAACCAACTTCTTAAAGGGGTGGTGGAGATGGGTACAATTACAATGTTTAAAAGAGTATTTAGCCAGGTAAGAGGATCGGAAAGGTTTAGAGGGATATGTGCCAAATTGGATTAGCTCAGATGGGTGACCAAAAGTGTACAAGGTACTCCAACTTTAACCTCACCAACAACTTATGCAACTACAACATAATGTCCCAATTCCTATACTCAATGCCCTGACTGATGAACACCGGCATGTTAAATGCCTTTTTCGCCACCATGTCTACCTGTGATGCCCCTTTCAACGAACTGTGCACTTGTATTCCTTGGTTCCTATGTTACATTACACTCCCTATAGTGCCCTACTATTCAGAGTATGAGAACTATGTTGGTTTGACTTTCCAAGGATGCATCACTTTACACTTATCTGTATTGAAATCCATTTGCCAGTTCTCAGCCCACTTCCCTTCTGACCAAGATTCCCCTGTAAACTATGATAACTTTCTTCACTGTCAACACCTCCTAATTTCTTACCATTCACAAATTTACTGATTAGGCCTTGAGAATCTCCACCCAAATCATTCATATAAATAACGAATAGCAAGAGTACCAAAACTGACCACTGAGGTACACTATTAGTCACTGGCCTCCATTCCAAGGGAAAACTTTCAAGCATCACCCTCTGTTTCCCAACTCTGAGCTAATTTTGAATCCACTTAACTAACTTTCCTTGGATTCTTTGAGAGCAAACCTTCTACAACTTATCATGTGGGTACTTGTCGAAAGCCTTGCAAAAGTCCAGGTATACAGCCTCCACTGTCCTACCCTCATCTATCTTTGTGGATACCTCTTTAAAAAACTAAAAAAAGACATGTTATACACTACTTCCCTTGCACTAAACCATGCAAATTCCTAATCAGATTGTCTATCCAAATGCCAGCAGATCCTGTCTTCAGAATTCCCTCCAGTAAATCCTCCACCACTTATGTCAGACTGACCAGCCTGTAGTTTCCAAGCTTGACCTTGCTACACTTCATAAACAATAGAACAACATTAGCGGCCTTCCATTTAATCTTTGGGAACTTCACCAGTGGTTAATGCTTAAGCAAATATCTCCATGAGGGCATTTACAATTTCCTCTCAAGCCTCCCCCAAGGTCTGAGGACTATGGTTAGGCACTGGGGATTAAACCACCTTAAAAACAGCACCCATCACCTAGGGGTCGAGAATCAGGTGGTCCTGTTAATCTCTAGGGGGCCTACTCTCTCTTCAACCATCATCTTACTCTTAACATAGCTATAGAAAGCTCTTGAGAATTTCCTGAAACTTTCCTACCAGAAACTTTCCTACCAGGATCATCTCATTCCCTGTTCCTGGCTCATGATTTCCCTCTCAAAAGTAATCTTAATCCTTTTAAATTCTTCACGGGATTTCCTCATCCCTGACCTCCTAATCCCAATGCAGGGCACACTATCCTTGTTCAATCTAGGGGAAAGAGGGATTGAGAGCAGAAATGTGGGAAGTATATGAGATACAGTCAAAGGCTCTCTCCACTATGGTGGAGGGAAAACAACCATTCTTTTTAAGTATCTTCTGTTACTTTTGGAAGAGTACCTTTGTAATTCATTGGAAGGATGTTACTCATTGTTAGGTTTATCTCGGAAAATGAACAAAGTAACTGAAATTCTGCAAACTTTACTCAACGTGAGCATTGGGTCACTTCCAGATCAGTGAGAATAAGAGTGTTGTCAATGAATCGTATGTAGATGGACAGCTGCTTGTATCTGTCTTACAATCCAAGCCTTAGGGAAAATTTAAACATGGTTGCCTTAACTTGGCAAGTGGGAGGACCAGGTCAATTACCCTATTGTGTCCTTCTGATTGGCTTGTTAGGAGTTTTCTTCACTAAATCCAACCACTCTGACACATCACATTTGCTGGTAGAGGTCATGTTAATCCCCTAAGTATTTTAGAGTAAACTGTCTGCTAAAATTTAAGAATTTGTGAGCTTTTCCTTACTAGTTATCCTCTTTATTTTAGATTGGTCAAGATATTATATTTTAAGAGAATGGTTATTAATCTATTCAGGGGAAAAGACTATGCTCATCACCCTTATCCTTGGCCCTCATAGTTTTATAAACCTCTATAAGGTCACACTTCACCATTCCTTCTTCCTAGGGAATCAGTATACTTTAAGTTTAGAAAACATAACAGCCATTTCCTTTACCTCCTTTTGCTGGGAATCTTCATGATACAATTCTCCATCCAGCCGTATTTCAAACTTTATACCACCCTTTGAGGAAGAGAAGTTTTGTGTGACTACTTATTATGAAACATTAGATTACTGCCTTTCAAATATACTGCATCGGGAATCCACTATGAACAGTGATATACTCCAAAGTATTGCCAGGAAATGTAAGTCCACAATTCACCTTGTGTTCTTGTTCTACTACTTCACTTTCCAATGGATGATGAAATCTCATGTGTTTCAGTTCTTCCTCAATAACCTAGGAAGTGTAAAATATATTGAATAGTTGAGTAAAAAATTAAAAACACGCTAGAACGTGTTTCCATTGTTTAACTATTTTGTTAATGCATTATGTTGTTAATGTGTTTATGGTCTGGAGTTCATTTTGATTCATGATCTAAATTTACAATTGTGGGAGGAAGAAAACATGATAAGCCATGAAATTCTCTTTATATGTTATTTTTGAGCATATATATACACACACACACAGAGTACTGTATGTTTAAAGTACCTGAAATTCATGTAAGTTCAAGAAACTTCCTACCATAATGATGGAAAAGGCCATGAAGAGCATAACGACAACATCATTTGTCATTACATTATCATTCCAAATTCTACTGAACATAATCTTGTAAACTAATAGTCTGTCTGTACACTGTACCTCTTCCTAGAAATGCTGCCTTGCCTGCTGCGTTCAACAGCAACTTTGATGTGTGTTGTCTGTCTGTACATATTTCTCTTCAAAAGTCTTAGTAAAATCTAGTAAAATATGTAAAAATCTAGGGTGCCTGAGACTTTTGCACAGTACTGTATTTGTCAACAAAGAGCAGACAGAGAATATGTAAATCTGGCGGGAGCAAAGGATGTTGGGAATCACGAGGCTGGAGCCCCATAGTAGGGATGTGGACCAGTGTCAAAGAAGCAGTGCCAGGAACGGGGGTGGCGTGGGTGCAGACTCACCCAGCCCTGAGACAGCAGGCAAGGTCATTTGATTTCAAGCAATTAGTTTATTGTCTCTCTGGTGCCTACTGTTCCCTCCCCTCTCCCTTCCCCTTTCCCCAACCATGATTCCCCTCTCCCTATCCCTTTCCCACTTTCTGTCCACAACAGAGACCCATATCAGAATCAAGTTTATTATCACTCACATATGTCATGAAATTTGTTTTTTTTTGTGGCAGCAGTACAGTGCAATACATTAAATTACTACAATACTGTGCAAAATTCTTAGGCACCTTAGCTATATATACGTTTCCATGCCTTTTGCACAGTACTGTATCTAATCTTTCTTTGGCACAACGTTTAAGCTTTGAAAAATTAATTAAAATTTATATATTTTGGTTCATTCTTGCTGTCTATGTGAATCCTTTAATGTGATTGGTTGCTCAGCTAGCTTGATGACACTATAGCTACAAGGTGCAGAAGTTCTTACAAACTGTCGCCTGATTCCAGCAGCACTAGCAAAAGAAAGTTCCTACCGAAGGGATTGATTGCAAGAGAGATTGCCAAAGAGATTATGGAATTGATGGCTTTGTGGCCATGTTTGCAGATGATACAAAGACAGGTGACAGAGAAGGTAGTCTTGGAGAAGCCGTTGGAAAGATTAGGAGAATGGGCAAGGAAGTGGCAGATGGAATACAAGGTTGGGAAGTGCATTTTGGTAGAAGGAACCAAGGCATGAGACTATTTTCTAAGCAGGAAGCAAATTTGGAAATTGGAGATACAAAGGGACTTGGAAGTCTTAGTGCAATATTCCTAAAGATTGAGTCAGTAGTAAAGAAGGAACATGCAATGTTGGCATTCATTTTATGAGTATTAGGGGGAAAAAAGCAAGGATGGAATGCTGAGATGTAATAAGGCATTGGTTACACTGCATTTGGGACATTGTGAGCAGTTCTGGGCCCATATTTAAGAAAGGATATGCCAGCAATGGAGATGGTCCAGAAAGGTTTACGAGAATGAAAGAATTAACATATAAGGAGTGTTTGATGGTTCTGGGCCTGTAATCACTGGATTTCAGAAGAAATGAGGGGTGAATTTCTTTGAAACCTATCAAATATTGAAAGGCCTGAATAGAGTGGATGTGGAGTGGATGTGGAGAGGATGTATCCAACTGCAGGAGATTGAGTGCACAGCCTCAGGATAGAAGAGTGTCCCTTTAGAACAGAGATGAGGAGGAGTTTCTTTAGCCAGGGGTGGTGAATCTGTGGAATTCATTGCCACAGACTGATATGGAGGCCAAGTCAATTGGTATATTTAAAGTGGAGGTGGACAGGTTCTTGATTCAGAAGGGTGTCAAAGGTTACAGGAGAAAGCAGGAAAACAAGGTTGAGAGGGAAAATAAATCTACCATGATGGAATGGTGGAGCATAATCTCAATGGGCTGAATGGCCTAATTCTGCTCCTGTTTTCTGGTCTTACAGAACTTAGTGATGATCTTTCAATTCAGCAGAGAACTCAGATTCTGGGACTTTCAGAACGAAGCTACCCATATCTCAGACCTATGGAAATTGTACTCTTGGAACTAAGGCTGGACTTTATAGGGCACAGAGAATTACTGAAAATCAAATGTTGGAATATGAAACACACCACTTTGAACAATTGATTTAAAAACTACTCAGTTAATGTACCTTGTTATATTTCATTGGATTAAACCTGAGTAAATTATTAAATATTATAGCAATTTCAGTATTAATCTTCACTACCTGACCAGGATCTTTCTCTTTGCTGAGCTCCTGAAGATAAGCCATTTTGTCTCTGGGATTTGCTCGGTCGATATCGTACGTCTCACTTGAAACACATGTGTGATTCTAGAATGCATGTAATTAGAAGAGGATCAGTGCTTCTATATTCCTCTGTTTTCCCCCAACGGAAACTATGAAATGCTAAATGCAGGAGCGAATGTTATGCTGGTCTTTATTGCAGGAAGATAAGGGTCCAGGAGCGTTGATATCTTCTTGTAGATGCATAGGGAATTGGTAAAGTCCCAAATGGAGTTTAGTGTGCTTTATCTGAGGAAAGATATGCTTGGCATAAATGAGGACAAAGAAGCTTAACTACTCTGATTCCTGTGGTGGCAGAAATGGTGAAAGGTTCAGCATGTCATCTAAAGCTTTGACAAACTTCAATAGATGCAAGGTGGAGAATATATTGACTGGTTATATCATGGCCTGGTATGGAAACACCAATGCCTTTGAATGGAAAAGCCTCCAAAAAGTAGTGGAGACAGCCCATCAACTTGAGAAATTCTGCAGATGCTGGAAATAAAGCAACACACACAAAATACTGGAGGAACTCACCATGTCAGGCAGCATCTATGGAAACGAATAAGCAGTCGACGTTTTGGGCCAAGTCCTGAAGAAACAATGTCTATTTATTCATTTCCATTGATGCTGCCTGACATGCTGAGTTCCTCCAACATACTGGATACAGCCCAGTCCATCAATGGTAAAGCCCTCCCTGCGTTGAGCTCATCTACAAGGAGTGCTATCTCAGGAAAGCTCCATCAATCATCAAGGATACAGGTCATCCAGATCATGGTCTCTTCTCACTGCTGTCATCACAGAGGAGGTACAGGAGCCTTGGGTCTTACACCACTCGTTTCAGGAACAGTTATTACCCTTCAACCATCAGGCACCGGAACCAGAGTGAATAACTTCACTCACCCCAACACTGAACCGGTTCCACAAATTATAGACTCAATTTCAAGGACTCTGCAGCTCATGTTCTCAATATTTATTACTTACTTACTTATGTATTTATTATTATTATTATTATTATTTTGTCTTTCTTTTTGTATTTGCACAATTTGTTGTCATTTGCACATCGGTTACTTGCCTGTCTTTGTGTGCAGTTTTTCATTGACTCTGTGTTAGTGTGTGTTTACTGTGAATGCCCACAAGAAAATGTATCTCCGGTTAGTGTATGATGACATATATGTACTTTGAGAGATTGGGTTGGTTAGGTCTATATTCACTGAAATATACAAGAATAACAGGAGCTCTCGTAGAAACCTATAAATTTCTAACAGGACCAGACAGATGAGATACAGGAAGATTTCTTTGAGTCCAGGACTAGGAGTCATAGTGGGATATGGAGTATACAATTCAGAATTAAGATAAGGATACATTTCTTCACAGGCCATTTCTTAAGGGATGATAAGATATAGATAGATATGTAGGAACTGGGTACCGAAGTGCATGATCAATGATGACCACATTGAATGGGGCCCAGGGGCAAAATGAGGTTTGCCCACAGACTCTTCAATAATATTTTGAGCTTAAAGACAGCATTGCAGATTAGGAAAAGGTAGGGGAAGTGTCATTTGTTGTCTTCCTGACACGCAAACTTGTATTAGAGCAGAGATTGATTAAATCTAGGCTGACAGAGCTAACTACGTCCCCAACAATATATGGTACACTTAGTACAGCATAATATAGTACAGAAACACTATAATAATTCCATTCCTGTATGAAATACTACAGTGAGTTCCTTTATTATCGATGAAGTGTGTAAACATCCCACAGACATGCATTTTCATGTTAATAGACTAGCAAAGAAGAGGATGTGTATGGTGTGGGTGGTGTGGACAAGGTGCTGAATGTTCTTAGTTCCTAATTCAACAAGAATATTTTGCACATCTCCTTAAAGCAATATTATTGAAATAATATTATATTGGGCGGCAAGTTAAATGTGGAAAAATATCTCATAGCAGTTTATAAAAAACCTTAATCAAAAATGGATTCCTTAATACATTTTATTTTCTAACCTGTTGTAGGAGGTGAAAATATGAAACTATTGTAGTCGGCAGACTAAAATATACTTCACAACAACTAATCCTGAATCCTGGGGAGATGGAAAGCCAGGCAGCCAAATTATCGTAATTAAGATAAATGATGTTAAACGGTTCAAAGGCACCAATCTGTGTCACATTGTTTTATAGCATTGTTCAGCTTACGTTAACATGTATCAAATTGATGTTACACCTCTGCAAATAGTTCCACTCCTTACCTTCTTTTCTTCTATTTTTTCTTTAATTTCTTTCACCTCATACTGATACTGTTGCCTTATTTCCTTAAGTTGCTGACAGTATTCCTGAAAAATAACAAGTCAATGCTTGAAAACTATACTACTTCTATGATAGTCATAAAGAAAATGCCATTGACATCTATTAAGATCCTGAGATTCTGTGCACGCTTCCTAGAAAATAGGAAAATTTAAATAAAGTAAGATTTCCTGAAATCTTTGTAATGCACGGTATTGTGACTGAATTACAGTTTTGCTCAACATGAAGTTTAATTATCATGCACAATGGAGATTCCGTGGTGAAGACACAGTAAATTCTAACAAGCAGAGCCATGGAGTCATAAAGAGATACAGCACAGAAATGGGGCATTTTGTCCACTAAGTCTGTGTCAATCAGCAAGCATTCATTTTTATGTCAATCCTATCCTAACTCACTTCATTCTCTCCAAGTTCCCAATAAGAACAGGTCCCAGTCACCTGACCCCACACCTCCCCTCCCTGACCCCATGGTTCTACACACCAGAGACAATTCACAGTGGCCAATTATCCTACCAACCTGTATATTTTTGGGATGCGGGAGTAAACCAAAACACTTGGGAAAACCCATGTGGTCACAGGGAGAAGTACAAACTCTGCACAGGATTAAAACAAAATTGCTGCCACTGGGAGATGCTGGCTCTACTAGCTGTGTCTCTGTGCCATCCTGAGGTCTTACGTATATACTTCTCGTTCTGACCCAAGTCCAAATACATGATTGTGCTTATTGCAAGCTAACTTCTGTTCCTTAAGTGACATAAGACATAATTTCAAGCACAATACTTTCATTTACTGGTGAAGAATACTTTTTACATTCCAGTATTTTATCTTGAACATCAACAAAGTGATGTACAGTATAACTATCACACAGTTTTCTGTGTCACTGCGATTTTATACAAGGTATGAATTAGTGGGGCCCCAAAATAATTATTTGTCCAGCAAGGCTTTGGAATTGTGGACTAAATTAATTCAATTTCTGGTGCTCCACACAAAACTAAATTGTCTAACTCCATATATAAGGAACAGTGCACCACAAGTAATTTTGATTGGTGTGTGGTGCTAGCAAATTTTTGTGGATAACAAAAACAAAGAGTTTTATAATATAGCTTAAATTCATCCTTGAGCCTGATTTTTCACTTAGTTGAGAACAATTGAGCCATAAAATCCATCCCATTTCACTGCACTGCGTTCACATTCAATTGAACAAATTCCAACTTCTTAAATGGCTTACCTCATCATTTAATCCTTTTTTCTTTCCTTTCTCCTCAGGATGCTGTCTAGCCTGTACATCAGGATACTGTTTTCGATGACCAGAAGGGTCTGATGACAGAGGGCGTATACCCTGTAGCATACAAGCCATAAATCAAAGTAATAAAAACCTTTTGATTAGAAGTAGTAACAAAACTATTCCCATATGATCAATTTCAAATATAGCTACTTACCAATTGTTTCTCTGCTTTAATTTTATATTGTTGTGCTTCCATTTTCCTTTGAATGTATTGTTCGTGTGCCACATGTGGCCTGAAACAACAAATCTGGAGATGTTTGTTAGGGTTTTTGCATTGGACTCGTTTGCTCTATCAATTAACTCCCATGTCCCCAATTGAAATTGAGACATGAAAAACAAAATTACTTTTCATTCACAATGAACGAAATGAAAACCTGGAAGACCTACCTTGCTACAAAATGCATATTATTTCATTTCGCAAATATCCATTGCAGAGGTAATTATATATGGAGATATCAGCGTAGCTGATCACAATCTCAGTTGAAAATGCAACACAACTTCTTGGCGGCTCTACTTCACCTTCAGAGTGATTGATTTCCCAAGGCAGGAAGATCAATCTGTGAAGGACAGTTACCACTGCTGTGGTTAGCTTCAAAGAAATTTCTCTATTTAAAAAGAATGTGTACTCCTCGCTCAACATATCGCTAAAAGTGATGAAGGCAATCTTTAACAGTTAACACTTAACTGTCTTCTAAAAAAATGCATGCAAAGTATTATTTCAAAATGCAGTTTGTTCTTTAGGCTCAAAAGCTTTAATTTTTTACAGATATACAGTAATTGGTAAAGAATACAGATGTGTACCATTGAATTGCATCATGATTCACTCTCTGTCTATGATCTTCAATTAAACAGTTGAAATGGGGCACAGGTGAAGCTAAGCGTTCATTTCGTCTGTTCTCCAAGTAATCTAGATAACCATGATAATGTCCATATCGTCCATCAAACTTGGGAGACTGTGGTTTCACAGGTGATAGGTAGTTAAATTGCTGCAGGGATAGTTAACAAAATTGTTTTAATTTTTTCATTTTAATAATAATTATGTTCTAGAATAATTTAATTATGTCTGAATGTATATCAATAAATAATTGCAATAAATCCTTTGTATTCAATTCCCTGCAAACAGAGATGGTAGACTAGCTGCATTACATCTTTAGTAAGTGCAAAATATTGTCCTCATTTGGAAATGCTGCGGATTATCATTATTATATATTCTATTAAGAGACATACTAAGCACGTAACTTATGGTATAATGAATTACCTTGAAGTATTGAATTTCTGTTGGCAAACAATAACTCACAATATACTAGCATAATGTAAGGGATATTCATGAAACACTTGGGTGTTGTGGGGATTCATTGTGTTCCAGTTACTGAACTAGGATTTAGCATTTGGAGATGCATTTAGAGGTACAATATTACATCGTACCTCAATAGTTGGGGAATTCTGCACTCAGTTAATTGAATTGCTTCCCATATTCCCATTTTTTTTCTCCAGAATGACCTACTGAAATTATTTTATTTTATTACAGTGCAGAACGGGCCCTTCTGGCCCAATGAGCCACGCCGCCCAGCAATCTACTCATTTAACACCAGCCTAATCACAGGACAATTTTCAATGATCAATTAACTTGTGTTTGGACTGTGGGAGGAAACCGTAGCACCTGGTGGAAACATGTGCAGTCATGGGGAGAACAAACAAACATTTTACAGATGGTGCTGGAACTGAACTCCGAACTCCAATGCCCCCCAAGCTGTAATAGCATTGCACTACTGTGGCCCCCTTCTGGGATATAAAGCTGGTAAAAATAATGATAGTCTCTGAAAGACCAACCCCATGTCCCTGCTGTGTGAGGTGGAAATGGGTAAGGATGGCCAACAGGATCCTGGTGAAGCCGTATCGGGCAATCCCAATGTACAGTGGATACAATGGATTACAGAAACATCCATACCAACCATACCGTCAACTTTGGATGATGCAAACAGGAGGCCTATGCTCCACTGGGAGTTAAGAGTCCAAGAAGAAGAAGTAGAAAAAGAATGATAACGATTGGGACATCAGACTATGATAAAACCTTGTGTGGTTCATTACTGTGACTTGGGAAAGGAGCATGACTACACATTACAGAAGTAAAGACAATTCAGAAACATTTCATTTTCTACAGCACACTTGGAAGTAGTTTGGGCTCATTATGGGCTCGACATGTACAATGTACACTTCTTGGTATTTAAGTTATTACAATCCTGATTCCTTGGTACAAATAATTTCCATTGGACCACAGTTGTGATCTCTGTCAGTATGTGTGAGTATACTTAGACTCTTTATACTGCACCTTGATATTTGGTCTGTTAACCAATCCTAATGGCTTCCATCCACAATGAGCTGGTAGCAGTTTCTTATTCACACATTCCTTTACTGGTTTCTTCACATCACATTTACCTTTTTGTACCTTTGGAGCTTTCAGGTAAAGACAATAATAGACAATGGATCAATAACTGATGTATTTCCAAATGTTTTACAGTATATTTCATACATCATCTCTGTCAATTACAAAAAAAGCACCCAGATAGAAGGTGTCATAACATAATTCATTTGAAATATATTTTTGAACAGCTTACAAAGTTATTAAGTTTTAAAACTTGGTATATTGTTGAGTAAATGACAAAAGTAGCGAGAATTGGCTCAGTCAATGTCAGTATCTCCCCAGGCTGCTGGGTTACAAGTCAAAGAGATGTTTCAGAGGAGGGAGTTGCTTCCTACCTAGCTAGTACATTCTATAAATACCACAGGAGGAAACTGAATACATAATAATGACAAATACCATATTACAGTTTTGTTAATGAAATCAATGCAATCACAATTAGGAGAATCAGAAAATGTAATATGACTATTTTACACTACTGTGCAAAGTCAAAATAAACTGTCCCAATCTACTTCAGCTCCAACACACACCCATTCCATCCACTTAATCTCATGAATTTCTCACAGCATTGCACAGGCCAATTTAGTTAAAAATAAAGTGCTGTTCTACCTGGTCTTGGGGTAGCCTTAGGAGGTCTGGGTGATGACGACTTCTTTCCGTGAATAACCGTATGGCTGAATTCTTCTTTTAACAGCTGGAAACATAATACAAACACAGATGTTGTTTATTTAACTGACAGGAAATATGACCAAAATTTTGAAGATGCAGAACAAGATTCAATTCACTGTGACATTATTTTCCCTTATACAAATCTTATTATGATTAAATTGGTCAGTTTTTAAAGCAGCTTCTAGTTTTTGAATTAATAATTCAGGGATATCCATGGGACAAGATTAATTGTTAATTACATTGCGATATTTTGCAATAAAATTATAAAATATTCCATTTCTTTGCATTAGGACCTCTAGATAGTGTTCATGTTTTTAGCTTTAAATGGACAATAAATAAAACTTAATGTGGATATATTGAAAGTAAAATAAAATAAAATGTAATAGAACAAAGTCTTACCTCAGGGCTTAGGTATTTTCTGATACGCTTTTCTAAGAATGGCTTTTGTAATATTGAATTGATAGATGGTCTGTCACGGGGATTAACTTTAAATAGCTGAGCCAACAAGATCTGCGTGTCGTAAGTGTATCTGGGATGTATTGGCGCATAGTGACCTTTGCAGATCTTCACCACTAACTGATGCAAATTACTGCCCTCAAACTGCAAAATAAAATTACTGAAATCTTACCCCAAAACATGATAAACATTAGTATAAATAATACCAGTTTGCTCATCTGCAGTGCTTTATTACACACATACCTTGATATGCTCAATCTAAATCAATTCAGCTCTTATTCTCTGTTATATCCCAACACCAGAAAGCACACAAAAGGTATAGTGATGGTCGAAATACTAATAAAGAAAACTAAACCCAGCGGCAAATTCATTGTTTGCAAGTTCGGGGGTGTCATTTCAATTGAGGAACATGTTTGGTCCAGCACATCATCTTCTGCCTTGATTTTCCCAGCCATATGTACGTTTTGCTCTGCATTTAATTTATTTGGCCTTGCGACCTCGCAGCCAACCTGCTAAGCAGAGTGATCCATAGACAGCATCACTTCTCAGCTGGCAGATTCCATGGACCTGGTCCTCTGATTACCTGCCGGCTCTTTTACACCTTGCCACGATCAGCAGTCTTTGAACAGGTTTTAAATATCTCCAAAGATCAGTGACATTAAAAACCATCTAAATATTCTTAAATAATTGCAAAATAAAGACAATTTACTGAAAATGTGTTTAACTGTTAGAAATTAATTTTTAAAACTGGCATTAAAAAATAGAATTAGAAATCAATTTATCTTTTCAATCAACAGGAGCAACTCATGCAAACCAATGGAATGGTTTTACATTGTGCCAGTCCACTGTGTCATAGAGCAGTGGGGTCAGATGTCGAGTCCATCTGGCCCCCTCAGTTGAGGACACCTTGGCTTTGCTGTTGGATTCAGTGCTGAATCAAGTGGCAAAGTGAACCAGGATCAGACTTCCAGCACATTAATTTAATTTAATGTATTTGTTTATTTACAGATACAGTGCAGAACAGGCCCTGAGGTTAACAGCTAAAATTAAGTGGCCAATATTCTTGACATCAAAATTGCACTCTTTACAAAGAAATGTTTGTTTCTGGATGAGTAACATCACAGGAAAGTACAGCATTTATTGTGGCAATATTTAATTCTCTTAGGAAAGCAATTGTGAACCTTGAGTTCTGAGGGTATATGTAGTCAAAGTATTATAATAGTACTATTAGGTAGAGTTTCAACATTTAGTTGCCCAACTCTATTTAATCTTGGAAATGATTTAAGCACTATTTCATGCTAGTGGGAAGGAACAGAATTGTATTTTATTAAACATATTTTGCATTTATATCACAAACAAGAGAAAATCGGCAGATGCTGGAAATCTGAGAAGCATATACAAAATGCTGGAGGAACTTTGCATTTATATTCTTGAATTGATGGTGCACTGGCTGTTTAGCATTCAGAATTGCACATAAAAATACATCATTGGTATTATTTCTGACAATCATGGCACTTACTGGATGGCTCAGGGTGGATAACTCGTATAGGACACATCCAAGAGACCAAATATCACTATAAAAATCAAAAACAATTTCACAAACAATGAGAAAAGAAATCCATATAAAAGATTTAGCCATAAATATAAAAAATTGTGTTCAAATAGCGTTGATTCAGTACAGAAGACTTCAATATAGTTGTGATGTTATTCTAAGGAAGACTTTTACATGGTTTAACTTCACTGCAATATGTACTTTAAGGTAAACAACAGGAATTCTGCAGATGCTGGAAATACAAGCAACACACATCAAAGTTGCTGGTGAACGCAGCAGGCCAGGTAGCATCTGTAGGAAGAGGTGCAGTCGACGTTTCAGGCCGAGACCCTTCGTCAGGACTAACTGAAGGAAGAGTGAGTAAGGGATTTGAAAGTTGGAGGGGGAGGGGGAGATCCAAAATGATAGGAGAAGACAGGAGGGGAGGGATAGAGCCAAGAGCTGGACAGGTGATAGGCAAAAGGGGATACGAGAGGATCATGTGACAGGAGGTCCGGGGAGAAAGACAAGGGGGGGAGGGACCCAGAGGATGGGCAAGAGGTATATTCAGAGGGAGAAAAAGGAGAGTGAGAGAAAGAATGTGTGTATAAAAATGAGTAACAGATGGGGTACGAGGGGGAGGTGGGGCCTTAGCGGAAGTTAGAGAAGTCGATGTTCATGCCATCAGGTTGGAGGCTACCCAGACAGAATATAAGGTGTTGTTCCTCCAACCTGAGTGTGGCTTCATCTTTACAGTAGAGGAGGCCGTGGATGGACACGCTCTTAAACTTTTCGATGATTTTAAGTTCCCTGGCCCCCACCGCTTTATTTTCACCATGGATGTCCAGTCCTTATATACTTCCATCCCCCATCAGGAAGGTCTTAAAGCTCTACGCTTCTTTTTGGATTCCAGACCTAATCAGTTCCCCTCTACCACCACTCTGCTCCGTCTAGCGGAATTAGTCCTTACTTTTAATAATTTCTCCTTTGGCTCCTCCCACTTCCTCCAAACTAAAGGTGTAGCTATGGGCACCCGTATGGGTCCTAGCTATGCCTGCCTTTTTGTTGGGTTTGTGGAAAAATCTATGTTCCGTGCCTATTCTGGTATCTGTCCCCCACTTTTCCTTCGCTACATCGATGACTGCATTGGCGCTGCTTCCTGCACGCATGCAGAACTCGTTGACTTTATTAACTTTGCCTCCAACTTTCACCCTGCCCTCAAGTTTACCTGGTCCATTTCCGACACCTCCCTCCCCTTTCTAGATCTTTCTGTCTCTGTCTCTGGAGACAGCTTATCCACTGATGTCTACTATAAGCCTACTGACTCTCACAGCTACCTGGACTATTCCTCTTCTCACCCTGTCTCTTGCAAAAACGCCATCCCCTTCTCGCAATTCCTCCGTCTCCGCTGCATCTGCTCTCAGGATGAGGCTTTTCATACTAGGACGAGGGAGATGTCTTCCTTTTTTAAAGAAGGGGGCTTCCCTTCCTCCACTATCAACTCTGCTCTTAAACGCATCTCCCCCATTTCACGTACATCTGCTCTCACTCCATCCTCTCGCCACCCCACTAGGAATAGGGTTCCCCTGGTCCTCACCTACCACCCCACCAGCCTCCGGGTCCAACATATTATTCTCCGTAACTTCCGCCACCTCCAACGGGATCCCACCACTAAGCACATCTTTCCCTTCCCCCCCCCCTGCATTCCGCAGGGATCACTCCATACACAACTCCCTTGTCCATTCGTCCCCCCCATCCCTCTCCACTGATCTCCCTCCTGGCACTTATCCGTGTAAGCGGAACAAGTGCTACACATGCCCTTACACTTCCTCCCTTACCACCATTCAGGGCCCCAAACAGTCCTTCCAGGTGAGGCAACACTTCACCTGTGAGTCGACTGGGGTGATATACTGCGTCCGGTGCTCCCGATGTGGCCTTTTATATATTGGCGAGACCCGACGCAGACTGGGAGACCGCTTTGCTGAACATCTACGCTCTGTCCGCCAGAGAAAGCAGGATCTCCCAGTGGCCACACATTTTAATTCCACATCCCATTCCCATTCTGACATGTCCATCCACGGCCTCCTCTACTGTAAAGATGAAGCCACACTCAGGTTGGAGGAACAACACCTTATATTCCGTCTGGGTAGCCTCCAACCTGATGGCATGAACATCGACTTCTCTAACTTCCGCTAAGGCCCCACCTCCCCCTCGTATCCCATCTGTTACTCATTTTTATGCACACATTCTTTCTCTCACTCTCCTTTTTCTCCCTCTGTCCCTCTGACTATACTCCTTGCCCATCCTCTGGGTCCCCCCCCCCCTTGTCTTTCTTCCCGGACCTCCTGTCCCATGATCCTCTCGTATCCCCTTTTGCCTATCACCTGTCCAGCTCTTGGCTCCATCCCTCCCCCTCCTGTCTTCTTCTATCATTTTGGATCTCCCCCTTCCCCCTCCAACTTTCAAATCCCTTACTCACTCTTCCTTCAGTTAGTCCTGACGAAGGGTCTCGGCCTGAAACGTTGACTGCACCTCTTCCTACAGATGCTGCCTGGCCTGCTGCGTTCACCAGCAACTTTGATGTACTTTAAGGTATTGTCTTTGAATACAATTGATCATCATAATGTCACACTAGATCAGCCCCTGATAAATATTCTACTTAGTTTTGCCACCGATCTAATAAAATAACTACAATCACACAAAATTGTTTCATTCTTTATTTCAGTTTCTGCCTAAGCTCTTTGAATGTTACACTTTGATTTTAACAGATTCTGTTTAAATGTAAAATATTTTCTTTTGCCATTATGTGATCAAAGTGTTAGGGAAGTTAATCCTACAAGGTGTATCCTCACTGACATACCGCTGAAAGCTAAGAGGATGCTCAGCTTGCATGGATAATATTTTAGCAACCCTCAGCAGTAGTCAGTTTTGTGATCTGGACAGGGTGAGGAGGCACCAAGGCACAGCTCTGATGCTTTCTGTGTGGAGTTCACAGGATTTGGAGATTGTGTGTATTTTCACCAGGAGCTCTAATTTCATCCCAATGCCCAAAGTCAAGTGTAGCAAGTAATTAGGAAGGCAAATGGTATTTTAGTCTTTAACACAAAGAAACTTAAGTACTGGAGTAACGACATATTACTACAATTATATAAAAACGTGATCAGTCTGCGCCTGGAGTATTGTGCACCGTTTTGGTTTCCTTACCTAAAGAAAGACTATATCTACTATAAAGGCATTGCTGTGAAGATTCACTGGACAGGTTGCAACAGTGGCTGGTTTGCCATACCAGGAATGATTGATTAGATTATGGAAGTACATCTTCATCCCTTATCAGTAAAGCCTGCTTCCACTTATCATGTCAACTAAAACTTTGGCAAACTTCTATAGATGTGCAGTGGAGAATTTATTGACTGACTACATCATAGTCTGGTATGATAACACCAATCCCTTGAACAGAAAAAGACTGAAAAATTAGTGGATATAGCCCAGCCCATCATGGGTAAAGCCTTCCCCACCATTAAGTGCATCCCCATGGAGTGCTGTCACAGAAAAATAGCATCCATCATCAGAGACCCCCACCATCCAAGCCATGCTCTCCTCACTGCTGCCATCAAAAAGGAGGTACAGGAGCCTCAGGACCAACACCATGAAAAGCTACCCCTTCAATGATCAGGCTCTTGAACCAGAGGGGATAACTTTACTTAACTTCACTTCCCCAACACTGAACTATTCCAACATCCTATGTACTTACTATCAAGGATATCAAGGACTCTTCATCTCATGTTCTTGATATTATTTTGCTTGTTTTTTTCTGTTGTTTCTTTGTATTTACTGTGAATACCCCCAAGAAAAATGAATCTCAGGGTTCTATATGGTGACCTATATGTACTTCGATAATCAATTTATTTTGAACTTTGAAATTTGATCATCTACTAGGCTCTATCTCAAAACTAATCCCTCATCTTCTTCACCTGACTCTATCTGCCCATCATCCTCCACCTCAGCTGGTTCCTTCTCTCTTCTCTCTGCTGACTATGCTTCTTTTATACAGTTAGTCCCCATGCAGGGTCTCATCCAAAATCTCAAACATCTCCTTGCCTCAACAGAGGCTGCCTGGTCTGCTGGGTTCCTCCAAGCATTTACATTTTGCTCGTTATTCCAGCACCTGCAATACCTACAGATTGGGGATTGGCTATTCAAGGGCTGAGATGAGGAGAAATTTCTTCTCGTTGAGGGAGATGAATCTTTGGACTTCTCTATTCTTGAAGGCTGTGGAGGTTCAGTCATTGAGTTCATTAATTCAGAAAAGAAATAGATAGATTCCTAGATATTAAGGGAATGAATAGATAGGTGGATAGCACATTGATGTAGATCACTTATGATCACAAAGAATGGTATAGAAGGCTCACAGGGCCAGATTATCTACTGCTCCTTTTTCTAATGTTCTTATTGTTTACATTTGAATTATCTTTTCACTGGCCTGTAATTGATGAAACTTCCAATTTCAGAGAGGGATCCGAACTGCGATAACTTATTGCCCTATTCATTGACTGGACTTAACTGAATGAATGCTGAACCAAATTTAGACCATAATGTGTTTGCACTCCAATATTTTATGGTCAAAATTTGGTGATACTAAATAAAAGGTGATACCGGCAGTAGGATAAATGCAAAATACTTACGTTTTGTTATTGTATGGTCGATTTTCACATATTTCAGGAGATAAATAGTATGGTGTTCCTATGCATGTATGTGCTAACTCCATGGTACTACAAGAAGAATACAAAACAGGAAACCAAAATAGCAAAAATTATATGATGCAACATAAATAATTTGACACCTTTGATCCACTTTGAGCCACAGTATACATTTTAATATAAAACCACTCTCTGAAATAAAACCCAATTTGATTAGCAGCTTAATTAACTCAAGTATTGAAAAACTATTACGTGGCTCACAGTAACTTTACAAGCACTGATGTCTGTAATACACTCCCATGGGTATAAGAGCAAAGAGATCCTTCTGCAGCTGTACAGGGCCCTGGTGAGACCACACCTGGAGTACTGTGTGCAGTTTTGGTCTCCAAATTTGAGGAAGGACATTCTTGCTATTGAGGAAATGCAGCATAGGTTCACAAGGTTAATTTCCGGGATGGCGGGACTGTCATATGTCCAAAGATTGGAGCGACTGGGCTTGTATACTCTGGAATTTAGAAGGCTGAGAGGGGATCTTATTGAAACATATAAGATTATTATGGGATTGGACATGCTGCAGGCAGGAAGCATGTTCCCGCTGATGGGTGAGTCCAGAACCAGAAGCCACAGTTTAAGAATTAGGGGTAGGCCATTTAGAACGGAGTTGAGGAAAAACTTTTTCATCCAGAGAGTGGTGGATATATGGAATGCTCTGCCCCAGAAGGCTGTGGAGGCCAAGTCTCTGGATGCTTTCAAAAAAGAGATGGATAGAGCTCTTAAAGATAGCGGAATCAAAGGTTATGAGGATAAGGCAGGAACTGGATACTGATTGTGGATGATCAGCCATGATCACAGTGAATGGCGGTGCTGGCTCAAAGGGCCGAATGGCCTACTCCTGCACGTATTGTCTATTGTCTATTGGAGCTTTTCCTGAATAGTAGAAAACAAAATAATTCAAATAACAGTGTGTTATTAGTTAGTGCATTACTTTTACATAATCTGTTGTTGTTACAATTAATTAATTCAATTAACATAATTAATTTCATGGCAATGATTTTCATTTGTATCATGACAGCCATTCAATATTAGACTATGTGGAAGGAATATACTAGTCTACAATCAAATATTCTAAAAACAGAATAAATATCAAACTTTAGCTGAAGAAAAAAAAATCCTGTTACTGAAAAATGTGATCCATTATCAATAATAGACCACTGCTTCATGGGTTCAAAAATAAAATATAAGGCTCATTATTATTTCCAGTTTTGTTGGCATTATGAATTCCTATGGGGAACAGATTTTCAGCATTTGGTATTGAGTATAAAACTATTTCTAAAGTATCTTAACTGTAATGCAAGTCAAGAGGAAAAATTGCCTCAGAATCTCAGAGCATTTTCCTCATCTACAAGAATTTTTCCAAGTGGTTGTAAAATGCAATTGAAAGGGCACCTGATTCTTCAGCACTTTAGTTAAATGTCATTTAAAATTGCTTTTGCAGACCCATGGACCTAATATCTTGCTTCTATATATGAAATCTGATATAGCTTTAATATTTTTCCATTCAAAAAATTGAACTAAAATGATAATCCTGTTTACATTTTAGGAATCAAAAACTTGCAATGACACAATTTCTATGTTGTTATGGCAATAAATAAAGTGTGCAAAGTTAATATACAAAGTGAGGTTCTCTCATATTGGTGGTTGTCACAACATCTAGGAATCATTTAGACCTAATGTAAAAGCTGCTTTTGTCATTTCAAAGAACACTTGCCTTTTGTCTATAACAGATTAATTTTCTCATCCACAGCCCTCCATGACTCATTTACAATTACTTGCGAAACCAACTTCCACCACTTTGTTAGAAGGAACATTACAGATTATGACAACGTTCGGAGTTAAAATATTTCTCCTCAGTTATTTTCTCATTTGTTTGAAAATGATTTTAAATCTATAACTTCCAGTTGTTGATTCATTCATCAAGGGAATAGGTTTTCTCTATTTATATCAAACCTTCCTGTCAATCTGTTGAGTTATCTCTAAATATACCTGATTTAACTTTTTCAACCTCCCTTCATAATTGAAGGCCATGGTATATCTTGGTTGAAGTTTCCTGTACACAATCCATTAGATTATTTGCATAAGAAAACTGTAATCTCAAAGACAACTTACTTGTTCAACATACGTGCTATTCCAAAGTCTCCTAGTTTTGCAGTTTTTCCATTATTACAAAGAAAAATGTTCTAAGAATGAAAATATTATTAGTTTTCATAAAGATATCTATGACAAAGACAGCACACTCACAAGCCAATTGTGACCATTTTTCTAGTGTGAAAAACCAATGTTTAATTCCAGTCATGAAATTCACTATTTTTCCCAAATGCCAGTTAATATCACAAAGTCAAAAGAAAAGAAGGAACATAAACATAGTTGCACCGTGTTTAATTCATTGGAACTGAAACGTTTTGTATCACCATGATGAAATGAGGTAGTGAAAAAAATGGTCGTTCTTTATCAGGAGTGGCCATTGGAACATTGTCCCGAGGCCAGTGGTACTAATTTATGACCTATTTCACTTGGTACTCCCAACATAAGGGAGTAGCAAACAGTTTTGAACAGAAAAAGAATACACAGGTAAGAAACTCACAGGAATTCAGATATATTTAGGATTGTAGACATTTCAGAAAGTCTTGTTAGCTTAGTAATAAACTGAGTGTGGCACAACACAAAGGCTCCTAGAATGGCTTTTAATTAAACCATTCACATTTATTAATTTGAAATCTAGTAATCGCTGAAAACGATTACAATTATATTTCTAGATACTATTTCACTACAAACGTTTCAAGTATATTCAATTTTGATTAGCGATTGGCATTCCATCAAATATTTAGAGTGATAAGATATTTTAAAGGTAAAATATTTTGAAAAAAACTCAAAATGTTTCCAACAGGATTGAATATATCTGCTTATTATTATTATTTTCTTCACCTTTTACCTGTGTTTTAATGTCCCGGTGCAGGATCTTCCTATCATGAATGTGCTTCAGTCCCAGGCAGATTTGTACAAACCAGTCCAAGACCTAATGGAAAGGTTAGCGAAGTACCATTTAGGTTTCACATTTAAGTTCAAGAACAATCAACTGTGGAAACCCTAATAAGTGCCATTTTAGCAGTTATCCCACTTTCCTTCCCTGTACCCACATCCTCTCCCCTGGACTGGTCAGAATTTGAAAACTTGGCATTCTGGCTCCAACCTGCCTTATTCCCATCCAGCCTCATGTAGGTTCCAAACTTAAGGAAGGTGGGAGTCTAAGCATACAAATTAAAGTGTAACACGCATAAAATACTAGGAGAACTCAGCAAGTCAGGCAGCATCTACAGAGGGGAATATTCTATGGAGATGACATTTCAGGGTGAGACCCTTCTTGAGTATTCAGGACTCATTTTGGTTCGGAATGTTCTTGCTCACATCTATTGTTTGTATGAATTATGTTTTTGCCCTTCCTCTGTGCATCTGGCATTGGTCTTTATTTTTTTTTAATTGGGTTCTTTTGGGTTTCTTGCTTTGTGGCTGCCTGTAAGCAAACAAATCTCAAGGTTGTATAATTTATGTATTTGTTGATAATAAAAGTACTTTAAAACTTTGAAGATTTCCAGCATCTGCAGAATCTCGTGTTTACAAATTAAAGTTGTAACCCATTAGCCTTATTGATATGGGAGTACAACATTTACTTCAATCCAGCAGCATAATCAAGGCAGCCAAGGTTGGCCTTGTAAAATGACTTTCTCACAGCTGGCAGAGTTGCTGCCTCACCCTGACCTAGGTTTGATTCTGGCCTTATTTTCCAAAGTACTGCCTGGCTTTCCCTCAGGTTCTCCACTTTCCTCTCACTTCCCAAAAGTATGCAAATTGAGAGATTAATTGGCCACTGTAAATTACCCTTGGTGTCTGCTGATAAAATCTGGGGAGTTGATGGGAACATGTGGAAAACGAAATGGGTTAAGATGTGATGTTTGGTGGTTGGTGCAGACTTGGAGAGCCAAGGGGTCTCTTTCTGTACTGTACCTATCCATAACACAATGAGAACAACTTCTGAGCTTGGCCTTCCCCAATTGTCATGGAAAGCTGCCTACTTTATAAGTCTTCTTTCCACCTCCTGCGAGACTGATAACTAACAACTTCTGTCTTGATTGCTGACTTGCAGTCCTCTGGTGTTAGATGAGAGCATCTGCACGTGTCAGATGTGAGTCATGGGCCTTTGATTAAATGGAATCTGTAGGGTGTCTGAGCTATTTGGCTTTGCCTTGTTCTTTCAGTCTGCAAACCCAGCAGTCACCTTCCCTTTCAAATTAGTCTTGGCATCCTCCCTGTCACCGGCACAAGATTGAAAATCAAAATACCACAGGCATCAAATAATGAAGTTCTGAAAATGATTCAGCATCAGTGCAGAATGAAGGAGAGTTAATATTTCAAGTCCACAACCCTTCATCAGAATTGGAAGATACCTGAGGAGACTCGTTAGATAGTACATGCACAAAAGACGTGTGCAATTATTGTTGCCCTATTTCAGAAAGGATGTGGAGAGATTGGAAAGGATACAGAAGAGTTTGACGAGGATGCTGACTGGATTAGAAGGAGAAGGAGAAGTTGGACACACTTGAGTTATTTTCTCTGAAGCGTTAGTGGCAGAGGGGAGACCTGCTTGAAGTTTATAAAATTATAAAAGGTATAGATAGACAGTCAGAATCTTTCTCCCAGAGTAGATGTTACAATACACATCTAGAGGCTCAGTGCTCAATCGTAAGCTCAACAGAGATATGGTTGGGCATTTTGTTTTGTGTTCAGTCCTTGTTCCAGTTTTCATACCGTGTCTCGATCCTTGCCTCAGATACTCCAGCATTTGCGTCCAAACCATCCTTCATCAAGGTCTCTCGTCACAGTATGATTGACCCTAAACATGGATCCGGCAGGGTATCAGTGTCTTTCATCTGCTGTGGCCAGCCACAGTGAAAAGATTTCCAGACAGAGCCTGGAGATGCACAGCCTCCAGGCTGCCGAGTGTCAACCTCCACAAGCAGGAAGGCAGAGTCACTTGGATGAGCCTGTCAGTCACTCTGTGGAGCCAATATATCTGGGTTCTTGCCATGGCTTCCTCACTCAATGCTCATTAGTGTTCCAACTCCAGCCGTCCCAGTTTCCTTCAGAGCACAGAAAGGTGGCCTTCATGTTCTCCCTCTTGACTGGGAGAGCCCACGTCTGGGCCTTTGTGCATTGGGAACGAAGGTCAGAGATTTGTTTGGACTTGGAGGAATTCATGGCCACCATGAGGAAGATGTTCCATCCCCAGTGGAGCCAGATGAAGATGAAGACTGCCTGATGAAGATTTGACAGGGTGGACAGTCAGTGGCTGACTATGTTATTGAGTTCTAGACTTTGGCCCAAGAGAGTGGTTGGAACAGAGAAGCCTTAGCCACTCTATACCACCACAGACTCCGGGACAAACTAAAGGCTGCCATCACCTTAAGAGAGCCAGCAAGGGGGAGAGGTTCTCATTGACCTGTCCATTCGCCTCAATAGTCGCCTGGCAGATCATAAGAGGGACTACATCATGGGGCCAAAGAGGGCTAACCCAAGCCTGGCCCCAACCCATCACGGTTCCACCCCCCCCCCCGATGATCAGCCTGCCTCCTGCTTGGGACTCAGTCGACCCCACGCAGATCAGTTACACAAGGCTCTCCGCCAATGAGAGGTCCTGGCGTCGGAATCGAGGCTAATGCTAATACTGCAGGGAAGCAAGTCACCCGTGGGCCAGATGTCTGAAGCTGCAGCCATCAGGACAACTGGTAAGACTGTCCTGGGCTGGGAGGACTGTGACAGAAACAGCCTCCATTCCCAACCCTAAGGGTTCAAGCATCACGCTGAAGGCAGAGATCTCCTGGGGTATTAACAGAAGACAGGTGAAGGCTTTGGTGGACTCTGGGGCAGCTGGTAATTACCTGGACTTGGGGACTTCCTGTTGACTCAACATATCACTGCAAGGGTTGAGCCAGTCCATGTCCAAAACTGTCTTGGACAGTCAACCACTAAGTTCCAGGCAGATTCAGCAACAGACAGTGGTGTTGCAGAAGAAGATAGGGGATCATGTGGAAGACACTAGTTTCTGTATTATTGACAATTATATTATTATTTCTATATTATTATAGGCAAATTGCAATGGGTCCAGGTCCTCGCTGAGGCAGGAGTTCAGTCTAGTCATAACCAATCTCTCAAAGCATTTAATCACTGTCGATGTGAGTGCTACCGGGCAATAGTCATTAAGGCAGCCCACATTATTCTTCTTAGGCACTGGTATAATTGTTGCCTTCTGAAGCAAGTGGAAATTTCTGCCTGTAGCAGTGAGAGGTTGAAAGTGTCCTTGAATACTCCTGCTAGTTGGTTGGCACAGGTTTTCAGAGCCTTACCAGGTACTCCATCAGGATCTTCTGCCTTGTGATGGTTCACTATCTTTAAACACAGCCTAACATCGGCCTCTGAGACAGAGATCCCGGGGTCATCAGGTGCAGCAGGGAGATCTTCAGCAAGGGAAAGGCCTCGACTCTTCCACCACACTGACCCTACGACTGTGCTATCGATCTTCTGCCAGTTTCTTGTCCTCCATGGAGGCCAATTATACGTGCTCTCAGATCCAGAGAGAAGCGCAATGTAAGCGTATATAAACGAGAGTCTTGCTGTGGTATTCATTCAGCCCTCCACCTCATGAGCCGCCGCAGGCATCTTCTTCGTACGAAAGAAAGATGGGAGCCTGCAGCCATGCATTGATTATAAAGGATTAAACCACATAACAGCCAAGAATCGTAACCCCATTTCCACTCATGAATACTCCCCTCGAGATTCTCCAAGGAGCAAGAGTATTTACCAAGTTAGACCTGCGGAGTGCATACAATCTGGTCCATATAAAGGAAGGTGATAAGTGGAAGAATGCATTCAATACATCAACAAGGCTCCACAAGTACCTAGTTATCCCATTCGGCCTTGCAAACCTCCAGCAGATTCAGGCCTTTATAAACAACTTGCTCCGGGATACTCTCCATAAGTACACCATCGTCTACTTTGATGATATCCTAATCTTCTCAAAGTCCATGGAGGAGCATGTCACTCACATCAGGGATATTTTAAAGAGACTTTTAGACCATGGACTTTATGTCAAGCTAGAGAAGTCCGAATTTCATATGACGACCAGTTCATTTTTGGGTTTCATCATCTCCCATGCAATCTCAAGATGGACCCTACCAAAACACAAGCAGTCAGAGATTGATCACAACCATCCAATGTCATACGAGTCCAACGATTCCTGAGGTTTGTTAACTTTTACTGGAAGCTCATCAGGAACTTCAACTCCATGGTAGCTCCACTGAGGGCTCTAAGAAATCCACGGGCCCCTTTATCTGGACTACTGAAGCAGAGGCTGCTTTTGCAGAGCTCAAACAATGGTTCACATAGGCTCCCAACTTGGTTTCACCTAACTGGACCTTCCCTTCATTGTGGAGGTGGACGCTTTGGACATCAGAGTGGGTCCAATGTTGTCTCAATGGTCACCTTCAGACAGTTAACTGAACCTGCGTGCATTCTACTCCAGGCGGCTATGTCCAGCAGAAAGAAACTATGACATTGGGAATCAGGAGCCTCTAGCAGTTAAGTTGGCATTAGAGGAATGGCATCTTAGGCTTGAGGAGGCCATGAGCTTGTTAATTGTTTGGACAGACCACAAGAACCCGGCTTATATTCAGGAGGCCAAGCATCTGAATTCCAGGCAGGCCAGGTGGCCTCTTTTCTTTAACCGTTTTAATTTTGTCTTGGCGTATCAACCAGAGTCAAAGAATCAAAAACCTTGTCTCGTCATTTGAATAAACTCGAAGGAGAGATGCAGCTTGCCTCCATTTTGCCCTGAGCTAAGGTGATAGCACCAATCAATTGAGTATTGATGAGCTTGTTCACAAGGCCCAGGCACAAGGGGAGACTTCTAAGGATGGTCCTCCATGTTGACTGTTCAACCCAAACTCCATCAGGTACTCCAGTGTGGACATTCATCAAGAATGACTGTTCACCCAGGGATTGCCAGGACTCTCGAGTTCATAGAAGGTATTAGTGGCTGGACAATATGTGCAGGCATGTGAGGTGTGTGCCCAGAACAAGGAGCCCCATACCCATCCTCAAGGGCTCCTCCGTCCTCTACCGGTTCCAAACAGACCATGGGGCACACAACTCCATGGACTTTGTCATGGGTCTTCTGCCTTCCAAGGGGAAGACCACTATCATGGTAATTATCGATCAGTTTTCAAAGGCCTGCAGATTCATTGCCTTGGACAATGCCATCATCTGCAGTGGAGATGGCCAAAATTGTCCTGGACCAGGTTTTCAGAATCCATGGTATTCCAGTAGAGATTGTCATGGATCATGGTCCACAATTCATATCCCGTTTCTGGAGGGTGTCTGTAAACTGATTGGTGCACCAGCATGTCTCTCGTGGGTTTCACCCATAGTCCAATGGCCAGACAGAGAGAGTCAACCAAGATTTGAAACAAACCCTAAGATGCCTGGCCTCAGGAAGACCTGTGGAAAGGTGCAGTCATTTGACGTGGGCAGAAGTTACCCACAACACTTTACAGCATTCGGCACACGGTATTCTCTGTCACTCTTCCCTGAGCAAGAGGCCGCGGTTGGGGTTTCTGCGGCCAAAGATCTTGTCCAACACTGCAAGCAGAAATCGATTAAGGTAAGGCAGCTTTTGGACTCTACCCGGAGGTCGGAGACCAAGGCTAATTGAAGGAGAAGACAGGAACTTGCCTCACAACCTGGACAACAGGTCTGACGTTCCACTCAGGATTTCCCTATCTGGGTGGAGTCTAGAAAGTTGGTGCCCAAGTTCGTTGGGCCCTTCAGGGTCCTCAAGAAAGTAAACCCGGTGGCTTACATCTTGCAGCTCCCTAGTACCCTGAAGCTCAATCCCACTTTCCACATCTCTAAATCAAAACCTATCAGCACCATTCCCTTGGCCCCACCACCACCACCAGGTTTATCAATGGGGAATGTGGTCCTCATGGTGAGCAGAAATTTGGACTCATGAACTGTTTGGGATACTCAGCAACACCTTCTGGACTGGGAGGTATTCGGACCTGAGGAAAGGTGCTGGATGCCTGTAAAGGACAATCTTGGATCCGGTTCTCATCCATGACTATCATCAGCATCTCTCTGGACAGCCAGGGCCATCTGGAGTTAGCTGTGGGGAAGAGTGTCCTGGTATGACAAGCACCCAACCATGCCAGCTTCTGGGGTCTAGAAGCTCAAACGCCCCAGAGTAACTGGCGCAGCACCTTTATGGGCTCAGGACCATCCCGTTAAATGGCAATCATGTGTTGGCACCAACTTCAGTATTTATGAAGCACCTGAAATGAGGTTCAATGCTCAGTCATAAGCTCAACTAAAGATATTGTCCAGCATATTGTTCTACGCTCCGTTCTCATTCCATTTTCACAACTTGTCTTGATCCTTGCCTCAGGTACTTCAGCATTTGGGACCTCACCATCCTTCATCAAGGCCTCTCGACAAAGTAGAAATATTATATGATATGCACTTATGATGAGAAGGAAAATCTTAAAAGGAGATTGTGTGTGTGTGTTGCTCGGACTTCCAGCATCTGTGGTTCTCTCTTGTTTGAGAATAGATGTGTTTACTTTTAGATAGACACATGAATATGGAGGGAATGGAGATTTAAGCTATTTCTTTTACTTCTTCTTTTTTCAATTATGATACTGCTCCTATTGGAACCAGTGATTTACATGTTGATGGTGTTTTCAGGCTGATTGAGCAACCTGGCACTCTGCTGTCTGTGAGGGAGTTCTGAGCAGAGTGCTCGGCCTGAGGGCAAGAAGTTAGGAGACAGGGCACAACCCCTTGATCGACTTCATTTCTCGATGATTAAAGTATCAAGCAAGATTGAAATCAACGGGGATGAGAGTGGAAGGCAAATGAGTATTTAGTGTCATCTGCCTGCATTTGACCGGTCCCTCTCTCCCTCTTGCTCGCTGCTTCTGAGTGAAAGTGCCTGTGGTTGACCGGTCTCTCTCTCCCTCTTGCTAGACACTGCAGGAGGATGGCGCTGAAATCTTGGGTCTTGGGCAAGGTTTAATAAATGTGGTTTGTGAATTGGACTCTATGGTTCATGTTATGATGTATTTCAGATTTCTGATTACTCCTGCTTTCATCGCTATTTTCTGCGATTTTGATCAGGGCAGACTGGCTCTGCGGCTGGCATTTAATGAACAACAAGCTACTGAATTGAACTGGACCGAACTAAACTGAACATTTCCAGACTGTTTTGATTACTTTGTGGTTTGATGTTTTATATTGTGTTTTCTGCTCATTTTTGCCATTTGCCTTGTTTGCTCTTCTTTTGCACGTTGGGTGTTTGATCAGTTCCATGGTGTTTCTTTGTTTCGTGGCTGTCTGTGGGAAGACATAGCTCAGGGTTGTATATTGCATTCATACTTTGATAATAAATGTACTTTGGATCTTGAATCTTGAATGTGCATGGAGAAGGGATTAGTTTAATTTGGCATTGTGTTCAGCACAGACATAGTGAGCTGAAGAACCTGTTCCTGTGCTGTACTATTCTATTGTTCTGTTTAAGTCTAGTGAATCCAGGATTTCTTCCCCTGCTCCACATCCTACAGCATACAGCACGCCTCATGTCTACCCACCAAATCAAGAGCATATTTGGTCCCTACCTGGTCCTCTTCAAACCAAACACCTTGTTGCATATTGACTCTGTGCATCAGGTCACCACCATCACAGTACTCCATTACTATGTATAGATCTTGTCTCTCTGCAAATGAGATACAAATGATTCCTTTTATAAATCATGTCCATGGCTTTTAAAAGGAGATTTATTTAACTAACATCATCCATATGGCTTTAAATGAAATTCAAGAAAGCAGTCAAGAAGAAAAAGTATTCAACTAACAAACAACAGATTGTGGGAATTAGCTTTAATTTTAGGCTGTGCTTAAACAAGTAGGAGCCAGGATAAGTCAAAAACTCAACTGTCCAGACTTCTGCTAAAGCCATGGCATCAATATATTTTGGTAGGAAGTACAGACTGGAGTCCAAATGATGGGAAGCCCAGAGGGCTTTCTATAGGTTCTGGAATGGGGTTCTGGATGCCATTTATAGAAATCTAGACCATGGGAGACCTAAACGTTCCTTGGATTGATCAAGACAACAATCACACCTGGCCCACATAGGAAGTTACTTTATTGTTCATATAAAATACGAATGTGTGAGGGTCTCTCCAGCTTCTGAAGCACAGCACCTATAACAATGGACTCTAAACACAGAATATATGTTCAAGTATATTAACACAAAATATAGACTTGCAGTTTTAATGTAATCCTTTTTCGTACTTAAAGGACTGGGGTCAGCTCTTTATCCTAACATATTGTTTTGCAAAGGAAGGAGGAGAAGGAGGGTTAGTGCCAAACATCAATTCAGTCAAAATATTTTAGCCGAGCAGGACACTTCCTGTGAAATAGAAGCAATGGGACAATGTATCACCAAATGGTTGGTTGTCTTTACCCACATGATAGAAATCAGTACTTTAAATCACCAGTTAACTGAAAATATACTGCAGTTATCTGAAAAGAAAGAAAAATAGAGACCTTCAAATGAATCCAGAAATGTAACAATGTTAGGATGCTTCATTTTTTCCATAAGCATCACTTCTTTAAAAGAAGCTTCTCTTTCTTTCTGGCGCATCTGAGAGCAAAAAGATAAAATATTTTTAAGTTATAAAAACAGAAAATCGTGGAAGTGCTCAGCAACTCAGCTCATGGATAGAGGAAAGGAGTTAATTTTTCAGGTCATTAACCTCCCACTGAAGATGCCGGAAACTCTTCAGGACATATTTTTATAGTCCTGGTAGGTCAAATATGATGACGGAATATAATATAGAATTAAAGGTAAGACCTTGGCAGTGTGGAGGATCAGAGGGATCTTGGGGTCCATAGGACACTCAAGGCTGCTGCGCAGGTTGACTCTGTGGTTAAGAAGGCTTCTTCCCAGGGCTGGAATGGCTAGCACGAGAGGGCACGGTTTTAAGGTGCTTGGAAGTAGAGAGGAAATATCAGGGGTAAGTTTTTTATGCAGAGGGTGGTGAGTGCGTGGAATGGGCTGCTGGCAACGGTGGTGGAGGCGGATACGATAGGGTATTTTAAGAGACTCCTGGACAGGTACATGGAGCTCAGAAAAATAGAGGGCTATGGGTAAACCTAGGTAATTTCTAAGGTAAGGATATGTTCGGCACAGCTTTGGGCCTGTATTGTGCTGTAGGTTTTCTATGTTTCTACGTTTCTATGAAAAGAGGACTGGGCAGAGGGCGGGTGCAAGACATTTTGGTCTGGGACTGTGAGAGTGCCATTTCTGCTGTACACAACACCCAAAGCTTCATGCATAGTATAACAGGAAATTCTCAGCACTTCGCATGCATGCAGGCATTTCTTCCATAATCACCCATAATAGCAGTAGATCTAGAAAGGGTGGAGGAGAACCAGAAGCAAGGGGAGTGTGGTGAGTTGGGGGGGGGGGGCGGGGGCTGGACAGAAGGTAGTAGTATAGTACGGGGGGGCGCGTAGGTTCCTGTTGGTGATGGTGATGGTCATAGAGAAGTTTAGTAATGCAGGAAAGAATATAAGATTAGGCAAAGACTAGAAGGTAGTCAGAAAGAATGGGGAGAAGATCAGGAAGCAGAGTGAAGACCAGAGAGATTGTTAAAAAGATCATAAAGAACCATTTTAATACGTTTCACCAGTTAGGTAGTTATTACAAATGCAAACCACATATAATCTGTACAATTTTTGTCTTATTGGCAGGAAACAACTGGTTTTGTTCATTAAATATCTTACATTTAACCATATTTTCAGTCTAGAGTAGATTTATTTTGGATGTCACCCTCACCTTTGCCATTTTAATCTGTTTTATCACAACCCGTGTGCTGTCACCTTTGGCTTTAACCAAGAAAGCTTTTCCAAATGCTCCTTCACCAATCTGCCTGATAACATCATATTTATCCATTGTGGTAGATAATCTGTAAGAAACCTAAAACAAAAAATACATCTTTTAATTGCAAATTTGAAGATCATTTTTATGCAGACAGTAGATACAGTAGATACTGGAATCTGAAGCAACACCAAAAGGTTTGTTGGAGGAACCAAACAGGTTGAGCATCATCGATGGTGGGAAAGGACTTGTACCTGTTTCACGTCAAAACCCTGCCTCAGGACTTAAAATGGAGAGGGGAGATAGCCAGTATAAAGAAGAAGTGAAACAGGGACCAACAGGGACTGATGGACTGAGGAGGGCGGAAGGAGGACTGGAAGTGAATCAGAAAGGAAGGTTGCTGGGGAGGGGGGCGCAGGGGGTAATAATGAGCAGAACAGGAAGTCACAGAGGTGGCAGTCCCTGCAGAAAGAAGAAAGGAGTAGGAACAGAAGATATGGGTGGGAGTGGGTCTCAGAGCAACTGGCACCCTCACACTAACCACATCTCCTCCACACCAATATCCTTCCTTTCTTCTTCTACAGGAACCACTCCCTCTGTGACTGCTGATCTGCTCATCCATCTCTACCCACCACCCCATGAGCCCAGGCGCTTCCCCCTACCCCATAGGAGGTGCAATATTTGTTTTGACAGCTCCTTCCTAACCACCACATAGGGACCTAAACAGCCCTTCCAGGTGATGCAGTGATGCATGGACTCTTCCTCCAACTTGTCTGCTACATTCTATTGCCTCTTCTACATTGGTGAGACCATAGGTTCACAAAGCTTGGACCTCTGACCCAGCAGATTCTTGCTGGCCTAGATTCCCATTTAAATGAGTCCTATTTGCCTGTGTTTGGCCCATAGCTTTATAAACTTTTCTTATCTGTGTACCTGCCCAAGAACCTTTTAAATGTTCATAATTTATCTGCCTCAAACACTTCCTCTGGCAGCTCATTCCATATACTCACAGGATGAAAAGGTTTCACCTCAGATTCCTATTAAATCTTCCCCCCCACTCCATTTTAAACCGATGCACACTAGTTTGTGACTCCCCAACTCCAGGAAAAAGATCACTCCTCAATCTCCTACGCTCCAAAGAGAAAAGTTCCAACTTACTCAGCCTCTCTCCATAACTCAGTCCCTTGAATCCTGGCAATATCCTTGTAAATCTCCTAAGCAGACTTTCAAGCTTAATGGTATCGTTGTTAAGCAGGGTGAACACAATATTCCAAATACGACCTAACCGACGACTTGTACAACCAAACCCAGGTTAGGTGCACTTTTTTGCAGTCACATGCAGAGCAGTTGAAAATCAAATCATTATGCATCCGTTCTGTAAGACCTATCTGAAACCCCCTTCCCAGAATTGACTTTTCATTTCCCTTAATTGATGTTGCCTGACCTGCTGAGTACCTCCAGCATTTTATGTGTTACTATCAAGAAAATGTGGAGTATAACCAATAGCTGCGGGAATAATAATTACTTTAAGTTTGATGGATTTGATGTCACCTTAAGGTCTTCATATGGCTAATCATAGCAATGTCATTATTTCAGACTTACATCTTCTATTGAGGAATGATTGTCTTTATAGACAGTATAGTCTCTTATTTCTTCAGGACTGAGCAAATAAAAATGAATGAAAATGATGCTCAGTTCCAGACTAACATCAAGGAACCCCTAATATTCTTTTCCCTTTGGAACCAATCTCCAGCTTCAGCTAAGAGTGAAAATAACTTTCCATATTTTTCTTCTTCAAATCAACCCTAATTTTGAACAAATCCATCTAATCTCTTCTTAACATTGGGAACCTGGTACATTTATCCATGAACAGAACTAATTCCCACAGGTTCAGACTTCAGACTGAAAACCCCTGGTACAGTCATGTACAAGATTTTACAAGTCACCTTTATATTTTGTCCTGGGAATGAACCACCATTAATTGGTAAGGAAATAATAAAACCCAATGTTCCAATCAGCTGTGAGAGCAATTGATACACAATAAAAACTGATTTGTCATAATTTAATTACAACATTATAATGTGGCTGGATTTATTAAAGGCCATGTCTTTATTCACTCAGTAGCTATGTTATTAGGTAAACCATAAGAGCATATGACATAAGTGCAGAATTAGGTCATTTGTCCCATCAAGCCTGCTCCACCTTTTGATAATGGCTGATCCATTTCCCTCTCAGCCCCAATCTCCTGCCTTCTCCCCATATCCCTTCATGCCTTGACTAATCAAGAATCAACCAACCTCCACCGTAAATATACACGATAACCTGATCTCCACAGCCACCTGTGGCAACAAATTCCACAGATTCACCACCTTAAGGCTAAAGAAACTCCCCCTCATCTCCTTTCTAAATGGACATCCCTATATTCTGAGATTGTCCTCTCTGCTCCTACCTTCCCCCACATCCACTCTATCTAGGCCTTTCAACAACCATTAGGTCTCAATGAGATACCTCCTCATTTTTCTAAATTCCAGTGAGTACAGCACAGGGCCATCAAACACTTCTAATATGACAAGCCTTTCACTCCCAAAATCATTTTTATGAACCTCTTTTGTACCCTCTCCAAGGCCAGCATATTCTTTCTTAGATAAGGGGCCCAAAACTGCTCACAATACTCCAAGTGCCTTACAAAGCTTCAGCATTACATTGTCATTTTTATATTCTAGTCCTCTTGAAATAGATGCTAACATTGCATTTGCTTCTTTACCACCAATTCCATCCGCAAGCTAACCTTTACGGACTCCTGCATAAGGAATCCCAAGTCCCTTTGCATCTCAGATTTTTCAATTTATTCTCCATTTAGAAAATAGTCTACACTTTTATTCCTCCTACCAAATGCATGACTATATACTTCCTGACGCTATAGTTATCTGGCACTTCTTTGCCCATTCTACTAATTTGTCCAAGTCCTTCTGCAGCCTCCCTGTTTCCTCAACACTACCTGCTCCACCACCTATCTTCGTATCATCTGCAAACCTGACCACAAAGACATCAATTCCATCATGCAAATCATTGACATGCAATGTAAAAAGAAGCGGTCCCAACACTGACACCTGTGGAACACCACTGTGCATAAGCAGCCAATCAGAAAAAGCTCCCTTTATTCCAACTCTTTGCCTTCTGCCAATCAGCCACTGCTCTATCCATGCTAGTATCTTTCCTGTAGTACCACGGAATCCTATCTTGCTAAGCAGGCTCATGTGTGGCACCTTGTCAGCAGCCTTCAGAAAGTACACAACATCCAGCTATTCTCCTTTGCCTATTCTGCTTGGTATTTCCTCAAAGAGTTCAAACAGATCTGTCACACAAATTTTTCCCTTAAGGAAACCATGCTGACATTAGCCTATTTTACTATGTACCTCCAAATACCCCGAAACCTCTTCCTTAATACTGTAATTGACTCCAACATCTTCCCAATCACTAGGCCTATAATTTCCTTTCTTCTGCCTCTCTCCCTTCTTGAAGAGTGGTGTAACATTTACAATTTTCTGGTCCTCTGGAATCATTCCAGAATCTAGTCATTCTTGAAAGATCATTACTAATGCCCCCACAATCTCTTCAGCAACCTCTTTCAGAACACTGGGGTGTGATCCATCTGGTCCAGGTGATTTACCTACCTTCAGACCTTTCAGCTTCCCAAGCACCTTCTCCATAGTAATAGCAACGGCACTCACTTCTGCCCCCTGACACTCCTGAACTTCTGGCATACAGCTAGTATCTTCCACAGTGAAGACATGCAAAATATTTATTTGGTACATTCGCCATTTCCTTGTCCCCGATTACCACCTCTCCAATGTGATTGTCTAGTGGTCTGATATCTACTCTTACCTCTCTTTTACTCTTTATTTATCTGGGAAAAAATTTTGGTATCCTCTTTGATATTATTGGCTATAGTACCTTCATATTTCATCTTTTCCCTCATGGCTTCTGTTAAAAGCTTCCCAATCCTCTAACTTCTCACTAATCTTGATCTATTAAACCCCATCTCTATCCTGCGCCTTTCAAATTGCCATCTCATAGGCATTTACAAATTCCCCTTCTTGGGGTCCAGCACCAACCTGATTTTCCCAATCTACCTTCATATTGAAGTCCCCCATGACTATTGTAACATTGCCCTTTTGACATGCATTTTCTAGTTCCCATTGTAATTTGTAGCCCACATCCTGACTACTGTTTGGAGACCTGTATATAACTCCCATCAGGGGCTTTTTATGCTTGAAGTTCTTTAATTCTACTCACAATGATTTCTATGTCACCTCTTTCTAAGTGTTTGGTTTCATTTTTACCAGCAAAGCCATGCCACCCCCTCTGCCAACCTGCCTGTCCTTTCGATAAAATATAAATAATAAATGGGTACATGGATGGGAAGGGTATGGAGGGCTATGGACCAGGTACGGGTTGATGGTATGAGGGATATTAATGGTTCAGCATGGAGCAGGTGGGCCGTTTCAGTGCTGTAGTGTTTTGTGACCCTTTAAAACTCTACATAGCGGCCACTTTATTAGATACTCCTGTACCCCTGCTTGTTAATGCAAATACCTAATCTGTCAATCATACGGCAGCAACTCAATACATAAAAGCATGCAGACAAGGTCAAGAGGTTCAGTTTTTGTTCAGATCAAACATCAGAATGGAGAAGAAATGTGACTTCGAGCATGGAATGATTGTTGGTGTCAGATGAGGTGGTTTGAGTATCTCAGAAACTGCTGATTTCCTGGGAACAGTCTCCAGAGTTTACAGAGAATGGTACAGAAACAAAAAAAAAAATTCCGCTGAGAGCCAGTTCTGTGGGCTAAAATGCCTTGTAAATGAGAGAGGTCAGAGGAGAATGGTCAGACTGGTTCAAACTGGCAAATGGGCAACAGTAAGTCAAATAACCACAGGTTACAACAGTGGTGTGCAAAAGAGCATCTCTGAAGCAACACACCTTGAAGTGGATGGGCTAGAGCAACAGAAGACCAGACTGTGTTCCACTCTCATACCTAATAAAGTGGCCAATGAGTGTATTTCAGTTTGACCCATGAAGCAGTTCCAATTTCGATAATGCACTATGGACTAACACTATTAAAATATAAAGCTTAGAATAACAGTGTCTTTTCATTGAAACAAGCAGAACTGACCATGGCCAATCCTCTCATTTTAGGCCTTGTTTTCCAATATAATTTATTTTACTAAATCATAACAAAAGTTTATGGTAGCAGCTCATAATTAGGAGAGAATAATTAACAGCAACAGATGATAATTCCAAATAGCAAAATACAAGGTCTCGGTAGCAAAATACACGGTTTGGGCACACTGCTCTCTCTAAGCTGCAGGGGTGCGTGGCCGCGCAGTAATTGATTAGCTCCTGCGCATATAGCTGTTGTAGCCCACGTAGCTGAAATTTACTTTGATATAATGTTAGTATAATTTTTTGATAATATAAGTGTTGATCCAGTATTGCAAAGACCGAGTTAATGAATGTAACGATCCAATTTGCAACTACTGCCTGAAGATTTTAACAAATGCACAATATCGAGAAGAGTTAACTGTCCTTAACGATGTTAGATACGGCATCTCTTTGTAAATTCTTTCAGAAAAGCTGTTGGAATATAATTGAAGCTCTTCAGTAAGCAAAACCAAAAATTAACAAGTTACGGCCACTGTATCTTGGCGACGCTGCTTATTGAAGTGAAAAAGTGAAAGATCTGCTTGTATCTATAATTTCCGATGTCGATACCGCCCCTATTATTCGATTCATTCCGTGTGTGTAATCACTTAGATAACAGATTTCCTGACGATGAGTTAAGAGAAAGGCAAGCTTTTGACCCTGTTGTTATTGCAAACGCTACCGATTATGAATTTGGAAAAGAGAATGTTGTACGACTGACAAAAAAAATACTCAGTTATTATTACGAACTACGACGAAAGCGTTGCCTCAAAAACACAGTAATTACAAATTTCCCGTTTTTGAGAAAGTTAATATGTTCACTGTTACACTGAACTACATGCTTAGAAATGAAGCCTTTGAAGAACTGCCAATTCTTGGTGATATCAGTAGGATATCAAGCTTCTAGTGCTGTCTGAAGTATGAATCAATCAAATGTAAATCCAGAAACACTTCGATGGTCTAATGGGGGTTAAGGCGTATATTTCATCTGGAAACGAAATTAATCTGGATAGAGTTTATAGACAATGGACTTGTAATGAAAAGAGTCGAGAAAAAAGGTTTTCGAAACGTGAAAGATTTTCTTTGCTGTACTGTATTTAATTATATCCTTCAATTAATCAATAAAATCAAAAGTATGTGATTTTTCAAATTTAATCCAAATATTACAATAAAAAAATCCTTTAAAGAGCCGCGCAGATTTCAGGTCAGGTAAAAATTTCTTGTTCAGAACAATGGCTGGTCCGTGCAGCTGTGAAAAATAACAAATTAAAGGGAACATTGTTGGACGTTGAAGATTTATTGTCTCGGTGATGTAAAAAACAGAGGAAGGCAGGCAACACAGAGCAACTGTTTCAGATTAGATTTTTTTTGGAGTTTGAGGTTAAACCTATTTATTCCTAACAATTATCCTGATAAACAAATGTCGAAATCGGGACTAATCTGAAGACTACACTTCCCAGTCCTAGATTCGTTTTTAATGTTGCTCCCCCCGGGATTACTGCGACCGCGCCAACAAACTGCTCCAGTTTACAAAACAACGGGATTAGTTGCTGAGCCTTGTGCTGTCGGTGACAGTTCCAGCCCTGCAGTTTGCAGACCGACAGGTTTCTCGGGCATAAAATGATTTGCACCGTCTATCCCGGGCGGTTACCATGACGACTAACAAACAACAGCCTTCCTTGCACCAGCACACCTGAAGTTCGGTTTTAAACCAACACCTACTGAAGTTTACCGGTACTTACTGACAATCAAAACCATTGGAGCGCTTATCCTTCGTGAGTTTCCCACACCCCAACCTCTCCGGTCAAAAGATCAAGCCTTTCACCGGCGTCCCTGGAGAAGGAGACCAAGCAACATGGGTCCCAGGGACTATGGGTGCAAGGAAACCAAGATTGGTGATCTAAGGAGAACTACAACCTCCGACATGCATTGCAACCAGGAATTGCAATCATGAGTCCTGTCGCTCTGACTGGCCAATCAGAAAGTGCAGAAGAAACAAGTTTATTATCATCATAGGAATAAATGCCACGAAAATGACCGTTTTATGGCAGCAGCATAATACAGTGTCGCCTTATGAAGGAAGATAATCAACCTGAGACATTAACCATATTTCCCTCTCCGCAGTTGCTGATTTGCAGGGCATTTTCGATGTTTCAGGCTGAGACCCTTCATCAGGGCGGCAGGAGTGTCGATTCTTTATTCCTTTCCATTGATGCTGCCTGACCTGCTGAGTTCCTCCACCAATTTGTGTGCGCGCTTTGGATTTCCAGCATATTCAATAGAGTGAAAATCCATGAAGGATGCAAGTTGGTCTTAAATTTATTTTGTAGCATTTTGGTTGACCTTGGCAATGAAGCTCATATTTCCTGACTGACAGCAACCAACAGACTTTCACGAGTTCGTCAGCAAAGTGTCACAATGCGGTATCATTTTCAGTATGCTGCTCTCTGCTGGATATCTGTGGGATCTGTGAACGTGTTGAGAAGGCTCCTCAACCATATTAGAGTTCTCATAGACTCCAATCAGAGTCGAAAACATTAAAGACCCAGGACATGTAGATGAGACTGTAATAATTCATTGAAATCAGGAGCATTGAATAGTGTTCCAAAATGAAAATAACATTTGGCACGTGATTACAAAGTACAGCACAGCGCAAAAAGTAATTTCAAATGATCCAGTATTTACTGCTATGAGAAGTTACTAACATAGTCCAATAACTGCTCCTGTTAATGGGTGATAACTTCATCATCATTTTATTCCTTTTCATGTGTTTTTTTTCTCTCTCTTGGAAACAGGGATAGTTTCCTGCAATTGTAGATTAGATGTTAAGTACAATACTCCTGGATGGTTGAAAGACTGGCATGTGACATTCCCTATATTTTCATGCAGATATATAGGAAAACCAAATAAAGCCAGCCTTTTTCCCCTATGCTGCACACAAAACAGTGTAGGAACTCAGTAGGTCAGGCAGTATCTATGGAAAGGAATAAAGAGTCAATGTTTCAAGCTGAAGATGTGTCAACTCTATTCATTTCCATAGATACTGCCTGGTCTGCCGAGTTCCTCCACCAGTTTGTGAGTGTTGCTCTGGATTTCCGGTGGCATCTACAGAATCTTGTGTTAATTATTTTTTCTCTCGCTGTGTTTTTTTTAATCCACCAAGTACATTCATTTTCTGAGGTTCTTTTTATACGAACAACCTTTATCCAGAATAAATAAAAACACAATTAAAATATTGCTCCAGTGGCTTGTGTGTGTACTCAAGACTGTGCCTTCTCCAGGAGGCCCAGGTAGCAATGCAGCTTTGGAAAAGAGCAAACAATCAAGACAAGAAGTACAGAGAACACGAAGTAAAGAAGGATGAAGATTCTGGCACCTGTAACAGATCAGACAGATAGAGCTAATTAGGAGCAGAGGATGAGAGGGATATGTAGTTCAAGGGCAGAAACAAATTCTTAGTATTGTTGGTCGATGAGATGAAAAGTCAAAGAGTGCAAAGTGCAGTTCATAAAATCAGTATTGCCTTTAATTCACAGCTTTTCCAGAGAACGTTCAGTTTAAGTTAATAAACTGACTACTATTATTGCAGAGAAACTATTCTCAATGTCTTAAGATTCAACAGGGATTTGCTTATTAAAATAAAAAGTTAAACAAACTTTAATTACTAAATTAAAATTAGAAGACTACTAATCCTCTGCATTTTGAGCCCAATTTTCTTTATGGATTTCAACCAGGCATTTGGCTAACAATGTACACCTGATGACTTAATAGAATTTAAATAAAAAAGAAAATAACATTTTGGTTAAAGATTATTCTCCAGCAGACTCTTCATTTCATCCACCCAGTCTGGCTCGTCTTCTTCTTCAAAGTCCCTGTAAGAGAGAAAACAAACAGTAAGAGAGCAGAAAGCTCCATGCAAACTTCTACAGTATTTTATTCAATCTGGATCATATTGAGAGTTGGACAGATAGCTCTGCTCTGGCATCATCTCAGATGACTCCAGACAGCCCTGCCTTCATAGGAATTATGCCAAATGTTAAAGCCATGGGAAACCTAACATTGCTCTAGAATTCTAGTGCATTCAGGTGCAGAATACACACCTGCTACTCTCCAAAACCCCCAAATCTTAGACCTTGCTGACCTACTTGAAAAATGATATAACACATTAAGCAAAAACAAAATCAGGAATGTGGGTACACGATAATGGGAAAAAGTGCCATCGTTTCACAACTGCCAACTGCCAGCAGGTACAGAAGCCTCAAGTCCCACATCACCACATTCAGGTTCAAGCTACTTCCCTTCAGTTATTTGGCTCCTGAACTAACCTGCAGAAGCCTGCCTCAGTAGCAACACCATGACAACTTCAAGCTACAATTAAATGTGTTTTTTGGTATAATTGTTTTTTCTTGTCAAACCTGTAATTTATGTTTTTCCTGTAAATATTCCTTATATGATACATTGTGCTTCTGATGCTGCTCCCAGTAAGTTTTTCATTGCAGACTGTTTTCTGTGCATATGAGAATAAGCTTGACTTGAGTAGATAGTTGAGATAGCATTGTGCTGGTGACGTGATGGTGGGATAGTGAGAGGAATATCAAGTGGGTTGTTGTGCCACAGAATCGTACTGGAACTATTTTTAGTTTATATGAAAAGCATAGATTAAGAAGGCTCCTTAAGATAGTTATAACTGGGGGGTTGTAGCAGGGATAAGCTGCACTAGCTATTAAATGCTCTCAATGGCATACATGCCAAATAGCCTCTGACAACCAAGTCTAGCTTCTGGGCTTCAAATGTAGCTTAGCTACCAAGCCCAGCAGAACCATTTCTATTGATAAGAGGCAAAGGTGGGTTACTGGTGCATTAAAACCAGTTGCTTCAGGCAAATGAGGCTTGTCAGCCAAGGTTAGCAGCTCATCTAGGAGAAGGAAAACTCTGATCTCAAACCTCTATTGCCTTGCAGCTATACCCATTCACGATGAAAGCGTCATGAGTAAAGTCCAAGGACTCAAAGCCTGGGTCCCTAAGCAGTCCTTCATTGAGCTCAATGCTGACTGGCGACTCCCACAATGCCACTTGGCCAAGAAGTATCGGTCTTTGCCATTCCTTTGGTGGTGAGGAGCAGTCTGCTACATGGGCAACAGCTTGCTCTCCATATTGTACTGCCCTGGCTTTCATACTGACCTGTGTATCACATAGACAGCTGGGACACAACATCCAGCATCCACCCCAACCAATGGAGAGCCTCAAATTAAGAAATTTCATTCAGCTGGACAGCATAGAAGAGCTAATGGATTGGAAGGAAGTAGCTTAAGAATTACAGAATGACTGGGGCAACAGGATGTTGTAATTTCTGGACAGTAGTCATTTCATTCCTAACTGCAACTGGAGGAGGAGATGGTGGAGCAACACAGCACACAGCGGCCACTCCAGTGAATGATATCTGTTATCTGTCAAGTAGGGTGCCGTGCACAATCCTGATTTGATGGAGACAGACATGAGAACACAGAGGAACATCTGGAGAAACTTCTGAAATGCCTGCTTCGCCGCCACTGCTACTGTGTGATCCAAAATCTCCAGAGGAGAAGGCCTTGAGTCCTCGGCTTTGCTTGTTGCTCGGCGGCTGGGGTGAGGTCGAAGCGCTCGGCAGAGGATGGTGCTCAGGAGGCTGTGTCGGAGAGGCCGGTTGAAGGCTCGAGGTTTTTGGACGGACTCAGAGTCGGCTGCTTTCAGTGCATCGGCAGTTGTCGGAGCCTGGAGGTTTATGGCAGGGAGAGTTTCTCCCTTTTGCCGCCTGCTATTGGGACTATCGGGAGTCGATCGTGACTTTGAGACTTTTTTTTTTACAGTGCCCATGGTCTGCTCTTTATCAAATTATGGTATTGCTTTGCACTGCTGTAACTATATGTTATAATTATGTGGTTTTGTCAGTGTTAGTCTTTGGTTTGTCCTTTTTTTTTGTGATATCACTCTGGAGGAACATTGTATCATTTTTTAATGCATGCATTTCTAAATGACAATAAACGAAGACTGAGTGTCCTAATAATCTAATCTAATCTATATCTTTTTAGAGGGAATGGCCTTGTCCCCTGTAATTATCTTGCAATATTGGGACTAAGTAAATTGCCCAAGGTTTACAAATCAAGCCAATGAAACAATCAGGTGAATTTGCAGATAATCACCACAATGAGATTGAGACAAATACTGATAGCAACCCCAGTGTTAGCTCTGCCCTCCCTTTTCAAGAGACCTTCCACTCAACAGTTATCCAGAAGGGCAAAAGTACTTTTGCTCACTGTCCCATGCTGTCAGTTCCTTTTAAATGAAGGTGCTGAGGAGTTTGCTATACCATTGCCTGAATCATTTTTGAACTTACGTGTCTTCATCATCAGATCTAGGTTCAAATCTGTCTGGATCCAACTCAATAGTTTCTATTTCACCATCGACATTATCAGCCTTTCCGGTGTCAGCCGAGAGTGGGCCAATGTGATAGGTTCCTGACACTGGAAAAACAATGCTCTGTTAAATCAGGATCAAATTGAAATATTAATGGCAGAAGATCACTTTCCAAGCGATTGCTAACATTTAATACACTCAGCCCTTGTCTGCTGATTTGTTATCCATAGATCCACCTACACATTAAGTCAGCCAAGTACTTCTGGAAACATCAGTAAACGCTGCACCACCCTGGACAGCTTCCTCTCCATATCCATGTGATACGGGGACAGCCGCCTGAGGCTTCCCAGGAGGGAGGACCATGTGACCATGTGTTAGGAGAGGCCAGATTAGATGGAGTGAGAACAGAGCTGTGCAGGTGCTCTGACTGGTCTCACAGCTCTCAGACAAAGCACAAATTTTGCCTGACTCACTGAGCATTTACAGCATTTTCTGCTTGTTTGTTACTAGTGAGAGCTGAACCTAGGGAAATTGAAAGGCTTTTGACTTATAGAGAGCATTAGGATAATGGTTGCTATGGAGACAACCAGGAATCTCAGCAAGGCACCACTCTTCCTTCACTCCCACAAAGAATGTTTACAGCTTCCTGAGCTGAGGTTTAAAATAACAGAAGACCACTCATATTTTCGTGCTGTTTTTATACTTACATACAAAATTTATATACAGTGGATTCCGTTAATTTGGACACATTGGGACCAGTACATTTTGGCCTAGTTAAGCGGCTGTCCAATTAGCTGAAGTTTCATGGAAATAGTTAAAAACGTATTAAAAAAAGATAAACTACCATTTAACTGAGTAAAAAAAATGTATTTAAAAGAAATAGAAAACAAATTGGACCACCAAAATTGCTACAGTAGTATAAAACTGTATTAGTTCCTAATAGTTATCGACAGAGAGATTCATCCAGTGTTTGCAGACACGTTCTTTTGATTTGAGTGTAAATGAACAAATTCAGCATAGACACCTAGTGCAGATAATGGACTGCTATCATACAATGCTTAGGGTGATTGCATCCTCCAAATCTCCATCTTCATTGTAACATTCAAGATGACTGTCAATACCTTCAAATTCTTTGTAGTTCCTAACTTGTTAAAGTAGTGAAATAGTTTCACTTCCACTCAGCCATTTCAAGCATCTCCATACCAGAATGTTTGAAACTGCAGTGAGCAAAACAATTTTCAACTGTCTTACTGCTTATTTCTCACCAACTATCAGTAACAAAAATCACTGCTTTTTGAACACAAACACACGCAACTGACGCAACTCAAAAACCATTCGTTCTAAGCATGGTGAGGTGTCTAACAGCCACAGAGGTTCATGCGACTGAAGCTAGTTAGAAAATGTTTGGCAACAGACTCTGTCCCAATTAAGTGGCATAGTGTCCCAAATAATCAAAGGGAACCCCGGTTGTTTTCCCAATTTTTTTTTGTTCTTTAAGAATTGTCCCAAATAAGCGGCTGCCACAATTAGCCAAATGGACTAATTAACCAGAATCCACTATATTTTGTTTTAGTTTTACATTTCCAGAATTGCTTCTAATTTTTTTATTATTATGGCCTTTCTCTTCCCAAAAATGTTTCATGTTGGTTTGTGTTAAAAAAAAACAAGTTTTTTTAAAGTGTTTGCAGAAGTTGGTTTAGTTACAACATGTATTAAGTACAGGGTTAAACTCTCATAAACTGCTTCAGCGAGTCTTAACCATGCTTTGCTATTTTTTTAAGAAATACGACCACACGTCCATATTGAATATACAAAATATTTATTGTCTGTTTTGGAGTGGTAAGAAATTGTTCTGCTGAAACTTGCTGACATTCATATATTCCATATGATTTACAAAAGGAATATAATTACTAGAGTGATGAGATGAAATGTTATCTCCTCTGTAATGTGCATTGGATGCAACATTAAAGAATAAATTGAATCTGTCCACCTCAACTTCTATGAGGTTCTAAAAGGTTTCATTTGTCAAATTCACCATCCCATACCAGTAAATTCCAGAATTGTACAGTAGGGTAGGAACTGTGACAATAGACTGTCATGAGACATTAGGTCCGAAAAGAGATTCTGTGAGTCAGTATTAATGATTTATTAACAGGCACATAAACACAACAACCAAAAGACAGGCAGTTAAATTTTTAATGTCTCCAGTTCATCTCTTACCATTTACTTTGAGATGAACTAAAAAAATTAAAAGTTCTAATAGTTTCTTGATTCCTTTGCACTAATTTGTTGTTCATTTCTTCCTTGCAAGGTGAAACAAGAGTACAAGAGTCGGACATTCAATCTAATCTGCATCCACTTATCATCAGACCACAGTCAGTGAGAATCAGAAATAACATCTCCTCCTCACTCACAATCAACACCTCAAAGATTCCTGCTTAGCCCCTTTTCTGGCCTCTCTACAACCACGATTGTGTGGCCAGGCACAGCACAAACATCAAAAAATATGCCAACAACACAAATGTTGTTGGCAGAATCTGAGATGGTGATAAAGAGATGTGCAGGAGTGAGACAGATTGGCTGACTGAGTGGTGTTGCATTAGTAACCTTACACTCAATATCAGTAAGACCAAGAAATTGATTGTGGACTTCAGGAAGTGGAAGTCACACACCAGACTTTTTTGAGATGTTAGTGGTGAAAAAGGTAAGGAATTTCAAGTTGCTGGGTGTCAACATCTCTGAAAATCTATCCTGGGGCCAACATATTGAAGAAGGCATGCCACTGGCTACTTCATTAGGAATTTGAGATGATTTGCAAATTTCTATGGAGAGTATTCTAACCAGTTATATCAGCATCTGGTAAGAAGAGGCCAATGTTTAGGATTGGAAAAAAGCTGCAGAAGGTTGTAAACTCAGCCAGCTCCATGGGCACCAGCCTCCCAAGCATTGAGGACATCTTCAAAAGGCGATGCATCGGAAAGGTGGCATCCATCATTAACGACTGCCACCAACCATGACATGCCCTCTTCTCCTTACTACCATCATAGAGGAGGTATAGGAGCCCAAAGACATACACACACATTTTAAGAACAGTTTCTTTCCCATCGCTCCAAGAGGACCACAACCTTGTCTTTGGGTTTAGAAGCTTGCATGCCTCAATGACCTGGAGAACTATGTTGGCTTGAGTCAGGACTTTTTGTTTTGGGTGTTGGTAGGGTCACCCATGCCAAACAGGTCAAAGGGTGGTCCACCAGTCCCCTAGGTTCAGAGGTTCAGCTCAGGCCTAATAATCCTGACTGGTAAAACAAAATTGTTATGGATGAAGCAATGAAGAATCCTTCCACACCTGAGTGAGACCACCTGAGTCTCCATTCAGGACTTGTATGACTGATAGTATGAGATCTGAGAGGAAGCTACTGACATGATGAACGGAGCCAGAGATGGAGGAGCTTTATTGCTGCCCTAAATGCCAGCGGCGTAATGGGCCTAAGTAAGCTTTTCCCTCCATCATCAGATTTCTGAACTATCCATGAACACTAACTCAATATTTCTGCTGTACTTTTTAATTGTAATTCAGAGTATATTTTAATGTATTGTATTACACTGCTGCTGCAGAACAGATTTCAAGACACATATCAGAGATAAATCTGATACTAATTCTTACTCCACACACTTTAATTTGTTCCACAGCCCATGTTACTCTACTTACCTTAATTTGCCCCACAGCCTGTGTTACTCCTATCTAACAGAAAGTGACTGCTAAGTTCAGTAATTTCACTTCATTTGGAATTCAGGGATTTTTTTTGTGGGGGGGATGTCAAGTCAAGTCAAATTTATTTATAAAGCACATTTAAAAACAGCCCATGTTGGCCAAAGTGCTGTACAATCCATAACAGGTAGCTAAAATCACAAATGCAAGAAACACAGATATAAACAACAAGGCACACAGCTTATAGGCACAAAATAAACAACACATGAGCCTAAGCACAAGCCAAAAAATCAGCCACATCGGGAAGGTTCAAACGCTAGTGAATAAAGGTAAATTTTGAGCCTGGACTTAAAAGAGTCAATGGAGGGGCAGATCTGATAGGGAGGGGAATGCTGTTCCACAGTCTTGGGGCTACAACAGCAAAGGCGCGGTCACCCCGGAACTTAAGTTTAGATCGTGGGACAACCAGGAGCCCCAAGTCAGCTGACCTGAGGGACCTGGAAGTAGAATAAGGGGTTAGAAGGTCTGCGATATAGGAGGGGGGGCAGCCCATTTAGGGCTTTATAAACAAACAGGAGAACCTTAAAATCAATTCTAAACCGTACTGGTAGCCAGTGGAGTGAGGCCAGGATAGAAGCAATATGGTCCCTCTTCCGGGCACCTGTCAGGAGCCTGGCTGTGGCGTTCTGGACCAGTTGCAAGTGGGACAGGGACGACTGACTAATCCCAGTATACAGGGAACTGGAGTAGTCCAAGCGGGAGGATATAAGGGCATGGATAACTTTCTCAAGATCTTTGAAAGAGAGAAACGACTTGATTTTGGCAATAGTTCGAAGCTGGAAAAAAATGGCTTTTACTACTGCACTAACTTGCTTGTCAAACTGAAAGGCGGAATCAAATATCACACCAAGGTTTTTGCCACGGGGTTTGACAAGGGTGGACAGGTTACCAAGGCTGTTGGTAATCACTTTGATGGATTCAGGGGGCCAAATAGGACAACTTCAGACTTGCCTTCATTAAGCTGTAGGAAGTTTTCTGCCATCCAAAACCTTATGTCCTCAAGGCAGTTCATAAGGCTGACTAGGTTTGACTGGTTGTTTAGTTTCAAGGGCAGAAAAAACTGTGTGTCGTCAGCATAACAATGGAAGGAAATGTTGTGTCTTTGAATGATTTGGCCAAGGGGAAGCATGTATATAGAGAAAAGAATGGGACCTAGGATGGAACCTCGTGGGACCCCGCAGGAGAAGTTAGCTGGCGAAGAGGAAAATTTGCCTATGTTGACGGAGAAGCTTCTATTTTTGAGGTAGGATGTGAACCCGTTCAAGGCAGTGCCATCAACACCAACTCTGTACTGGAGAAAGTCTATTAAAATGGCATGATCCACAGTATCGAATGCTGCACTGAGGTCAAGAAGAATTAGGATGGCAGAGTCACCTGAGTCGGTAGAGAGGAGGAGATCATTGTGCACTTTCAGCAGGGCAGACTCTGTGCTATGATAAGCCTTAAAACCTGACTGAAATCTTTCCAAGATGTTGTTTAGGTGTAGGTAGGGCAGCAATTGACTAAGAATAACCTTTTCGAGAACCTTTGACAGAAGTGGAAGTTTAGAAATAGGTCTGTAGTTACTAGATAAGGTAGGGTCTAAGTTGGGTTTTTTTTAGGAGGGGCTGGACCACAGCGCGCTTGAAGTAGGTTGGAACAGTCCCAGTGGCCAGGGAGCTGTTGATAATAGAGAGGATGCTGGGACCGGCTATGTCAAAGACATCCTTCAGGAGGGCAGTGGGGACAATGTCAAAGGGGGCAGGTTGCAGGTTTCGTGGTGGACACAATCTTTGTAGGGAGGGTAGTGTGATGGGTTGGAAACAATCCAGTTTAGATGAACAGACTAGTGAGATGGTTAGGTCATGGGTGGTGGGGGGGGGAATGTTCATTCTAATGTTTTCAACTTTGCTAATGAAGAATTTTAATAATACTTTGCACTTAGCAGGGGACACATCTAAATTCATACTGGGGGGCGGGACAAATGACAGAATTTATGGTACTGAATAAGACCTTGGGATTATGAGAGTTGTTAGAAATTAGGTCAGAAAAGTATTTTGCTCTCGCAGCCTTAACTGCATCCTGATAATTGTAAAGATTGTATCTCAAAATTTCAAAGGAAATTTGAAGCTTATCACGCTTCCACTTTCGTTTGGATATTCTGCACTTCCTCCTCAGGGCTCTGGTGGTGTCATTAAGCCAAAGGAGACCTTTACGCTTAGGTTTTTTGAGTTTAAAGGGAGCAACAGTATTCAGAATAGAAGAGCAGGTGGTAATAAATAAGGAAGTAAGTTTCTCAGTGCTGAGATGGGGAGAAGTCTCAATAGTGCAGGTATTAGGAGCAGCTATGAGAGCCTCAGAGAACTTATTGGCAGTCAAAGAGTTAATGTAACGAGAGCAACATACAGGAAGATGAAATTTAGTGGAGGAAAGAGGCAAAGGTGCATCAAACATGACAGCACTATGATCCCACAGACACGCATCAATTATTTCCACATTGCAGATCGGAAAACCAGACGATAAGACCAGGTCGAGTGTATGGCCTAGCATGTGAGTGGGTCCGGTGATAAGCAAAGCCAGATTAAAAGACTCATGCAGATGCATAAAATCACTTACGAGAGGCTTAGCGGGACAGCAAACATGAATATTAAAGTCACCAAGAATCAGAACTCGATCAAAGTTGGGCAAAGTATTTGAGAGGAAGTCCACAAATTGAGTAATAAAATCTTTATGTATTTTTGGTGGACGATACACAAGAGCAATTAAAAGGGGATCGACCAGGCCCACTTTAATTAATTGCACCTCGAAGCTGGGGAAATATCAGAGTTCTGTAGACAGCAATAAAAATGTTTCTTAAACACAGCAGCTAGACCCCCTCCACGTCCAGAGGGTCTAGGCGTGCTAAAAAAGTTACAGCCGTCTGGACAGAGCTCAACAAGTGGAGCAATCTCACCAGTGCTTCACCAGGAAGAAATCCAATCCTTGGGCAGTGAAAAAATCATTGAGTATAAAAGTCCTATTGGATAAGGATCTCGCGTTGATCAGAGCTATTTTGACTGGGATTGCAGTATAACCCGACAACGGCTCCCTCGCCAAAGGGCGGCAGCTCTGGAAGACTTCTCCACTGCGCTTCACAAATGGCCTGGTGGAGAGCCCGCAGGGCAGCGGCCTGGCGTCCTGGTCTGTGTCTGGGATAACCGGTCGGAGAAAGGCATACCTGGTCTCGAGGGAGCGCCGAGGAATGGAGCAATGTGGCCGACAGGGTCCAACATCGTCAAGTTGCAAAAGGTAGACCGGTGCCGAGTGAGAGCGGGCAAGGTTCCTCAGTTTAACCAAGGCACCTGCACGTTTACTCTGCCTCCTAGCTCGTTTCCTACAGTGGTAGCCGCAGGGCCCAGCCCATATACCTTCAGGTAGTTGGAAAAATAGAGCGCAGTTAAAGCTTCTTTGTCCGGAATCCCGAGTGAATAAATCCACGACAGAGGCTCGAATATTCAGTAGTGTTTGACGATCGTAAACAATAGTGGCTTGCACATCATGTATACACAGAGACACAAGCAGAACCAGGACAAACAAGAACGGCAATAGGCAACGACAAGCAGCCAAACACAGCAGCGCGGCCATCTTTTTTTGATCTGATGTGAGTTGAAGATTTTCACTGCCTTTTGTACAAAGGCCAGGATGGTCTGGCTGTAGTTTTAAAGTTCTGATCATTCGTTTCAGCTTCCATCAAAAGTACCTTACACCTCCCTGATCAAATCCTCAGATCAGTTTAAATACAGCAATTCCATCACCCTCCAACGTTTCCAATATCTCATCCATATTACTGTGCTATAGGAAGGATGTGCCTGCAGAAGAGATTCACTAGGGTGTCGCCAGAACTGAGGGGCTTGAGATACGAGCAGAGTCTTCACAGGCTGAGACTGTTGTTCCTAGAGTACAAGCTGAGGGGTGATCTCAATGGGGTCCATAAAATCATTAGGGGTATACACAGGGTGAATGGCCACAGTCTTTTTCTAAAACTACAGCCACTCAAAAGGGAATTTTTAGACCTTAAGACCATAACACATGGGAATAGAATTAATTCATTCGGCCCACCAAGTCTGCTCCACCATTCGATCATGGCTGACTTACTTTTCCTCTCAACCTCATTCTCCTACCTTCTCCTTACTAAACAAGAGCCTATCTATCTCTGTTGTAGTAGAACTACTGTAATGTAATTTGAAAAAAAAATCAATTTGCAAATCTCTTTTGCCGTTGTTTTCTACATTTTCCTGACATGGAAACACATTCCTGTTACTTCATCGTTATCTGGACTGAGTTCTGGAGCTCCCTCCCCAACACTATGGAAGCAAGTGTTTCAGGAGGGCTGCTTCAGTTCAAGAAGGCAACTTGCCACCACCTACTCAAAGGGGAGCCGGGCAGGAGCATTTAACCCTACCACCGCTGAAGGCTGGAGTCCAGCAACGGCCTGACCTTGGGGTTGGAGAACTGTGGATGTGCGTGGGACGGTGGGGGAGAGGGACGGGGTTTGTTTTGCTGTCGGTGCCTGGTTGAGCTCTCTGTGGTTCTGCCGAGCATCGTCGGCACGCGATGTTGACGCAGAATGTGTGGCCACACTGGGTGTGGGCTGACCCCAGCACATCCTGTATGTGTGATAATAAATCTGAAACCAAGCGCAGCTCTGGCTAGAGAGGTCCACATTGTGGAAAAGAGAATAAATACAAATCTCCTTTCTAATTACATTAATCGCTGGTTTATAACAATTTCTGTGTTATTTTTATTCTCTGTATCTTCATTCATTCTTCTTTTAAGATTCTTTGAAGTTGGTTCATCTTTTTTTGTCAAGTAGCAACACTGACCAATTACTGAGGCCTGGAGGAGATTGTGACTGCGGGGGCAGCGGGTGCTGTGTATAAAAAGCACTGAATGCTGTGCAAATAAATTGCTGAAAAAAATGAGGATAATTACAAGCATGTGGCTCCTTTTACAGACAAGCAAACAACAAGAAAGTCACAAATCTTCCAGATTATACAGAGGCAGAGAAAATGTACTGGGCACAATCCAAGTTTGAGATGGGAGCAGCTGAGAAAACACATCTCAGGCCCAACAGCAAGGCACTTTGTACCAAAGATAAAGACAGCCCCTAGGGAGGCAATGAGAGGAGTTGGGCATGTTTTATTATTTATTTTAGAATTATACATTTATTTTATTGTTTTTTTTGTTTTCAAATGACTGGAGATTCCATAACATTCCATCATGTTTTTTTTTAAAGTATTTGAAATCTGTCTCACTGTAGTTGTTGCGTCCCTGTGAATCTCAAACTCAACCCACACAAAATACTCTAGTGCCGATATATTTCAGACTATATTTATTGGATATGGATGGACCATCATTCATGCTTGAACTTAGCCAGGGTATAGAATTCTGAAACTGACGTTGTCAAGCTACCAAATTTAGACCTTGCCACCGTGATGAGTACAGAAATCGACCATAGTCTAGCCCAGGGTCAACCCTAGTGTTACAGGGCACAGGATTATCGCCTGATTCGTTGCAGACCTTAGCCCAACAATGAATAAATAAACTCTGGTTAATTGGGCCGTTGGTTAATCGGGGCAGCGGCTTATTTGGACAAAATTTGAGACAACTCTTTAAGAACAAAAACCAATCCGAAAACTAGCTGTGATTCCCATTGTTTATTTGGGACACAATGCTGCTTAAATGGGGCAGGAGACTGTTGTCGAACAATATCTAGCTCCAGAAGTGTGCACTCGTGTGTCCGTTAGACACTACACCACACTTAGAGTGAACAGTTTTTAAATGGTGTCAGTTGTATGCACTTCTGTTCAAAAATCAGTGGTTTTGTCATTGATAGTTGACAGGAAATATGCGATAAGACAGTTCAGGACCATTTTGTTCACTGCAGTTTCAAGCATTCAGAAATAGCTGGGAGTGAAAATTAAACCATTTCACTACTTCAATAAGTTAGTTAAAGTTAAAGTCTGTCCCGAGCCTTATAGGCTCATCAGGCCGGTGCTTATGCCGGTTTCCGTGGTGTGACGCAACTGAGAGCACCAGACTCCCCCCCACACCCGGATAGGATGCCAGTCTATCGCGAGGTTAACCCCCAGCATTTTGCCAGTACCCATTTTCAGCTGGGTGGACCGGAGCAGTGTGTGGTTAAGTGCCTTGCTCAAAGACACAACATGCTGCCTCAGCTGGGGCTCGAACTCACGATCTTCAGATCGCTAGTCCAACACCTTAACCACTTGGCCATGCGCCACTCAATAAGTTAGAAACTACGAAAAATTTGAAGGTATCGACAATTATCTTGAATGTTACAATGAAAATGAAGATTTGGAGGATACAATCATCGAAAGCATTGTATGAAGGCAGTCCATTATCTACACTAGGTGTCTATACTAATTTTCATTTACAGTCGAAAGTACACAGCAGCATGTAGGTACACTGGATTAATTCCTCAGCTGATAAAAATTAGGACCAAAAGCACAGTTTTAAGGTACTATAGTAGCATTGGTAGTGTTCTAATTTATTTTGTATTTCATTTAAATACATAATATTTTACGAGTTAAATGGTAGTTTGTCTTTTTAAATATTTCCATTAAAACTTCAGCTATTTGGGGCAGCTACTTAATTGAGCCAAATGAACTGGTCCCAATGTGCTGCAATTCCCTGGAATGCACTGTGTTTGAAAGAAACTGTTAATAAAAGATGACAGCTCCACCTAGTGGAGAAGCAGCTAAATATACTCAATCTTTCTACAGTATGATGCAGTGCCACATTTATCATAGCTTTGGTGCAGCTGGATTGGCCTCAATAAAAGTCCAAAGTCACAAACAAATAGTTCTTGATTGCACCAAGACATTCAGACATTGTAATTTAAATATTTACTTTTGTGCCAGTATTCCGTATACTTTAAAATGAAGAGATTGAACATTAACCATAATCAGAAGTCCTAATTCTGACAGATACTTTCAAATCCTTACATTTAGCAGACCTTCACTTCAGAAGATTAGGGGAATAAAAGGTGGTTCCTCAAGCCTGTTTGGCGACTGATGGAATGACTACACAACAGTCTCCACGTCAACTCATTAACTTAAAGATATCAATCAAACCTTTTAAGCCTTTACTGATAACTAAATCAAATTAATATGAAAAGTTTTAAAACAGAAAGCTACTAGTTTTTGAACTAGTAATAAAACATGAAGTTGCTAAAAACATTGTTCTCAAATTGAATGGTTATTCATTACATTGCAATAATAGATCAGGGCTATAGTACTAAATGTATTCTGCTAGTTAATGGCGACAGTAACATTAGGAAACGTACTACAATGTAAACAATTCTGACTAAATGAAGAAGTCCCTGTCAAGTATTGTGAAACATCTTGCAGAGGGGTGGAGAGAGAAAAGTTAACCAGGAGAAAAAGAACAGGGTCCAGATAGAGCAAGCATGGCTAACATCAAACTACAGGAGTTTGAAAGTGCCATTGTCACTGACCTGAGGACAATTTTTTTCCCACTGAAGAAAGTGAGCTTGAATGGGGGGGCAGGGGGGCGTGGAGGAAGGAATAATTGGGGATGCGTAAAATGGATAGCGATCACTTGTCTACATCTGAGGAAGTAGTCGTAGAAAACCCACCTGAGATACCGTAGTTGAGGTGAATACGGGAAAGGGGGGTTTTATGGATAATTTATACCAATATTAATCTCCAGTGGCTCAAAAATCATATTCTGCTCATTTACAACATGCAAAGTTGTTGAGATAATCTTAATTTCGTTGTGTCTAGACTTTAGTGCGTAGAGTCGAGAGAGAGGCAAAACCCTCAAGGTGATCTCACTACTTTAATTCCAGGAGCTCGTTTAAATAACCCAAGGAGGCTTCCTGTTGAGGCTGGAAGTACCAATGCCAGAACAGTGAAAGGAACTGGGATCTGGTCAGCACTCTCACAGTGGAATGGCTATTGAACTGGAGGATCAGAGGGATCTTGGGGTCTGAGTCCACAGGACACTCAAGGCTGCTGTGCAGGTTGACTCTGTGGTTAAGAAGGCATACAGTGTATTGGCCTTCATCAATCGTGGGATTGAGTTTAGGGGCCAAGAGGTAATGTTGCAGCTATGTAGGACCCTGGTCAGACCCCACTTGGAGTACTGCGCTCAGTTCTGGTCACCTCACTACAGGAAGGATGTGGAAACCATAGAAAGGGTGCAGAGGAGATTTTCAAGGATGTTGCCTGGATTAGGGCGCATACTTTATTAGAATAGGCTAAGTGAACTCGGCCTTTTCTCCTTGGAGTGATGGAGGATGAGAGGTGACCTGATAGATGTGTATAAGATGATGAGAGGCATTGATCCTGTGGATAATCAGAGGCTTTTTCCCAGTGATGAAATGGCTAGCACGAGAGGTCACAGTTTTAAGATGCTTGGAAGGAGAGAGGCGATATCAGGGGTAAGTTTTTTAACGCAGAGGGTGGTGAGTGCGTGGAATGGGTAAGTTTTTTAACGCAGAGGGTGGTGGAGGCAGATACTATAGGGTCCTTTAAGAGACTCTTGGACAGTATATGGAGCTCAGAAAAATAGAGGGCTATGGGTAACCGTAGGTAATTTCTCAGGTAAGGACATGTTCAGCACAGCTTTGTGGGCCGAAGGGCCTGTATTGTGCTGTAGGTTTTCCATGTTCCTCTGTGATTAGTGACTCCTTGTGCTGAAAGAGGATGCACAGCAGCTGGATAACTCCATAACAGCACATCAACACACTGGAGCTGGACCATATTGTATTGGTGTGTGGTTAAACCTGGTGTTGTTTTCTAATTGAGAAAGTACATGGGTTCAAGGAAACATACCCTAATCGGGAATTAGATCACCTATAATGCTTGATGAGAAACACTGTCAGGCCAATTAATTGTAAGATTCAATGGGGGGGGGGGGATGCACAAAATGACAATTTGCTTTTTATTAAGATAACTTTCATTAGCACCATTAGCAGAAATGTGTAACCAGACACAACTGCCACTTTCGGCCGAAATGCAAATAGTGGCTTATGTAGTTACAAAAATCAGTCAGAAAGATCTGAGGATTTAATGACCAATAAGGGAAAGAAAAACTATGGAAAAGAGCAAGCAGTCGACCTTTCGGGCTGAGACCCTTTGTCGGGACTGTTTCAAGGGTCCTGATGAATGATCTCAGCCCCAAATATTGACTGTTTACTCTTTTCCATAGATGCTACCTGGCCTGCTGAGTCCCTCCAGCATTTTGTGTGTGTTGCTTTGGATTTCCAGCATCTGCAGATTTTCTCTTGTTAAAAAAAAATTATTAGATACAGAACTCCAAGCAAAACAGATAACAGAAAAGGATTTTAAGCATTTTAAACCCATTTCTTACCTCCTTTATTTACTGTGTAGGTCTTAGAAGCCAAGTTGATGTTAATATTTTGTAAGAAATTCATTATTGTTTCAGGAGGCACTTGGTTCCATTGTTTTCGCAGATTGGATTTAGGATAAACTGTCACACTGTCACCTAATGAACAGCAACATATCAGTATCTCCACAGAAAACCAGAACATTCCATGAAGATTAAGAATGAACAACATACATTGTACAAAATGCCAAAGACGTAGAGAATCAAATTTACCACAGCTAACTTCCTCAGCGGGGACACTGGATGACAGTGGAGCATTTTCAAGAATCCCTAACACTGTGTCTGGAGGGAATTCATTCCACTTCTTTCGAGCATGCACATTGGAGGCTTTCCTACTCTGGATTATCGCTTGGTTTCCCTTTGATGTTGCTATGAATGAAGTAAAAGAAAAAGAAAAAAATAAAGATCAGGATGCAAGGAAAATGCTGCTTCATTCATCAAGGTTCCAATATACACAATCTATGTACAATCTTATTCTGTTATGGATTTCAATCCCACCTGTTTAAATTTAGGAGAAAAAGCTGCGTTAATTGTGCTAACCAACTTGTATCTAATCAGATATGAGCAATAACTCATTGTACATTTCAAAAAATATAAAGATCGTGACATGATATATGTAATTTCAACAACAGGAATAGTTGTTTTCCACACAGAACGCAGACCGGAGACAAATGTACAGAACAAAACAGAAAATAGGATATAAAAAGACCAAAAACAAATATACCAGAAATAATTAAGTTAGACTGCCTTAAATTATGAAAAATATATACATGTCATAAGTGGCATCGCCAAGGTAAGTTTAAAATCTGTGCAATCTATAAATGATGCCAGGTAATAGTGAACAATTTACACATTTGGAAGTTCAGGTGAACCGATCAGGGAGGATAAAAACTACCTTACCTTCCATTTGCAAAGCTGTCTCTTCCAGTGTCTTCTGTGCCAGGCTCTTGGCAATGTTCTCCCCTTCTGCCAGATTCCACTTCTGAATATCTGCAGGTACCTCTGAAGTTTCCTTAACAGAGGAATTATCAAACAAACAGGTGCTGAATTCCAAAATTAACATCTCCCGTGACACCCCATTCTCTGAATATTTCAGTATCATTGTCAAAATATTCGCAACACTGTGGAGGATCACTAAGCCCCACATTAGTGAGGAAAGCAGCTCTGAGCAACTAGTGTTTCCAAATCTTGGTGCACTTCACAATAATGGTGCTTGGAGGGAACTAGGTGAAATTACCCACACTAGAGCAATGACCTAAGAACACTGAATTGATCAGGGATTGTCCTACACTTGTCCCATGATTTATGTCAGTGGTCCCCAACCACCGGGCCACAAAGCATGTGCTACCGGGCCGCGAGGAAATGATACGATTTGGCAATATGAAACGATGAGTCAGCTGCACCTTTCCTCATTCCCTGTCACACACTGTTGAACTTGAAATAACCTACCAAATCATACCAAATAACACATAAAACCTAAAATAACAGTAACATATAGTAAAAGCAGGAATGATATGATAAATACACAGCCTATATAAAGTAGAAATAATGTATGTACAGTTTAGTTTCACTTAACAGAATCAGGAAGATTAAGCCAAAACCAATTTGTAAAAAAAAAAAATCGGCACGTACACGCACGTCATGTATGTGCACATCACGCATGCACGCACAGGTGCCCGTGCAAGGCTTCATGGTCATGGTAGTCTTTCTCAGGGTAAACACAAGTGTCCCGTATTTGACTGCTACCTTTGTCCCTTATTTGGGAGTGAGAAAGTTGGCAACCCTACTTGAACACCACCCCTGTCGTCTGGTCCGCAAGAATATTGTCAATATTAAACTGGTCCACGGTGCAAAAAAGGTTGGGGACCCCTGATTTATGTTAATTAACTGTTCATTGTCAATTTGCATAATCCCAACTTTCTGTATAACTGAGAATACAAATTCTTCTCCCAAGACATCTGGATTTCCCCAATCATCAGTTATATCCTCTAATGTGGTGTGTGTTATTTTCCAAGACCTTACTTCAGTTTGGGAAGAGGTGTGGAAAGAGATCACAAAAATTTGGGTTCGTTACTTATTTTTCAGGATACTGACATGGGCAGCATTCACTGGCCATCGATAATTACCCTGAAAAGGTAGCAAGGAACCACCTTCTTACACCAATGCTGTCCTTCAGATGAATCTTATTTTGTTATTTATACAGTTTGGTAACACGTCTTATGGCTCAACAAGCTCCTGTCACCCAATCACATCCATGTGACCAATGAACCTACTAACCACATAGGTCTTGGGAATGAGGCAGGAAACTGGAGCACCAGGTGAAACCCACACAGTCATGGGGAGAACTTCTTACAGACAGCAGCGGGAATTAAACCAGGGTTGCTGGCGTGTTAAAGCGCTATACTAAAGTGCTACACTACTGTGCCGTCCCTAAGGTGCTATTAGAGATTCAGAACAACTATGAAGGTACAGTGATCATCTTTAGGATGTAGAAGCTTTAGAAAAAATGCAAAGAGAATTTACCAGGATGCTGCCTGGACTAGAGAGCATGTCTTATAAGGGTAGGTTGAATGAACTGGAGCTCTTCTTTTTGGAGCAAAGGAGGATGAGAAATGACTGCAGTACAAGTTGATAACAGGCATGGATTGAGTGGACAATCAGAGACTTTTTCCCGCTAACATGAGGGGGCATAATTTTAAGGTGATTGGAGGAAAGTATCAGGGCGTTGTCAGAGATTAAATTATTTTTAATACAGAGAGTGTATGCAGATGACTCAGCAACATGACATCAGCGACCAACAGCAACGTTTGCAGGCAGCTCACAAAACTACTAGATAGTCTAGTAGACACGCTTGTTTTGAACTGCGGTCGCTGCAGTCTGCAACTTCCCTTTTAATGATGTACGTTTGAATTGACTAAACAATCTAGCACTTCTGCAATCTCTTGGGGAATTTGCCGAACTAGATTCCCGAGAGTGCAGGTACGGTCAGGGCGTCCATCGCTGGAGGTGGTCTCTGCATCGAAGCCTGATAGTGGAAGACGAACATGTAGCCGCTCCATTATTAAGTGCCGATTAAGGCATCAAGCAAGATTAAAATTGTCGAGGATAAGAGTGGAAACTGAACCGGTGTTCAGTGCCGTCTGCCTGCATTTGACCAGTCTCCCTCTCTTCTCGCTATTTCTGCCAGGCAGGAAGTGCAAGAGTCCTGGCTCCCCACACCGCCAAGCTTGGAAGCAGTTGTTGCCTTGCAGCCATCAAGCTTCTGGACCAGCTTCACTCACCTCTGCGCTGAACAGGCTCCGTAGCCATGGACTCACTTACAGGGAACTCTACACTTCATATTCCATGTGTTTTTTGTCTTTTTTTCCATTATTTGCTCCATTTATTTGTGAAATGGAGACACCTCTTTCTCCCTTATTAGGGAGAGAGAGAGAGAGAGCCTGTGGTATGTCGAATACCAAGTTGAACAAGCAGTCTTTGGGGTACTGCAAGTCTGTCTTTGTTGATGCTTTGCTGTACACTTGAGTGCTCGGTGGGGGGCACCAATGTTTTGTTTTTGCTGGTGGGGGAGGTGGGATCATTGCTTTGCTGCTGCTTACGTGTGGGATGGAGAACTGGGGAGGCTTTGGGGTTCTAACATTTAACTGTCATTCATCCTTTGGAACACTCCACTGTTTTCGTGGATGGCTGCGAAGGAAAAGAATTTCAAGATGTATATTGTACGCATTTCTCTGACATCAAATGTACTTTTGAAACCTTTGATTTGTCCTCATTTGTAAATTGGATATGTGACGCCATCTTTGTTGTGTGAATTCTACTGCGTTTCTTTGTTTTTCTGGCTGCTTGCAAGAAGAATGAATCTCAAGATTGTATATAATATACATACTTTGATAATAAATAGGAACTTTAATGCGTGTGTGGAATGTCCTGCCAGGGATGGTGATAGAGGCAGATACATTAGAGGCATTTAAGAAGCACATGGATGATAGAAAAATGGAGGGCTATCTAGGAGGGAAAGGTCAGACTGATCTTAGCATAGGTTAAAAAATCAGCACAACTTTGTGTGCTGGAGGACCTGCACTGGGCTGTAATGTTCTACGTTCCATGTTATACTCACTCTTTAAACGTATAAGCATTTGTACTTTGCATGTTCTTGCACTTTAAAATTAGAGCATATTTACCAAGAACTCATACAAACCGTGTTTCCTTTGCTTCCACCTGCACTGGAGGACAGTTCTTCAAACTTACTTGATATACTGGCTGAAAAAGATTAACAGATGCTGATCTGCACATGGAATAAATCTCACCGTTGTTAGAATATGCGTGACAGTGCGTCTTTAAAATTATTAAGTACCTTTCTGTACTTTCTTTTGCTTGGGTTGTGCAGATCTTTTCTTTTTTGCTGTCGGCTCACTAAACTCCTCTTTCATCATCTGTGAAAAAAATTGAATACAATGGACCAAAATGCTGAAAAATTACAGCACAAGAATAGCCCTTTAAATAATAATTTTTAAAAAAGACTAGATTGTCTTACCTCAGGTGATAAAAAATTGCTAATTAGCTTAGCAAAGCAATGCCTAGCAAGAATGGTGTTAATAGAAGGGCGATCCTTTGGGTTTCTTTTGAACATTTGTTTTATGATATAATGTAGTTCATAAGAGTAATGCCTTGGGATTGGAGAGTAAGAGCCTTTACAGATCTTCAGTATGAGATTCTTCCAACTATTAGACTGGAACTGATGAAGCAAAATAGTTAAAATAATTTAATTTGCACCGTCATAAATATTTTACAAAATAATTAGAACACATTATAATATTAAAAGAGTACTTCATTCAATGGAGCATTTTGTTTCACTTTGTCAAAGGATATAGCCGTTAGCAATTTTTGCTATTTGCCTCTTAGCTGCTGTATCTCGTGGAATCCTGGAAGAGAAATTTATCTTTGATCACCTGTACTAAACATATACGAGCATCAGCTGTGTAGTAGGTGCTAGTGAACCCACAGAAAGGAAAACTGAACTCTTGGTTCTGTACACAGCAGAGAGAGTGTGTAGTAAAGAACTTCAAGTGGCCCCTACAGATTCATCTGGCCAGAACCACAAACTGTAGGCTACAGTGCACTATAATGAACTCATGCCTGGCTGCTAGCCCTAGCAATAACTTCATAAGTGGCCTCATTTTGTATGCCACAGTTCCCAAGGAGACACTGGAACATTAGATTGCGCAAAGGGAGAGTTTAAAAGAAGCAAGTTGTGACACTCGGCATACTGTCCATGCCACAGTTCCCAAGCAGGTACTGGATTGACAGAGGGAGAGAAGAGTTTAAAAGAAGCGAATGGGGGCAGTCTGCACTTTTTGCACGTCACAGTTCCTGAGCAGGCATTGGATTGCACATAATTAGGCACTTGGCAGGGTCCAATAAAAACAAGTTAGATTAAAGCGGGGCAGCCATTGTACGAATGGGCCAACGTTAGAGGGAGTGTTGAGGCTTTGGCTCATCGAGGCTTCGGCAAGTAGAGGCATAGGCCGTAGGCAGATTTTTTCCTGTGTTTATTCTTCCTTTCTTATTGCACATTTAGAGCAGTGCAGATGCCAGACAGGATAGAAGAATGCTCCTCTTGCAAGAAACTGGAAGATCAGGAAAACTTTAAAAAGCAACAAAGAACTACTAAGTGAGCAATAAAAAAAGGCAAGATAAATTATCAAAATAAACTAGCACAAAATATGAAAATGGATAGTAAAAGATTTTATAATTATATAAAGTGGAAAAGGGTGGCTAAACTGAACATAGGTCCCTTGAAGGAAGAGAAGGGAGAATTGAGGAAGGAGATACTGGCTTTGGAAGTGGTGCAGAGGAGGTTCACTATGTTGATTTCAGAGATTAGGGGGTTAGACTATGAGGAGAGATTAAGTCACCCTGAATTGTACTCGCTGGAATTCAGAAGAATGAGAGGAGGTCTTATAGAAACATATAAAATTTTGAAAGGTATAGGTAAGATAGAGGCAGGTAAGTTGTTTCCACAGGTAGGTGAGACTAGAACTAGGGGACATAGCCTCAAGATTCGGGTGAGTAGATTTAGGACAGAGATGAGGAGGAACTGATTTTCCCAGAGAGTGGTGAATCTGTGACATTCTCTGCCCAATGAAGCACAGGAGGCTACCTCAGTAAATATATTTAAGGTACAGTTGGATAGATTTTTGCCTAGTAGGGGAATTAAGGGTTATGGGGAAAAGGCAGGTAGGTGGAGATAAGTCCATGGTCAGATCAGCCATGATCTTATTGAATGGCAGGGCAGGCTCGATGGGCCAGAATACCTACTGCTGCTCCTGTTTCTTATGTTCTTATGTGGTAAGCAGAGGAATCCTCAAATGTCCCTGCCACTAATACCTGCAAGAAGTGCATCCAACTGCAGCTTTTAAAAGACTGTATTAAGGAACTGGAACTGGATGAACTCCGGATTATTTGGGATACTAAGGGATTGTTAAGTAGGACACACAGGGAGGTAGTTACACCCAAGGTGCATGACATAGGTAACTAGGTGACCATCAGAAGGGGAAAAAGGGATAGACAGCCAGTGAAGAGTATCCCTGTGGCCGTCCCCCTCAACAACAGGTGAACCATTTTGGATACTGTTTAACCTAGCAGCGGAAAGCCAAAGCAGTCAGGCCTATAACCAAGCACAGAATTTTTCAAGGAAGTTATCAGGAAAGTAGATGAAGATAAGGCAGTGGATGTTTTCTACATGAACTTTATCAAAACCATTGACAAGGTCCCACATGGAAGGTTAGTCAAGAAGGTTCAATCATTTGCAATTGAAGATAAGATTGTAAATTGGATTAGACACAGGCACTGCGGGAAAAGCCAGAGAGTGCTAGTAGATGGTTGCTCCTCTGACTGGTGGCCTGTGATTAATGATGTGCCACAGATCAGTGCTGGGTCCATTGTTGTTTGTCATCTACATCAACGATCTGGATGATAATGTGGTAAACTGGATCAGAAAATTTGCAGATGACACCAAGATTGGGAAGTGCAGACAGCGAGAAAGACTATCAAAGCTTGCAGCGGGATCTGCACCAGCTGGAAAAGTGAGCTGAAAAAATGGCAGATGGAAATTTAAAAACGCAAACACGAGGAAATCTGCAGATACTGGAATTTCAAGCAACACACATAAAAATTGCTGGTGAACGCAGCAGGCCAGGCAGCATCTATAGGAAGAGGTACAGTCGATGTTTTGGGCCGAGACCCTTGGTCAGGTCAAATATCACATACACTCAGTGGCCACTTTAATAGGTACACCTATACACCAGCTCGTTAATGCAAATATCTAATCAGCCAATCATGTGGCATCAACTCTATGCATAAAAGCATGCAGGCACACAGTCAAGAAGTTCAGTTCCTGTTCAGACCAAACATCAGAATAGCTAAGAAATGTGAACTAAGTGATTTTGACTGTGAAATGACTGTTGGTGCCATATGGGAGCTTGAGTATCTCAAAAATTGCTGGTCTCCTGGGATTTTCACAAATAATAGTCCCTAGAGTTTACTGAGAATGGTGCAGAGAGCAAAATATTCTGTGGGTGAAAACACCTTGTTAATGAGAGATGAGTTCAGAGAATGGCCAGTCTAATTCAAACTAACAGGAAGTCGATTGTACGTCAAATAACCATGTGTACAACAGTGTTGTGAAGAGGAGCTTCTCTGGGCACACAACACGTTAAACCTTGAAGTGGATAGGCTGCAGCAGCAGAAGACCATGAACATACACTCAGTGGCCACTTTATTAGGTATAGAACTCAGCGAAGGTTTACTTCAGTCTATGTATAAAAAATGCATGTTGGGTAGAGATAGTTGGGGGAGTGGAAGTAGCATTAAAATAATGAAGGCTTTGGATCAGGAAGCATTTGTTCTACGGTAACTCCCCCACTGGCATCAGCTTGTAGTAAAGAGAAAGTTTGTTCTGAAGGTGAACCCCAGACTCTGTAGTGAAATCTTCCTCTCCACAGCCAACATTTGTACTGAACTCCTGACATTCTGCTCCATTGACTTCAGTAGGACCAAGTATATGAAGTCCAAATAGCAACTAAAAGCTTCTTGTGTATTCCATGCCAACAATGCCTTTTTCCTTTTCAACCCATGAAGTTATATTTGACGATAACTATGTTAAACTATACCAGGTAAGGTAACTATGTTAAACTATACCAGATACCTCAGCTGCTTTCCCTGCTTACAGAAGCACATCAAACATCATAAAACTTACTTACAGGATGTCGCAGGGTACAGATTTCATATAGGACACATCCCAAGGCCCAGATGTCACTAAAACAGTACAAGAAATACATTTGAAAATGCTGTTACAATCAAATAAAAGCACTTTTATGTCTTCATTAGTGTACTCTTCCTAAAGAAACCTTTGCTTCAATAACTAGTTCTGGAGTGAGGTATGCCAGTTAGTTGAGTGGTGTTGCAGCAACAACCTTGACACAATGTCAGTAAGACCAAAGAGCTGATTGTGGACTTTGGAGAGAATAGGATGAGGGAACACACACCAATCCTCGTAGAGGGGTCAGAAGTGGAGAGAGTGAGCAATTTCAAGTTCCTGGGTGTTAATATCTCTGAGGACCTAACCTGGCCCCAACATATCGATGCAGTTACACAAAGAGCAAGACAGCAGCTATATTTCATTAGGAGATTAGGTATATCCCCTAAAATTTCAAAAATGTCTATGGAGGTACCGTGAAGAGCATTCTGACTGGCTGCACCACCGTCTGGTTTGAGGTGGGGGGGGGGTAACTGCAGAGGATCGAAGTAAACTGCAGTAAGTTGTAAAATTAGTCATGGGTACTAGCCTCTGTAGTATCCAAGACATCTTCAAGGAGCAATGCCTCAAAGGCAGCGTCCATCATTAAGGACCCCATCGCCCAGGACAAGACCTTTCTCATTGTTACCCATCAGGAAGAGGGGTACAAAAACCTGAAGCCAAACACACAGCAATTCAGGAACAGCTTCTTCCCCTCTGCCGTACAAGTTCTAAATGGACATTGAACCCATGAACGCTACCTCACTACTTTTATTATTTCTGTTCCTGCACTACTTACTGAACTATTTGATATGCATTATATAATTACTGTAATAGTGTTCTTTTTTACATTTATTATGTATTGCAATGTACTGCTGCCGCAAAGTCCACGATTTTGTGACATATGCCTGTGATATTAAACCTGATTCTGATTCTAGTTGTAATGAAAATGCTGTTGCTGGGAGTTGGAGGTATCAATATTTATCAAACACCTCATCCAAGATGAAAGCTAATGGCAATGCCATTAAGCACTTTTCTTCCCCCACCCCCCAACAGGTGTTACCCAAGTCTCAACTTGATGGGCCGACTGGTCTCATTCTGCACCTATATCCTTTGGCCTATGGTCAAGGCCAATTTTGCTCCTACCCACCATCCAAACATTTATGTTCTGGTAAAGGTCACCTGCTACTTATTCTATCAAGAAGCCAGATATGCATATGATGCCACAGAGGATGATTTGTGTTACTTCTGCTCTAAATAATTAAACAAATACAGTCACTGTTCCTTTCACAAAATGGAAACTGTTATTGTCTTGCACAACAAAGGATAGTCACGATGGGCTGAATAGCCTTCTGCTTTGCTCTAAATTTGAAAGACCTGTTTACTTTTCCAGATTAATGGTGACTGCGTAACAATGGATTTGGAAACTAACATGTTAACATAGAAGGAGACCCCCTGTTGAGCTGAAATTAGGCTTTGCTTGAAGGTATGGGTGGAACGACCTCCTTTCAGGGAACGATCCCTGAAAGTTGCCTCACAGGTGGATAGGGTAGTTAAAAAAGCTTATGGAGTGTTAGCTTTCCTAAGTCGAGGGATAGAGTTTAAGAGTCGCGATGTAGTGATGCAGCTCTGTAAAACTCTGGTTAGGCCACACTTGGAGTACTGTGTCCAGTTCTGGTCACCTCACTATAGGAAGGATGTGGAAGCATTGGAAAGGGTACAGGGGAGATTTACCAGGATGCTGCCTGGTTTAGAAAGTATGCAGTATGATCAGAGATTAAGGGAGCTAGGGCTTTACTCTTTGGAGAGAAGGAGGATGACAGGAGACATGATAGAGGTATACAAGATAATAAGAGGAATAGATAGAGTGGATAGCCAGCGCCTCTTCCCCAGGGCACCACTGCTCAACACAAGAGAACATGGCTTTAAGGTAAGGGGTGGGAAGTTCAAGGGGGATATTAGAGGAAGGTTTTTTACTCAGAGAGTGTTTGGTCCGTGGAATGCACTGCCTGAGTCAGTGGTGGAGGCAGATACACTAATGAAGTTTAAGAGACTACTAGACAGGTATACGGAGGAATTTAAGGTGGGGGCTTATATGGGAGGCAGGGTTTGAGGGTCGGCACAACATTGTGGGCCGAAGGGCCTGTACTGTGCTGTACTATTCCATGTTCTATGTATGTCATAAAGAACGAAGAGTAAGATACGAGCTATTTGAAGTATTTGTCTCTTTTGTGTCCTGCTTATCATCTGAGGCTTTAAAAATAAAATCCATCCTAGAAAAGTATGATATCACCCGTAACAGGATCAGCTCCTGCCCATCATCTCAAGTGCATGCAAGTACAAACCTTTTATTATTGTATGGTTTATTCTCCCAGATTTCTGGAGATACGTAGTACGGTGTTCCAACGTAGGTATGAGCAAAAGCCATGGGGCTGTAGACAGGAAAGAAATATTACATTAAGAAAACAACATTTGAACTCAGAAGCAATTGGGGAGTATATAACACTCAAAGTTATCAGGTACAAGTTTGAGCAGCTGAAGGGGAGTTGAAGGGTCACGGCCCGAAACGTCAACTGCACTTTTTTCTATAGATGTTGCCTGGCCTGCCGAGTTCCTCCAGCAGTTTGTATGTGTTAAGCAGCTGTTTCAAGCAAACAGATGGTCCCTTTTTACTGCTGTAAAATTTTATGACTCTTTTATTCTGAAGATTTGAAGATTAGCTTTATTTGTCATATGAAATGACTCCACAACCTATAAGACTCTCTTTCAAGGACTCTACAAATCATGTTCTCAATATCAGTGATGTACTTATTTATTATATGTTTTTGTATTTGCACATTTTGTCTTCTTTTGCTCATAGGTTGTTTTTCTGTCTTTGTTGTGTGTAGTTTTTCATTGATTCTATTATATTTTTTTTGCTCTGCTGTGAATTCCTGCAAGAAAATGAATTTCGTAGTCTATGGTGACATATACGTAGTTTGATAATAAATTTGAACATCGAAGCATACAATTGAAAATCATCGTTTGCGTCAGCTCAAATCAGTGAGGATTATGATGGGCAGCCCACAAGTGTCATTGTGCTTCCAATGCCATCATAGCATGCCCGCAACTCCTTAACCCCAATTGCACGTCTTTAGAATGTGGAAAGAAATCAGGGGACCCAAAGGAAACCTATGCAGTCACAGAGAGAACGTAAACGCCTTACAGACACTGGTGGGAATTGAACCCCGATCGTACAATTAGCACAATAATAGACTAATGCTACCAGACCGCCCACCTACGCAAGCTGACTCTGCAGCATGGTTCTTAATACAACTTGAGGTTTGTCAAAAGGTCTATGATCAAAAGCATCAACTCAAATCCCTGACATCACCTGGAATTTACCTGTTCAGAAGGTGAGCAGATCCAAAGTCTCCCAGTTTAACCACTCCAACTTTAGTGAGGAAAACATTCTGAATTTTAAGATCAAGCAAAGGTAAATTATTTGCTTATTATATTCTAAAATATTATATATTCATAATTCATTGAAGGTAATATTGCTTTTTAAGTACTGAATTCAATAAACCTGCCAATTAACACTGCCAAGCATTTCTTCTTTCACATTTTAAAAACAGACTAAAAAAACTATTAATCTGGCAGAATTATATTATTTTTAGCAAAATCCACATTCTCTGTTCAATTTATTTTTAAGCTATTATAAGGCACACTTGCCTTAGCTTTAATATCTCTGTGTAGAACTCGTTTGTCATGAATGTGCTTCATTCCAAGACAGATTTGTACAAACAGATTCAGTACCTGTAGGAATATTAATAAATTCACAGTGTAACTGGGCAAAAACATCATGAAGAATAACTGTATATTCCAATTAAATTACCTTGTCAGAACACAGAAACCCTAGCCTCTTCTATCATTTAATGAGATCATAGTTAGTGACTGGTCATCTGACCCAAGCCCAAAGGGACCCAAGTCATGTTTGGGTTGGGTATCAAAAAGATTAAAAGTCTGTGGCTCAGGTCAGATTCCAACTGGCCCTGGTAGTCAGGTTTTAATTTCTAAAGTATTCTTTCATGTCCAGGATTCCCATACAGACTATCCATAAGTATTTTCATTAACAGTTCCCACTTGTCAGCATTCTAAATTCCCTGGAATACAACCCTAGTTTGTGTAAATTATTCCTGTAATTGGTTCAAAATTGCTTGCTAATTAAAATTCTTAATTTAAAAAATAAGTTTTGATATTTCTGCTTAATCACATCTACAACAAATGCATTTTTTACACCCCACATCCTGACGAAGTGTTCCAGCCCAAGACGTCAACTCATCGTTTCCAGGGATGCTGCCCGACCTGCTGAGTTCCTCCAGCGTGTTGTGAGTGTTGCTTACACCCCAATTTGTTGCCTGTGATTCTCCAAATATCAATGTGTCAGAGCATTTTGACTTGGTACAAATGGGAGCCACACTGATGAGACAGCTCTGATGGAACAAGTTTCACTTGTGCGAAAGTCCAGGGCATCAGTCCACTGGCGGATGCTAGAAATCCCCTAAAACCTGTGTCTGACAGCATTGATATGGAAAATCCAGGCTGCTGAGATCATTACAGAGTTGAGGGCAATTTCCAAACCAATCAATAGCAATCTAAACAGTTAATTGGAAAGCCTTACCCAATGTGAAGGGTCAATTTTTCCAAGCGTCAATGGCCTCAGGGAAGTTAGAATGCAATCAACAAGAGGTGGAGGTTTTGGGATCCTTTTCGCACTGCACTGAGCAGTTTAGAGAATTACTCACATGCAGTCTGGAACCTCAAAAGTGCAAAAGATCTCAGCAAGACACGGTCATTTCAATGAGGATGAGATATTTGTTATCTCACCCTCAACCTCTGATTGTTGCAGTTTTATTCCCAGACATCCCTGGAATTGAATATGATATATTCTCGCTAATTCTGCTCTCCTGATATCACAGTCCACTTCAATTTTAACAAATCATGTATACCATTTCTTCTGGGAATAGTTTTCCCTTTTGCTGCAGAAGTTTCTGTGTGAGATCGCCACCGTCACAATATTCCATGACTATATAGAGATGCCCTTCAACTGTAAAAGATAAATTATGCTTGTTATGTTTAATGTGATGTACAGGACAAACTAAATTTTAAAAGATCTATAATGCAAATTGGTTGCTTGTCACTCTTTCTGTATGGTTTTTCATTGACTCTGATGTATTTCTTAGATCTACTGCGAATGCCAGCAAGAAAATGAATCTCAGGGTAGTATACACTCAGTGGCCACTTTAATAGGCACGCCTGCTCATTAATGCAAATATCTAATCAGCCACACTCAATGCATAAAAGCATGCAGACATGGTCAAGAGGTTTAGATATTCTCCGGAACAAACACTTGAATGAGGAAGAAATGTAACTTTGACCGTGGAATGATTGTTGGTGCCAGATGGGGAGATTTGAGTTTCTCAGAAACCGCTGAACTCCTGGGGTTTTCACACAAAGCAGTCTCGGAGAAAGGTACAAAAAAAAACACATCGGTGAGCAGCAGTGGGTGTAAATGCCTTGTTACAGAAAAAGGTTAGAAGAGAATGGTCAGATTGGTTCAAGTTAACAGGAAGGCGACAATAGCTGAAATAACCAAGTGTTACAACAGTGGTGTGAAGAGCATCTCTTGAAGTGGATGGGCTACAGCAGCAGCAGACTCAGTGGCCACCTTGTTAGCTACAGCAGGTGCCATATAAAGTGGCCACTAAAACGTATAGTGGCATATACATACTTCCATAATAAATTTACTTCGACTGAGGTACTGCGCCTGTTGAAGTGAACTTCTGCAGTCTTACTATAAAAATTATTTTTTTCTACAGAAATTATAAAATACACTGGTCCATAAATTCCATTGCCAATTAGTAGCACAAAACCTAATATATCATCACGTCATCCCAGGAAAAGAATGCTTTTTGCTTTGAGAAAACAGTAAAGCGATCACCTGATTAAGCTTGGAGAAGTTGTTTCCAAGGTTGAAGTCTCATAACTACATATAAATTAGGTGTTAATGAATCAGGAGACTCTTCCTAACTCAAAGGTACCTGAACATAAATCCACTTAATGGGATCCTGATACAAAGTTCAAGGTAAATTTATTATCAAAGTGTGCACATATATCACCATGTAGAAGCCTGAGATTCATTTTCTTGCAGGCATAATCAATAAATCCGTAATAGAGTAATAAGACCGCACCAACTTGGGCATTCAAAAGAAAACAAACTGTACAAATACAAAAAGAAATAATAGTAATAAATAAATAAGCAATAAATATCAAGAACATGATATGAAAAGTCCTTGAAAGTGAGTCCATAGGTTGTGGGTCTCTCACAGCTATCTGGCCTATACCTCGTCCTATCCTGCTACTTGGAAAAACTCCATCCCCTTCTCTCAATTCCTCCGTCTCTGTCGCATCTGCTCTCAGGATGAAGCTTTCATTCTAGTATGAAGGAGATGTCCCCCTTTTTCAAAGAAAGGGGCTTCCCTTCCTCCACCATCAATGCTGCCGTTAACCGCATTGTTTCCATTTCACGCACGTCTGCTCTTAACCTGTCATCCCACCAAGCTACCAGAGTTATGGTTCCTCTTGTCCTCACCTGGCACCCCACCAGCCTCTGCATCCAGCACATAATTCTCCGAAACTTTCACCACCTCCACTGGATCCCACCACCAAACACATCTTCCCCACCCACCCCACAACTTTCTGCTTTTCACAGGGATCGCTCTCTACGCGACTTCCTTGTCCATTCATCCTTCCCCACTGATCTCCTTCCTGGCACTTACCCTTGCAAGCGGAACAAGTGCTACACCTGCCCCTACATCTCCTCCCTCACTACAATTCAGGGCCCCAAACAGTCCTTCCAGGTGAGGCAACACTTCACCTGTGAGTCTGTTGGAGTCATTTACTGTGTTCAGTGCCCCCAGTGTGGCCTCCTGTATGTCGAGACCCGACACAGATTGGGAGACCGCTTCGCTGAGCATTTACACTCTGTCCGCCAGAACAAGTGGGATCTCCCAGTGGCCACCCATTTTAACTCTACTTTCCATTCCCATTCTGATACGTCCATCCATGGCCTCCTCCACTGCTGGGATAAGGCCACACTTAGGTTGGTGGAACAACACCTTGTATTCTGTTTGGGTAGCCTCCAACCTGATGGCATGAACATCAATTTGTTAAAGTTCCAGTAATGCCTCCCCCCCCCCCCACTTCACCATTTCCCATCTCCTTGTCCCTCTCTCGTTATCTCCTTGCCCGATCCTTGCCTCCCTCTGGTGCTCCTCTCCCCTCCCCCTTTTTCTTTCTTCCACGGCCTTCTGTCTCTTTCACCAATCAACTTCCTAGCTCTTTGCTTCATCCCTCCCCCTCCAAGTTTCACCTATCGCCTGGCGTCTCTCTCTCTCCCCTCCCCCCCCACCTTTCAAATCTACTCCTCAGCCTTTTTTTCTCCAATCGTGCCAATGGGTTTCAGCCCGAAACGTCACCTGTACTTTTTTCCATAGATGCTGACTGGCCTGCTGAGTTCCTCCAGCATTTTGTGTGTGTTGTTCCATAAGTTGTGGGAACATTTCAGTGTTGGGGTGAGTGGAGTTATCCCCTCTGGATCAAGAGCCCAATGGTTGGGGGGTAATAACTGTCCCTGAAACAGGTGGTGCGAGTCCTGAAGCTCCCGTACCTTCTTCCTGAGGGTAGCAGTGAGAAGAGAGCACGGATTGGGTGGTGGAGGTCCCTGATGATGGATGCTGCCTTCCTGTGACAACACTCCTGTACATGTGCTCCATGGTGGGGATATAATGGATAATAATATAAGAAGACTCAAGCAGAGCACAAACAACAGCAAGGACCTGTCACAAGAAATAGCCCATCTCTGTGCTGAAAGACCTATTAAATCCAGTCCTTTCAGTGGTGTTCAATAGGAAAATGAGGATATTTACCAAAATAAAACCTCAGGAAGAATGCTTTCGCAAATCACTCACCTTCAAATGAGTCCACAAATGCAACTATGTTGGGATGCTTCATTTTGGCAAGGAGTATGGCTTCTCTCCTTGATTGTTGTAGTCCTATAGGATTCTAAACAAATAAAGTAAAAAGAATGTAGCCACATTTTGCTTGGGAAAGATATTATGAAAAATATATTAATAATGTTTCTTACTTGTTTGGAATAATAGATGCAACTAAATAAATTGTACCTTACCCTACTATTAGGATCACTGGAACAAAAACAGAAAATGCTGGAAACACCTTTACTTTTTTTTATTATTTGCACAACTTCAAATTCCAAGTTCAATTTATTATCAAAGAACGTACAAATTATACAGCCTTGAGATTTGCTTGCTCACAGAGTAAGAAACCTGAAAGAACTCAATTAAAGAAAGAAAAAGAATAAAAAAAAATAAAAGACCAACTCTTAATGTGCAAGAGAAGGAAAAAAAAATACAAATCATGCAAACAACTGAAGCGAACAACAGCATTCCGAACCAAAAGTGAGTCGTCAGATCTGAACCCTAGAACAGCCCGAAGTAGGCCCAAAGCCTCGCTTATCAGTTCATCATATTAGTGGCACAGAGCACAGCAGCCGGGGCAGTCTTCACAGCCTCAGTACCATGGAGATGACTGTAGTGGAGAATAAGCAAATTCTGCTCTTGGCTCGAATTTGGCTCTTGTACCTAGCACTAGGACACAGCACTGCTGCTGTGAAAGGCTCTGGGCCTAGACCACACCGCCCAGTGATTCACTCTGGGCCCCGATTTCGTCACCTAGCCCAAAGCCGCTCTCAAGCTCTTCAAATCAGTTCAGCGCCCAGAGCAATCCAAACCTCGTTCCCGGACCAGTTGTACAGGCATCGGAACTCCATCTGCAACACACCATCTCAGCTCATCCCCCAAACTCACCTCACCATCGCTCGCCCTTTCATTGTTTGTGGCAATAATTTAACACAATTTACTCCAGGGAAGGTATTTTTAGTGATGTTTTTAGTCAGATTTTTTAGTTTTTTAATAACCAGAAAGTAGCGCCATTTTAACCAGATAACTCACAGTAAATGCTGGAGGAACTCAGCAGGCCAGGCAGCATCTATGGAAATGATTAAACAAAGTTCCTCCAGCATTTTCTGTGTGTTGCTTGGATTTCCAGCATCTGCAGATTTTTGCTTCCATCTTAACCAGAAGCCATCTTAAAAGGACTATTCTCCTTTTGCACATTGGTTGTGTGTCAGTCTTTGTTACTTACAGTTTTCAAAAATTCTATTGTGCTTCTTTATTTTCTCGTAAATGCCTCAAGGTAGTATATGGTGAAGTATACATGCTTTGATAAGAAATTTACTTTGAACTTTGAGTGTTCTAACAAATGGTCTTTGCCCTGAAATACCAATTTTGTTTCTCTATCCACTGATAGCGGCTGCGTTTTTCTAACGTTGTCTGTTTTGCTGAGATTTCCAGTATCTCCAGTGGAGGTTTTCATTTACTGCATTTGCATCAACTCCATGCGACCAGACAACATATTAATCTCTAAACCAGTCAGTTGCACTTGCCGTGCCATGTTGCTTACACATTTAAAGTCAAAGAGCCTCTGTGAAGTATTAATATATTAATTGTTTCTTCTTCCACAGAAGCTGCCTGACCTGTTGAGTATGTGGTGTATTTTCTGGTTTTATTTCGGATTTCCAGGCTTTAGCTCAGGGGTTCCCAAGCTTTCTTATGCCATAGACCCCTAGGATCCACGGACTCCAGGTTGGGAACCCCAGCTCTAATTTAATTAATTTCATTTGTTTCCCACAGCAGACTGTCAACAATAGGAAATGCTGTCAATAAGGGCTGATGGCACAGTACTGGAGATTACTTTGGTCTCTTAACACGTCTGATGCCACATCAATATGGCGGCATTTTATCATCCGTTTTACTTAGCTCTTAATCCAGTGTTGTTTTGCATCGTTATTCCATGGATGAATGGGAAGGGCCATAAAGAGGGAATTTAATCAAATATCCACAACAACGAGTTAAGTATAATCTCACATCACCTTTACCTTTGAAAGATGAATTTCTTTCATCACATATTGATGATTTTCATTACGAGCTTGGACCAAAAGAGCTCTGCCAAATGAACCTTCCCCAATAACTTTCAGTACCTTGTAACGGTCCATCATTAATCATCTGTCTGGAAAAAAAATTGCATTTTTATTTTAACGGGGTAACCACCTTGCATGATAGTAAAATCTTTATAAGTCATTCTATAAGTCCAACTATTGAACAATCATTATATGTATGAAAATTATTCATTCCTCATAGATCTAACTACACTCAGTGGCCACTATATTAGGTACACCTGCTCATTAATGCACATATCTAATCAGCCAAACGCGTAATAGCAACTCAATGCATAAAAGCATGCAGACGTGGTCAAGAGGTTTAGTTGTTGTTCAGATCAAACAACAGAATGGGGAAGAAATGTGATCCAAGTGACTAACCGTGCAATGATTGTAGGTGCCATACGGAATAGTTTGAGTATCTCAGAAACTGCTGGTCTCCTGGGATTTTTAGGCACAATAGTCTCTAGAGATGAGAGAGAATGGTGTGAAAAAAAATCCAGTGAGTAGCAGTTCTGTGGGCAAAAATACCTTTTTAGTAAGAGGTCAGAGGAGGAAGTCCAGATTGGTTCAAGCTGACAAGAAGGCGACAATAACTCAAATAACCACATGCTACAACACTGGAAGAGCACCTCTGAATGCACAACACGTAGAAACTTGAAGTAGATGGGCGACAGTTGCAGAAGGCTATCAGAGGTAGCCTTCTGCTTGCTTGGAGTATTGAGAGCAGTTGTGGACCCCTTATCTTAGAAAGGATGTGTTCAAAGGAGGTTCACAAAAATGATTCCAGGATTGAACGGCTTGTCACATGAAGAGTGTTTGACGGCTCTGGGCCTGCATTCACTAGAATTCAGAGGAATGAGGAGTGACTTCATCGAAAACTATCAAATGATGAAAAATCTTGATAGAGTGGATGTGGAGAGGATGTTTCCTATGGTGGGACAGTCTAAGACCAGAGGACACAACCCCAAAATAGAGGGGCAGCCTTTTAGAATGGAAATGAGGAGGAATTTCGTGTGGTTAATCTGTGGAATTCATTGCCACAGGCAGCTGTGGAGGTCAAGCCTTTACAAATATTTAAGGCAGAGGTTGATAAGATTCTTGATTGGTCAAGGCAAGAAGGGATATGGGGAGAAGGCAAGAGATTGGGGCTGGGATGAAAAATGGATCTGCCATGATGAAATGGCAGAGCAGACTCGATGGGCCAAGTGGCCTAATTCTGCTCCTATATCTTATGGAGATAACAAATCAAGTGGTCACTTTATTGAAGTTCCTCCATAAGTGTAAGTTCTGAGGGGCCATACCAGCATACAACTGGCTGTTCTGTGACATAAGGGGAACAACTTTGATCTCCTCCACTACAGATAGATACTTGCTTTACTTTTAAACTGTATTGTCACTTCTCCAGCATTGAAAGTGGTGAACCAGTACGTGAAATACCATGGAACAAAATGGGCATCGATGAAAATTCCTCATTTACCAGCATGCAAGGGAATTCATTGTCTCTCTCACAGGAACCTTGGAAGAATCCAGAAGTCTCAAATTACTGTGGGAATGGTGGATTTTTATTTTCAGTTAATATTATAATGTAATTGGGCATTTACAGTAAGTCCTGTTTTTCTTTTCCTTACAGGTTTAAACTTAACTCCAATTGAACTTCAATGTTACATAATGTTGTTGCCGGGACTTGAGAAACTCAGTTACAGAGAAAGGTTGAATAGGTTAGGACTTTATTCCCTGGAGCGTAGAAGAATGAGGGGAGATTTGATAGAGGTATATAAAATTATGATGGGTATAGATAGAGTGAATGCAAGCAGGCTTTTTCCACTGAGGCAAGGGGAGAAAAAAACCAGAGGACATGGGTTAAGGGTGAGGGGGGAAAAGTTTAAAGGCAACATTAGGGGGGGGTTTCTTCACACAGAGAGTGGTGAGAGTATGGAATGAGCTGCCAGACGAGGTGGTAAATGCAGGTTCTTTTTTAACATTTAAGAATAAATTGGACAGATACAGGGATGGGAGGTGTATGGAGGGATATGGTCCGTGTGCAGGTCAGTGGGACTAGGCAGAAAATGGTTCGGCACAGCCAAGAAGGGCCAAAAGGCCTGTTTCTGTGCTGTAGTTTTTCTATGGTTTCTGAAGATTATGAGCTGAATTTAACTGAGCAATGAACTGAAGTGTACTCAGCATGTTGAATGAGAGAGGCTTGAAATTTCATTACAAAACAAAGGGAAAAGTGATGATGCTTTTGCATGAACAGATAGCTAAAGCCCATTCTGACTTCTCTGGCCAATGCATGATTCTGAATCACCATGAAAAGAAGTTCCCTACGACAGCATTCCTCCCTCAAGAGCATTGCCTGCAGCACATTTCTTGAACCAGATTCCTGCAACAACAACCTTCCAGTACATAAACTGGCTGCCACATTTTCAACATTAACAGCCAAACTTCTAAAATCATATCTAATGATCACAAATATTTGGTACACATTTAAGTTGCTACCTGAATACAAAGCTGAGGGCAGGATTAAAATGCACTTTTCGGCTCCCAGGGACAAAGTTCATTCAAGCAGGAAGCTTCCTCCATGTGTTGTAACCATACTTTTCCCAGCACCTCGTTTGTTAATGCCCCGCCTCTTTGCGAGGAGAAGGGGTTTCCCCCTCAATAAATTCGGTTTGATACCTGTGTAACCCCGAATTCTCTGCAGGTCAATAGATAAATTGTGAGACAGCTTGGTACTAAAAGGACAGTAACTGCAGACGTAGTATTAGAAAAGCTGTAACGTGAAATAGACACACCCTAAAAGGCCGCTGCTCCCTCACCCAAGACTAATTGTGTACCTGAATGCCTGAACTAGACTTAAAGGAGAGCTGGTATGAAGGCCGAGGCTTTAGCGTCCAAATAAACTATTTCAGACTGCACCACTCCGAGCGGCAGCAAAAGCACATAATGCTAAAGGTGTCAGAGTGAGGGCGCAGTGGTGCCGGTTAATATGCAAACAAATCCTTTCAGTACCAAAACGGTGATGTAATTTGGTAGTACCTGTAACACCGTTAAACCCAACAGGTTGGTATGATCCAGTCAGTAGTCAGCACTGGAAAATCTATGAGAGGATATTTTTGTTAAGGACAGGATGTAAACTTTTCTAATATAACAGGGGATGGAAAATGACAATCAAAAAATCCATAAACTTTCCTACATAGCACTTTTGGAATCAGAACTAGGCTAATAACAGGGCAGCCGGCGTTTGCCGTCTCCACCTTTCCCGTCTATCCGGGCTGGATATAAACGCCCGGAGGCGTTAATTTCTACCAGCAGGTCCTGGCGCTACCCACGATCTCATACAATGAAACAAAGGGACTTCACTGAAACCTGGGACTCCACTCTTCCCCGGCTGCCCGCTAAATACTGTAAACTATCCAATCAAATACAAATAAAACAGTCAAACCGCTCTTACTCCACCCGTACCAACTTCAAGAGCCGGAAATAAGCGGCATTTGAGGTCAGAGCGGGCGGTCCCATCATCACGTGGCTGGGGTACCCGGAAATTGTGTTCTGTCTGTTACGATCAGACTTTCCTCTCTGTGTAACAGTTTTTGGTCGTTATTTGTCGCCAGATAGTGCAATGGTTTTCAGCCAACGAGCAGATGCAGTGTTAAACTAAAACAGGCAAAAGCTTCGGACCATTCTGCGCAACTGAGCTGTCAGTTTTGTAAAAACAGCATCTCTCTACCCGTTTCACATTGAAATGGAATGAAGTTGCTGGAAACGACATGCACAAACTTAGAAAGTTGGTGAAGCCTTCATTCAAGTCTGCGTTTCCTTTGCCACTCAGATCCTCTACCACCTAAAGTTATTCATTGCAAGTGTAGGGCCCATTTTTTTCTCCACTACTTAAATTCAAATTTCTAAAGCTCCGCCTTCCTCTGCCCAGTTTTCCTTCTCTTTCTGGCTGATGCGAGCATGAATTACTTTGTAATGTTCATTTTCTTCAAGGTAATTGTTGCGTTTACTATGTAGTCCGATCAGCTCGGTTAAGCAGATAGGCATTTGTTGCTCGTTCGGCCCCATTCCACCACTTAATTCCCTGGAAAGCTGATCTGTCTTCAGCTTATCAATCACAACGATCCACGGCCACGAATTCTTATGTCACTTACCTGTACTGCGGACAATTCACATCGGCCAATGAAATCACCGCACAGAATGTCTTTGAGATGCGGGAAGAAACTACAGCTCTTGGGGACGCAGTCACAGGGGGTACCTGTAACATTCTTACATCAGCACCTGAGGTCAGAATTGCATCTGTGTCACTGGAACACCATCTGCTGTGCCACACTGGACGGGCATTTGATAATATTGATAGTTAGGTAAAAGACCCGAGTCTGTACCTCTTGACTCCATGAACATGATTATCTCTGCCATGAGTTGGCAATTTGACCCATTCAACTCTGGTCTTAAATTGCTGAAAAAAAGGGGGGTGAACAGAAGATCACAGAGCTGAAACGGCCAATACCAAATTGTTGAGATTCTGATCCAAGCAGCAAGCGGAGTAGGCTCCTGTGGGTGAGACTATAAGACCATAAGGTATGGGAGCAGAAGTAGGCCATTCAGCCCATCGAATCTGCTCCGCCATTCAATCATGGGGATGATTCTTCCAGTCATCCCCACTCCCCTGCCTTCACCCCATACCCTTTGATGCCCTGGCTAATCAAGAACCTATCTATCTCTGCCTTGAATACACCCAATGACTTGGTCTCCACAGCCGCTCATGACAACAAATTCCACAGATTTACCACCCTCTGACTAAAGTAATTTCTCTGCATCTCATTTCTAAAAGGACATCCTTCAATCCTGAAGTTGTGCCCTTTTGTCTTAGAATCCCCTACCATGGGAAATAACTTTGCCATATCTAATCCGTTCAGGCCTTTTAACATTCAGAATGTTTCTATGAGATTCCCCCCCCCCCCCGCCATTCTCCTGAACTCCGAGGAATATAGCCCAAGAGCTGCCAGACGTTCCTCATACAGTAACCCTTTCATTCCTGGAATTATTCTCATAAGCAAAGATACTTATTACCAAAGCCAGAAGTGAGTCAGAATCCACAACAGCAATCTCAATTATATCATTGAGAGAGAAAATTAGTTATAACAAGCAAACAGTTAACAGTAGAAATGTCATTTTAGGGTTCAAGAGGGGAGATAATTAAAATTAGTTCAAAATCTAGTCAAAAAAGAAAGCAAATAGACCATAAGATGTAGGAGCAGAATTAGGGTATTGACCCATCGAGTCTGCTCTGCCGTTTCGTCATGGCTGATCCATTTCCCTCCCAGCCTCAGTCTCCTGCCTTCTCCCCGTATCCTTTCATGCCCTGACTAATCAAGAATCTATCAACCTTTGCCTTAAATATACCCAATGACCTGGCCTCCACAGCCACATATGGCAATGAATTCCACAGATTCACCACCCTCTGGTTAAAGAAATTCCTCCTCATCTCCATTCTAAATGGGTGTCCCTGTATTTCTGAGGTTGTGTACTCTGGACTTAGATTCCCCCACCCTAAGAAACATACCCTCTGCATCCATTCTATCGAGTTCCTTCAACATTCATTAAGTTTCAATGAGATTCCTCCCTCATCCCTCTGCATTCCATTGAGTACAGGCCAGAAGCCATCAAACGCTCCTCACATGATAAGCCTTTCAGTCCCAGAATTATTTTCGTGAACTTCCTTTGAACCCTCTCCAATGTCAGTACATCCTTTCTTAAATAAGAACTGCTCACAATACAGTAAGTGAGGCCTCACCAGTGCTTTATAAAGTCTCAACATTACCTCCTTACTTTTATATTCTAATTCTCTTGGAATGAATGCTGACATCATATTTACCTTCCTCATCACCAACTCAACCTGCAAATTAACCTGTAGGGAATCCTGCATGAGGACCCTCAAGTCCCCATGCAACTGAGATTTTTAAACTTTCGCTCCATTTGGAAAATACTCCTTCTACCAAAGTGAATGACCATACACTTCCCAACACTGTATGCCATCTGCCACTTCTCTGCCTGTTCTCCTAATCTAAGCCATTCCATAGCCCCCTTGCTTCCTCAAAGCTACCTACCCTTCCACCTATCTTCATACCATCTGCAGACTTGGCCACAAAACCATCAAATCCGTTATTCAAATAATTGACCTCTAACATAAAAAGCTGTCCCAACATAGACCCCTGTGGAACACCACTAGTCACCGGCAGCCAGCCAGACAAGGCTCCCTTTATTTCCTCTCCTTCCCTCTTGTCAATCAGCCAATACTCTATCTGTGCTATCCTTCCTGCAGTACCATGGGCTCTTAACTGGGATATATGGACTAGGATGCTTTGTATGTAGGTGATGAGGTTGAAATAGTCACCCCCTCTGCTGAGGATTCAATTGCATAGTATTTCACATTACATATTACAGAGGATTACAACAATTGTAACCGGCTATGGGGTTGATTCCTCTCCTTTGACAGATGGCTGATGTCAAATTATCTTCTACCTGGAATGTTTAGTCATGGAGAAGTTGAGTCGAGGGGAGTTTTGGTGGATATAGCACTCAAGAAGCAGTGATGTGGGTATTTGCCAATAGTGAATAAGCAACTACTTTGTAATAAAACCACTGTGATCATGGAAAGTCAAGAGATTTTAAAGCAATGATTGGAAGAATTACAATTACAAATTGGTAATACACATACAATGTGAACTCAGCTGGTCAGGCAGCATCAATGGAAAAGAGAAACGATCAAGGTTTGGGCCTAGACCTTTCATCAGGACTCTTGTTTGTAATTACAAATTGGTTTCTATTTCCAGAACAGTAGCAAGGGGTTGCTACAAATAGCTTCCTCGAACCAGGCCAAAGTTGCACAGCACAGAAAATAGCCCTTCAGTTCACCACAACCTTGTCGATCCCCTTACCCTTCGACAATCATCCCATTCACCTGGACCAGGACTGCATCTTTCTATACCTTGCCAATTTCAGGGTCCGTCTAAGTGTTTCTTAAATACATTGCAATGACTTTCAGACATTAACCATTATTTGTAAAAAGAACACCTTTCCTTCAAATCCCATTCTCTCTTTAAATCAATGTCCTATTGTTGATACCCTGAGAAGGTATGGAAAGACTTTATGAGACAATATTCTGGACTTGCAGTTGATGCCAGTTTCCTGCTGGTCCTATCATCCACATACCCCCACCCTTAATTTGAAAACAATAAGTAGGAAAGTATCTGAAAACAGTTTGACACTGCAGCAAAGGTTAAAGTTAACAAAAAAAATTGCAGATACTGGAAATACAAAATAAAATGCATGAAACACTTATTTTTGTAATTGCCTGCCCCCATGTATTGTGAATTCTGACAAACTGTGTTGGACCTCAATCATTGGCTCTTGCTTTCTCCACTGATGTTGTCTAAACTGATGAGATTCTTCTCCCCCCCCTCCCACATCATCTTTACTTCAGCAAAAAAAGTGTCAGATTTCTTAGCGTTGGTGCAATATTCCAGAAGGGATGGACTGTGCTTGCACATTCAGGCTATGAAATGGTGCTTCACTGCATGGGGCAGGTGGACAGAGGCCAGTTTGATGGCTACTTCAGCAAAGTCCAGAATAAACATGCTCTCCAAGTGGAAATAAGAGACTGAAGATATATGGAACCTGACATGCATAAACACTCAGCTGCATGCATGCATAATACTGGTGGAACTCAGCAGGTCAGACAGCATAAATGGAAGGAAGTGGAAGTGGACAGTCAGCATTTTGTGTCAAAACCCTTCATCTGTACTGATGAAGAGTCTTGATCCATAATGTTGACTGCCCACTTTCCTCCATAGATGCTGTCTGTCCTGCTGAGTTCCTGCAGATTAATGGGAGTTATTCTCAAAGTGTTTGGATAAGGGAATTGTGCTATAATAGCACTAATGTGAAAGGTCATAAACTCTGCTCCATCTATTATTGTCACAAGAGAAAACCCAATCAAGTAGAATTTGACCTAACCAATTAACTGAAGAAATATAGTCAAACTGATCCTGGTGAAAGCTGACTACAGCAGAAAACCTTTCTGGGCCACATTTATTCTGACCCCACTGGATACTTAAATTGCCATGTTGGGGAGGAAGGAGTATAGCCATCCATTTACTCCAAGTACTTTACTCAGGGTGGCAAGTTCAGTTGATAACAATAAACAATACTCAAAGAAAATGCATCACACAGGAGTGTTGCAGAATTGTTATTTAATGAAGATGTTACAAAACATTAAATACAAAAGATCATTTTCATTCCAAGACAAATACAACACTAATTTAAGAATAAATGCTTGAATTATTAGCACTCAAGACATGAAAGATTATAGAATAGTGTGTACAAAAATGTTATAGGAGACATTAAAGATGATGTTTTACTACAAGAAAAAAAAACTTAGATACAAAAATAGAACTGCTCCCCCAGGTGATGCATCGACAGCTCTCCATCATCCTCAATGCCTCAGCCACAACTGAAGGTAAAAGCCAGATAGTCCAATGCTTTATGTTTTGTTTTGCATTGTAAAAGTATCCCTTACGTGGAAAATCAAAGGGAAAAAAAGGAGGATGCTGGCACTCACTGACAAGTCTGAGAGAAAATACTCATCTTTTCTTCAGGTCAACCAAAGAGATCCTACAATTTAAATTCTAACAATGGAAATGCACAGTTTAGCACTGAGACCAAGTAACTGATCCACCATTTTTGATATAATTTTGGAATTTTTTTTAGATTTAGTGTTAAATTTTCTCAAGAGAAGGCTAAAATAAGGTGAAAGGGTTCTAAAATATTTGTAGCATTTTTTTTTCAAATTAGTATTGACTTCAACTCAACAGCAGCACCAAGACAAACTAGAACAACATTTTAAAATTTAACAAGTTTTATTACATACCTATATATTCTGGCAAGTTTTATTAAAATTTAACTCCACCATCCCTCCCATGCCCAGAATCCATGTTCAATAGCTTCCAAGCACAAGTTGCTATATATTGCAAATAAAAATTGTTTAAGAGGTTACAGATCATGTGCCAAAGTATTATTTAAAAACATTAAAATCTGGCTAGTTTTTTGGTGAGTGGGTTGCAAAGGAGGATGATGAGGTTACTACAACAAATATACACAACTATTTAGTAAAGTGTTCATTAAATATGACAAATGATGTCAGGGTTTTAGAGCTAGGCAACAGGGTGGGAAAGTTGACTGTAGATTTGAGATCAAGAAATTAATCTATATTCCAATGGAGACAGCAGGAGGAATAATTCTATGTTTAGTGCAGTGTAATACTATCAAAGAACCCTGCTTTAGTGAATACAAATGATAGGAAAATTGTGAGAAACTTAATGAACTGCATGTTAACCAAATGCTGCTAAGAATTGCTTTTATTAACACCTTCAGTACATTGAAGTGTTTGTATATTCTTGCAGTGCGTCATTCATCCTGAACATATAGGCAGTAGAAGCATCTCCCAACTGTTGCAAATCATCTAAGGACAAAACACAGGGATCATGGTCTTGCAGCATTAGAGGCAGCTGGGAAGATCCTTGTTCAATGCGCCGGGAGCGCCTTACGGGAGTCAGAAACTTCAAATCTTTGATCTTGGAATTGCTGTTTTCCTGACGAATTGGATTCTTCGCACTGCAGGAGGAAATATTTGTAAACCAAGTGAACAAACTTCATAAATCAGTTACAGACTCAATAGCAATCGCGGTTATAGTACAGGATACACAAACACAAGAGATTCTGCAGGACACAGATGCATATGCTGAAGGAACTCAGCAGGTCAGGCAGCATCTATGGAAGGAAATAAATGCTCATTGAAATGGTCTTGGCCTGAAATGTTGACCAGTTATTTCCCTCCATAGATGATATACTATGAGTTTCACCAGCATTTTATACATGTTGCATAGGACAAGATGCACAAGGATACTATATGCAAATTATTTTCTATAAAACAAAAGCAGCTAAAATTCAAGTATTTCATACCTTTTCAGTTTAGGTGTTGCTTTCACATTATACTTAACAGATGATCCTCCATTTTTCACTTTACTTGGTGTCATCATTTGCTTCACTGGGGTCTTCATGTCTTCAATTTTAATGTTTTTAATCATTTCAATCTCTTTAATCCCATAATCCCCATCTGACTGTGCCCCACAGACTTCATCAACACCCTCCACCATTTGCCCCAGAGGAGGCAGTTGCTCTTTGGCTGCAGGTTTCATCTCTTGCTCTGTGGAGAGTTCCTTTGCATTAGAAACGGATTCCAGTCCAGTGGCATCTTCATCCTTTCTGGAAATGCTCTGTTCTTCAATTGCGGACGGACAGATTTTCTGCTCCTCGGGAGGGAGGTTCTCAGGATCGTTTGTAGCATGCTCATTTTCCTCTGTAGATGGCCTCCATTCACCATTTTCCTCTTCCACTTCTTTCTCCTCCATTTCCGTCTCCTCAGGAGCTTTCTGCTCAGTCATATTTTCTAATGACAGTTCTGGAGTTTGCCCTTCTCCATCCTCCTCGCTTTTGCCTTGGATAAAAGAGACAGTATCATTAGTCAAATTTGTACTGTGATCCCCAAGCCATCTAGTGCATCATTAGAACATAGAACAGTTCAGCACACTCTAGACCCTTCAGACCTGGATGTTGTGCCTATCTATAGAAACCTACTATTTGACCAGTCCACTCGTCCCTCCTATGCAGCCCATAGTTTTCTACTTTATTTAAAAAAACATCACGTGCCGATTTAAGAAACTCTACAATGTCACTGTTTTGTTGTCTCATGAGGAAAGGTTGAGTGAGTTAGGGCTTCTCTTCAGACATTCCAAATATTAAAAAAAGATGAGTTTTAAATATCATTTTCTTGAATTATTCACATTTCCTTACAACCCACACTGTTACTCTTCATGAGAAAGGAACCAAGACCAGATTATTGGACTTCTTACAAAGAAATATTCAGTTTCAATTCAGTCTGATTTGCTAGAAGCACAGATGAAGAAAAGTGGATGTAATAGAAATATTATTGGGCCGGCTGGTGGCACAACGACATTGGCGCCGGACCCGGGAGCGGAGGTTCCCAGGTTCGAAACTAGTCGGGTCTGCTCCCGAATATGCCTTCCATCCGTGCAGGGTTGAGTGTCGGGATCGCAACTCGACCTCGTAAAATAAAGGGAAAACACTGTAAAAATGTCTGTGTGAGGAGTGGCGCGCTACACAGTCTCTCTCTCTCTCCCCCCTCTTGCTCTGCGCCTTGTAAAAGCCTTGAAAAAGACATCACAGATGCATGCACGGACATGCAGGCGCACACACGCAGGCACACGTCAAAAATATTTGCCTTCACCAGAATATTGCTGCTATAATCAAAATTATATTCATTTTTAGATTGACTGTAACTGGACTTTGACTTATCTAGATGGTTAACAGATTTATTAGCGTTATTAAATGCAATCAGTGCCCAAATTGTACTTGATGCAACTAGGTACCTTGTACTAAGCTCCTGCTTGGTACTTCGATTTTAAGGGAACCTTTAAAATAATGAATTATCAAAAATAAGCAAAATGAGGACAGTAAAGTACAAATTGAAAGGAAGCAAGTGAGCAGACATTTCAGGCAAATCTACACATTAATTCCAGGATGGAAATATTTGGGTTAGCAACAGAAAAAGTGATAAATATTGCAGATTTATATGCAGGAGTGAAAACAAAAGCCAAGACCGCCCCATTGTTTAAATTATTCATTTAGAGAATGATGTGGATATCCTGGTGAGTTAGGAGATGTGAGCCTCCTATGCACACTGGTGATGCGCTGCCCGTTCAGCCAGAATGTACACTTGCACTAAATACTAACTCACCATCACAGGGTTTCTTCGGAGTCTTGGTGTTTCTCAAAATGTCTGCCAGTGTATTACGCAGTTCTTCTGCCGGCTGAATGAAAAATAAGAGTGGTGTAAAAATCACCAGTACAATTCTCACGGTACCAGAAATTCCAGTTACATTCTCAGGTCAGACCTGTCTCAGCAATATCTCTGCAAAGGAATGGACCAGGTAGTGTTCACAATGTGCTTTATTCTGCAGTCTCCTCCCCATTGTTAGCCAGTGACATTGTAGTAAGGGCAAAAGATGATTGGTTTTAATTTTAAGGAGGGGGGGCTCGGGAAAATCTTAATGATGCCTGTTTTGTCAATTATAAACATAGAAGTATACTCAGAAATACACCGAGTGCATTTCCATGTTTGTGCTCTTCTGCTGTAGCCCATCCGCTTCAAGGATTGACATACTGTCCATTCAGAGATGCTCTTCATAATGGTTATTTGAGTTACTGTCAGCTGGAATCAGTCTGACCTCTCATGAACAAGGCACTTTTGCCCACAGAACTGACACTCACTGGATTGTTTTGTTTTTTCGCACCACCCAGTAAATTCTAGAACTGTTGTGTATGAAAACCAAGAGATCAGCTGTTTCTGAGATACTGAAAAGTGTTACATGCTCAAGGAGATCTGTTTTTTTTGTGAGAATAATGTAATGGTCTTTTGGAGGTCACCTGATGTGATATTCCTGCCGATGTGAGGTCACGTGATGACATGTGCCCCGTGACTATACAAGGGTCGACTCAGGTGACGCAGTAGGTTTTTGAGGTTGTAGATTTCCAGGCAGAACGTGTTGTGCCTCCGTTTCTGTTGCGTGTTTGTTTTTGTGACGCAGTTTCGTTTTTAAAACGGAAGGTGCGTTCTCTTACAAGATATTGCATTTGGATTGGAAATTTGTGGCTGGAAGTGCCAATTTACTCAATTCCGACAGTTTTGAAGGGAGAGTGAAGAATTCATCGAAGTGAAGGATCGAGAGAAGTTGGCATCGTTTGGCAGTTTAATAAAGGATCGACCTTATTGAGTCTTTGTTGAAGAGAACCTGCATTGAAATAACTCTTGCAGTAACACAATGAGTTCATGCAACAAGGTGCTGTCTCTAAAAGGAATTTAAGGTCAGTCGATTTAAACTGTTTAATTTCGGCATCGGGAATCCTGTGGACAGAACTGGCAGTAAAGGTGCGTCGGTGAAGAAATCCTTCTCCAGAGAAGTCTCTCCCAATTGAACGTGTAAATCTGTTGGACTTTTGAAGTTATTGCTTTAAGAACTATATCTGACTGGATCGCTTTAAGAACTGTTTTCGCATTTAACAGTTTAAGAAACAGAGCCGAGTGGAGTTGATGAATGGCTGCGTACCTGTTTAACCTCCAGTTAAAGTTTTCCTTTGTTTTTTTTCCCCCCTTATTGCTTATATGTGTTTAATAAATGTTTGGTTGTTTTCATAAACCTGTCTCAATTAATATTCATTGTTGCCAGTTACATAACATAATTTTATGGGGGCTCGTCCGGGAACTGTTCCGATTTTGAGTTTAAGTGCTGGCAATTGCCATTTTGATTTGGTAAAAGGGAATACCCAATTTTTTTTTTTGGTTTGATTGGTGTGTGTGTTGTATTCGGCAACAATGGATATTGACGAGTTTTTGAAGATGCCTGACTCGGGATTTTCAAGAGAATGCGAGAAAACCTGTGGTATTGGAGATTGCTATGAAGTTGGATATTAAAGGAATTACGAGAAATTCTACCAAGGCTTTCATACAAAGGAAAATTGCTGAATATTATATTAATTTGGAATATTTTGAAGAGGAGGTGTTAGAGAAGTTTCCAATGAGTAATCTGGAAATGCAGTTCCATCTTGAACAGTTAAAGTTTGAAAGATTTAAAGTGGAAATGAGAGAAAGAGAAGCTGAAAACCAGAGGAAATTTGAGCTAGAGATGGAGAAAATAAGGTCTGGGAATCAGTCTTCTGGTTCTACAAAACAATTTATTGCTAGTCGTGAGGTTGTTTTAGCTCCTCCATTTAATGAAGCTGATGTGGGTGCATATTTTCAGCATTTTGAAACAGTTGCCCTGAGTTTAAAGTGGCCAAAGGACCGATGGCCAGTGATGTTACAAAGTGTAATTAAAGGCAAGGCACAGCAAGTTTATACAGCTTTAAATGCTGAGCAAGCACTGGATTATGATATTGTTAAAGAGAATATATTAAAAGCATACGAGATGGTTCCGGAAGCGTATAGAGAAAGATTTAGAAGTTTAAAGAAATCAGTGGAAAAAACTTGTGGAATTTGCTTATGAGAAATCTGTGTGTTTTGAGAGATGGGTTTCCTCTAAAAATGTGAATGGGGAGTATAATAAATTGAAAGAGCTGATTTTGCAGGAGGAATTTAAAAGAAGCCTTCCTGTTGAAGTGAGAACATACAAATGAATGGGACACTGCTATATTGCAGGAAATTGCTAAATTGGCTGATGAGTATGTTTTAATTCACAAGAATAAATTTTCTCCAGGTAAATTTTTTTTAAAAGGAAAACTAGCACAGAGAGTCAAGGTAAATCAGACATTAAATTTGAAGCTAGTGAGAAAAGGATGAAGGGAGACATGTGAAGGAAAGATATTTTGGTATTATTTGTAATTATTCTAAGAAACCTGGACATGTAGTGGCTAACTACTTTCAATTGAAACGGAAAGAGAAAGAAGTGGCCCCAGATGCTTGTGTGCAGCATATTGGAAAACCTGTAAAACCACAGGGTTTAGAAAATATTCATGAAGATGTGCCAGAGTCTGACCAAGTTAAGAAGGGATATGAGGCTTTTTATAACAGAAGGATTTGTATCCTTGAAAGAAGGATCCAATGCAGTACCGATAAGGATACTTAGAGATACTGGAGCTTCGCAATCGCTAATATTAGATAGTGTGTTAAGGTTTAGTGATGAGTCTGACATTGGTGAGGTAAATTATATAAGAGGAGTAGGGGGTGCCCTTATGCCAGTACATTTACATAGAGTAAATTTAAGGTCAGGATTAGTTACAGGGGTTGTTAAAGTAGGACTACAATCCAGTTTACCTGTGAATGATGTTTCTCTTTTGTTAAGGAATGATTTAGCGGGTGGACAAGTTTTTCCTGAAGTGCATTTGACAATAAATTCAAATTCTGAGGAACCACAGAGGGATTCTAACACAGATTCTTCCTGTGTTGTAACAAGAGCTATGGCTAAAAAGACTGATGTAAAGGATGTGGTTGTTATCCATGACAGTTCAAATCAAGATTTGAATTTTGAGGATGTATCAGAAACTTTCTTACCTACCTTATTTGATCAGGATTTTGGTGGTAAGTCTGATCAGGAAAATCGGTCTTTATCTTGGAAGGAGATGATAGCAGAGCAGGGTAGGGATCCTGAGATAGCTAAATTAAAAGAACAAGCTCTTCCAGATAATGAAATTGGAAAAGTACCAGTTGGATATTATTTTGGAAAGGAGGTATTAATGAGAAAGTGGAGATCACCTACAATTCCTGCTAGTGAGGAATGGGAAGTTAATCATCAGGTTGTTGTTCCTAAAATTTACCGAAATGAGATTTTGACTATGGCTCATAGTATTCCTTTGGGTGGTCATTTAGGGGTAAAGAAAACTATGAACAAAGTTTCTAAACATTTTTATTGGCCTAGTTTAAGACAAGATGTGGCAACATTTTGTAGATCGTGTCATACATGTCAAATTGTTGGTAAACCTAATCAGGTTACCCCAGTGGCCCCATTGCAACCAATTCCTGTATTTGGTGAGCCATTTTCAAAAATCATTGTAGACTGTGTAGGTTCTTTGCCAAAAACTAAAACTGGACATCAATATTTATTAACTATTATGTGCACAGCATCTAGGTTTCCAGAGGCAGTACCTCTTAGGAATATAACAGCCAAAACTGTGACAAAAGCTCTTATAAAATTCTTCACTTATTTTGGGCTGCCTAAGGAAATACAATCAGATCAAGGAAGTAATTTTATGTCTGGGTTCTTTCAGTAGATAGTTTATAAACTGCGAGCAAAGCAGATTATTTCCTCAGCCTATCATCCAGAATCACAAGGAGCCTTGGAGAGATTTCATTCTACACTAAAAACTATGATTAGGGTATATTGTGTAGAAAATGAAAAGGGTTGGGATGGAAGGTATACATTTACTACTTTTTGCAGTTAGGGAGGCAGTACAGGAATCATTAGGTTTTAGTCCTTTTGAACTTGTGTTTGGACATAGAGTTTGAGGACCTTTGGCTTTGTTGAAGGAACAGTGGATTAATAAAGAAGTACACACTAGTTTGTTAGATTATGTTTTGAAATTTAAAGACAGATTGTACAAAGCTTGTAGTTTGGCCAAGGAAAACTTAAAGTTAGCTCAAGAGAAGATGAAGATGTGGTATAAGGAAGCTAGGATGAGGTCATTTAAGTCTGGAGATAAGGTGTTGGTTCTTTTCCCAGTGCAAACAAACCCATTACAAGCAAAATTCCATGGTCCCTATGAGATTAAATCTAAAGTAAATGAGGTGGATTATGTGGTAAAAATCCCAGATAGGAGAAAGACAACACAGTTGTGTCATATAAACATGATAAAACCGTATTATGAGAGAGAGGTTGCTACTGTGACTGTTAAGGAAAAGGGTTAAGGAAATTAAACTTCAATTTAATAATCCAGTTTAATGTTACAGGAGTACAATATTTTGAGCACTCATATCAAGGGTAAAGATAATGTGATCATTGACTGTTTGTCTAGATGTTAAATGTACAATGAAAATCTGTTTTTTTTGGACTGATATTTTATCATTTATAACACTCCTACTGTACATTAGTTTGTAAAGGGCTGAAAGATTGTATATATTGTGTATTTTGTAAATTTTATACCTTTGTATTTTTTGTGTATAAATTGTTAAAGTTTTGTTCAAGAGACCAAAATTTTTTTTTTTTTTGGGAGGGAGGTGTTACATGCTCAAGGAGATCTGTTTTTTTGTGAGAATGATGTAATGGTCTTTTGGAGGTCACCTGATGTGATTTTCCCGCAGATGAGGTCACATGATGACATGTGCCCCGTGACTATATAAGGGTCGACTCAGGTGACACAGTAGGTTTTTGAGTTTGTAGATTTCCAGGCAGAACACACTAGTTTGTTAGATTATGTTTTGAAATTTAAAGACAGATTTCTGTTGCGTGTTTGTTTTTGTGACGCAGTTTCATTTTTAAAACTGAAGGTGCGTTCTCTTACAATATATTGTATTTGGACTGGAAATTTGTGGCTGGAAGTGCGAATTTACTCAATTCCGACAGTTTTGAAGGGACAGTGAAGAATTCATCGAAGTGAAGGATTGAGAGAAGTCGGCATCGTTTGGCAGTTTAATAAAGGATCGACCTTATTGAGTCTTTGGAGAACCTGCATTGAGATAACTCTTGCAATAGCGCAATGAGTTCATGCAACAAGGTGCTGTCTCTAAAAGGAATTTAAGGTCAGTCAATTTAAACTGTTTAATTTCGGCATCGGGAATCCTGTGGACAGAACTGGCAGTAAAGGTGCGTCAGTGAAGAAATCCTTCTCCAGAGAAGTCTCTGCCAACTGAACGTGTAAATCTGTTGGACTTTTGAAGTTATCGCTTTAAGAACTGTATCTGACTGTATCGCTTTAAGAACTGTTTTCCCATTTAACGCTTTAAGAACCAGAGCCGAGTGGAGTTGATGAACGGCTGTGTACCTGTTTAACCTCTGGTTAAAGTTTTCCTTTGTTTTTTTTTCCCCCCTTATTGCTTATATGTGTTTAATAAATGTTTGGTTGTTTTCATAAAACCTGTCTCGATTAATATTCATTGTTGCCGGTTACGTAACAAAAGAAACGACAACTGTCTGGCACCAACAATCATTCCACAATCAAAGTCACTTGGATCACATTTCTTAAAGAAAGTCTGCAGATACCGGAAATCCAAAGCAACATGCACAGAATGCAGGAGGAACTCAGCAGGCCAGGCAGCATCTTATGGGGAAAAAAGTACAGTTGATGTCTTGGCCCAAAACACTGACTGTATTTCCACCCGTCTCCCCCTCAGATACTGGCTGGCCTGCTGAGTTCCTCCAGCATTGTGTTGCTTAGATCACATTTCTTCCCCATTCTGATGTTTGGTCTGAATAGCTACTGAACCTCTTGACCATGTCAATGTGCTTTTATGCACTGAGTTGCTGAGATATTTACATTAACAAGATGTACCTAATAAAGTGTCCACTGAGTGCATTTTGTTCAGCAAACTGATTTTCCTTGTTAACAATCAATGTTAATGACGTTAAACCACAAATAGGTGAATGGTATGGCTACACATGCTCTTTTCTGCATGTATTATTCTCAATGAGAGAACCAATTCCCTAGGTAGAGAGCTCAATACTGCAATAACTTGAGCAATTCATATATCCATCCAACATCATAATTGTACCTGCCTCCACCATTTCCTCCGACAACTTGCTCCATGTACCCAACACCCTCCATTTGGGAAAAACTTGGCTCCAACATCCTCTTAAATATTTTCCTTCTAAACGTAAAGCTATGCCCTCCAGTTTCGAACTCCCCTACCCTGGGAAAAATGACTATCTATCCTCACTGTTTTTAGAGACTTCTTGGCTCTCCTCTCTGCCCCTTTCACAGCAAAGAAAACAATCCCACTTTATTCAGTCCCTCCCCAATCCAAGTAAATATTTTCTGTGCCCTCTTTAGCTCAATCACACCTTTCCTATAGCGTGGCAACCAGAACTGCAGTACTAACTGCGGTTTGGCCAACATCTTGTTTTGTTGTAATATAATGCCTCGACTCCTATTTTTAATGATTAGACTGCTGAAGGCATGTATGCCAGAGCAAGACATGAAATGCTGAAGGAAGTCAGGTCAGGCAGCATCTGTAGAAATCAATAAACAGTTGACATTTTAGGCAGAGATCACTCATCAGCACTGGAAAGGAAGGGGGAAGATGAGCTAGAAGGTGATTCATGAAGCCGGGTGTGTGGGAAAAGTAAGGGGCTGGAGAGGGGTTCTGACAGGAGAGGAGAGCTGACCATGGGAGAAAGGGAAGGAGGGCCACCAGGGGGAGCTGATACCAGGTAAGGAAAAGCGGCAAGAGGCCAGAATGGGGAATAGAGGGAAGGGGCAAGGAAAAAAATTTACCAGGAGAAATCAATGCTCATGCCATCAGATTGATAGCTACTTAGACAGAACACTGCCACCCTGGCAGTAGCCTCATCATGGCAAAAGAGGAGGCCATGAACTGACATGTCAGAACGGGAATGGGGATAGGAATTAAAATGGTTGGTCACCAGGAAATTTCACTTTTGGCAGATGGAGCAGAGGAGCTCGTCAAAGTAATCATCCAATTTGCGTCAGATCTCACCAATGCAGAGGAGCCATATTGGGAGTACTGGATACAATGACCCCAAGAAATTCACAGCTGATGTCTTCTTCACCATCTTGTCGACCTAGGTTAACCTTCAGGGAACTACAGTATGTATCCTTTGGTCCGACTGTTCATCAAGATTTGAGGGCATGCCATTCACTGTGTAACCTGCCCTATTTAACTTCCCAAAATGCATCACTTCACACTTGTCCATGTTAAATTCCATGTGCCATTCTGTGATCTACTTCCCAGTCATTCTGGATCCCATTGCAACCTTTGACAACCTTCTTCATTGTCCCCTTTACCACCAATTTTATTCAAATTGTTAATATTTAAGATCACATGAATCACATTTTAGACCTCCTGGACCAGCCTACCTGGTCACAGGCCTTGCTAACATCCACCTCTGCAACAGTCTCATCCCCATCTTCAGTCCTGTTGGTCACCTCTTCAGAAAAGTGAAATTTGTGAGGCAACATTTCCGCGCACACAGAGCCATGCTGACTAAGTCTACGTCCACACTAGATTGGATAATTTTGAAAACACCGGTTTCGAGTAAAAACGATAGGCGTCCACACTATGCGTGTTTCAAAATATCTCTGTCCACACTAAAACGGATATTTGGGCGAAACTACTCCTACTGGGCATGCGCAGACACAGCTACAGAAAACAAGCGAAGAGGAAACAGTATAATATTTACATTTCTGCGGCAGCGTTGTGCTATTTCCATTGGTCAAAAACTAGAGTACCAACAACAAGTGAAAGGAAGTTTTCAACAATGTCTTCAAGGAATACAAAGAAAACCTCCGCTGGAAAAAGCAGACTGGACTTCTTCGTTTAGACAGACAGTGAAGTCGAGCTGTTTCTGCGAGTTACGAATGACTACAAAGTCAGCAAGGCAGTGGAGAATGTGGAGATGTTTAATTCCAAACAAGCTATTAACGTAGACAATAGAGTAAACACAAACATGAAGCCGTCCTCTACCCAAGATCAACAAGAGAGTGGGATCTTCTGCCGCCAGACCTGCGCAGTATTTCTGACATAAATATTTATAAAGATAGACTCAATCAAATCAATTTAGGGGATCTAGTCAAAAAAGCTCACTTTACAATTTAACTCGTGTCGTTCACACCAACTGCGTGTTATAACAGCCGTCCAGCAGTGCTTGCACAGTACTAAACAGAAGCAGAAAAAGCATTGTTGTTGTGGTGTCATTTTAAAATCTCTCCACTTACCCTGTCCACATTACAACTCGCAATCGTTTTCAAATTTACGCACTCTGGACAGTGTTTTAGAAAAGCTCCATTTTACGGGGGATGAAAACCCCGTTTCAATGTGGACGGAGGGTCAAAACGAAGAGAAAAGGCTTCGTTTTCAAAATTATCCGGCGTAGTGTGGACGTAGCCTAACCCTAATCAGTCCTGGCCTTTTCAAATGCAGATCTTGGAATCACAACCAGCAACTTTCCCCACCACCAACCTATAGTTCCCTGGCTTGCCCATGCAGCTTTTTCCAAAGTGAAGGCTCGTTAGTCACCCTCCAATAGTCCAATCTCAGTCACAGCCAGTGAAGGTATTGTATACAAATAGTGGAGTGTAGAGATAGGGTAAATACATGCAGGCTTTTTCCAATCGGTTTAGAGAGACTAGAGCTCTTAGGTTAAAGGTGAAAGATGAAATATTTAAGGGGAACTTCTTCACTTAGAGAAGTGCGAGTATGCAAAGAGCTGCCAGCGGACATAGTGGATACAGATTTGATTGTAATATTTTAAAAGTTTGGATAAGTACCTGGACAGGGGTACGGACGGTTATGGTCCAAGTGCAGCTCGATGTGACAAGCCAGAATAATGGTTTGGTATGGACTAGATGGGCCAAAGGGCCTGCTTTTTCAGTGCCGTAGTGCTCTACGATTCTTACCTGGATCAGGTACACAGAGACTGGGTACTCTGGAGTAAATAACTCATTTCTTGGCTCCCCAAAACATTTGTACAAAGATGGAGCAGAATGTAATATTTACCTAGAGGAGCATTCATCACCAGGTTCTGAGGGACATTTGAGGATGGATGTCAAATGATGAATGAAAGTGGCCAGTGGCAAGATAGATCAGTCATAACTCAGCTCTTTCTCAGTTGATAGACAAAATGCAATCATGCACGCAATTGTAGAGCTTCACTACAGAAATGTTCTGTCTACCACAGGTTGCAGAATTAGAGACAACAATACCTGTGCTCCGGTTCTAACGGCTTGTTCATAAACAGCCATCACGTCGTGGACAGATCCTTTGCGTTGCTCAAGGTAGGCGAGGCAGATCCAGTACCTTGCAAACTTCTTAGCCTTAGGGACACTCTCAGTGAAATTCTCAAGAGTCTGCAAAACATCTTCACTTGGGCAACCCTGAGGAAAACAAGTCAAAACAATTCAGATCCGAGACAACAAGTAAACTGCTGGAGAAACTCAGGTTGAGCAGCATCTGCAGGATGCAAGGAAATGTCAGCACGGAGTTCAAACCATGCATCTTCCATCTGCAGATGCAAAATATCTGCTTGTGCATTCACAATTGCAAATTAATCAGGCTTCAAAACAACAAACTTTGAAGTGAGAAATATTTTAAGTTATCAGAATATACCTGAACATGTCACCACATATGCAAAATGTGTATGCAAAACATACACAAGGAACATTACAGTAGAACTATGAACTTTGACATTGCCATTTCTGGCATAACGACACGCAGTGGCCACTATTAGGTACACCTGTTCGTTAATGCAAATCCTTAATCTGCCAATGCACAAAAACATTTCAAGAGGTTCAGTTTGTTTTACAGAACCAAACACCAAAAAAAGGGGAAGAAATGTGATCTTCAGTGATTCTGACCAGGAAATTGATGATTGTTGGTGCCAGACTGGGTGGTTTGAGTACCTCAGAAACTGCTGATCTCTTGGCTTTCATGCACAACAGTCTAGAGTTTACAGAGAATGGCATGGAAAAAAAAAACAAAAAAAAATCCAGTGAGCAGCAGTTCGGTGGTCAAAAACACTGTTAATGAGAGGGGTCAGAGGAGAATGGCCAGATTGACTCAAGCTGACCAGGAAGGTGATAGTAACTCATGGCCACATGTTAAAACAATGGTATGCAGAAGGGCATCGCTCACTGGACCACACGTTGAACCTTGAAGTGGATGGGCTATATCAGCAGAAGACCATGAACATATTCTTGGTGGCCACTTTATTAGGCAAGAGACATGTAACAGAAGTGGCCACTGAGTGCAGGTCAAACTTCCCCCTTCCCCCAACAGGCCAAGTCTCCATTTTTGCCATGGTACAAAATAAAGGCCAATCGTTTAATAAAAAAAAAAAAAAAAAAAAAAAAAATTGGCTTTCATCTCACAGCCAAACAAAAAGTACATTTTTGGCATCACCAAATGTTGCAGTTGCAAACTAAAAGACTTGATATTGGGGGATCCCAGACATACAACACAACTCTCCCCTTAAGAAAGCTTTTGGTAGCCTACATAGTGTCCTACTTGGGGCCGGAACAGTTATTTATTATTAAAACGTCCCCAGATTAGAAGGGAGATGGGTAGAAAAATCACCCAAGTAGTTGAAAAGTTTGTAAGACAAAGTAGAAAACTACTTGAGAAAATAAAAATTACAAAGTGTACTATTAAACTATTAGATGAATGCTGTTACCTCAATAAAAAGCCTTTACTGTTCAATAAGTTCTCCAAGATTACCATCTCTAACAACCCAATAATTATGGAGAAGAAAATTACAGATTCATAGCTCAAGGCCCTGGACAGGGGCAGAGCAAATTTTGGAGCCATTAGACAGGATCTTGCAGAGGCTGATTGGGTGAGATTGTTTGTAGGGAAAGGAGCATCTACTAGAAGGTGGTTTTGGAGACTTTAAAGTGCATTCTTTCTTCGATGTCTTCTGTCCTCTATTAGATCCCCTCTCCTCTAGCCCTGTATCTTTCTCCAATCAACTTCCCAGCTCTTTACTTCATCCCTCCCCTTCAGGTTTCACCTATCACTTTGCACTTCACTCTCCCCTCGGTCTTGGCCTGAAACGTCGACTGCACCTCTTCCTAGAGATGCTGCCTGGCCTGCTGCGTTCACCAGCAACTTTGATGTGTTGCTTGAATTTCCAGCATCTGCAGAATTCCTGTTGTTTGCACCTTTAAAATCTACTCATTTTTTTCCCCCCATCCAGTCCTGCTGAAGGGTCTCAGCCCAAAACGTCGTGAAAGCATCAATTGTACTCTTTTCCATAGATGCTGCCTGGCCTGCTGAGTCCCTCCAGCATTTTGTGTGCATTGCTTGGATTTCCAGCATCTGTAGGATTTCCTGTGCTTGTGATTAAATTGTATTTATTTACAATACCTGGTATTTACCAGGGCCTGACCTGGTTACTTCGCAGACCTTCTGGGAAGCGGGGGGGGGGGGGGGGGGGGGGGGGGGGAGTGCAGGCCCTTGTAGTTTTACTTCATCTCTAACTACAGGTGAGGTTCCAGAGGACTGGAGAGTGTTTAATATGGTACCAGTGTTTGAAATAGCAAAGAGCTGGAAAACAATAAGCCGACGAGTCTGACAGCAGCAGTGGGTAAATTGCTGAAGGGATTCTGAGGGACAGGATCCACCAACATTTGGAGACAGGGTCTGTTTCAGGACAATCTGCACAAATTTGTGTGTGGAAAGGCATGTCTGATAAATCTCTTGGCATTCTTCAAGAGGGTAGGGCAGTGGTGGTTGTCTGTATAGACATTAGCAAGGCCCTTGACAAGGTCCATTATGACAGGCTAGTCTGGAAGGTTAGATCATGTGGGATCTAGGAGGGATAGTGGATTGGATTCACAATTGACTCAATGTTAGGGTGCTGAGGCGATGGTTGAGGGCTGTTTCTGGAATGGAGGCCTATGACTAGTAGTGTGCCTCAGGGGGTAGTATAGGGACAAATTTTTTTGTGGTTTATATACATGACTTTGATATAGATGCGCAAGGCAAGGTTTGCAAATCTGTGGATACTAAAACAGGTGTACAACTGGATGTTCATTGGATAGGTATATGATCCTTGGTTCATATACCTAGCCAAATGGTATGATCTACCCAATCTAGATTTGGGTAGATCAGACCAGAGTTGGACTTGTACAGTGAATGGTAGAGTCCTGGAGTGTTGTGGAACAGAAAGACCCAGATGAGCAAGTGCATAGATCCCTTAAAGTGACATCACAGGTTGTTACGGTGAAAAGGCTGCATCTGACACACTGGCCTTTAGTCAGGGCACTGAGCACAAAAGTTAGGAAGTCATGTTCCATTTATACCAGACAACAGCGAGGGCCCAAAAATGGGACAGTTTTGGTCACACTGTTCCATGGTAGCATAGCAGTTAGTGCAACATTATTACTGCTCTGTGCACTCCAACATTCGACGTTCAATTATAGCGCTGTCTACAGAGAGTTTGTACGTTCTCCTCATGAACCATATGGGTTTCCTCCTGCAGTCCAAAGACATACCATTAGGAGGTGAACGGGTAATTAGAAATTATCCTGAGGTTAGGCTAGTGTTAAATAGATGGATTGCCAAGCAGTGTAGATTGTTGAAGGGTCTGTCCTATTCTGTATCTTTAATAAAAGAAATAGGGAAAGACATGTTTAAAATAGAAAGAGCACAGAAAAGATTTACCAGGATGTTGCCAGAACTTGGGGGCCTGAGTTTCAAGGATAGGTTGTGTAGAATGGGACTTTACTCAGTCTCCCTGTTTCAGGGAATAGTGGCCTAACAGAGATACTGGATATACCATCGTGAAGGGAATAGACCAGATGAAAGCACATTTTTTCCTCTCTCCCCCCCCCCACCCCCAAGGGAGGGGGAAGTTAAACACAGGGCAACATTGGTTTAAGATGAAAGGCAGGAGATTTTGAAGGGATATCAAGGCATCTTCTTCATGTAAGGTGTGGTGCGCATTTGGAATGGACTGCCAACACTAGTGATTGCATGCAAAAGGATGGTGTGTACTTAGAATGAGTGCCAGCAAGTAATTGGGCACATTAGTAACATTTAAAAGTCATTTAGCCAAGTTCATAGATTTGGAGAGGCACAGAGGGCTACAGGCCAAAACGCCAGGAGGTAGGATCAGCTTGCAGGGCAGCACATT